>NC_133466.1:13970000-14570000 GCF_048565385.1 Saimiri boliviensis
TGAGCCCAGAAGCTGAGATTCATGAAACAAAAGGTAATGTTTAGTAATAACAAGGCTCGGAATTGGCTGACGCCTGTAATCCAGCACTTTGGGAGGCCGAGGTGTGCAGATTGCTTGAGGTCAGGAGTTTGAGACCTGCTCAGCCAACACGGTGAAACCCCGATTCTCCTAAAAATACACAAATTAGCTGGGTGTGGTGGTGGGTGCCTGTAATCTCAGCTACTTGGGGGTCTGAGGCACGAGAATCGCAGGAACCCAGGAGGTGAAGGTTGTAGTGAGCTGAGATCACACCACTGCACTCCAGCCTGGGCAACAGAGTGAGACCGTGTCTCAAAATAATAATAATAATAATAATAATAATAATAATAATAATTTGAATGTAAGGATGACAAGATTGTAGCCCAAATGCAGTAGTGGGGTTGGAGAGAGTTGGGGCCTCAGCTTCACAGAGACTGGGTCAGAATTTTAGACCTGCTTCTTATTTGTTGAGTGGCTTTGGGCAGTTCATTTAACCTCTCCGTGCCTCAGTTTTCTTTGTCTGTTGAATGGGTCTAGTAGTAAGTAGTACCTTGCTGAGTTGTCATGAGGTCCAGATATAAAATTGAATGACCAGCCCCTAGCCTCCTGGCTTTCACAGAGAAAGTGCTCAGGAAATGTCATCAACTGATTGTCTTCAGAGTTGTCTTCACATAGCTTTATGAGGGAAATGCACCTATTCCCATTTTACAGGTGAGAGACTGAGGCTTTATGAAGATTAAAGGATAGGCCTGCAACTGGAAGAGGAGTTCCTGGCTGATCCACAATTCTCACTTAGACTGCCTGGCACCTCTGCTTATGTCTTAACTCCTGAAATTACCACGGGTTTTTCAGGGTACACTGAATGTGGTCAGTTACCACGTACCATTTAATATTTGCAATTAATAATTTGGGTTTGGGCTGGGTGTGGTGACTCACGCCTGTAATCCCAGCGCTTTGGGAGGCTGAGGCGGTCAGCTCACATGAGATCGGGAGTTTGAGACCAGCCTGATCAACACGAAGAAACCTCATCTCTACTAAAAATACAAAATTAGCTGGGCATGGTGGCGCATGCCTGTAATCCCAGCTACTCAGGAGGCTGAGGCAGGAGAATCGCTTGAACTCGGGAGGTGGAGGTTGGGTGAACTGAGATCACACCATTGTATTCCACCTTGGGCAACAAGAGCAAAAACTCCATCTCAAAAAAAAAATAATAAAGAAAAATAAAGAAATTGTGTTTGATTAATTTCCCATTAGGGTTTTGGACTCCTATCTGACCCTTTTTGGTTTCTTGATCTGCTTTGCAATTTGGGATTGGGATAGGTTGGTGGAAGCAGCTGTTCCATACAGCTGTGACTCTACCATACTGTGCAAAGGTGTGCTTTGTTTTATCTTTATAATTGTGAAAGATTTACCTTGATAAGTGAGGCGGTGTCATTTTATCTCTTAGCGTCAGAGAAGATCAGCCATCTGGGTGTGCGAAGATCATGGTGATTTGACAGGGAGAGTTGGTTTATTGGAAGCCTTGGTTAATGTGCGTAAAGCTTTGATTAGTTTTGTTTTCAGCAGCAACTTTTTTATTACTGTGTTTTTTTTTTTTTTTTTTTTTTTTTTTTGAGGCAGAGTCTTGCTTGTTGCCCAGGCTGCAGTGTAGTGGCATGGTTACAACTCACTGCAATCTTCGCCTCCGGGGTTCAAGCTATTCTTGTGCCTGAGCCACTTAAATAGCTGAGATTACAGGCCTGCGTCACCACACCTGGCTTATTTATTTATTTATTTTAATATTAGAGATGGGGTTTCCATTGTGTTGGCCAGGCTGGTCTTGAACTCCTGACCTCAAGTGATCCGTCCACCTTGGCCTCCCAAAGTGCTGGGATTTTAGGCACGAGCCACTGCACCACAGCAGCACCATTTTTTTTTTTTTTAAAGCTACATATATTTGAGCCAAAAAGTTGAAAATGATATTTTTGGAATCTTTTTTTAAAAGTCGTAGTAAAATACATATAACATAAAACTTGCCATTTTAACTATTTTTAAGTACACACTTAAGTGGCGTTAATTGCATTCACAATGTTGTACAACTATCACCACTATCTATGTCGAAAACTTGGACATAAGTGGAATTATGCAGTATTTGACCTTTTGTGTCTGACTTTTTCACTTAACACAATATTTTCAAGGTTCATCCATGCAGCAACACAGATCAGAAGTTCATTACTTTAAATGGCTGAATAATATCCCATTGCAGAGATATGTCACATTTTGCTCATTCATTCCTCTGCTGATGGGCACACAGACTGCTTCCATCCCTTGCCTATTGTGATAATGCTGCAATGAATAGTCACAGACAATTGAAAATGATGGTATTTTATGGTGTTAGCAGAGATGCACTTTTTTATTTTTTATTTTTTGAGACACACACAGTCTTGCTCTGTTGCCTAGGCTGGGGTGCAGTGGCGTGATCTTGGCTCAGTGCAACCTCCGCCTCCTGGTTTCAAGCAATTCTCCTGCTTCGGCCTTCTAAGTAGCTGGGAGTACAGGTGCATGCCTGGCTAATTTTTGTATTTTTAGTAGAGTTGTGGTTTCACCATGTTGCCCAGGCTGGTCTTGAACTCCTGACTTCAGGTGATCCGCCTGCCTCTGCCTCCCAAAGTGCTGGCATTATAGGCATGAGCCACCGTGCCTGGCCAGAGATGAACTTTAATTTCTTGGTATTCCAGGGGTAGAGCTTTTGTAACTGGGAGTCTGTGTCTTTGACCAGGTTGCTATCTTAACCCCTCGGGCACCTGTGGATCCTTCCCCTGCATTCTTGCTGAGCCTGCCACTGTGATTTGTTTGGGAGGGCGCTGGCTACTGGTGAGTCAGACTGCCTCCAGCCATCCGCCTCTGACTTCGTCCTCCCTCCCACTTCTTTAGGCCCCTTGCTTCCTTGTCTGGGGCTGAGCCAAGAATTTCTCAGGTACCCACTTATTATGGTTTTCTTATTAGTTCTAGATGGGCCCAATTCATATTGTTTTTTATTTGCATGTGCCTTTTGTACTAGGTTGGGCCCCCAAATTACATATGCGTATACTGCATTGCATGTTCATTTTATGGGAATATTTTTTAAAGGAGGTAGTAATTGAGCGGAACATATAGCAAGTTTATTTCTGTTGACCTGGGCGCTGGGCTGAAGCTGCCATGGTTTTATTATGTGAGCTTGAACAAGTCACTCCTTCTGACTTCAGATGAATGAGTGATTTATGAGACCTCCTTTCTGCTCTTACATAAGAGGTTTGTGACCCTAAATGCATTACCCCTATGTTAGGGCCTTTACTATTTTGAGATACAGGTTTGTTCTATTCTCTGATTGAAAGTAATCTTTGCACGTTTGGTTTTCGTTGACACTGGGGAAGATGGCAGCAAGTGCTCCTAGAGTGAAATCGAATGCCTGTGTTATTGGAAGGGAACACAAGTGGATTCTCATTAATCCACTTGGCCATTATTCATTAGAAGTCACCCAATTTTAATTGATTATGTGCCTGTGGTTAGTAGAACTCTGTAAGGTGTCATGTGTCACAAACAGGTCTTTGGATGGGGTCCTTTTCACCTCCCATCCCACCCTTGTGCTAGGTGTCTCTTCGTGTATTGGGCCATTCTTGAATTGCTATAAAGAAATACCCAAGACTGGGTAATTTATAAAGAAAAGAGGTTTAATTGGCTCATGGTTCTGCAGGCTGTGTGGGAAGCATGACGCTGGCATCTGCTCGGCTTCTGGGGAGACCTCAGGAAACTTAGAATTATGGCAGGCAGAGAAGCAGGAGCAGGCATGTCACGTGCCAGAGCAGAAGCAAGAGAGAAATATGGGGATGTGCCACCAACTTTTATACAACCAGATCTCGCGAGAACTGACGCACTATCACGGGAACAGCAGCAAGGGGACGGTGCTGAACTATTCATGAGAAATCCACTGCCGTGATCCAGTCACCTCCCACCAAGCCCCACCGGCAGCACTAAGAATTACAATTCAACATGAGATTTGGGTGGGAACAAATATCCAAACTATATCACCTTCCTAGTCAGTGCCGTTCTCCCCCACCCCACAGTGTGCTTCGCTCCCCCCAAATTTTAAAGTGACCGTCACCGTATCTTAATATAGAATAAAAATCAAAATGATTCCCACCCATAAATAACAAAAACAAATACCATTAAATTGGCTGGACCTGGTTAGTGCCAGGCCTCTGTGGCTCACTGTGCCCACTCTCACAAGGGTGGCCTGCCTCTGCCCCATAGTAGGCTCTCTCTGGGGAAGGCTTAGGGCTCAAGAGGGGAGCCCTCTGTGACACCATTGGGAAGGGCCTCTGTTCTGTTATCCAACACATGACTAGTGCCCGAACTGCACTTTATTACCAAAATCGCACTGTCAACGTGAAAACATTGAGAACATGATAAACGCTAAGCTCGTTCAAGGTACAGGGTTGGCTTATTTCCTGATAGAAAATTGTCTTGACATGTTTTGTGCCCATTTGTCCGTTTAGAGGCAGTGTTGGGCATGTGCCCAGTACAAAGCCTGTTAACCCACACATTCCATTGCCAATAGACATCTATTATTTTAAGTTCCCATTTTACTGAAGGGTAGGCAGAGTGGCTTGCTCTACGTTATTCTGGTTGTCGTTGGAGCCTGGACTTGAACCAGGTCTTCTCAGTTTGTATCCTTGCTTCTCTCATGGCCAAATGAGGCCTCCCCAATGGGACATTCCCTGACCCAGCTTTTTCAAGATACACTGAGGATTATAAAGCTATCCTGGCATTCTTTGAAGAAAAGGCAGGACTGAAATTAGAACTTGACCTTTTATCTTCTTAAATTAGTTATTCTATATTATCTTGTGTCTAGTGCCAATGGCAATTATTATTGTTTATTGCTGCTGAGCAGGGAGGTATCTGAAAGGTTCCCAAACTAGGAAAAACTTAGATGCTTTTACCCCCGCGAATACATGCCCCATTTGTACGAGGCACCCAGGGCCCTTGAAATCAACAGCCTTACTGTGTGTGTGTGTGGGACAGCATCTGGCCCCATGTGGTTTATGGTTGGTAGGAACTAAGAGCTCATGGATGTTTCCTTGGCCTTCTTTGTCACCTTTATCCTCTGGTTGCACTTCCTCCCCTTTCCCTTCACCCTTTCAGTTACAAACCTGGCTTCGCTTACAAGAATGTGGGCCATCAAGGAGTACTGACCCTCTTGGCTTTGACTTGTTAGATGAAAGTTGTTCTTCTGTAAGGAAATCTAATTTGGGGTAATGAAAGCAATGGGGCGTTAACATCATGGAAACATATAATTGGAAGATAGAACTCAGAAGATAGAGAAAATTAAATCGAACGTCATCATTTTATGGTCAAGGAAATTGAAGCCCTTGGATTTTAGGGAATTTGCCACACAGTCCCTGCAATGCATTCTGGAGATGGTGCTTAACAGCTATTAGAGTTGACTGGCCCTCTATTTTTTAAGAGTATCTCTGTATTTGTTTTTCTGTTTTCAGATAGGGAAAACTATGTAAAGAGTCGCTGGGTTTGCTTGGCATCAGGTTTGCTTTGAAGTTGTAAAACATTCTTGTATCAAATCAAATTTAATGAACTTTTTTTTTTTTTTTTAACTTTGCCTTTAAAAGGTGAACCTTGTTTGTCTCTCAGAGAAAAGGAAGACCCCATCCAGGGCTGAAACAGGTGTTTAAAGTGTTTTCAAATGTGGCAGCATTCTTGAGCAGACAGACCCTCAGATCACCTAGCATGGGAGTGGGAGAGGGGGGCTGGATCCATATTTAGACCTTTCATCAGTTTCAAATATAAAAAATTGATTTTGGCAATCAGTTGGTAGTCAACCACAAAATGTATTTATGAACAGCCTTCTGCATTTTCATAGCCGTTCCAAATATGGATTCCATTAACAGGATCCAAAATTGGAACTGCAGTTATGCTGGGAAGTTGTGTTTGGATTCAGGTAATTTGGTGGTGTTAACATTCCTGTTGTGTATCACCTAACGAGGAAGAGGACACTCTTCCCTGGCCTTGCTGCTGATAGGCTGTTGCTAGGTGACATAGGTGAGGACAGGTTGGTGCCAGCACTCCTTCCCTTGTTGTTGTTCTACGAAGGTTTGAAAAGGTGAAGGTAAGTTCCGTTATGGGTGATGGCTTCAAATTCACAGACCTGGAAGACACCTTGATTCCTGACCATGTTGGTTCTGGAGATCCTTGAACAGCAATCCAGAAAGTGCTTGCTTTTGGAAGTCATCTGTGTCATTGAGAATGTGATTTGAAAGGAATTTTAAAGGCCAGCTATTGTAGATCTATAAAGAGAGATTAAGCAAGCTTAAACACTGAGTTGAAATTTTTGGAGAGAATAAGCTTACGTAAACTCTCCATACGTTTTCATTTCTGAGTGTAAATCCACTTGACAAAGGGAAAAAGAAGTTCAACGCATGTGACCTTTTCTCCACATACCACATATTGTTTGCCAACATGAATTCATTTTTTGTGTGGTCCTCTTCTGTTTAGCCAGCTTTTGTGCAAATACCCACTAACAATTCAAATCCCTTCTAAGGCTGTCATGGTTTACAGTTTCTCTGAATGTTCGTGCATAAATCTTTGCTTTTGCTGCGATGTGTATTATTTTTGTACCATTCAGCATCATCCCCGGGTCCTTCCGGATCTTGAGAAATTAACAACAAAAGTCAGCTGTGCTCCCCCTACTGGTTGCATTTCTTTGGTGCAGAAATAGTGCACATTTGTGTATAAGTTCATTGCTGTTGATGGGGGCTTGGACCTGTGTTCACGTTTTCTTTTCCTAAATTTGCGTAACTTTTAAAAAGCAAAACTAGTGGCTTTCAACACCGCAGGTTAAGAAACTGGTACTTTAAGAGGGATAGGGCATCTTCCTTACTGCCCACTTGTCTAGTAGTGTTGCAGGGGAACTCACAGCCTGGCATTCTTCCTGGGCAGGAGGACACAGCCCTTCTGCTATAGGAGTAAATTCTTGGATGCTAAGTCCTGCTTCCCTCTGAGGCCTGAGGCCAATGCCTGGGGCCTCTCCAGTTCTGATATTGTTGGACTTTCACCTGTATCAGGTCAGCCCTTCTGTTCAGATCTGTGAAAACCTGCCTGCCACTACATGGAGCCAGCGGGGATTATGTAATGTGTTCACATGTTGCTCAGACTCTTGATCTCAGGGTATTTTTATTTAGAAGCATCCACAGGGGGCCTTTTACTTTTAGGCCCGAAAGATAGGGAAGAAGGTGGGGACTATTTGGCTTCATCCAACATGTATGTGTTGCGTCCCCACGATATATGTGGCTTCAAGAAGATTCAAGATGAGCAAACCTTCTGTTTCCTGCCTCCCCCAAAGGACACACTATGTAACAACAACAAAAAAAGCTCTTCTCTCCCTCCATGCAGAAATTAAATAATAATATTAGAAAGAAGGGGGGAAAAAAGTATATGGCCTCCCAGAACTAAAAGAAACCCTTCTTAGGTAATCATGAGACCAGAAAACCTGTAGGCAAGATGTGTAAGCCCACTGCTCTGACCACAGACTTCGTGGTGCTTACCTTCCCCTTCCCATGAGTGACCTGTAACATTCTTTTCTATATGCTGTAATGAGATGAAGCGCCTTCCTGTTCTGAGTGGAGTACTTCCAGCCCAGACTCGTGATGGTCAATGGAGAAATGATGGATGGGCCACGATAAGCCCGCTTTGTCTCTGTATCTGTCACATCTCTCTCTGCACACCCTGTCAGCTTCCCTGAAGTGGGTGACCTCTGATTCTCAAACCAGTACCCCCGGCTCTACATCCTCTTCCTCCCACCCCCTTCATGAATGTTTTCATCCAGATTCAGCATAAGTCGTTCACTTGATGAGTGCATGGATGCCAAGGCTGCACCCAAAACCATGGGATGCTTTCCTGCCTCTGATCTCAGTGTCTACCTTCTTCTGAGCCCATACGTATGGTTCTCAGCCATTGAATGCTGCACAGTGGAAAAGGAGAAGTGTTGTTTCACATTTTTATAAGTCCCTGGAGAGTCCTTTCAAATTGATGATGCTATATGGAATAGATGGAATACATTAATTAAGTGACAGGTGAGAGTGAAACTTCTAAATTGAGGTTTCTCAGCAGCAGCACTATTGGCATTTGTGGCTGGAGAATTCTTTGTCATGGGGCCTGTTTTATGCATGATAGGATGTTGAGGAGCATCTCTGGACTCTGCCTACCAGTTATCAATAGCACGCCCAGCTGTGACAACCAAAAATGCCTTCAGATATTACCAGATGTTCCCCGGAGGCAAAATCACCTCCAAATAAGGACCATTGCTCTATCCAGACATTCTTCTCTTTCTTCATTCTGTTTGTTTGTTTATTTATTTATTTTCAAGACAGTCTCACTCTGTCACCCAGGCTGAAAGTGCAGTGGTGTGATCTTGGCTCACTGCAACCTCCGCCTCCTGGGTTCAAGTGATTCTCCTGCTTCAGTCTCCTGAGTAGCTGGAAATATAGGTGCATACCACCACGACTGGCTAATTTGTGTATTTTTAGTAGAGATGGAGTTTCACATGTTGGCCAGGCTGGTCTCAAACTTCTGACCTCAGGTGATCCACCTGCCTTGGCCTCCCCAAGTGCTGGGATTACAGGTGTGAGCCACCATGCTCATTTCAGTTCTTTTAGATATGTTTACGGACACTTTTGTTTATTTCCTTAATTCATTTTTCAAGTGGTAATTAGATTTTCTGCTTATACCAGGCTTTATGTGAGTTACCAAGAATGTAAAGATAAACCAGGCATCTCTTTCTTTATGTTCATGTGCATATGAATATATATGTGAATATATGGATATATATGAATATATATATACTGTATATGAATATATATCCATATATTGAGTCAAGTTTAAATGCATCTGAAAGTTCCCTTTTTGGAGTATTGTTTCCGGGCTGTCTCTCTGGCTGGCATTTGAGTCATTATGACTTCTTTAATGAATGTTGTGTTTCCATTTTTGTAGCCTGTGTCTTTGGGTAAAGTTCCTTATAGCATGGATGAGTATCCTTAGTTTTTGGCACAGCTTTTAACCTTATGAAATGATAATGCTCTATTAATCTATCAATTTCATCCATGAATGCTTCAACCATTTCAGATATAGCTTCTCACTTGTCACTTTAGATTTACTGTTTTCTTCTTTTGTGATTTCTTTTGTTCTCTTTAACCAGCCACCTGAGGCTTCATTTAACCTGAGGTCATTTTAAGTTTTATTTAAGGAAACTTCTGTTTGGAAACCAAGGTCCAGCACAGTAGAGGGGTGTCCATGGCGTGGCTTCCTGGTAAACTTTCAGTTAGCATGTTCCCATTAACATTTTTAGAAACTGTGATATAAAAATTGCTCATGGGAAATGAAATGTGGGGCAGTTTTCTTTCCAGGGGGAAGGAAAGAGGGGTGTGTTTCAGCAAGGAAAAGGATTGCAGATGGTTTCTACAACGTTAGTAATTTTAATTTTTTATGCTTCATGGTGGGCACTTGGGTGTTCATTACATTCTTTTCAAATATATGGTGTGTGTGTGTGTGTGTGTGTATATATATATATATATATATATATATATATATATATATAATTTATTTATTTATTTTTTTGAGATGGAATCTCGCTCTGTCGCCCAGGTGCGATCTCGGCTCACTGCAATCTCTGCCTCCCAGGTTCAAGCGATTCTTCTACCTCAGCCTCCTGAGTAGCTGGGATTACAGGCACACATCACCACGCCTGGCTAATTTTTGTATTTTTAGTAGAAATGGAGTGTCACCATGTTGGTCAGGATGGTCTCGAACTCCTGACCTCGTGATCTGCCCACCTTAGCCTCCAAAGTGCTGGGATTACAGGCGTGAGCCACCATACCTGGATGTATAGTTGAAATGCTTTCTAGTACATATTAAAGAAAAGGCAGCCAACTGAAAGTTTGGTTTCTATTTTTCTGCCCTTCACTGGTTTTCCGTAGATATTTGGGAGTCAGGTCTCCACCTGATGAACTGCCCACTTTTCTGCCCGTGAAGGACTCGTGGGGGGCGCTTATGTAACATTCCTGGACTTTTACATCTTTTAAGAGGCGCTGCTTCTTGTTATGTGGTGTAGAAAAATATTAGATAGTCACTCGTGCTTTGTGCAGGGTGACCAGGTTCATCCATAAAATGGTTAAGACCTGTTCGAAATACATTGTTCCCAAGGATGCGGTGGGCAGGGTGCTGGGATTCTGAGTGACAGCCGGCGAATGCCAGAGAGAAGAATTAAATTGGAGAGGGAGGCGGAGAGGAGGGAGGTGATGGTGGGAGGAGGAAGGGAGGAGCGACCAACCCTCTTCAACACACCCAAGTGACCAGATTCATCATAGCACGAAACTTCACAAGTTACACCCACTGCCTCCGCCAGCAGCCGGAGAAGGCTGCTGCTTCCTCATTTCTGTTACTGGAAGTTTGAGAGATGTGAAGCCAGACGGGAGAAACGTGCGCGCCTTGTTGAGCAGGGGTGAGCTTGAATTTTGAAATCGATTCTTTGCACCGGCGAATCTCTGTGTCGGGTGGTCGGGGGCGGGCAGCCGATTGTGGCTCTGGGCGAGGATAGGTGAGAGCCCCGAGCTGAGCCATGCAGCTAGGGCGGGTGAACCGTGCGCCCCGGAGCCCCTTCCCAGAACGAGCAAGCGCGTCTCCAAGCTGCTCGGCGCGTTGCCGGCGAGCTCCGGGGACGCCAGCGACGTTGGTTCTGGCTCCAGGGTACAGAGATTCCGGCTTTGAAAGCTTCATCTTTCCTCTTTGACTTCTGTAAGCGAGGATCATTGTATGGGATGCGGAGTTGGGGAGGAGACCGCGGGATCCTATCACCCACGCAGGATGCGTCCTGCCCGGGGCTGTCCCGCTGCGAGTTGGGTAATTGCAGGTCAGTGCCATTGAAAATGAACCCCATGGCAGGTTTGGGAATCAAGTGAAAAAAAAGTTCTGAAGAAATATTCAGAAGCTGTGGCTCGCGACTGCACCTGGATGGGAGTTCTGGAGTGAAACATGGGAAGTCTCGGGTTTCTCATTAATTTTACATCTGATTAAATTAGTTCGGCTCTAGGTTCCTGGCTGTGGAGGTGTGATTTGTTTATCTGGAACTTTTTTTTTTTTTTTTTTAATGTCTGTCTTTGTGTGACAGCTAGGCTTATCTTTGGATTGATTGCCTAAGTCAGTTTTGGGTGGGGTGTGAGAGGAAGTTTGGGTGGAGGGTGGCGCTGGGGGCTGGGATCATTGCAAGTGACAGTATGTTCCAGCAAAGGACAAACCTGGCCCAAATGAGGCTTCTCGCAGACAGGCTTTAGGTTTTATTTCAAGCCTGGAGCTGGTCAGTGGGCTTCCACTGGGCCTGGGTCTATAGGGGTCAGATGGAGGCTATTGGGTTAACTGTTAACGGTTGCAGTTATTTCCTACCTGATCAACAACTTAGTAATATACCAGCAGTTGGAGCTGGTTTTTGTTTTTCGTAAGCAGATCCTTCATGAGAATGTTTACAGAATCATCTTACTTTTAGGCTAGGGAAGAAATGAAGGTGAAAAATGTGTGGCTCCTGTTGTATTTATAGCAAGCCAAATGCTGTTTCCCAGGTCTGGGGTGGGTCCAATCAGAAAAATGTCAGTAGCTGATTTTATCATTTTATCATAATATCAAAGTGGAATTGCCTGACTTTCTCAGCATACCTTTCCTTGAACTTTGGGGGTCAGGAGGCAGGCTGCTAGGCCACCAGAGTTCACTTAGCTTGCTCTGACTTGTGCTTCCTTGAAGTTAAAGAAACAGATGGGAAGGAAATTACTTTTAAACCATATTAGATGTGGCCTAGGGAAGGACAACAGGTTGTATGATTCAAGGCTAGAGCCCTGAATTCTAGCTGGTTTTGGGCTCAAGAAAGGACCCAGTGGCAGGTAGATGTGAAATTGATGCTGACAGGAGGCTTGTGACCCACTCCCTCAGGCCCCCACCCTCCCAAGGAACCTTTAGTAACTCACTTGACACTAAAGACAACCAAATTGGATCTCATGATAATGCTGGTGAAACTGACTAATAGAGTTTTATGGAACAATAATTCTTAGCTAGAGAAAGGGGAAATGCATTATTCATAGAGCAAAGGTTTTTAGATATTGTCACATGGGACTGTTAGAAGATACCATCATCCGGGCATTTGAAATTGGGGTTAATGCTGTTATATGACCATGCAGATGTGAGAGAAAGTGGCAATTTCTGTATCATTACCTTTTCATACTGTCTCCCCACCTCTCCCAGTAAAATGAGCCGGTTTGTCTCTGGTTGGTTATATTTTAAATTTTATTCCCTTGTTTCTTCTTTTTAGAGGTAGGGTCTTGCTCTGTTGCCCGGGCTAGACTCGAACTCCTGGGCTCAAGTGACCCTCCCACCCCAACCTCCTGTGTAGCTAGGACTATAGGCTTGTGCTACCATGTCTAACAGTTTGTTAACTGTTAATTTGTTTAATAGATACCAGACCGTTTACAGAAATTTTCCCATTTTATATACAATTTCAGATTTATTGGTATAATATTGAACATGATATCCTCATAACATTTTTAAAGACGATAGCATCTGTAGCTCTGTTTCCTTTTTTATTCATGGCATCGTTTGTACCTTTTCTCCTTCAGTCTTGTTAACATCAATTTTATTGGTCTTTTGGAAGAACCAACTTTGGCTTTTGATGGTATCTTAATTGGAATTCAAACAAAGGCCACCTCCTTTCTTTTCTTCTTTTCTTTTCGAGATGGAGTTTTGCTCTTGTTGCCTGGGCTGGAGTCCAATGGCATGATCTTGGCTCACTGCAACCTCCACCTCCTGGGTTCAAGTGATTCTCCTGCCTCAGCCTCCCAAGTATAGCTGGGATTACAGGCAAGCACCACCACACCCAACTAATTTTTTTTTTTTTTTGGTATTTTTAGTAGAGATGGGGTTTCACTGTGTTGATCAGGCTGGTCTTGAACTCCTGACCTCAAGTGATCTGCCCGCGTCGGCCTCCCAAAGTGCTGGGATTATGTGAACCACTGTGCATGGCCTGCCGCCTCCTTTCTTGAGTTTATATTCATTTTTAAAATTCTGCCCCGTGGAACTCTGTCAAAAAAGACCTGAAAACAGTCTTTGAAAATAAGCAACTGAGTTCCTTAGCTGTAAGTAGGAGGACACCATGTATTTATCTTTGTATCTTTGACATAGATTATGTTTTTTCAGTTTTGTTAAAATATATCTTCTGTTCGTGAACACCATACACAGTGGGCCAAATTGTTCCAAGGTGGGTTTTGTGTTTTCATTGAGGCACATCCTGTGATATTGTTCTGGGAAAATGTAACTAGAATTTACATAAGACTTGCTGGTAATTTAATGTGAATTGTCGATACTTTCAACCCACTTGACAATACAGATTTACCTTGTACGACAGCAGAACGAATGTGCTGTAATGACTCGAGAAGACACTTCATTTTGTTTCACATTTAATGCATGAGTCTGAGCATTTTAAAGTTGTCTCAGAACACATTCTTTCTGCATATATCAGAAAGGATGCTGGTATCAGAAAGGCCTGGCTTTGAATTCCTGTTCTACCACTTTAGGCTGTGTGGTCTCAGGAAAATTGCCTACCCTCTCTGAACTTGTATTTCCCGAAATGTGAAATGGAAACTGATTGTGAAATTCCACTATGAATTCAGTGAATAATGAGATTTCATTATGAATTTTCATGTAAGGTTTCTATCCCTGCTTTGGCATAAAGTAGGCATTTAACAGTGACATTCAGCGTTTTCAATGTAATGATGACCGTTTTCTGCCTCTGACCCTTTCTTGTCCAGTCTCCAACCTTCCCACCTCTGTTTTTTTTTTTTTTTTTTTTTTGAGATGGAGTTTCACTCTCGTTACCCAGGCTGGAGTGCAATGGCGCAATCTTGGCTCACCGCAACCTCCGCCTCCTGGGTTCAGGCAGTTCTTCTGCCTCGACCTCCTGAGTAGCTGGCATTGCAGGCACGCGCCACCATGCCTAGCTAATGTTTTGTATTTTTAGTAGAGACGGGGTTTCACCACGCTGACCAGGATGGTCTCGATCGGCCTCCCAAAGTGCTGGGATTACAGGCTTGAGCCACCGCACCCGGCCCCTTCCCACCTCTCTTAATGCCCTTCTTCCAGTAAGGCGAAGTTACTGTAGTAGAATAAAACAAAAACCATTTTCCCCATTTGTTCTCTCCTCATCATGGGCAAGTGCGTTATCAGAGTCCCCTTCTGTATTTTCAGTATTTGCATTGTATATTCCTAGTTGGTTATCCTACCATTTCTTCCCTCCAATTTTTATCTTCCTTTCCCAGGGTTTTTTTTTCTCTCCCAATTTGTCTCATCTCCTTGAGGATCTTACCCACTGCTCTGCTTTTTACTTTCTTTCCTTTTTTTTTTTTTTTTTTTTTTTTGCCTGCCTTTAGTGTAAAAATGAAATTGAGTACAAAGCCCAGATCTTGGCAGTGACTGGGATGTAAGTTAGTGGGTTGTTTCTATGAAGGAAATGTTTGCTTAATTTAGTTACTCAAGAATTTAACTTGGAAGCCACTCATGGTGGTGTGTGCCTGTAGTCCCAGCTACTCAGGAGGCTGAGACAGGAAGGTTCCTTGAGCCCAAGGGTTTGAGACCGTCCTGGTCAATATAGTGAGACCCCATCTCTAAGAATTAAATTAAAACAAGAAAAGAATTAAACTTGGAGGTAGATGATGCTGGTGAGTGCCATAGCAGTTTGGTATTGCCATTGCCTTTTCTGAGAATACTTTTTCAGGCCTTGGAGTTTCTAAGTACTTTTGGGGAGGTGTTGATTGTTTGGTGTTAAGGTTGATGTTGTAGCCAAAAATGGACAATTAGAGCATAGGACAGAGGAACTTGACTGGTTAATATTCCCCAACAAGGGAATATAGCATTACTACATTTGCCCAACCCTGAGCCATTGGTTCTTCCAAGGGTCTCTCATTTGACAAGCTCCTGCGGTATTAGGACCTTGTCCTTTGTAATGACATAATGAGTTAGCGTTTATTTATGCATCTGGTATTGCAAGGGCCTGGACTGGGGACGGGAAGGGATTGTGAGCTGGGAAAAGCCTTCATTTGCTTTCTGGTGCTGTGCTAAAGTCATTCTGCTTTGCCCAAGGAGTGAGTCTTGGTTTATATTTTGGGTAGTGAATCAGCCTCAAGTGTGGAGTTATTTTCAATAAAGGCAGATTGACTAGCCGTGCCTGGTCTGGCCTGCCCGCTGTCACCTGGTGGTGCTATTTTGTTCTAGCCGATGCTTTCATGAGAATAGAGAACAAGGAGGCAACACCCGCTGCTTCGGTATTCGTATTTTGCAACACGGCTTCTCTGGTTTATTTTGGTGCCGTTGCTTGAAAACAAGTGTTAGCATGGCTTTCATTGGTAAAGCTTTTAGGGAAGAGATTATCACTTTTGGAAAGTTTTGTTTCCTAAATGGTTCAGGGTGGATTGATCTGTGAGCTCTTGTACTGAATCATGAAGCTGCTTCCGGTACCTGTAGTCACGGTTTATTTCCATAAACCGTGAGATTTTGGTGGGCAAGAATCACCACAGTCAAGGTGCTTTCTACAAAGCTATAGATAACTAAGCCTGGTAAATGCTTCTTTTGTTTATTTGTTTATTTATTTATTTAGAGATGAAGTTTTGCTCTTGTTGCCCAGGCTGGAGTGCAATGGCGCAATCTTGGCTCACTGCAACCTCCGCCTCCTGGGTTCAAGCCATTCTCCTGCCTCAGCCTCCCGAGCAGCTGGGATTACAGGCATGTACCACCACGCCTGGCTAATTTTGTACTTTTAGTAGAGGCTGGGTTTCTCCATGTTAGTCAGGCTGGTCTGGAACTCCTGACTTCAGGTGATCCACCCGCCTCGGCCTCCCAAATTGCTGGGATTACAGGCATGAGCCGCGGCGCCCAGCCAATGCTTCCTTATTAAAATATGAATTGCTTATGAAAATAACAATACTAAATACTAATGTATTGAGTGTCTACAACATATGAGGTACTTTTCATGTGTTATCACATTAACGTTTCTGAAGATAATCTTGCAGTCTCTAGAGGTATATAAAAAAGAAGCCCAAATCCCATTACTTTCTTATGTTGCTCTTATAGGTGGAGTCACTGTGGACTGAGGCCCACGTTTCTGGACTTAAAGCCCAGGAAGGAGGAAGAGAAGGCTGGTTGGTACCATGGAGTATGATGCTGTGAATCCCGGTCTCTCACCTAGGATGTGAGCAGTCCCTGCAGATGGCACATTTGGAGATCTTGACAAAGCTTCTTCTGTCTCCAATGGGGTAAGTGTGGCATTTGCAGAAGGCTAGAGAATGAGGATTGAAGCTTTTAAAGTCTTTATTATCTTGATCCTGCCCCAATCCACCTTTTTTTGGGGGACAATAGAAAGTTCATTGTTTCTGACGATGGTTTTGGTGGTTAAAGGGTTGCTCAGTTTCCCCAATTACAATCTGAGGCTTTGAAATGGGTTTCCTGGGAACCTTTCCCATTCTTCCTGGGTGGTTCCCATGGTTATTTTGTTTTGGAGTTGGCCATGCGTAATCCTCTGTCTTCCTGACTTTTCTTTTGCCTGCCCCCATGATAGTGGGAAAGGGGAGGAAGGAATTGATTTGGATGCCGCTGGGAAAACTTGGTATCAACGTGCTGGTTTTGAGACTGATGGGCGTGGGTTCACGTCACTTTTAACGAGACAGGGTGAACATTGATGTGAACTGCTAAGTGGTTTTGTTCAAGTGGAATATTTCATGTGGGCCTCCCTGCTGTGGTGAAACTGGACGTCTTTATTGCACGACAGGCTTGGGGCTTTCACAGAACGGAGCAAGTGGTCCCTGTGCAACGCTCGCGGTTACTCCATGAGAAGAAATATGCTTCAGGGGCCGGGCATTGTGGCTCATGTCTGTAATCCCAGCACTTTGGGAGGCTGAGGCGGGCAGATCATGAGGTCAGGAGATCGAGACCATCCCGGCCAACGTGGTGAAGCCCTGTTTCTACTAAAAATATAAAAACTAGCTGGGTGTGGTGGCGAGCACCTGTAATCCCAGCTATTTAGGAGGCTGAGGCAGGGGAATCGCTTGAACCTGAGAGGCGGAGGTTGCAGTGAGTTGACATCGGACTACTGCACTCCAGTCTGGTGACAGAGTGAGACTCCGTCTCAAAAAAAAAAAAAAAAAAAAAAAAAAGAAATATGCTGCAAAGATACCCTCCCTCCTTCCTGTGTGTGGCACAGACCCCTTCCAGGGAATTCCAGCAGAAAGGGCTGTTGTACTTCAGTTTTCCTTTGCTAAGTGGGAATGGTGATGTCTGCCCATGCAGTCCCCGTTTACTTCCTAGGAGGAGAATGACGTCAACCAAAAGCGGCTTTCTAGCTCTTCAAAGTTGCTCTTGCTCTTTTCAACTTTGCCTTCCTCCCGTGCACAAACCCACCTCCACCTTGTTAGCAGGTGACATCGGGATGCATTATTTTACCGTTACCAGGTTTGGCTGTTATGTTGGTTGGTCCAGAATGTGAACACAGCAGGAGACTGTGGACTTGAGAGAGAGCAAGAATCACAGATGCTTCCCGAGGCGTGGTTTTTGTAACTTTCAGCGTTTCCCACCCAGCATTCGGGTCCTGAGTTGCAGATCTTGCTGGGACTTGCTCCTCCAGTCTTACCTGCTGCTCCGCTCCGTCTGCACCCAGTGCACAGCGGCATAGCCACTCCCTTCTCTGATGCACACAGTGGCTTGGAGCAAACTTCCTTTCAAGGGCTCTCTGGACAGAGGGCAGATAAGACCTCTGTGTGTGCACTGTCTTCAGGGTTAGCCCTTGCTAGGGATGCCCTGCGGGTACAGGGACTCCCAGGTAGTTGGTGAAAGGGAATCCAGCCCCTATGGGCACCCTCCAACAGAGAGAGGAGTCAAAGCTCTCACTTTTCCTGTGATAATACAGACTCATTGTATTATCATAATTAGGTTTCATGCCCTTTTCAAGGGGTAAAAATAATCATATAAATAATAATAGGCCAGACGTAGTGGCTCACACCTGTAATCTCAGCGCTTTGGGAGGCTGAGGTGGTCAGATTACTTGAGGTCAGGAGTTTGAGCCGACCTGGCCAACATGGTAAAACTCCATCTCTACAAAAATACAAAAATTAGCTGGGCATAGTGGCCCATGCCTGTAATCCCAGCTACTGGGGAGGCTGAGGCTGGAGAATCACTTGAACCCAGGAGGTGGAGGTTGCAGGGAGCTGAGATCACACCACTGCACTCCAGCCTGGGCAACACAGCCATACTCTGTCTCAAAATAATAATAATATCAACAACAACAACAATAACAACCCTTTGGAAAGACCAGCTGTCGTTGTTCGGCCCCTATCCTTTGGGCTCCCTTCACCTGTCTATTAAATTTCCTTTCCCTGAGTGCCCACAGGGGCTGGATTCCCTTTGACTAACTACCCGGTAGTCTCTGTACCCCCGGGGCATCCTGAGGAAGGGCTAACCCTGAAGGTGCACGTATTCCAGGCCAAGCAGAGGTCTTATTCTGCCCTGGGTCTAGAGTGCCCCATGACTTCTTTCCCTTCAAGATCTCCTCAGCCTATTTTCTGTTTTTCTCTGAAAACACTTCCTTTTTTTTTTAAAATGGAGTCTCACTCTATCTCCCAGGCTGGAGTGCAGTGGCGCAGACTTGGCTCACTGCAACCTCCACCTCCTGCGTTCAAGCAATTCTCCTGCCTCAGGCTCCGGAGTAGCTGGGATTACAGGCGCACACCACCATGCCTGGCTAATTTTTGTGTTTTAGTAGAGATGGGATTTCACTATGCTGGTTGGGGTGGTCTCGAACTCCTGACCTCGTGATCCGCCCGCCTCTGCCTCCCAAAGTGCTGGGATTACAGACGTGAACCACCACGCCTGGCCAACACTTCTTAATTAAAAATATATACATGACTTTTTACCTCTGGCCTAAGTAACTTATCCACAGCAACAGCATTGGGAAATGAGGTATCGGGCTTTGAACCCAGGCAGCCTAGCCCCAGAGTCTGGTCTCTTGACCACTGTGCTATTGTGTATTCCTCTGAGGTGGGCTGCTTGGACTTCTCTTTATACTTGCCCCAGCATGGCTCTAGTGACTGCCATGGTCTGCTTAGTAAATGTTACCTCAGTGAGTAGCCACACAACGCACCGGAGTCAGCCTTCCTGAGTCCTGTCTCAGGGTACCTGTCCTTGTCAGTTACCCCCAGTGGTCTCCCACCTGCTCTGTGCCGATTCAGATTTAACCTCTCTTTCAGGGTCAGCTCACATCCACCTCCTCCTGGCTACCTTTCTGGACTGCCCAGCCACTGTGATTTTTGCCCCTCGGAACCAGCGTTCCTTCTCAGATGATGTTACCCTTCAGCTCTCTCCCTGAAGTAGGATCACACGTCCCTGAGAGCTGTGACACTGTGCCCTGTGCCACTGTATTAAGGGATTCTTTTGGGATTAAAACCTGGTCAGAGCTGTCCAAAGAAACGGCAGTGTTGCTTCCAGGTTCTGTGAGCAAAGAAACATAATGAGGTTAAAGAGCAAAACTAAAAAAAAAAAAAAAAAAAGCAAGGGGCCAATCTAAAAATTGTCAGCCCATTTCTGTGTGAGCCTGTGTATTTTCACGCTGCAGCTGCTCAAGTTGAGTCATAGAGTGGATGTGTCATCTCTTGGCTTCAAGCACAGTGGCTAGCCCCTCTTCCCCCTGGAGGGAGTTTAAGCACATTTATGTGATGAATAATGTGGATTCACCCCCAATACTTGGGATGCATTTCAACAGATTTCATGCAGATGGTAGGTGAGGCATGTCAGGCATCTTTCGTCCCCCTGTTTGAAAGATAACAGAAATACCCCCAGCAGAGTCAGTGCGCTGAGTTTTAGCTGATGGCCGGCCAAATGCTGCCCAGGGGCGTCTCTCTTCACTTGAGCTGTGTTGGACATGGCGGGTGCGCCCCGCCATCGTAAGGCGGTGGAAGGAGGGCTAGGGCTGGAAAGGAAGATGCAAACGTTGAGCGCCTACTGTGTGCCTGGCATTCTTCTGCTTTGTGATCTCTAATAGAATACATGATTGCACTCACAGTTCCTCTGCCTGTGCCTATTCTCATTTCCAAGTCTACCTGGTGGAACCCAGGTAGCTTGACTAAAATCTTGCTATTGTGGCATTGACCCTGGACTTGAACCGTGTTTTATCTGAAAACTTGTGACCGTTCCCACACATCTTGACCTCTGCTTCTGAATATAAACAGAGGCATTTAGATGAGGATGTCTAATGGTCATATTAACTGCTGAATTTGGAGACTCCTGAGTTTCTTTGTGTGTATGTGTGTGACAGAGTCTCCCTCTGTTACCCAGGTTGGAGTGCAGTGGTGCTATCTTGGCTCACTGTAACCTCTGCCTCCTGGGTTCAAGCATTCTCCCACCTCAGCCTCCCAAATAGCTGTGATTACAGATCTGCGCCACCACGCCCAGCTAATTTTTCTATTTTTAGTAGAGACGAGGTTTCACTCTTTTGGCCAGGCTGGTCTCAAACTCCTGACCTCAGGTGATCTGCCTGCGTCGGCCTCCCAGAGTGCTGGGATTACAGGTGTGAGCCGCCAAACCTGGCTGGAGTTTATTTCTAATCTGAATCTTTTCTGCATTATCCAGTTCCTCTTGGCATTTCACTATGAACTTGTTAAAGTCTTTATTGTCAGAAATACCATGTTTAGGTTTAACTTTGGTCGGGGGCAGTCAGGTAATATTTTTAAAACTGCAAAATTAGGGATCTCATTTTATATTTAGATGCTCGATGCTCATCTGCAGGAGAAACATCTGTATCGGGCTGGTTCTTTGAACACCCTCAGGGAAGTTAAAGAGCTTGATCTTTCTCTTTAGGAACCAGAAGCCTCTCCGGTTAGATGGAGGACTATTCTCTCACTGTCTTGTTTTGTGGCACAAACGGCCTGGGATGGTGACGCCTTGGGTCTGATACAGGGTACCCTGGAGCCTTCCCTGGCCTGTCCCTCTCCTGCCCACGTGGCGTAAACATTGGCATGGCAGGGACAGATGGCCACTCCAGGGATTCTTTGGATGTCACATTTGGTTGCCTGGGTGGGGGGTAGGGTGGTTGCAGCCAGTCTCCACTGGGGGGAGGAGAGGCCGACTGGGAAATACCCCTTGACAGTGGGTAAACACAAGCTCACCTCCGGAAAGGCCAGGCGCCCCGGGACCTGTGCAGGCTGGGCGGTAATGGAGTCAGATGCACATAAGCGTGTTTAGCTTGGGAAGAAGCCAGTCTGCTCAAAGCACAGCCTTTTCTCTCTGCTCCTAATTGATGCTCAGCAGAGTTTGGTTTGCCTATGGGAATGGGAATGAACTGTGTGGGGACTGTGGAGGGAGGGATGGGCTGCAGATAACTACTTTCAGAGCTAGGAAAAAATGCTTTCCAGAGGTCTGGGTTAGCTTTACAGGAGGCGCAGGTGAGGGTATCTGAAATCCCCAGAGAGGCAAGAAAGAGCAGTTAGCTGCACTTATCGATGAGTTTTTGTTTTGTTTTGTTTTTTTTTGTTTTGTTTTTTTTTTGCTGATGAAACAGCACCAGTCTGTGTAATGAGGAGTGAAGCATTGAGGAAGAACAGCCGAGTGCAGCGTCTCCTGCATAAAATCCTATCGATTCAGGAGGCTGACGGTGGGGAGAATCCCTTAAGCCAAGGAGTTTGAGTCTGTAGTGAGTCAGAAGCACACTGTGGCCCTCCAGCCTGGGCAACAGAGGGAGATCCCGAGTCAAAAAAAGGGGAAGAATAAAGAAACAGCTCCCAGGCAGGAAGGGCTGGAGGCAGCAGAATCCCTCTTCAAAGAAAGCACAAGAGTTGACATTAGGTGAAAATAAAATGGGGTTTTCGTGGTTTCAGCTTTAGAAGAAACAGTGGGGGTGGTTGCAATTGCCTGCATGCAAACCGAGCATGGGATTGAATCGAAGTGGAAAAGCCTATAGCCATAAGTGTTGATTGAAAGCATTTCCGATTCTCACCTCTGCGTTATAACTTTGCTATTTATCTAATGTATTTGCAGAAGTCCCAACAAACCAAGCTAAGGTAATGTGTTCAAGTTAGCAGAGTGACATCTAGTTACTAGGCCTCATATTAATTTTTTTTTTTTTTTGGTGAGGGGGGGTGGTATGGTTATTTATTCATTCTTTCAACAAATCATTTGTTAGGTAGCTATGAATATCATCTTTGGGGTACCATGTAGAATATCATCTTCGGGGTACAGTGTAGCTGACAGCGTAGAAGGGAAGAAACGATAGACCATCAGGAGTTCGTAAGTGTTCAGGCCAGGCGTGAGGCTCATAGTCCCAGCACTTTGGGAGGTTGAGGTGGGAAGATCACTTGAGCCTAGGGGTTCGAGACCAGCTTGGGCAATAAAGTCAGGCCTCATCTCTATAAGAAAATAAAAAAGCCAGGGTGTGGTGGTGCATGCCTGTGGTCCCAGCTACACAGGAAGCTGAGGCAGGAGGATTTATCTGAGTCTAGAAGGTTGAGGCTGCAAGTGAGCCATGTTTGGGCCACTGCACTCCAGCCTGGGCGACCTCCAGCCAGACCCTGTCTCAAAAAAACAAAAAACAAAAAACAAAACGAAAAAAGAGAGAGTTCATAAAAGGGTTCAAATGAGGGGTCTAAACTAGAAGTTTGATAAATTTGAAGCGTCAGGACATTTAACCTTCAAAATAATCCAGTGAGCTGTTATTCCAGTTTTACAGCTGGAAACAACAACAACAACAACAACAACAACAAAACAGGTACAGAGAAGTAGAACACCCCAGCGAGGCTCAGCAGGCTCAGGTGCAGAAGCCACGCCTGCCCAGATCCCTCAGCCCCGTGGGGAGCCGAGAACCCCCAGCCTCTGTGGTCCTGATTTCCCTGTTGGTAGCTCAGTCAGTGATCAGTGCATCCACAATATTTAATTCTTTTATTTATTTAAAATACAGGTTGGTTTTGAGGGATGGGGTCTCATCACGTTGCCCAGGTTGGCCTTGAACTCCTGGCCTCAAGCAATCCTCCTGCCTCAGCTTCCTGAGCGGCTGGGACTGCAGTCACACATCACCATGCCTGGCTTATTTACTTCTTTTTAAGAGTTGGGACAGAAAACCAATATGGACTGTTAGTATTTCTACTTCACCTTCCTCAATATTTAGAGGAATCTAGTTTGTGCAGATGTCTGATGAGCCATTTAGTCATGAAGAGATCTAACCAACAGACTCTGTTTTGTGGAGGGTGATTTTAATGATCACATAAACAGTGTGAATGTGAGTGTAGGAGTTTTATCGCCAGTTCCCTGGTTTGAGCATTTTCTCTGGTTGGTTCCAGTGACAGTGTTGACACCGCTAGAAGCTGTTCCTGCTTAGGGCACAGCAATTTTTCTCTTTTGGTGAAAAAAACAATTTTTTTTTTTTTTGAATGAGGTGAGTGAGGGTATTTCTGGTACGTTCAGTCATTTATGTTTAAACAAAATGATCATCATTATTAGCAAATAATGTGAGTTTTTTTGACTCACAAATGGTGTGAGTGCCCAAGGATACTTAGCGCGGTAAATACGGGATGTGGGAAATCCATCTGCAGAATGTCAGCCCGGACTAGGAAAGAAGCGTTCAATGGAGGGCCTTGTCAAATGCCTTTTGCTTTGATGTGTAAAGCTGGCGTGCCATAGCTGGAGATGCCCAGTCCTGAGGAGTGTGGTAGGGTAGTTAGTATTCATGAATGAAATAGGAGGAGGTGAGCACTGGACTAGAAACTGGACAAGAGACCCGAGTTCTTACCTTAGGCTCTTCCCGACTCTGCGACCTTAGTTGAGCCAGTTGCTCAGGTCTGTGAGTTACATCCTTCCGTGCCTCGAGAAATACAGAAGTTTCTCCTTGTATAGTGGGCAAAGCCTGTGATACGGATATTATGTACTAAGACTCAACTCTTAGCTTTGATTGTGCTGGATTATGTATTTGCACATTATTGATTTGTTTCTTTCAGTCTCATATGTAGGGGCTGGATTTTATATTTTTGGTGTTGGATTTTACACTGGTGTGTTAACCTCTGGTTGTTCTCTTTCTTTCTTTCTCTTTGCTCCAGGAGTAGGGGGTTTCATGTAGGATGAAAATGAAAACTAAAGAAAACGTAGGATCTGGAAGTACTTTTGAGCAGCAGAAGCATTAAACAAAATGGGGAAATATACCATTTTGTTAGTAGCCAGGTGAAGAGAACACAGGAGTATATACTTGCTTTTTCACAGTAACTGGAGATGTTAGACACGGATTATGTTTTCTCTGGGAACTTGCAGTTAAAAGAAAGCAAAAAGCAGATCTGGATGTTTCAATGTTTTCCTCTTCTAAAGAGCGCATGAAGTCGCACTTAAATGTGAGTTGCCTGCCTCTCACTTCCATAATTTGAAATCAGACTAAAATCCTGCACGTGGGACCCTCATTCTGTGACCCCTGCATATCCACCAGGCTTCTTTGCCAGCCCTCTTTTTTATTCAAACGCAGTGGCTGTGACTGCCCGGGAATACTTAGCATGGTAAATACAGGATGTGGGAAATTTATCTGCAAAATGTCAGCCCTGAGTAGGAAAGTCATGTTATCCAGTAGAACGCCCTGTCAAATGCCTTTTGACTTGATGTGTGAAGCTGGCGTAGCATAGCTAGAGATTCCCAGTCCTGAGGAGTATGGTAGGGTAGGCTCTGTCCTACCAGAAATGCATTTGGGTTTTAGAGATCGTTGTGAAATCGTTTCTTTTGCCATATCATTTAAGACACATTTGGGTTCTGGGACATTCTCCTTCCTCATTTTTCCCCTGGGAGTTGTTTTGGCTGGTTGGGTGGGCCTGCAGGCTGTGATTGATGTGGTGAGCTCTCCTTTTCCAAGGGATGGACCTCTCTGACTTGTGATGCCTCCATGAATGCAACTTTGGTTTAATCATTATAGGTGGATTTTGAGACTAATTGGTGGGATGGATGCTTACTTTCCTAATCTATGTCTACTCCTGTGTCCAGAAACTTGTAGGCATCTTTGTTTTAAAGTTTGTCATCATCTTTGCTGACTGCTTGGTCAGTGAATCTTTGAAATGCATTCAACACCCAGCATTTTTTTTTTTTGGGGGGGGGGCACTGGCTGTGTATGGCAGCTATGGTGGGTCCCGCACAGAACACTTGGGCTGGGAGTACCAGCTGGGAGAAAAAGGCCTAAGTATAATGGAATAGATGGAGAAGTCCCACAGACATGATTGTTTAGTGGGAACATTCAAATCACATTTTACCTTTCAGAGTTTATAAATCCATCTGAAGTGCTTGAAAAAAAATCATAGTATTAGAAATGGATGCATGTGTGTATAAAACTAACACTAGACCTCTTTGCCAAATTTAATTTCTCAGAAGTATTCTTAGAAAGAGGGACTTTCTTGGAGAGTATGAAGCTTATTTTGTCTCCAGCTTATGAAGGTCATTCTTTTCATTTCTCTTTCTGTGCATCTCCCTACAACAAACTGCTATTAAAAACCTACAAAGGGCTGGGCATGGTGGCTCATGCCTATAATCCCAGCACTTTGGGAGGCTGAGGTGGGCAGATCATGAGGTCAGGAGATTGAGATCATCCTGGCCAACATGGTGAAATCCCATCTCTACTTAAAAAAAAATAAATTAGCTGGTTGTGGTGGTGCATGCCTGTAATCCCAGCTACTTTGGAGGCTGAAGCAGAATCGCTGGAACCAGGTAGTCAGAGGTTGCAATGAGCTGAGATCGTGCCATTGTACTCCAGCCTGGCCACAGAGCAAGACTCCATCTCAAAAAAAACAAAACAGAACTACAAAGAAACTTGGGAGGCTGAGGCAGGTGGATCACTTGAGGTCAGGAGTTTGAGACCAGCCTAGCCAACATGGTGAAACTCCATCTCTACAAAAATACAAAAATTAGCCAGGCATCGTGGTGCACACTTGTAATCCCAGCTACTCGGGAGTCTGAGGCAGGAGCATCACTTGAGCCCAAGAGGTGGGAGTTGCAGTGAGCCAAGATGACGCCTTTGGACTCTAGCCTGGGCACCAGAAGGAAACTCCATCCCCAAAAAAGACAAAAGAAAACAAAACAGATACAAAGTACCATGCAAAAAAACAAAAACAGCCCTGCACACGGATGTTTACGGCAGCTTTATTGGAAACTTGGAAGCAACCAAGATGTCCTTTAGAAAGTGAATGTATAAACACTGTGGTACATCCACATGATGGAATATTATTCAGCACCGAAAAGGAATGAGCTAGTCATGAAAAGACACAGAAGAACCATCAGGGTGGTAGCCAGGGGCTAGGGAGGAGAGAGGGATGAACTGGCAGGGCACACAAGACTTTTAGGATGGTGAAACTACTCTATACGAGATTGTGATGGTGGATTTATGTCATTATACGTTCATCGAAAGCCATGGAATCTACAGCTCTAAGACTGAACCGTAATGTAAACTATGGACTTTAGGTAATAATGATGTGTCAATATATGTTCATTGATTGCAACAAACAGACCATTCTGGTGAAGGGTGTTGGTAGTAGGGGAGGCTGTGCATGTGGAGCAGGAGGTATATGGGAAATCTCTGTACTTTCTGTGGAATTTTGCTGGGAACCTTAAACTGCTCTATAAAGCCTAGTGGCTAATGCCTGTAATCCCAGCACTTTGGGAGGCCAAGGCTGGCAGATCACACTGTCAGGAGTTCGAGATCAGCCTGACCAAATGGTGAAACCCTGTCTCTATTAAAAATACAAAAAAATTAGCCAGGCATGGTGGTATGTGCCTGTATTATCCCAGCTACTCAGGAGACTGAGGCAGGAGAATTGCTTGAACCTGGGAAGCAGAGGTTGCAGTGAGCTGAGGTTGTGCCATTGTACTCCAGCCTGGGCGACAGAGACTCTATCTCAAAACGAAACAAAACACATACACAAAAACTGCTCTATAAAATGGTCTTACGAAACAGCAAAAACATTCAAACCAAAGTTGAGGAGACACAGCTCTGCGTTCTACTCATGGCATCTAGTAAAGTGTCTTTTGACCTGTATTCCTTCTCGAAGTTCTTTGCAGCTCGTCTGCTTGGGCAGCGGTCACTGGGCAGCAGGGGAGCATCCCTGGTCAAGCAGGAGGATCTGATACTCTGAGAACTGGGATTTTCGCTGGCAGCTTCATAGCTATGAAAGCACTGACTTCACATTCCTGTTTCTTCCTTTTGGCCACGTGCTGTGGCCACTAAGGATGCATTTTCTGGTAAATGGATTCATACGGTAGATTCCGTGTGACCCACACTTTCCTGCATTGAGGGTGGTTAGAGAGAGTAGGGCTTTGGTCATATTTGAAAGTACTGTGACTTGGGGACCACAAATGGTCAAATCCTGCCTCAGTCTTAAGCCCCTTCCCACAGGGAGTCACCAGGTCTATGTGCCCGGGTACCTCAGCATGAAAGTAAGCAATTACGAGGAGTTTTCTGGGAGCCGACCTCAGTCTTTCTCCTTGCGGGCTGTCTTTGACTCCTTTTTTTTTTTTTTTTTTTTTTGAGATGGAGTTTCGCTCTTGTTGCCCAGGCTGGCGTACAGTGTCGTGATCTGGGCTTACTGCAACCTCCGCGTCTCCTGGGTTCAAGGGATTCTCCTGCCTCAGCCTTCCGAGTAGCTGGGATTGCAGGCTTGCACCACCACATCTGGCTAATTTTATATTTTTAGTAGAGACAGGGTTTCTCCATGTTGGTCAGGCTGGTCTTGAACTCCTGATCTCAGGTGATCTGGCTGCCTTGGCCTACCAAAGTGCTGGGATTACAGGCGTGAGCCACGGTGCCCGGCCGTCTTTGACTTTTCGAAGTCAGCATCTGTGCGTTCACAGTGCCATGCTCAGTTGCAGGTAGTAAGGAGACAGCAGTGCAGAAGAGTAGGAAGCATCCCTGCCCTCAGGAAACTGACATTCTAGATACAGACAGTATCAACAGGCATAGTCCCTACGTGGGAGGTTGGTTCCAGGATGTCCCTTCCCTACCCTGAAGACACCAAAATCCACAGATGTTTAATCTCTTATGGACAATGGTGTAGCATTTGCATATAATTTAGGCCCATTCTTCCACACATTGAAAATCATCTCTGGATACGTAAAACAAAAGAAATGCTATGGAATAGTTGTTATACTATATTGTTTATGGAATGATGACCAGAAAAAGAAGTCTGGACTGGGCTTGGTAGCTCGCCTGAAATTCCGGCCTTTCGAGAGGCCAAGGCAGGAACATCACTTGAGTCTGGAAGTTCGAGACTAGTCTAAGCAACATAGTGAGACTCTGTCTTTACAAAAAATAGAAAAATTCACTGCATGTTCTCACTCATAAGTGGGAACTGAACAATAAGAACACATGGACACAGGGTGGGGAATATCACACACTGGGCCTGTTGGGGGTGGAGGTCAAAGGGAGGGAGAGTGTTTGGACAAATGCCTAATGCATGCCGCGGGGCTTGAAACCTAGATGATGGGTTGATGGATGCAGCAAGCCACCATGGCACACGTATACCTATGTAATAAACCTGCACGTTCTGCACACATATCCCAGAACTTAAGAGTAAAATTTTTTTTAAAATGCCAGGCACGGTGGCTCACGCTTCTAATCCCAGCACTTTGGGAAGCTGAGGTGGGTGGATGATGAAGTCAGGAGTTCAAGATCAGCCTGGTCAAGATGGTGAAACCCTGTCTCTACTAAAAATACAAAAATTGGCCAGGTACAGTGGCAGACACCTGCAATCCCTGCTACCTCAGGAGGCTGAGGCAGGAGAATGGCATGAACCCAGGGGGTGGAGGTTGCAATGAGCCGAGATCACGCCACTGCACTCCAGCCTGGGCGATGGAATGACACCTTGTCTCAAAAAATGAAGTAAAATAAAATATGTACGTATTCAGTACAGACAGAATTGTTTCTTTATTTAAAAAAAAAAAAAATTGCCAGGCGCGGTGGCTCAAGCCTGTAATCCCAGCACTTTGGGAGGCCAAGGCGGGTGGATCACGAGGTCAAGAGATCGAGACCATCCTGGTCAACATGGTGAAACCCCGTCTCTACTAAAAATACAAAAAATTAGCTGGGCATGGTGGTGCGTGCCTGTAATCCCAGCTACTCAGGAGGCCGAGGCAGGAGAATTGCCTGAACCCAGGAGGCGGAGGTTGTGGTGAGCCGAGATCGCGCCATTGCACTCCAGCCTGGGTAACAAGAGCAAAACTCCGTCTCAAAAAAAAAAAAAAAAAAAATTAGCCAGGCGTGGTGGCATGCCGCCTCTGTTCACAGCTACTCTAGAGGCTGAGGCAGGAGGCTCATGTGAGCCCAGGAAGCTGAGGCTGCAGTGAGCCATGCTTGTGCAGCTGCACTCCAGCCTGGGCAACAGAGTGACACCGTGTCTCAAAAAATAAAACAAAATACAATATGTACGTGTTCAGTATAGACACAATCATTTATTTATTTTGAATATTTTGGATCCACGGTTGGTCAAGTCCACGGATATGGAAGCCATGGATACAGAACCCGTGGACAGGGAGGGCTGACTGTAGTTATAACATGTACTACGTGGGAAAGCGATCGTTACAGTGGAGACTCTTGAAGCAAAGAATTGTTGGGCGTTTGAGCTTTTTAATATAGAGGAGTTAGGAAGGCCCCACTGCATGGGTGACATTGAAGCCAAGATGGCAAGCGGGTTGAGGGAGCAAGCCCTGCGCTGACAGAGGGAGCATCTAGGCAGAGGGCAGAGGGCTGGGCCAGGCATGTTGAAGGCTTGGGTGGGAAGAGCAAAGCGCCAGAGCCAGGGAGACTCAGATGGAGGAGTGCCGGGGGGGCAGGGTCTCAGGACTGCTGGTGAGATGGGAAACTTTTGAAGGCTGTGGGTAGGACGAGGGAGACACCATCTGGTTTAGGTTCATAGGCTCTCTCGGCCGGCTGTGCTGGGAGGAGACTACATACCATCTCCCGTGGACCGTGGTTCTCAGCGAGCCTGTGTCTGAGCCTCGATTAGACTTAGTTACTGCTTATACAGTCTGGATCCCACTGGTGCCGGCTGGTGGTGGTCTTTATTTTTGCAACTTCTCTAGGCACAACCCTCCTTCTTTTCTTCTTTTTCTTTGTTTTTTTTTTTTTTTTTTTTTTTTTTTTGAGATGGAATTTCATTCTGTTGTCCAGGCTGGAGTGCAGTGGTGCAGACTTGGCTCACTGCAACCTCCGCCTCCTAGGTTCAAGCGCCTCAGCCTCCCAGGTAGCGGGGATCACAGGCGTGCACCACCACATAAGCCTAATTTTTCTATTTTTAGTAGAGACAGAGTTTGCCATGTTGGCCAGGGTGGTCTGGAACTCCTGACCTCAAATGATCTGTCCACCTTGGCCTCCCGAAGTGCTGGGATTACAGGCGTGAGCCACCTTGCTGGGCTCACAGATCTCTTTTCTTTAAAGAGGATGAGAAAAGGGACTTTTAGTCTTACGAGGGTACTTAGCTGATGAATTCTAGAATGAATTCAAGCGTGGCTAGAAAAATGCTTGAAGATAATTCCAGGTTCTCTGCAGCCCAATGTTTCATTTACCTTCGACACAGAAAGCGCCTCCTCCCTGCGCGTGCTCCGTGTCGCCCACTTTGCTTCACGGATGAGCAGGTTCCACCCTCTTTTCCACTGATCACTTCCCCTTTCGGTTCAGGCTGTTCCTCTGGGGTTGTAGTTCTGCACTAAGTGAACCATTTGTCATATGTTCTGCCTTCTCGCTGGAGCTGCATGTTCAATCGTGGCCAGAAGACATCTGTCGGATCTCTGAGCTTTTCAAAAATCCAAACCTGAATGTTTTGGCATGTGACCCTGTTAGCCTGTTTTAAGTGGCATGTGGTAAACTTGCCCCACAGATGTTAGCATACCCGTTACTTTGAAGAAAATAATAATAACTTTCACATCTGGTCCTCTTTTCATCTAGGGATCTTAAAACCCCAAGTGCATATTAATTAAACCTCACATCACTGGAAGGTAGGGAAGGGATGGAGGGCAATTGCTTTAATCACCACTGCAGAAAATGTGGAGGGATTGCCCCTGGGTAACAGATGCCTTTCATGTAGCACCTTAAATACTTGCTGAGGATTACCTGGTGGGAAGTGTGCGGTCACGCACATCTGCAGGGCGTGGGGAATATCCTGAGATATCCTGGGGACTTGCCCTATGTTTTTGGTGTTGTCATTGCAGAAGGCTTCTTTCTTTCCCGTTCATGGGCTTTTACCACTTAATACGGTATGCACTGAAGGATGGTATCGTTAACTGGTAAGGCTGTTTGGTTTTCTTTCCACCTTTTATTTTGGTATGCAGATAGGAAGTTCCTTTTAACATTTCAGCTGCCTTCCAAGCTGGTCACTGGGAGTTCTCCATGAATGGAGTGGTACATCCCCTTCTATTCCTAGAGAATGGGGCGTTGGTTTTACCTATAAGAAAAATGGGGCAGGGCGTGGTGGCTCACGCCTGTAATCCCAGCACTTTGGGGGCCTGAGGCGGGTGGATCACGAGGTCAGGAGTTTGAGACCAGCCTGGCCAACATGGTGAAATTCCATCACTACTAAAAATACAAAAATCAGCCAATATGATGGCAGGTGCCTGTAATCCCAGAGTTGATGGGTGCAGCAAGCCACCATGGCACATGTATACCTATGTAATGAACCTGCACGTTCTGCACACATATCCTAGAACTTAGAGTAAAATTTTTTAAAAAATGCCAGGCACATTGGCTCACGCCTGTAATCCCCCAGCACTTTGGGAGGCTGAAGTGGGTAGATCACTTGGGAGGCTGAGGCAGGAGAATCACTTGAACCCAGGAGGCTGTGGTTACAGTGAGCTGAGATTGCACCACTGCACTCCAGCCTGGTTGAAAGAGAAACTCTGTCTCAAAAAAAGAAAGAAAAGAAAAATGGAACAGAACAAAACAAAATCAGGAAATGGCCTGGTCCCGTCCTTAACAGGTGGGAGCTCGGCTGCTAACCTGTGGGAGGGGAGTTGGGGGTGTCGCTGGGGTCAGGGAGTTTCTATGCACAGCAGCTGTTCTTCAGGGTATCTCTGCCTGACAGTGGGAAAGCAGGCCCCGGCAGGGTGTAGAGGGTGTGAGATACAGCTGGTTTGCAAAGGGATGGGCTTCTTTAATCTTAAACAGAGTCTTTAGCTCCATTTTAAACAATTTCTGAATGCCAGTGTATAGTATATCATTGATTTTACAATGTCACACTGCTTTTATTCACAGTCGCATGTGAAAGAAAACAGTCAAGGGGAAAAATATTGAAAAGTGTGGGTTCCTCACTGGCCCCTCCATGCGACACCTCTTAACTCACTGATGGCTGGCTTCTTTCCATCTTTATGACTTAAGAGGTGGAAATATATCTGTCTTTCTTCAGATACATGATGAATATTTATATTATTTTAGATGAACATTCTTCTGAATAAATAGTTTTATTTTGAGATGGAGTCTCACTCTGTTGCCGAGGCTGGAGTGTAGTGGTGCCGTCTCAGCTCACTGCAACCTCCGCATCCCAGGTTCAGGTGATTCTCATGCCTCAGCCTCCCGAGTAGCTGGGATTACAGGTGAGCGCCACCACACCTGGCTAATTTTTGTGTTTTTAGTAGAGACAGGGTTTTGCCCTGTTGGCCAGGCTGGTCTTGAACTCCTGACCTCAAGCGATCCCTCTGCCTCGGCCTTCCAAAGTACTGGGATTACAGGCATGAGCCCCTGCACCTGACCCCATCTGAATAAATTCTAAAAGCATACTCCATGAGAATGTATCTTTCCATGATTCTTCTCTAGTAGTATGGAACTGTAAAAAATACTTTTTTTTTTTCCCTCTGAGGCAAGGTCTCACTCTGTCAGCCAGGCTGGAGTGCAATGTTAGGGCTCTGTGGATAGCATCCTAGAATTCAGAGGTCAACATCACTAGTTCCATCATTTGTAGGCTGTGTGGCCTTGGATAAGTCACCTAAAGTCTCTGTGCTTTGGATTCTTCATTTATAAATGGGGATAAGTACTTTTCTTATAGAATTGTTAGAAATTCAAGAAACGTCTTCAGCGTCTGACTTACAGTAGCTCCCTACAAGCATCAACTACAATTCCTGTTGTCACCGTCGTGGACACCATCCCTCTGCCCATAAGGAAGCACAAAATGAAAGTTTTTCTTTTTTGTGGGGAGGGGGGCGGGGACAGAGTCTCTCTCTGTCGCCCAGGCTGTAGTGCAGTAGCACGGTCTCAGCTTACTGCAACCTCCGCCTCCTGGGTTCAAGTGATCTCCTTTATGGTATCCACCCACAGTCTGTCCACTGAATTGAGTTATTGTTGAGCGTTAGGTCCCTAACACAATGAATTAAACTTTCTAGGCATGCAGTCGTTTTATTTCCAAGAGGATCAAGCAGCCATTACATTATCCATCACGACAGTATCATTCAGAAGAGTTTTACTGCCCTAAAAATCTCTGTGCTCTATCCATTCTTCCCTTTTCTTGCTAATTCCAGGAAGCCACTGATCTTTTTTTTTTTTTTTCCTTTAAGACAGGGTCTTGCTCTGTCGCCCAGGCTGGAATGCAGTGGTGTGATCATAGCTCACTGTAGCCGTGAACTCCTGGGTTCCAGCGATCCTCCAACCTCAGCCTTCTGAGTAGCTGGAACTACAAGCACACACCACCATACCCAGCTAATTTTAAAATTTTGTTTGTTTGTTTGTTTTTGAGACAGAGTCCCACTCTGTCACCCAGACCGGAGTGCAGAGGCACGATCTTAGTTCACTGCAACCTCCACCTCCCAGGCTCAAATGATTCTCCTGCCTCAGCCTCCCAAGTAGCTGGGATTACAGGCCTGCGCCACCACACCCGGCTAATTTTTGTATTTTTAGTAGAAACGGGGTTTTGCCATGTTGGCCAAGCTGGCCTTGAACTCTGGTCCTCAGGTGATTCACCCACTTTGACCTTCCAAAATGCTGGGATTGCAGGTATAAGCCATCATGCCCGGCTTAATTTTTAAATTTTTAATAGAGACATTGTTTTACCTTGTTGCCCAGGTTGGTCTTGAACTCCAGGGCTGAAGCGATTCAGCCAGGATGGCCTCCCAAAGTGCTGGGATTGCAGGCACGAGACACTGCACCTGGGCTACCACTGATGTCTCTAAATAGTTTTGTTTTTTCTGGAATGTCATATACTTGGAATCCTACAATGCATCGTCTTTTCAGACTGGCTTAGCAGCACATTTTATGGCTTCAGGCACTTTCTCGTCTTTCTTTACTTTGGCTCTGGAGCCCTGAGGTGCACCTACCAGCATTCTACCATGGACTCCGCCAAGGACCAAGTTCCCTGAAGGGCACTTTGTCTCACCTGTGGGGCTTGTGTGGGAAAACCGTGAAGTGGGCCCCGCCTTGCCGAAGTTACCAGTGGCTGTCTGACCCCCTTGTGGAAATAGAAATACAACCGCATGCATAGATAGTTAAGTTTAAAAATTCATTGCGTTGGAGACCATTCAACAATAACTCAATTGAGTGGACAGATGGTGGGTTAGATATTCCTGGTAGAGGTCAGTGGGTCACAGCCCCTGCTTCACAGTGTGGCGGAGGTGACAGGAAAGTCTGCATAGTGACACAGAGACAGGTGGTGGCAAAAATAGAAGCACCTGCGGGAGGGGTCAGGTTGTCAAGGCCAAGAGGCTGGGTTCAGGGTTCAGGGTTCAGTGTGGATTGGAAGCCAGGCCTGTCAGGGGTGAGCAGGCACTTAGGGGCAAGTTGCTGTCATTCTCAGGGCTTCGGTTCCTTCCCCTGTAAGATGGCAGATGATGGCACCCCCCGCTCTAGAGGTATTGTGAGTAGGAAATGAATTTACATGTGTCATGACTTAGAGGACGTGGTCGACACGGGTGCACTTTGGGAGTACGAGCTAGAATTGTCCTTCCCTTCATTATAAGACAGATGCAGCCACAGAGTGAGAGGGAAAACTGTGGTCAGTCTTTTAACTTACCTACTATTGTAAACTTATCTACGCATGCGCGTGTATTTCTTCTCCCTTCTTCAGGGAGGAGAAGAAGGAGCAGGGAGGCTTGGAAGAAGCTGGACTCGGAGCTAGCATTTTCTTTCTTCTTTGTATGTGATATTCTTAGATGATCATGCACATCCCTTGTAGGAACACTAGAAAATACGGCTAAGCAGAAAGATGGCCATCAAAACTACCACAGGTATTCACTATTCATATTTAGATGATTTCTTTCTAGATTTTTATTTCTTCCTCTGCTGAGACGGTTTGTTGTTGTTTTGTTTTGTTTTGTTTTGAGACGGAGTCTCACGCTGGTGGCATGATCTTGGCTTACTGTGATCTCCGCCTCCCAGGTTCAAGCGATTCTTGTGCCTCAGCCTCCCGAGTAGCTGGGATTACAGGTGCCTGCCAACATGCCTGGCTAATTTTTGTATTTGTAGTAGAGATGGGTTTTCACCATGTTAGCCACGCTGATGTTGAACTCCTGACCTCAGGTGATCTGCCCGCCTTGGCCTCCCAAAGTGCTGGGATTACAGGCGAGAGCCACCATGCCCTGCCCAGCTCTCCTTTTTGCTCTGTCACCCAGGCTGGCATGCAGTGGCCTGATCTTGGCTCACTGCAACCTCCACCTCCTGGGTTCAAGTGATTCTCCTGCCTCAGCCTCCCGAGTAGCTGGGATTATAGGCACGTGTCAACACGCCTGGCTAATTTTTGTATTTTTAGTAGAGATGGGGTTTCGCCATATTGGCCAGGCTGGTCTGGATCTCTTGACCTTGTGATCTACCCTCCTCGGCCTCCCAGAGTGCTGGGATTATAGGCGTGAGCCACCGCGCCCGGAAGCGCTCCTTTTTTTTCAGTTCCTCATCTAATGAGGCTCCTGAGAGGTAGAGGGAGTCACTTACCATCCCTCACTGGCCAGTGTGCAGCTGGGGTTGCCCCAAGCTTCTGATACCACATACCCTGAAATGCCATTTTCTGGCTCATTCCTGCCTTGGAAACCCAAGATTCAACCATCATTGACTGAAGCCATTCTTTTTTTTAAAAATGTTGTGGATATTTTGTTTGTTTTCTTTTTTTATTTTGGATTTTTTTTGGCTAATTATATTTAGAAGTACAAAGTGACGTGTTTGTATTTGATAAAATATCTATAATATAAAATTTACCACTCTAACCATTTTAAGTGAACAGTTGTGCAGCCATTACCACGATCTATTTCCAGAAGGTTTTCATCATCTGAAACAGAAAATGTACCCAGCCAGCAATAGCTGCCATTTCTCATCCTCCACCTCCCTGTCCCTGGTAACCTCCATTCTACTGTCTGTGTATGAATTTGCCTGTTCCAGGTACCTCGTATAAGTGGAATCATACATCATATTTAGTGTAATGTTTTCAAGGTTCGTTCCTGTTGTAGCATGTGTCAGAATTTTTTTCCTTTTTGGGCTTGATGATATATATATGTATCGTTTATATACATGTCAATGTAGGTGTATACATGCATGCGTTTTGTTTGTCCATTCATCTGTAAATGAGCATTTGGATTGTTTCTGCTTTTGGGCTATTGTGTGAATAATGCTGTGATAAGCAATGGTGGAACAACTCAGCGACAACGAAAAATCACGCAATTAAAATAAGCATAGGACTTGGATTGCCACTTCTCCAAAGATAATACAGAGGCAGCCACCTCAGCACACGCAGAGATGCTCAGCATCTGTGAGGAATTGCAAATCAAAGCCGTGGTGAGATACCACCGTATGCCCACTAGAAAGGTTATAGTAATTTTTTTAATGGAAGATAATAAGGTGTTGGAGGGAATGTGGAGAAAATGGAAGCCCTGTTCATTGTGGGTGAGACCGTACAATAGCACAGCTCCTGCAAAAACAATTTACTGCTTCCTCAAATGTTAAACACAGAATTACTGTAGGACCCACAATTCCACTTCCACTTATATGCCCAAAAGAATTGAAAACGGGGACTCAACTACGCACTTGTACCCCAATTGAGCAGCTTTGGAACAGGTATCATTATTTTTTTTTATCAGTTCATTCTTCCCAAGGCTGGTTTTTCACTGACTGGGTGTTTAGCTGTTGCACAGCAGAAAGGAAAGCTCCAGAAACAAGAGGCCTGCCGGCCTTTATGCCGTACATTATGATGGGAAGCTGAGCGAGTAGAGACTGAGGCCCAGTTGTGGTGCGCTGGGGACACAAAAAGCTTGATTCAAAACTCAGAGGTTTAGCTGGGCGTGGTGGTGCCTGCCTGGGATTTTAGCCAATTGGGTAGCTGGGGCACGAGGGTCTCCGGAGCGTAGGAGTTCAGGGTTATGGTGAGCTGTGACTGTGCTACTGCGCTCCATCCTGAGTGACAGGGCGAGACCCTGTCTTTGTAAAAAACAACAAAAACAAAAGCCACCGACTTGAAGGGCATCTTGTAATGTGTTATGGAGGAAGCATCCTGAATGAGAAACCAGGATGAATCAGATTTGATCTTTCTAGTAACATTGTCAAGATAAAGTCAAAATAACATCAAGAACATTTATGTGCAGAGCTTTTTCCATTTTTTTCCCCTCCCAGACTCAAAGCCAAAAAGAATTTCCAAAGTAGTAAACTTCGTTGGCTTTACAGTGATAAAATTGGCATATTTTGCTAATCAGATTCATAAATAGAAAATCTCTGTAGGAATAAGTAGGTTTTGGGTTCTTGGATGTTCCATCTACAGAGTAGAGTCCCTTGCCCGCCTACCAAATTGTTGATAATTCATGCTGGATTTCATTAGCCTGTGGGAATTTCTTGGGACACTCACACTTGGTGTTTGTTATTTTGGAAATTCACTTTTAATGATAGAATTTGATCCTCTGGCGGCATGGTGGCTCACATCTGTAATCCCAGCACTTTGGGAGGCTGAGGCGGGCAGATCACTTGAGCTTAGGAGTTTGAGACCAGCCTGGCCAGCGTGGTGAAACCATGTCTCTACCAAAAATATAACAATTAGCCAGGTGTGGTGGCCTATGCCTGTGGTCCCAGCTACTTGGGAACCTGGGGTGGGAGTATCGCTTGAGCCTGTGAGGCAGAAGTTACAGTGAGCCGAAATGGTGCCTCTGCACTCCAACCTGGGTGACAGAGTGAGACTGTCTCAGAAAAAGAAAAAAAGAATTTGATCCTCTTTCTGTGAAGACCTGGGAGCTGTACCCAAATTACTGTTTAACTCACCCCGCAAAGCTGCTGTTACTGTGACTGGGCAGTAACCTAAAGAAAAGTATCTTCTTTCTGAAATCCTGTTGAGCTGGGTCATTAGTTATGTTTTGATTTCTAGGAACATCTGTGCGGTGTTGGGCTGCCTGAGAATATGAATAAGACCTACGGTTATCTCATCAAGTAGGCACGTGTAGTTTTGTCTTAAAATCGGAAAGTCGCAGATGTGTTCAGCAGTGGTTTTTATTTATTTATTTATTTGGAGACAGAGTCTCACTCTTTTGCCTAGGTTGGAGTGCAGTGGTGTGATCTCGGCTCACCTGTACCCTTTGTCTTCTTGGTTCAAGGGATTCTTCTGCTTCAGCATCCTGAGTAGCTGGCACTACAGGTATGTGCCACCATGTCCTGCTGATTTTCACATGTATAGTAGAGACTGAGTTTCACTGTGTTGACCAGCGTGGTCTCAAACTCCTGGCCTCAGGTGATCCACACACTTTGGCCTCCCGAAGTGCTGCAGTTACAGGTGTGAGCCACCACACCTGGCCAAGTAGTATTTTAAGTGTCATCAATCCACTTGAAGTTGAGAAGATGGAGAGGACAGAGCTTTTTGGGATTTGAGAAGTTCTTTTTCCTGCTTAATTTTTAGACCAACTGAGACAAAAGCGTTGAGCAGTTGGAGAAAAAGCTTAGCGTTATTATTGGTAAATGGCGGATTGGAGGTTGTGACGCAGAGGTACAACAATGTGGGTTTCCCGAACTTCCCTGGCCAGTTGAGTTAGGTAGACTGACCCCGCTGTGCAGACCTGGCACTGGATGACAGGTCTCCCTTCTGTGGGGCGAGATCTCTCCAGTTACCTCATGATCCACGGAGGTCCAACCTTGAGTTCTCCAGGGGCCTTTATTCCTAAGCAAGTGGTACAGAAGGGCTTGATCTAGGCATGTGTGGGTCATTCTCCCAAACTGTCTCCTCTGTCCACATGAACGACTCACCTTCCCAGAGCCATCCTGAGGGGCCAAAGAGGCCAGGAAGTTTCCTATAGTTGAGAATCCTTGATGGGGAAGGAAACGAGACCCTGGGGGCATGGCGTCCCCATCACACAATCCTTTCTTAGCTCAGAACACCGTAGATCCGATGAGGGGCAAATCACACTGTCCTGATTACTTAGTGAGAGGGCTTATTGTGCCACAGCCACAGGGTGAGGAGAAGAATGCATCATTAGTGTTTTAATAGAAGTTCCAGTGGAGATGCAGTCCTGGATTTAGCCCTCACAAAATACTTTCCTCTATGCAAAGTGCACATGCCTTTTGATCTGAGCTGGCTTCATCTCACCATTGTCTCGATCGATGTAAACCTTTCCTTGAAATATTTTGGCTGTTAATTGGGAACAAGCAGTGATAAAACGATACGATTTTTGGTTTAAAATTATCCTCATCAGAGCATTCTGTCAGGTTCTCTGTGGGAGGCAGGAAATAGGAAGGTAACAGTCTTTGATTTTGTGGATTTCAGAATTGTAGTGTAATAATACTAGAACACTGCAGAGGACATCCGGGTACCTCTCATTTAACTTCATCCTTTTCCAGTTTAACCCAGAGTCCTAATACAGTTGCTCACCCTTGGTAGGCACTCAATATGTAGAAGAAATGAATGAAGGTTATTGACAGTCTGCCATATTGCCACCCTTTGTTTTGTGACACGATTTCAGGGTTATCAGGGTTGGGATGATCTCTTCTCATTGCATGTTTTTTGTTTTTTTGAGATAGAGTCTTGCTCTGTTGTCCAGGCCAGAGAGCACTTGGCGTGATCTGGGCTCACTACAATCTGCGCCTCCCAGGTTCAAGCAATTCTCCTACCTCAACCTCCCAAGTAGCTGGGGTTAGAGGCATACGCCACCACATCCGGCTAATTTTTTGTATTTAGTAGAGATGGGGGTTTCACCATGTTGGCTAGGCTAGTCTCGAACTCCTGATCTCAGGTGATCTACCTGCTTCCGCCTCTCAAAGTGCTGGGATTACAGGCATGAGCCACTGCACCCAGCCTCATCGCATGTTAATTTTATTTATATTTAACCAAAATGTGGTTTTGATGCGAGGTTTGGTGACTCTCACCAAAAAGTTAAGGAAAATAAATAAATAAATGTCTGAAACTTGGATGGATTCCACTTTTGTAAAGTTGGTTAAAAGCCTTGGAAGTGCTCGTCATATAAAGGCAGGTATGTTCCTGCATATAATTTTTTTTTTTTTGAGACGGAGTTTTGCTCTTGTTACCCAGGCTGGAGTACAATGGCGCGATCTCAGCTCACCGCAACCTCTGCCTCCTGGGTTCAGGCAATTCTCCTGCCTTAGCCTCCTGAGTAGCTGGGATTACAGGCATGCGCCACCATGCCCAGCTAATTTTTTGTATATTTAAGTAGAGACGGGGTTTCACCATGTTGACCAGGATGGTCTCGATCTCTCGACCTCGTGATCCACCCGCCTCGGCCTCCCAAAGTGCTGGGATTACAGGCGTGAGCCACCGCACCCGGCCCGCCCTGCATATAATTTTTACACTCAATTCCAGAGGGTTCAGATACCTTTGAAAGTCCTCCAGGGATCCTGTCCTGGGTCCGTTCCCAGGCCCTATGCAAAAGTGCTGAAATTAGCAAGTCTACGTGACCCCTACCCTTTACAAGCACTCATGTTTTAAAAATACAAATAGCTCCATGTGCAAAATTGTAATTTCCATCTGGGTAGCACTTTTCATCTGAGGGTTGAAACCTTTTTGGAGTTAATAAAATAATTTTAGTGTTTTGTAGCCAGTATTGCTAAAAAAAAAAAAAAAAAACTGTAAAGGAATAGGATAGAAAATAAACCAAGCTATTATGTGTGTGTACTGGGATTGAGAAATAAAAATATGAGTCCCAGTTTAAGAAAAACTGATGTATGTGCTGCTTGTTTTACTATATATTTAGGGCAGTGGGAGCAATTTAAAGAAATATTTGCTTTCTTTTCATTACATGCTTTGAATATATTGGCGCTTTTTCTTCTTCATAAGAAGGGTCAAAGAGTTTAATGGGCTGACTAACATTTTATATAATACATCCTACTGCCAATCATCATTTATCCACAGTTATTCTCAGAATACCTCTAATGCCAGTAAGCTTAAATCGGCAGAATGTTCTGATTTTCTGTAATAGTAACAGTTAAAAAAAAAAAAAATCCCAGCCAAGTATTGATGTGATTCGCCACTAGTTAACAATTTCACACGGGAGACCTGGCCTCCTGGGCCTCACTTTTCTCGTGTGTAAGTGAGAAATGGTCCTGATAATAATGACATTCTTCTCTCAAAATTGTTGGGAAGCCTGAATGAGCTTTTATATGTAAAATTCACAGCATAATTCTTCCATAAACATTATTATTCTTCGTAGGAGTTGTACTATTTGTCTACCAGGCTGGAATCACATCTTAGCCTCTCTTTAGGATTTCTGAGAATCTGTTAAGTTGTCCATTCTATCTGTGTTAACTAAGAGAATGGGCACTCTGGAGCATATAGTAATGTCCTTGTTTCAAAAACATCTGTTTAACCATTTTTTTTTTTAAAGTGTGCCAGGCACAGTGTCTTATGTCTGTAATCTCAGCACTTTGGGAGGCCGAGGTGGGCAGATCACTTGAGGTCAGGAGTTCAAGACCAGCCTGGCCAACATGGCGAAACCCTATCTCTACTAAAAATCCAAAAAATTAGCTGAGTGTGGAGGTGCACCCTTGTAATCCCAGTTACTTGGGAGGCTGAGGCAGGAGAATCGCTTGAACCCAGGAGGCTGTGGTTGCAGTGAGCCGAGACTGTGCCCCACCGCATGCCAGCCTGGGCAACAGAGGGAGACTCCGTCTCAAAAAAAACCAATGAAGTGAGTCAGATGCAGTAGCTCAGACCTGTAATCCCAGAACTTTGGGAGACCAAGGTGGGTGGATCACCTGAGGTTGGAAGTTCCAGACCAGCCTGACCCATCTCTGCTAAAAATAAAGAATTAGCCAGGTGTGGTGATGCATGCCTGTAATCCCAGCTACCTGGGAGGCTGAGGCAGGAGAATCACTTGAACCCGGGAGGCAGAGGTTGTGGTGAGCAGTGATCGTACCATTGTACTCCAGTTTGGGCAACAAGAGCAAAAACTCCATTTCAAAATAAATAAAGTGTAGTCTATTGAACTCCTGAGTTCTGTATAAATTATTTTGCCCCCACACATCATGAATGACATTAAAAGAACAATCTGTCTTTCTTTTCTCTGTATTGTGAACCAACAGTATGTTCACCTACAAATGTTGCAAATGGTGATTATTTGGAACCCAGATGGAGCCTCCCAGAAGACTAAGAATAGCGTTGAAACTTAACTGTAAATTGTTATTAAAGTAAATGTAGTGGGAAAAAAATACACAAAGAGCTAAATAATTTTCCTGGCATGTTCCTTCCCACCCCCACCCCCCTCCGGAAGTACTTTTTGTAGGTGTCATGTTGACTTTTAAGGAAAGAAACATACTGAATTTCCAGGATTAAGTATACTAAAAGTAAAAGCCTGCCGCAAATAAATGTATTCACATTCTTAGAAAATTATGCATGAAAACTTTACTTCTGCACCACTCTCAAGAATTTGCAAGAATAATGTAAGTCTGGGCTTGCTGTATCTCATTAAATAATATATAGGACACACTATGCATAGAAACATTCTTTTTGCACCAGGCAGTTGAGTAGCTGCTGTAATTTAAGGGTTGTGTATGGCATGAGCTGGAGAAGACTGCTGAGCTATGTCTCAGAGGGCCTGACCTTTGTAAAATTATGCTCCCCGGCACACCTTTCTGCATCATAACCTAGCTCTTTCATCCCTCTTTTTTACATAATATTTTCATATTCTTTTTTCTTTTCTTCCCCTCCCTCTCTCTGGCTATAAAAACCTTCCCTTAGGGAGAATGCGGTTACTAGTATCTGGCAGAATCCTCCAGAAAAGGGGCATGAACTTAAGATCAAGTGAGCCTGCGTTGGAATTTCTTCTCAGCTATTTTCGAGAACTTGGGCAATACAGTCGACCTCTCCAAGCCTCAGTTTACTCATTGTAAAGTGGCCCTATTATTATGGATGGATTCAGTAAAAACACCCTCATATGGATAAGGCTCAGATTTTCTTCCTTGTGGGTGTATGTATGTATCTTTCTTTTTTTTTTTCTTTTTCTTTTTTTTTTAAAAACAGACTTTTGCTCTTACTGCCCAGGCTGGAGTGCAGTGGCGTGATCTCAGCTCACTGCAACTTCACCTCTCGGGTTCAAGCAGTTCTCCTGCCTCACTCCTGAGTAGCTAGGATTACAGGCATGCACCATCACACCCGGCTAATTTTGTATTTTTAATAGAGACTGCGTTTCACCATGTTGGCCAGGATGATCTCCATCCCCTGACCTCATGATCCACCTGCCTCAGCTTCCCAATGTGCTGGGATTACAGATGTGATCCACCGTGCCCAGCTGTATGTTTCTTAAGAAGAGAAATAATTTAAAAAATCAAACAGTGAAATTTTTGTTTAGGGAAAGTGTTTTGTGAACAAGGAGGGTCTTTTTTAGAACTCCTGAAATCTCATTATTTCTCCTCTTCCCGTGATCTGTAAGGGACCTGACACCACCCGCTGCATCTACTAATGATGCAAACTGACCTTTCTTATTGTTTGCCTTCCAAGATAGTGTTGTGTTCTTAACTCTCATAGTTCACCTGGGAGGGGGTCATTATTAGGAAGCTCATTTACGGATGAAAAACTGATGTTTACTGTGGTTAACTCCCCTTGCATTAGTCAGGGTTCTCTAAGGGATAGAACTAATAGGGTAAATGTATATATAACGGGGAGTTTAGTAGGAGTATTGACTCGCACTATCACAAGGTGAAGTCCCACAATAGGCCATCTGCAGGCTGAGGGGCCAGGAAGCCAGTTCGAGTCCCCAGATTCATAGGGAAGCTGATGGTGCAGACTTCAGTCTGTGGCTGAAGGCCCAAGAGCCCCTGGCAAATCACTGGTTAAGTCCAAGAGTCCAAGAGCTGAACAACTTGGAGTCTGATCGAGGGCGGGAAGCATCCAGCACGGGAGACAGATGGAGGCCAGAAGATTTAACTGGTCTAGTCTTTCTACAGTCTTCTGCCTGCCTTTATTCTGGCCTTGCTGGCAGCTGATTAGATGGTGTCCACCCAGATTGAGGGTGAGTCTGCCTCTCCCAGTCCATTGACTTAAATGATAATCTCCTTTGACAACAGCCTCAAAGACACACCCAGGAACAATACTTCACATCCTTCAATCCAATCAAGTTGACACTCAGTGTTAACTATCGCACTTCTCACGGTCCTTCTGGGCCCAGAAGTTAAATTCTCAGTCGCTCCTCAGTCCACATGAAGACGTGGGGACTGGAGACTTTTGCAGAAGTAGGTACCCGGCATAAATAGGCTGACAAAGAGATGTCCAGAACGTCTTCTCCCGCTCAGTTTATGGACTGCGCATCACATACTTGGTACATTCTCGTGTGGCAGAAACAGAGCTGTTTTGGCATTTTTGCTTAGACCCAGATGTGAGGTGGTCTTTAGGAGATGATTTGGACAAGGGTGATGGTAAACCACCTCCCATTCTGTTTGAGCCATAATCCCTGGAACCCATGGTGGGCACGCTTGAAATGATTTAAGTGTTTACAGCTTTAGTGTTTCACTGAGTAGTGTCTTAGAGAAAACAATTTCTTAGTAATATGAATTGTTTCCAAAGTAGAGTCCATCACCTTTTTAGCAAGCTGGCAGCCTAATCCAGGCCCTCCTGCGCCCCTTCCCCGCTTCGGAAGGTCTTCATTTCCCTAAGTTAGCAATTTTGACAATATTCTTCCTGCTATATTGATTTTAAAAAAGCGCACTTCCTGGCGGCAGAGACATCAGGGAAGGGAATCAAGTTTCTTTCCTTTGTTGTGGAACAAGCTTATTGGCAGTTCGGTATTTACTTACCGTGAGAGTCCTGCCGTACCAATGCAGGTGTGGCTGACTTGCTGAGACAAGTTGGTGCTCTATTTTCTCTTAAGAAAAGCTGGAATGCAGCCCTTTGTCAGAGGATCGCACTGCGCTAGTCACTGAGCTAAATGTAAATATCTGAAAATGCAAATTACGCTTTGCTGTAGAAACAAACATTTTGACATCGTGCCTTAAAGGATTTTCCTCAATGACGGTTGTTAGCGCCATCCTTCTTCCCTCGTCCAGCGTTGCGTAACCTTTCCTTTGGGGTTTTCGGCTATGCTAACAAGAGCACTTTCTAACATGTCTGCTTGGTCGTTTTGGGGTCACTAAATTGGCAGCAGAAGGAAATGTGATAGGTAGGAGTTTCCATCAGGGAGTGGTTATCTTCTGCCTCTGAAAGGCAGTGAGTGACCTGGATTTTTAGGAATCAAGTATGTCCAGGTTGTAAGTCTATGAAATTAATTTAACCTCCATGGGGGTACATTTCCCAGACTTTATTGGAGTGGTTTTGGTACCTTTGAGACCACTTAGAAGATTCTCACAAAACTTCCTTAACCCAAGGCCGTTTTTCACCCAGGTGGGCTGAGTCCTGTAACATACAACCCCACATTTCAGTGGCTTCATGGATCCAGGAGTTGACTTACTGCCTATGTCACAGGCCAAAGCCGGCTGGCTGGCTGTGGGAGGGGACTGCTTTCTGTCTCTCCATGGGGTCATACGGGCACCCAAGCTTCCTCTATCTAGTCGGTTCTAAGCTCTCAGCATCCTCACCTGGCTTCTCTGCTTTTGGTGTGCAGGGAATATTAGAGACAGAGCTTGGAGGCCCTCCAGGGAGAGGACTGGGGCAGGTTCTGGAAGTGGCCATCTTGCACCCACATTTCACCAGCCTGAACTCAGGCATGTGGCCCCCACATAGCTGTGATGGGCCTGGAAATGTAAAGCTCCTCACTTCCCACCTGAAAAAGAAATTGATCTAGCATCTCTGCCTCTGTTGTGTGTTTGAACTTCATCTTGAGGTGAAGTGTTAGCTGTGTAATTTACTTCACTTGGTAGCTGGGTATTTGATTTGCATTTCTGGACTTATTTTTGCCTTGGGTGGTTATGAGCTTCTCACAGATGGGAAAGAAGGGGGTTTTTGTTTTTTGATTTTTCAAAATGCTGCACTGGGGACTTTTCTTCTTTGCCTGATGATGTCTTTATATCCAGCTCAGAGAGCCAGAATGAATGTCTGGTCATGTACGATGGATTTCCGTTTAAATCGTATTTGGGTTTTACAGTTTCTTATAGGGATCTATGCTGACTTTAGAGATGCCTTGCAGTTTGTCCTGAGTTTCTCACTGACCCTAGCTTTCTAGGGCTTGCAGGCCACATCTTCATGTTTTTCACATGTGAAGCCTTCTTATGACTTTTTAGGACGCCGCCAAGTGGACTCTCCGGTTTAGGAGTCTAGAATTCTAGGTACATGACTCTTCCTGCTGAAAGACTTTCCCCCCCCTGTAATTTCACCTTTGAAATAATTTTGCAAGACTTTTAAAAATTAATTAATTTTTCAGTGGAGTCTCATTCTGTCACCCAGGATGGAGTGCAGTGGTATGATCTTGGCTCACTGCAACCTCTGCCTCTGGGGTTCAGGTGATGAGTCTTCCTCCTCAGCCTCCTGAGTAGCTGAGATTATCGGTGCATGCAACCACACCCGGCTAATTTTTGTGCTTTTAGTAGAGACAGAGTTTCACTGTGTTGGCCAGGCTGGTCTCGAACCCCAGACCGCAGGTGATCTGCCCGCCTCAGCCTCCTAAAGTGCTGAGCCACTGCACCCAATCCAATTTTGAAAGACCTTTAAACCTTTCATATGTTATAGTCATCTTCAATAGAATCTGTTAAATTGATTGATCTTTAGTCAGTTTTTTGCCCCCCTGCAGAATTGATCGGTCTGTCATTCTGAGATTTGGTGAGGTGGAGATCGTTGAGCTTGTAAGGCCCGGAGTGGTGAAGTTTTCAAACTCATTGCATTTGCTTCCTAAAATTGCTTCATTTTTCATCCCTGATTCCTCCTCTGCACCAGCACTAGCCCCTCCAACTCCCAGCCTTTAGTTTGCTGTAGGCTGTCAAACCAGATAACCAAGCTTGTTAAATTAAGAATCAATAGGCTGTACATAGGGAGTACAACAGAATGACTCTCATTAGCGACAGAATCAAGTTCAGACTCCTTTTGCTGGCATCTGTTGGCCTCTGGAGCTGGCTCTTCTGGCCTCAGCTGGTTGCACGAGTTGCTGCAACCCTCCCACCCCGTCTCACACACATACTGCGTCCCCTTCCCGAATCACACCAAATTATAGTTGATATTATCGATATCATCATGACAAACTACAACACGTTTGTTGAGTGCATACTGTGTGTCAGGTTTTTATAGAGTATACTATCATAAACATTCCTGGAGACCGAAGCATTTAGAATATAGTAAAAATAGATTGAATTATGAAATGTTTAAAATATATGTAATAATATATAATATGTACCACATATTAGTGGTTTAATAATAATTAAATATAGGTTAAATATTAAAAATATATAGGTATATAGAATATATGAAAACATTTAACTCTCCTCCAAGGGTGAGTTAGATAATGCCATCGTCCTTGTACAAATGCAGCAATGAGGCAGAGGCTCCCTGACTTGCCACAGGTCACACAGACTAACCATTTTGCAGTTTTTTGTTTTTAGATGACTTCTCACTCCATCGCCCAGGCTGGAGAACAGTGGCTCGATCTTAGCTCACTGCAACCTCCACCTCCTGGGCTCAAGCGGTCTTACCACCTCAGACTCCCGAATAGCTGGGTCTACAGGTACACACCACCATGCCCAACTAATTTTGGTATTTTTAGTAGAGACGAGGTTTTGCCATGTTACTCAGGCTGGTCTTGAACTCCTGGACTCAAGCAATTTGTCTGCCTCTGCCCCCCCAAAATGCTGGGCTGACGGCTGTGAGCTGCCGCACCCAGCCCGGTGTGTAATATTGACTCTGATGGACGTAACTTGGCTCTCTTCTCCCCTTCCTTTTATTCCACTTAGGGAAACCTCTGTTTTTTATCCTGTAAATTCAACTTAGATTCTCCATCTTCCTGTAACCTCCCGTCCTCTCCAGTGTCTTCTCCCTGAGCAGGATGGAGCCTGTGCTGTTGAATGAGATAATGGCCCATCTTCCCTCACCCCTTGCTTGTCCAGAGGCGTCTGTCTGCAGCTCCTCCTTGCTCGACTTGAGCTCCTTGAAGACACAGAACCAGGGCCTGGCTGGAAGGGAGGCCTTTACTAAATGCTGATGGAGTTGATCAGAATTAGATTATCGCAGCCACCTACCCAATTTCCAGGTGACAGAACTGAGATCCAATATGGTACTGCCACAGAGTTCTCCGGGGTAGGTCTGGGACCAGAACCCGTGTGTTCAGTGTCTGTGACGGGCAGAAGACCTGAGAGGGATTCCGATTTCATTCCTTAGTTCTGGCTGTGTTCTGGATGGTGTCTGGGATGCAGGAGGTGTTTCTGAGCCTTCCGTGTACTCCGAGGGCTGGTAATAGTCCTAACAGTCGCTTGGCATGAAAAGACAGAGAGAGCAAAGTTATGTATTTGCATAAACTGCTGGCTGAGGGTGTGGATACTCAGGTGAGGACAAGAAGAGCTTAACTTCCCATGTGGCTAAAGGGCCTTTTGTTTTTGCTAATACAAAATTAGCAAATTTTATACATTGTCATTAATTCTTACAGGACTAGAATAAGTGATGTGCTAAATTGTGCCTCATTTCATTATATCAGTTATCCATACCTGTTTGCACCTGTATACGTAACTAAGAATAAATCGGCCAGGTTTAAGATTTTGTTTTGTTTTTGAAATTGCCACAAACTTCAAGAAAAGTTGGTGATGCAATATAGTATGAAGAATTGTATTTTCTCGAAATCACTCCTGAGTAGCTAGGACTACAGGCATGTGCCACCATGCCTGACTAATGTTTTGCATTTTTAGTAGAGATGTGGTCTCACCATATTAGCCGGGATGGTCTGGGTCTCCTGACCTCATGATCCGCCCACCTCGGCCTCCCAAAGTGCTAGGATTACAGGCAGGAGCCACCGCGCCCAGCCTATTGATATATTTTTAAGAGACAGGGTCTTACCAAAGAGTTAGTGTTTTTCAAGGACACTGTTCTATACAGCCACCATCCAGGGGTCAGAGTCACCGCATGAGCTGATCCATTCCGACCAGCTGGTCGGGGTGCTGTAGGGGTGGTGCCTCTTAAGACAGCGAAGGTTTCTAGTGGAAGATCATGGCTTGCGTGTAATTGTCTCGTGTGTTTTGACTCCTTCAGTCAGGAACAGTTGTGCAGCCTTGCCTGGACTCCCAAAACCTTGATACTTTGGAAGAGTCCAGGCCTGTTACTGTGTAGAATGCCCCTCCATTTGGTTTCCCCAAATGTGTTCTCATGAGTCACTCTGCACTGGGTCATTGCATCACTGGCAGGCATACCACATGCCACGATATGGGATGTTCCCCTGCGTCTTCTCTGAGTGCCCCTAACGTTGGCCTGTCCCACTCCTGATGCTGTCTGCTCACCTTGGCCACCGGGTTAAGACGGCATTGCTAGCCTCCTCCCTTGTGCAATTACTGTTTTCCTCCTTGTCATTAGTAAATGTTTTGGAGGGGGATACTTTGAAATTAACTAAGTCTTTTATTTCTCATCAGGCTGCAAATTGTATTTCTATCTATCTGGACTCATAATTTCCTATTTTATTCAGTGGGTGATAATCTGCTAGTAGTATTATTTATCATTTTTTTTTTTCTTTTTTTGAGGCAGAGTTTTCCTCTGTCACCAAGGTTGGAGTGCAGTAGCGTGATTTCAGCTCACCACAACCTCTGCCTCTCAGGTTCAAGCAATTCTCTTGCCTCAGCCTCCTCAGTAGCCGGGATTATAGGCATGTATCACCACACCCAGCTAATTTTGTATTTTTAGTAGAGACGGAGTTTCTCCATGTTGGTCAGGCTGGTCTCGAACTCCTGACCTTGTGATCTGCCCGCCTCAACCTCCCAAAGTGCTGGGATTATAGTTGTGAGTCACCGCGCCCGGCCTATTGATACATTTTTTTTAGAGACAGGGTCTTGCTCTGTCATCCAAGCCGGAGTGCAGTGGTGTAATCAGAGCTCACCACAGCCTCAGACTCCTGGGCTCAAGCAATCCTCCTCCCTCAGCCTCCTAAGTCTCTGGGACTACAGGTGTACACCACCATGCCTGGCTTCTTTAATTTTTTGTAGAGATGAGGTCTTGCTGGGTTTCCAGGCCGTTCTGTTGTTTATTTTGATCCTTAAATCTTCCCTGACTTGGCCTGCAGGAACCCCTTCACGTTTGCTCCTCTGTCTCACTGTGTCCCCCCATCCTATGCTCTGCCTGGGCTGTGAGGACCCTGGAGGTTCCCCTCCCGGGGTGGGGGCTTGCCCTGTGGGGCTTTTGTCACCACCACGGCAGTCACCCTCGTGAGCAGACACCTTCCCACTGCAGTCACCATGTTTTCAAAAAAGTATATCTCGTGGTTAGGTTGGGTTAAATAAGCCACAGACTTTTTTTTTTTTTTTTTCTGAAGGTTTTAGGGAGAATTGTTTTTGTGCCTAAATTAAAAAAGTGAGGCGTGTTTAGAATTTGTAAACTAGCACAGAAGGGTAGCTCTGTGCCTCCAGGCAGATTCTCATACAAATTATTAAAAGGCTCAGGAGGGGTTCAGTCATGGTAAAACCCCAGTTTGAAAATGTTGTAATCAAGTTTCTCTCAGCAACTGGGTGTTGATAAGATTTCCAGGGAGCCAGGAGGATAGCTTTTTAAAGAGAGGTGTGCGTGAGAGGCAAGGTGAACCTCTGTGAAGGGCAGCTGCCAGTAGAACCTTTGGGGATCATTTTAAAATTCTCATCCAGGGTCCTAGAAGGAAGCCAAGAACTGATTAATGCCTCTCCCTCCTTCCCTAATCCATTGGCCACGCCCTTGCTGCTGAGTTCTGTGATCCAGCCATTTTGGCCAGTCGTAGAAACAGTCGCTCATTCACTATCACCTAATTTTCTATATGGTTTATTCTCATTTATCACACCGAAAGTAATCAGTGAAAACTCTTGGCTCCAAATTTAATTTAAAATATTGTTTATAGGTAGATTCTGTAAAAATCAGCATTTTAGTGATGTCCTGCTGAACACTTCCAGTTGCACATTCTTGTTGGGCAAAATATTTAAAAGTTTTACCATTTGTTTTATAAATGTTGTCTGTCTCTTGCACACATATACAATTACTGCAGAGCAGTGTGATGAAAGATATTTATTGGAGACAGGAGTTGGGTGAATTTAGAAATTCAGTGGACTGGGCGCGGTGACTCACACCTGTAATCCTAGCACTTTGGGAGGCTAACGTGGTTGGATTATTTGAGGTCAGGAGTTCGAGACCAGCTTGGCCAACATGGTGAAACCCCGTTGCTACTAAAAATACAAAAATTAGCCAGGCATGATGGTGTGTGCCTGTAGCCCCAGCTACTCAGGAGCCTGAGGCAGGAGACATGCTTAAACTCGGGAGGCGGGGGTTGCAGTGAACTGAGATTGCACCACTGCACTCCAGTGTGGGCATTAGAGAGAGACAACATCTCAAAAAAAAAAAAAAAAAATTCAAAGCATACCAATGATACAATATTTTAATCCGTTGTCAGGATTTATTAAGACTGAAAAATTCTTTTTATCTTATTGAATTTTCAGTAACTGCAACCACATTTAAAAAGGAATCTCGACCATGTTCATATTTTAGCACGGTGCTCTTACCTGTGGCATGGAGTACTTGTTTGGCTGAGTGGAATTAAACTGGGCCCCTAATTTTAAGGCTGTAAGATGGTTTTCTTAAAAGCAGCTTTTCCTGGCCGGGCGCGGTGGCTCAAGCCTGTAATCCCAGCACTTTGGGAGGCTGAGGCGGGTGGATCACGAGGTCGAGAGATCGAGACCATCCTGGTCAACATGGTGAAACCCCGTCTCTACTAAAAATACAAAACATTAGCTGGGCATGGTGGCACGTGCCTGTAATCCCAGCTACTCAGGAGGCTAAGGCAGGAGAATTGCCTGAACCCAGGAGGCGGAGGTTGCGGTGAGCCGAGATCGCGCCATTGCACTCCAGCCTGGGTAACAAGAGCAAAACTCCGTCTCAAAAAAAAAAAAAAAAAAAAAAAAAAAAGCAGCTTTTCCTGATGGCTTCCAACGAGTAAAGAGCATTTGAAAACTTAAGACTGGGATTTAATCTGTGTATCCTGATTCCCTTTTGAGCAAAGTTTCCAAGATTATATTATATGTTGCTTTTTAATTTTATTTGCTTCCCTTCTCTGCGTCTTCCTTCCCTCTAACTACATATTTGCATGGTTGCTATATTTACCATTTTTTATGCCTCGGGTACTAAGATGCGAAACTTTTAAGTTGGCCTGGAGTTTCTGAGAAAATTGGGAAAAGGACTTCTTCTTTGCTAGAGGAGTAAGTGAAGTGCATGAACATGTGTGTGGCTCTCACAGCCAAAGGCAGGCCACAGCTCTCAGAAGCCCCACCAAGCCAGCATCTTCCATTCCATTGTTTTTGGAAAGAAGAGCCTTGGGACAGAGCTATGTCATATTCAGTATCTCATTTTTTTTTTTTTTTTTTTTGAGATGGAGTCTTGCTCTATCAACCAGGCTGGAGTGCAGTACTTGACTCACTGCAACCTCCGCCTTCCGGGTTCAAGCGATTCTTCTGCCTCAGCCTCCCGAGTAGCTGAGATGACAGGTGCATGCCACTACGCTCAGCTAATTTTTGTATTTTTAGTAGAGACGTGGTTTCTCCATGTTGGCCACGCTGGTCTCGAACTCCTGACCTCAGGTGATCTACCTGCCTCAGCCTCCCAAAGTGCTGGGATTACAGGCGTGAGCCACCGCACCTGGCCACTGTTTGTTTTCTTTTGGTGTTTTTTTTTTTTTAAAGGTCTAGTTCTTTTTTGTTTTGAAAATTATAAATCATTTTGATGCTGGTTATAATGAAGACAGTGCTGCCCTGGAAGCCGGAAGATTTAAGTTCAGAGGTTACTTAGATATCACAACATTACAAGAAAAAAATAAAATAAACCAATTCTTTGTATTCATTTTCCTAATGGGGTGCCATCAGTAAGCTGAAGTACAGCTCTGGTGGCATTCAGGCACAACTTCCTGCACCCTGCTGGCCTTACTCATTTAAAACGAGTTAATGAAACTGCCAGATCTGTGAATGATAGACATTATGCTAAATTAATGCTGATTCTTTCTGTGTCGGGGAAACCTCTGTAGAGCACCTTTTCTTTCCTTTTTTTTTTTTTTTTTAAAGATGGGGTTTCACCATGATGGCTAGGCTGGTCTTGAACTCCCGACCTCAGGTGATCCACCCACCTCAGCCTCCCAAAGTGCTAGGATTACAAGCATGAGTCACTGCGCCCGGCTGAGCACCTTTTCTTTCTTAGAGTAAGTAACCCAGTACAGTAGTTGTGAAACTGAATAATGAAAACTTCAGCGTCTCTTAGGAAAAGAATAATTCCCAGTCATAGGTGTCCTATGGGAAAATGTATTTTTAAAAAAATACCCTGTTCCTTAAAGCTGCAAATTATCAGTATTTATAAAGTAACTGATTTTGCACCATTCTTTTGTTACTGTGACCACAGCCAAACAATGTCTCCTAGACTAGGTGTACGTAAAGTTATTAGAATGGTATCTGTTCATTTTAGTGATATGAAGATCACAACCAGCAACTTACAAATCAGAGTTTGCCAGTTCAAATTCAGCATGGCTGCAACTGATTAAGAAATTGATATGATTATTCTTTGCTAGTCTCTCTTACTAATGGAATTATGTATTGGCCAGTAAAATGGGCCTCCCAATTGCTGTTTCAGCAGATTTTAAAACCTTCAAGGAGCACCAGTTAGGAATATAGGTCCAGAAAATATAGATGTATTTTATTTTTATTAAAACGGCAGTCTGCATCATCACTGGCTTTTCCTGAGACTGCCTTTACCAGAATCTGTGTGAGATAATTCATGTTTTTCTAGAGAAAGTAGTGAAAGCAGTCTAGTCTTCCTGAAAAGAGAGTCTCTTGGATGTTTACGAAGACCGACTTGGCCGTGATGCGGCATAGTGGCTTTGGTGGTGTGGTGCTGTGTGTGTGGAGTTAGTGCGAAAACATGGATTACATCAAGTGGAAGGAACGTCTTCTTGCCAAGCTCATTCTTAGAACTTAAACAACACAACAGCTTCTACTTTGGCGGTGATGATGTAGCCCTAGAGCCTTTCATGGGGAAGACAGTGAGGGTCAGCATTCCTGTGTTACTCTTGCACTGGGATCTGAAGGTACTTAAGACTTCTTGGGTTTTGTTTTTAAACAAAACAATGTGAAAACATTCAAGGTCGAAATGCTGTATTTGAAGTTATGATCGTTTAGTATGTCCATATTACCAAGACTATTCTACTGGAAGTGGTTTCTTTTTGTGTTGTAAAGGTTTAATTTTACATAAGGCAGTTGTTTAATGTGATTTTTAACCCTTAAAAAAGTCGAGATATATACATTTTCTTGAATTTCTTATCAGAATATCTGGCTGGCCCTGTAATGTAAATTAAAATGAAATTTTAGAGAAACAAACAAGCAAAAAGAAACTTAAAATTGACTGTGGATAGCATCGTAGGATAGTTACATCTTCATTTTATATATATGTTATATATACACATTATATATATGTATACATATTTTATACACACACACACACACACACACACACACACACAGACACACACACACACACACACACACACACGTTTTGAGACAGAGTTTCACTCTTGTTGCCCAGGCTGGAGTGCAATGGCACGATCTCAGCTCACTGCCTCTCTACCTCCCAGGTTCAAGCAAATCTCCAGCCTCAGCCTCCTGAGTAGCTGGGATTACAGGTATGTGCCACCATGCCCAGCTAATTTTTGTATTTTTAGTAGAGACAGCGTTTCACCATGTTGGCCAGACTGGTCTCGAACTGCTGACCTCAGGTGATCTGCCTGCCTTGGCCTCCCAAAGTGTTGGGATTGTACAGGCATGAGCCACTGTACCCGGCCTTCATTATATATTGAATAATGTTTTTATTCTTTAAGCCAAAAATCCTACTTAGATTGCACAGATGGGTAACTACGTATTTATTCTACATTTTGATTAATCTACCTAGAATATAATTTCTATCTGGTCTCATTTTTATGCTGTACAATCCCAATGGTGTTTTTTAAATATAGCCTGATCTGTGTTGCATACCTATGGGCTGCTTATTAGGAGAATCTAGAGAAGGATTAGAAATTGAACCCAGGGTTTTTATTGTAGAATTCTAATTCCACTGTATTAATCTAGTTCTTATGAATTAGACCTTCTAGAAACAGGCCTAATTCGTGAGAACGAGGCCTTGTTGTGGTCTGGGTCCTTCCAGGTGAATCACGAGGACCGCACATCTGTATTCAAGTTGATAGAACCTCCACCCTCACCCCTGTCCTAAGCACTTGGAATATTCATCATAATAGCTGTTGTGTCTGGTTGTTAACGAAAAGTGATCACATCGTATAATCTCGCTCTGCTCCGAAATTCACAGTGCGCTTCCATCCTTGCTGTTATTTTCGTACATAACTGGGGATTGTCTACCATAAGCCGTATTTTTGGTGCTGGCTTTCTTGAGTCAACTTAGCAGCAAATACATTTTACTACTGACACCTCCTACCATGAGATAGCTGGAATTTGATTATGCCTCAAAGGTGTGACTTAAAGTCTAAATATTATAGCATGAGTATTTTACCGTATCTATATGTGGTAAATCTGATTTGCTTTGCACCTTTCTGATAAGTTCTGGGGCAATAAATGTTTGCCATTGACAGTGTTCTTTCCAAGATCCTTACATTTTTCTTCTATTCATCTTTAGTTAAGAATGCTTACTCACGTTTAGAAGGTAAACTTTCTAGGACTCTAGATTGAACAAAAATAATCTTTTGCAAACACTTATAGTAAAGACGTGAAGAAGCTAGAGAACTGGTGTATTATTACTTGACAAGCAGTGGTCCTTTGCGTTGTCACTTCTGACCCTTGACGTTTATCGCTGATGAAGGGTTCAGGATGCCGTCATGACTGTTCTGTGTTGCGACTTCCCCTGGCCATGAAGGAGCTTGTGTGTTTTCATTGTAATCAATAAGGAATGAGATTCTATGAAATCAGGCACTAATTTCACAGAGCATTTTTCATACTTGTTTGTTTTTTTTTAAAACTTCCAATTATTATGGCTCATGTAGTAGGCCATTTTTGTGTTGCTATTAAGAAATACCTGAGACTGGGTAGTTTACAAAGAAAAGAGGTTTAATTGGCTCACGGTTCTGTACAGGAAGCATGATGCTGGCATCTGCTTCTGGGGAGACCTCAGGAAGCTTCCTGTCATGGCAGAGGGTGAAGTTGGGAGAGCAGGAGCAAGATACTGAGTGGGAGGTACTGCACATTTTAAAATGAACAGATCTTGTGAGAACTCACTCACTATCGCAAGGACAGTGCCAAGGGAGGTTGGTACTAACCCATTCATGAGAAATCCTCCGCTGTGATCGAGTCACCTCCACCAGGCCCCACCTCCAACACTGGGGGATCACATTTCAATATGGAATTTGGGCAAGGACAACATTCCAAACTCTATCAGCTCAGGAGACTAGAGATTTTAATGACCCATCAATATGCAGATGTCAGGAAAGATCTCACATTTTTTTTTCCAGGCTACCATTTATTGATCACTTCTGTGGCTCAAGCAATGGACTGTGATTTCCAACAGATTGTTCCATGTACTCTTATGATTCCCGTTTTGCCATTGAGGAAACTGAGGCTTGGTGAAATGAAGTGACTTTCCACTGTCATTTGGGCATCAAGTAGCACGGGCAAAATCCCTGCCAATTCTGTCTGGCTCCAAAGTCCCATCCCCAAGCACGAATCCCTTACTCCCTGCCACTTAATGGCTAATGTCATGCCATAGGGCTTGAGACTGCTCTCATCTGGGAACTGTTCCTATTTTGAGTAATGCTGTTGGGTGTCTTTCACAGTTGCTCAAGACCTGTTCATTATCTGTTTCAGATTTCATGTCAAGATTAATAATTAACCCTTAAGGGCTTTTCCCATTGTGTCAGGTTCAAACAAAATACGCTGACGAACTCCATTATAACTTGAACATACGTAACAAACAGCGCAAGCCTCAACAAGAAATAATAGTTGATAGGTTTAGTGGTTTCTCCACTGCAGCGTGAGCCAGTGTCAGCAGTTAATTATCTTCTCAGAAATGTCATGGAAGGGAGAGCATGGTGACGTGGTAGCATGGCCGGGTTTACAGCTTAAAAACGAGGGCTGTAAAAGGCATAGGGAGGGGCATTTATTTTTAATTGAATTCCAGAAGGCGATATGGAAGTCTTTTCAATAAATAGGCCTATCATATTACAAATTATTTTTGAACAATTTGTTGCTTTGTCTTAAAGATTTTTGGATGCACTCTGTTCAAAACAAAACAAGACAAGAAACCCATGATTAAAAATTTTGGTCTGTGGTTGTTGATGTTTTTGTTTTAATTGGTGTGAAGAAACTGCTAATGAAGTATATTAAACTCCAAATCTAAGTATTATTGTTGAACCTGTATTTCTGTTCACCCTACACCTCCCTCCTCTGATAACATTTATTTAACACAGAGTGATACATTTGCTTCTTTCTCTGACTCATTTATAGCAGGCCTGTGAAAAGGGATTTGAAGTGGGGAGGAGATATACCATTATACTTCTCATGGCCCAGTTACCTCTGTCTCTGTCTCTCTCTCTCTCTGTTTCTCTCTCTCTCTCTGTTACACATGCACACGCATGTGCACACACACACACACACACACACACAGCCTCAGTTAGATCTGATCTGATCCATGCTTGGTGAGTAAGAAATGCAAGAGCCAAGGATGACGTCTGTCAGGTTAGTCATTGTCTTCCTCGTGGTCTTTTATGTGTGCTACTTTTATGGTTGATGGAAAGTTTTGGATGAGGGAAGACAGACAATTAGAGAGGGAAGAACAGCAGATGACAGTAGTGCTGGCCAGCCATGACACTGATATTTGGAAATGCCAATGAAGTAAGCACCTTGATCACTTGACTATTGCAAGTAGATAGAATCTGTAGTAATAGAACTGAGCACATTTCATTAAAATATTTCCCACAGTAGTAACCGTGACACACTCTTACGTGGGTTTTCAATAGACAGTCTACAAAATAAGTTTTAATGATTAAGAAAGTTTAGAAAACACTAGGTTAAATGAAGTGAAATCCATTTCTTAACTGTTGGAGTTCCCAACTTTGGCCATAGAATGCGTATGTCTTGGAGCACCTGGTAACATTCCTGTTTTTCTACAGAAATAGACCCAACATTGGAAGATAGTGTGGAGGGATGAAGTGAGCACTGCAGGCTTTTTTTTCTTTGTTTTTTTGAGACGGAATTTTGCTCTGTCACTCAGGCTGGAGTGCAGTGGCGTGATCTTGGCTCACTGCAACTTCCACCTCCCAGATTCGAGCGATTCTCCTGCTTCAGGCTCCTGAGTAGCTGGGATTACAGGCACACACCACCATGCCTGGCTAATTTGTGTGTTTTTAGTAGAAATGGGGTTTCACCACGTTGGTCTTAAACTCCTGACCTCGTGATCCACCCACCTCAGCCTCTCAAAGTACTGGGATTACAGGTGTGAGCCACTGCACGTGGCCTAATTTTGTATTTTTAGTAGAGATGGCGTTTCACCATGTTGATCACGCTGATCTCGAACTCCTGACCCTGTGATTTGCCTGCCTTGGCCTTCCAGTGTGCCCGGATTACAGGTGTGAGCCACCGCCCAAAAGGCATTACAAGTTTTGAAGGAAGACTGCTTGGGTTCTGATGACAGCCAAGCCACTCCATCCACTCGGCAGTAGACATGCTGCTTACATAGACATGTGTGTAAGAGTAATTCACGTGCCCCTCCCCCAGGCGGCTGTGATGATTAAGTTACCTAATACACATAGAAACCTTTTTCAAATTATGAACACCCTGCAAATAGTAGTTATTATTATACTCTCTCTCTCTCTTTTTTTTTTTTTTAATTGCTGTAATATATGTGTTGTCATACTCGGGCAATTGGTATTCCTTTTGAGCACCAGGATGACCTGTTAACTATTCATCATAAAGAATTTCATTAAGTTGCACCCTTCCCTCTTCATAGCCCTCTGATTTTATCAGATGGCACCTAACTCTTGAGCACTATATTGTATTTTGGGAGTCCCCAAACCCTAACATAAAACACCAAATTGATCACTGCAACCATTTTGAGGCAAACTGCTCAGTGGCATTAAGTACATTCACACTGGCCAGGTGCGGTGGCTCACACCTGTTATCCCAGCACTTTGGGAGGCCAAGGCGGGTGGATCACCTGAGGTCAGGAGTTCGAAACCAGCCTCACCAACATGGTGAAACCCCGTCTCTACTAAAAATACAAAAATTACCCAGGTGTGGTGGCAGGCACCAGTAATCCCAGCTACTCAGGAGGCTGAGGCAGGAGAATCATTTGAACCCAGGGGGCAGAGGTTGCAGTGAGCAGAGATCACACTATTGCACTGCAGCCCAGGTGACAGAGTAAGATTCTGTCTTACTCTGGCCAGTGTGAATGTATTTAATGCCACTGAGTTGTTTGCCTCAAAATGGTTGCAGTGGTCAATTTGGTGTTTTAAGGGTTTGGGGACCCCCGAAATATAATATAGTGCTCAAGAGTTAGGTACCATCTGATAAACTCAGAGGTTTTCCCAAAAAAAAAAAAAATGCGTTTACACTGTTGTACGGCCATCAGCACCATCCATCTCCAGAATTCTTCATCTTGCAGAACCAAAACTACCCATTCAACAACTTGCCACCCACCTTTCTATTTCTGCCTCAACGAGTTTAACTGTTTAGTTACCCCATATTAGTGGAATAATACAGTATTTGTCCTTTTGTGTCTGGTTCATTCAATTAGCGTAACGTTTTCAAGTATACCCTCTAATTTTATATGATGTGAAATTTTGAGTTTTATTTATTTTCTTAATTTACTCACCCCTAGTGCCATTCTTTTAACAAATAGCATGAAGTTGGAAGGGTGCTTGTATCCCTAGACTGTTCCTGTAGGACAGCCCTGAAGAGTTAGGAGCATGATTTTAGGAGAGGGGATGTCAAGGATATGACTTGAAGAAATGCTGATCAAAAATCCAGTCCAACCTGAGATTGGAACTAAAAGAACCCTGGACTCTGCCTGATAAGAAGACTCGTTTTGTTTCTTTTTCAGCCAGGGATTTGAAATAGAAGAGACATGGGTGTCAGCACCTAACTATTGTCTTTTTCTCTTGTGGATTATCTTGTAGATGATTCATGCATAAGCAGGAGTTTTTAAAATGATGTGTTTTGTCATTTTTACCTGTCTTGAAATGGTTATTCTTGATTTGGGGGTTTGTTGGGGAAGTCTTCTGTCACTTTTAGGTGAAGATCATCCATTTAAAATTTAAATAGCTGAAAATTTGAAATTATCTATTTTTGTTCATTTAAATAAAGTTTAAACCTTTTAAATGTGTGCGTTTTTTGGGGAATGAATATTCTCTTCTCTACCAGAATTTGAGAGTGGATGTATTTCCAAATTCTCCTTTTTAACCCCCAGAAATAGAAATGTTTCTTTTCCCAAGGATTTCAATAGTATTCTGATTATAGATTAAATAATACACCAAAATGATTGCATTCTTTTCCTGAATAATCATCAAATCCAGGTTTTAAAAATTCAGAGTCAAGAATCTTAGAATCCTAATGTGCATATTTTCAAAAGGTACATATATTCTTTACCTCTGTCCTGTTAAGGGCATATATTTAATTGTAGAGACCCTCACCTGTATTTGTATACTGTGGCAATTGATACTCTTTTTTGAGCACAAGGATAACCTGTTAACTGTTCATCATAAAGAATTTCATTACATTACACCCCTCCGTCTTCATAGCCTCTGAGTTTATTGTATGGCACCAAACTCTTGAGCCTTTGATTACATTTTTGGGGTCCCTATCTCATTTCTTCATTCCCACCCACCCAGATAAATGATCTTTATGACCCTGTAAGAAGTCTTAATCCTTCCTGGTCCTAGCATCCTGTGTGGAATCTTAAACCATGCCACGCACAAGGCAGGTACTCGGTGTGCAGTGACACTGAAGGGAGCTGAGCTGAATCGAGATGGAGTTCTGGAAGCCATAACTGAAGGGACATTTTTAGATGAAAAATAGCATCAGGATCTTATTTACCTTTATGGAAAACCAAGCTGTGCTGGGAGGGGCAGCACAGATGGCAGGCTGTTCCTGTGAGTGTGGGGATGGAGTGAGAGAAACAGAACCAAACAGGTGGCTCAAGAGCTGCCACCCTGGTGCCAACATGCGTTTGGGCCGTGTGCGGTGCCCCCCTTCCCCGTGCTTGTGCGAGTGAGGCATCCGCGGAACCAGAAGGCTGATGTTATTTTGATCACCAAGCTCTATTTAGTGAATGCACTTGATTAATTTCCCTCCTTCTCATGAGTGCTATTTTGAATGGAAAATCACTACTGGAAAAATAAATCCCTGCATTAATGATACCCACAATCCTATTTTTCCTCTTTACATACCATACCCAATGGCTCTCTTTTCTGTGGGGCCTAACATTTTAAAAGCCCTTACTAGGTGCTAAATTGTACTGAAGAAGAATCTGAAACCACAGAGAAATTAACTGATTTTTCCCAAGTTAACAGGTTACCCTGGTGCTCAAAATGGAATACCAATTGCTTACCCACTGTGTATGTTCTTTGATTTGACCCTTGAAAATTCAAACTTCCTGTTCTGTGGAGAAGCAGAGTTAGAAGGGACTCCTAAGCCAACGCTCTCAGCTTGTTTTCTCTCTAGGTGGATGTTTTCGGAAAGGGGTATACTTAGGGCTTGGAGGGGCTGCGTGGCTCCTGAGCCTTCTTGGGATTGGTTTGGTTTAAATGTGACTTGTCAGTTCTCACTAGCTGGGAGGAAATGCTCTCCCAGTGTGATGATGCATTAGTCATGAGCAGAGAGTGGGAGGCTGTTGAACAATCATTCTGACCTTCCTCCCCACTGCTGGGCTTTCATGCTGAACTTTAAGCCCAGCTGTGTTAGAATTGAGGACTTGCTGGGGACACCCCCCACCCCCACCATGCTGTGAAGTCTTGGCTCAGAGGTGGGAGAAGATGGTGATTTCAGATCCAAGACTAGGGCAGAAATAACACCAACAGGGTACCTTATGTACCTAGGACCTCCAAAATTTACGTTTGTTGGGGTTGGGGGGGGGTGTCATTGTTTAAAAGTCAGGGCTGTTCTAAGAACCAGAAGCTGTGGTATAAACTTCTACAGTATTCCTGGGTATGTGTGTGTTCCAATCTGCAAATATATTTTGATACAGTTTTCCATGTTGAAATAGAAGATAAGTCACCACTCTTGATGATGTTTACTACCAAGAAACATAAGCCTGTATGGTTGCAATTGTCTTGAAATATATGGCAAGGAAGACATCCTGGAATCCTTGCTGCTCTTTTCAGCGACCGATTCATGCCCTGGAGACTGTGGCTACCTGGAACACCTGAGCTGACCTCTCTTGAGAGCACAGGACAGGTGGCCTTATGGGATGGGAGAGAGTCTGTTAAGAGCACCTGTTGTATGTTGCATTGTAGACATTCTGTGGGGAAATACATTTTTTTCTTTCTTCCGCTGGCTAATATTGATGACATTACTAGGTACTAGATAAAAAGTCTGTGGTGAGGGGAATGATGATTCATTTGATCTGTTAACTTGGTAGGTTGTGGTCCCTAGTTATTTGATCAAATACCAGTCTAGATGTTGCTATTCAGGTATGTTTGGATGTAATTAACATCTACATCAGTAGCGGTTGAGTAAAGCAAATGACCCTTCATAACATTGATAGGCCTCATCCAATCAGTGAAAGATCTTAAGACAAAAGACTGAGGTCTGAGGAGGAAGAAATTCTGCCTCCAGATGCCTTTGGACTCAAACTGCAGCATCATTTTTTCCCTGTGTCTTCAACCCTACCTTGCAGATTTCAAACTTGCCAGCTCCCACAAAGCACGTGAGCCAATTTTTTAAAGTAAGTCTCAACCAGGCATGGTGGTTCATGCCTGTAATCCCAGCACTCTGGGAGGCCCAGGCTGGTGGATCACTTGAGGTCAGGAGTTCAAGACCAGTGTAGCCAACATGGCAAAACCTAGTCTACTACAAACAAAAAATTAGCTGGGCATGGTGGTGGCCGCTGTAATCCCAGCACTTTGGGAGGCTGAGGCAGGTGGATCACCCGAGGTCAGGAGTTCGAGACCAGCCTGGCCAACATGCTGAAACCATGTCTCTACTAAAAATACAAAAATTGGCTGGGCATGGTGGTGTGCGCCTGTAATCCCAGCTGCCCCAAGGGCTGAGGTGTGAGAATCCTTGAACCGTGGAAGCATAAGTTGCAGTGAGCCAAGATCGTGCCACTGCACTCTAGCCTGGGCTCCAAAGCGAGACTCTGTCTTGAATGAATAAATAAATAAATAAAGCAAATCTCTTTCTTCATATAGATGTAGAGGTGTAACTGTATAGGTTTCTTTCTCTGGAGCACTTTCACTAACACGGGAGCATGTGGCATCGCGAACTATGACAAACATATCATGACTGTGGTTCCTTCTCTCATGGAACTTGTGATTCTACCAGAGGATGGGATTAAGTCAAGTATTCAACTATCTGATAACCATAGGGATTGAGAGGAAAAAAGTGATAATGAAAACTCTGGAAGATCAGAGGTTTGCAAAGTTTTCCAATAAAACATCCCAACATGAAAGGAGAATAAGCTTCTAACTGTTCCATGTGCCATTTTATTTTTAGGGGAAGATAGATATTTCATTTTAGGAAGTCATGCATATTTAAAAGTGTATTCCAGTATCAATCTGCACCGCTCCCCCCCCAGCTCTCCCTAACTTCCTGAGTAGATCTTTGAGTAAAATGCATTCTTCTGAAAGATGCTGCTCTCTTCTTGCAGCCCCCCTCTCTGCTGTATTATATGCTGCGGTGGTTTGCACCTCAAGTTAGCAGAGCAGGGATAGGAGTGGTGGGATTTTTGAAGGACAGTCATTAGTTTAGTTGTACAGTGACATAGGCATTGGGCAAATTGCACAGAACAGAGAGATATTCACAATGGCGACTGAGGCCAGGGCATGGTGGTTCATACCTATAATCCCAGCACTTTGGGAGGCCAAGGCAGGTGGATTGCTTGAGCTCAGGAGTTCAAGACCAGCTGGGCAACATGGCAAAACCCCATCTCTAGCAAATATACAAAAACTAGCAGAGCGTGTGGTGTGTACCTGTAGTCCCAGCTATTTGTGTGGCTGAGGCATGAGAATCATTTAAACCCGGGAGATGGAGGTTGCAGTGAGCTGAGATCATGCCACTGCACTCCATCCTGGGTGACAAAAAGTGAGACCTTGTCTTTAAAAAAAAAAAAAAGGCCCATGCCTGTAATCCTAGCACTTTGGGAGACTGAAGCGGGTGGATCACTTGAGGCCAGGAGTTCAAGACCAGGCTGGCCAACATGATGAAACTCTGTCTCTACTAAAAGTATAAAAATTAACCCAGCATGTTGGTGCATGCCTGTAATCCCAGCTATTCGGGAGGCTAAGGCACAAGAATCACTTGAACCCGGGAGGTAGAGGCTGCAGTGAGCTAACACCACTGCACTCCATCCTGGGCAACAGAGCAAGACTGTATCCAAACAAACAGAAAACAATGGTAATTGAAAACAAGGTGACCTGCATTAGAAGGGTAAGAATAGAAGGGACAAGTCATAGAAGACACTGCAGGGACCTCGGAGGAAGAACAAGGGGAAGAAGGAGACAGGAGCAAAGAAAGAAATGGACATTCATGAAGCCTCAACTAAATACCAAGGAAAGGTGTTTCCATACATTGCCTCGCTTAATTTCTAGCACAAACCTGCAGGCAGGAATCCTGTTATGCAGATGGAGAAAGTGGTTCATAGGGATGTTAAGTGCTGGCTTAAGGTCACGGATGCATTGAGTGGCAGATTAGGGTCAGGTCTCTCAGATCCTAAGCCTATGTTTCATTTATCAATCACACTGCCCTCATAAGGGTGAATCATAAAGGGTGGGGAAGGTTATGAGCCTAAGTGGTGAATCATCGATGGGATAACCCCGGGAGGTGAGAAAGAGGGATTTGTGCTGAAGAAGGAGAGTCTGGAAGGAGCTACATGGAGCCAGGCAGAAGGCTGTGGACAGAACCCACAGTTGAGGCAAGAGAAATATCTGAGGGGTATACAGGCATGGAATTTGGCCAGGTGCGGTGGCTCACGGCTGTAATCCCAGCACTTTGGGAGGCCGAGGCCGGCAGATCACCTGAGGTCAGGAGTTCGAGACCAGCCTGGCCAACATGGTGAAACCCCGTCTCCACTAAAAATACGAAAATTAACCGGATGTTTTAGCACATGTCTGTAGTCCCAGCTACTCGGGAGGCTGATACAGGAGAACCTCTTGAACCTGGGAAGCAGAGGTTGCAGTGAGTCGAGATCTCGCCATTGCATTGTTTCATGGGCAACAGAGCAAGACTCTGTCCCAATCAGTCAGTCAATCAGTCAATGAAGGCATAGAATTCAAGGGAAGGGTGTGTACTTGGGGAGGGGTGCGGATCAGCAAGATCAGGTGCAGATGGGAGGCCACAGCCATATGCGCTCCTAAGGAGAGCTCCTTCTATCATCAGCAGTGACTTTCTGGATTGGAAGCTGGCCAGAGAGAGGTTTCCGGAAAATGAAGCTTTTTTTCTTTTTTGTTTTGTTTTGTTTTTCTATCTATGAGGAGGACAAAAGTTTTGTATATAAAATTTTTAAAAATAATTTTTCATGCTCGTTATTCTTAACCTTTATTCTTCCAGACTATACAACTGAAATTTCTTGGCTACTTACCCGGGCTGTGTCTGAACTCCCCTATACTGAGCTATGCAGTCATGGTCAGAAAGGTGTTTTTTATTTACTGCATCTTGGTGAATCACAATATGCTGTATTGTCTTGTGGTGAGTGGGGATGAGTCCTTCTGTCCTATAATTTCTTTTTCTACATACGGTGCATTTTTATTAACAACTGGTGAAGGGATAATTTGTTGTTATCATTGTTGCAAAAGCACAACTGGATTTAATGGTCCCTAGTGAGCTCTAGTGCTATCAGCAGATGATTTCAGAGCAGCCAGAGAATTTCAGTACATGTCTCCTGAATGGTGATGTGCTATCTTCCTGAATAATCTGGGAGATTTTGGCCCTCATACATGACGTGGCTTCGTAATGAGGCTAAAATATAGATAAAATTTTGAATGTACAGATGGGGAAACTGAGGAAACTCAAGTGGGGTTTGCAGGTTACAGAAGCACTCTCCAGCAGCAGAAAACAGATCCTCTTTGGAGAAAAGCTATTCCACTATCTGGCTTTTTTTTTTTTTGAGACTGAGTCTTGCTTTGTTGCCCAGGCTGGTGTGCAGTGGCATGATCTCAGCTCACTGCAACATCTGCCTCCCGGGTTCAAGTGATTCTCCTGCCTCAGCCTCCAAAGTAGCTGGGATTACAGGCATGTGCCACCATGCCTGGCTAATTTTTGTATGAGATGAGGTTTCACCATGTTGGCCAGGCTGGTCTTGAACTTCTGACCTCAGGTGATCTGCCTGCCTTGGCTTCCCAAAGTGCTGGGATTACATAGGTGTGAGCCACCGTGCCCGGCTGATGTTTTGTTTTTTTGAGCCTGAGTTCTCCACATGTTGACTTTCCCGATTTTTTTTGGTAGGTTTCAGATTGGCCTTGTATCTCCTTGAGCAGTGGCCTTCAATATCCAATGAATATGTAGGTGAATTCATCAGGCCATGGAAGGAGATTTCAAAACTTATATTTCTTTTTTTTGTTTGCCTTTAGATTTTTGTGTATTTCTGTTGGTTCAAATACATTATGTGCTTTATAAATATATACAGAAAATTGAAATGTGCACAATGTATTTGAACAGTACTTCATGTATATAATCTATACATTAAATAAACAGTGGTAGGCATAGTCTTTTGGGTGGGCATGGATGCCAGTAGAACCATTTGCATCGTAATGCCCTGGACAGGAGTATACTCATTGATTCTTCGAAGGCAAGCCTAGTGTCTGTTTCCCGGCATTGTGTGTGTTCCCATAGATATTTCTTGGCAGTGAATGTCAAGCTTTTAAAGCCAGTTGTCATATAAGAAACAGATTTGCTTTGTGATTTTATGTATTGGTTTCTGCATGGGGACTTTGATGTATCAGTGTTTGAGAAACGTTCCCATGACTCCCCAGGAACAGCCTTTATGTTAAAAAAGGCTGATTACCCTCTTATGATTTTGGGGAGGAGGATATGGACTCTTTGATTTTTTTTTTCTTCTACTTTAACAAATCTGGTTTGCAATGACTTCATATGCTTTTTATTCTCTCCCAATTTGTCATTTGGCTAGGATGAACATGAATTGTTGTACAGCCAAAAACTCTTGCACCAGCTTTACAGTGAGGTTAGATTACTTTTCTGGGGTGGTACTTTTGCCTTAATTGAATCACCTATATACTGAAAAAAGAATACCCAGTAGAGAAAAATCTCATGGTGGTTACCATTGTGATGCTCGTGGGTTTTGACTTGAGCAAGTTAAAGAAACACGGACTTCTTTCTGGGAGTGGGGAGCACAAAAACTTCCAGACCGTCCTCCTAACTTCAAAACGAATGGGTGCTCAGGCGAGTTGGGCTGAGTCACTTGCGACCTATAGTTAACTCATATCTTTCTAGCCAACCCTCTGCTCATTGCCGCGTGCTCCACTCTCATTCTTTGCTGTCCTGGTCACTCACGTAAACCAGGGCATTGCCTGAGATCTGCTTGGTATTGCGAAGCTATTGATTTCTTATTTTATGCACTCACAGAAAAGTTAAGTGATTGTCCTTAAATGCTACATGTGTTTAAGTGGCACTCGGGCACGCTTATTTATGCATTGCAGATATATCGTACTGTGATTTGTATAGCTTTGATCACGGCTTGCATTTGATGATCTTATTTAAATAATAAGAGTGAAGAACATGGTGGGTTTCCTGCAGCTCGAGAGTATTTTGAGGCTGAACTCAAATCTGATTCACTTTGTAACTTTACGACACCAAGGCTGAGGCATCCTGTTTTTATTTTTGCATCAAGTTATTGATGCTGTTAAATCCATTTATTATTACAGATATTGATTTACTCCATAGAAAGTATGGTTGAGATAATGTTTGAAACTTCTGGCCTCTCATGGATTAGTAGAGGGTTTTGTTTTTGTTTTTGTGTGTGTTTTAAGTTCTATAATTATATGTTGGAATTGTCCATTATTTGTGTCTACATTCCAATGTCCTTCTTGATCCAAGCTTTTTGGGAGGCTTACTGAAACAATTTGTGTTGCTCCGGATGTTGGTGTAAATTCCTATGTTGGAACCTAATATCTGAATGTGATAGTATTATGAGGTGGCATCTTTAGGACCTGATTAGGTCATGAGAGCTCTGCCCTTACAAATAGGATTTGTGCCCTTATAAAAGAGGCTTCAGGGAGCCTGTGTGCCCCTTCCACCAGGAGAGGATGTAGCAGGAAGGTGCAACATACTCTGTGAGGAACGGGCCCTCATCAGATGCTGAATCTGCTGGCAACTTGAACTTGGACCTCCCAGCCCCTAGAACTGTGAGCTACATTTTTGTTGTTTATAAATTACTCAATCTAAGGTATTGTGTTACAGCAGCCCAAACACACTAAGGCAGGAGGGTTTTTTGTTTTGTTTTTTTTTTTTTTAATTGTGTTGCTGTTCTAGTGGGTTTCATTCCTTTGTTTTTGAGGACCTCTGTGGAATGGCCACTGAATTTCCAGTAAGATCACTGTCAGTGAATTGTGGCCTCTCAGGGATAACATTTGAACCAATCGGGTGCTTGATTATACCTCCGAGTGGAAGGTGTTATTGTTCCCTTCCGTGTTTTCAGTTACCAAACCAGGAACTTCAGAGAAGTCTATGCCTCCTCATTCTCCCTTCTGCCTTCCGCAAAGGATGTATGTGGCCACGGAGTCCTGGTGCTCCTACGTGTCATTCTCACTATGACAGGGCACTCATGTCCCAGTTGGGCCATCCCATGTGATGGCTTGCTTGCTAAGTCTTCCCCTTCTCTTGCAAGCTACCAGGAGGGAAAATTATGTTTGATCATGTAACTCCTGTAATAAAATTCTATCACGGTGGAGGTTGCAGTGAGCTGAGATGGCGCCACTGCACTCCAGCCTGGGTGACTGAGCAAGACTCCATCTCAAAAAAAAAAATAAAATAAAATAAAAAAATCTCATCACGTAATCCCATCAAACATACGTTCAGTTTCTTTCTGTAACATCCATATCCCCAGCCCATTGTTTTAGCTTCATCCAGCTTTTTCCCATGCCCTCGCCTCCCTACAACATTGGGCTAATGATACTTTCATTCGTCAGAGTCTTTGCTTATACCCTTCTCTTTTACTGGAATTTTCTGTCCTTCTCTTCCGTAAACTCTCTCCTATCCCTGTTCATTTCCTCCCATCCTCCTAAGCGAAGCCAAATCCTATTAACCTTTCAGGACCAGATTCAACTGATAGCCTCTCCTTGCAGAATTAGTCTTATTTCTTCACATCCTTCACTTTTTTTTTCTTTTTTTTTTTTTTTTTTTGAGATGGAGTCTTGCTCTTGTTGCCCAGGCTGGAGTGCAATGGCTCAATCTGGGCTCACCGCAGCCTCTGCCTCCCTGGTTCAAGTGATTGTTCTTCCTCAGCCTCCCGAGTAGCTGGGATTCAGGCGTGCACCACCACGCCTGGCTAATATTGTATTTTTAGTAAAGATGGGGTTTCTCCCTGTTGGTCAGGCTGGTCTCAAACTCCCGACCTCAGGTGATCCACCCGCCTTGGCCTCCCAAAGTGCTAGTATTACAGGCGTGAGCCACCATACCTGGCCACATTCTTCACTATTACTAATGCCAGGCTAGCGGTTACAGCCCTGTCTGAGTGGGTGATTGCCCACTGTCTCCCCAGATTGTAGACCTCATAAATGGTCTGTTTCCTCATTCCAAACATATAGCAGGCGCCCAGGAAAATGTTGGTTGAGTTGAACTGAATATGTGATACTCAGTAAAATTCTACATAGACACTCTGTCTTACCCAAACAATTTGTAAGCAGTTTTTAGATAGTCGTAAGCGTAGCTATTTAGAAGTCTATTTTTATATACTCTATTTCATAAAATGCTGTCATTTGTAAAATGCACCACTGTTTTACATACCACTAAGCAGAGAAAATGGCAGCGACTAAATCCCAGTACACTATTGTGATTGTAAGATTTGTTTAATTTCAGAGATATTAAAAGTGAAAAACGGTGTTTCTTAAAATCAGTGAAATAAAGAATTATGTTTTTTACCTGTTAGTGCTTGTAGTGTTAATTCCGTAACTGTGAAACAACTTGAAATGATTTGCAAATAAAAACTTGATCATTTTGAAAGTGGTTTTTTTTCTTTTCTTTTTCATTTTAAAATGAGAAGTGAGTAAAGGAGAATTTGGGACGAAGCACCAAGGGATAGACTTGAGACTCAAGGTGCTTTGACCATGGTTACGTCACTCTGTCTTGTGGTACCTCTGACAAAGTCCTCAAATTTCAACCTCGGTTCTTCTCTTTTTTTTTTTTTTTTTTTTTTTATACGGAGTTTCACTCTTGTTACCCAGGCTGGAGTGCAGTGGCACGATCTCGGCTCACCGCAACCTCCGCCTCCCAGGTTCAGGCAATTCTCCTGCCTCAGCCTCCTGAGTAGCTGGGATTACAGGCACGTGCCACCATGCCCAGCTAATTTTTTTTGTATCTTTAGTAGAGACGGGGTTTCACCATGTTGACCAGGATGGTCTCAATCTCTTGACCTTGTGATCCACCCGCCTTGGCCTCCGAAAGTGCTGGGATTATAGGCGTGAGCCACCGCGCCCAGCTGGTTCTTCTCTTTTAAAAGATGAGGATTTATGGGTAAAGAATCACCTCTATTTTGAAAATCTGTGGGAAGAATTCCTGTACATACATACATACATACACACACAGACACACACAGACACACACACACACACACACACACACACACACACAGACACTTTTTGAGACAGGGTGTCTTTGTTGCTTGGAGTGGAGTAGCATGGCACAGCCGAAACTCCCTGCAGCCTTGATCTCCTGGGCTTAAGTGATCCTCCCGGCTCAGCCACCCCAGTACCTGGGACTACAGGTACATGCCACCACACCCAGCTAATTTTTTTTACTTTTTAAAAAATTTCTTGTAGAGATGATGTTTTATTGTGCTGCCCAGGCTGATCTCGAACTTCTGAGCTCAAGTGATCTTCCTGTTTCGGCTTCCCAAAGTGCTAGGATTACAGGCGTGAGCCACCAAGCCTGGTCCTTTAAATATTATTATTATTATTATTATTATTATTTTAAAGAAATAGAGATACGGTCTCATCATGTTGCCCAGACTGGTCTCAAACTCCTGGGGTCAAGTTGTTCTCCCACCTCAGCCTCCCAGCGTGCTAGGATTACAGGCATGAGCCACTATGCCTGGATCCTTTAAATAGTTTTTAAAAATCATTAACTTTAAAGCACAGTATTCTTTGCTGCACTGTGATGTTCTACTTAGTCTTTGATTAAAATCCTTCTGTTAGGTTATGCCACCTAAACACATATCAAGGTTGAAGCTCATAATATCCCCCAGCAACAGCGCAACATACGATCCTATTCCAATTTCACTTTTTACATATGGCAGCTCTCATTTCCCAACTATCATATCAATGCCTTTTAGTTATTAATTTAAATTGCTAATCAAATACATACACACACTTACATACTTTATAGATTCTCTTCCTTCCTCTCCACTTACAATGTCATAGCCTTAAAAGCGTTCACATTATCTAGAAGATTGAAATCTCTATTTATTTTATTTTATTTTATTTATTGAGACGGAGTCTTGCTCTGTGCCTGGCTGGAGTGCAGTGGCGCAATTTTGGCTCACTGCAGCCTCCACCTCCTGGGTTCAAGCGATTCTCCTGCCTCAGCCTCCTGAGTAGCTGGGATTACAGTTACCTGCCATAGTGCCCGGCTAATTTTTTTGTATTTCTAGTAGAGACGGGGTTTTACCATGTTGGACAGACTGGACTCTAACTCCCGACCTCAAGTTATCCACCCATTTTGGCCTCCCAAAATGCTCGGATTACAGACATGAGCCACTGTGCCTGGCCTGACATCTCTCTTTAACCATGTTCTGTTAAAAAAATTTTATGACATCAACAGAAGTGCAGCAGCAGCAGAGACAGACCCAAGGCAGAAATGGCAATTCCATGCCGGGGAGGAATTCTTTTTGGATGGACCCTTTAGGCTGAAAGCATCCAGGGACAACAAGGCAGATTTTCACACCCTGTCCCTGTGACATCTCCAGTGGGACCTGGGATATCTTCTCTGTTGTTGGATGCAGGCAGTCCCAGACCTTGTTGCCAACAGGCTTAGTTGCCACACTGCCCTCTGGAGTGCATGGCCTCACACCCCCACCCCCAACTCTTCCCTGATTCCAGAGTGGCCACACCCCCCTGTGTGGGAAGGCAGCTCTGGGTCAGGGAATTGGCTTGGGGAATGAAATCATGGTTGATGACTCCATCTTGGTCTGCTTCCTGATGGAGGAAGGGGAACCCTTGATATCCTGACTCGATTTTTGGCTGAAGACTTTCCTCTTGGCAGCATGGTAAGAGAACAGATTAGGGGAAGCCAGGCTGTAGAGGTCAGAGGTCATGAGGGAAATTGCAGGTTGCACTTTCCCGTTTTGGGTCACTGGGGCAGGTCTGGAGAGTGTCTTGGAGGTAGATAGAAGCTGCTGAGTCTGAGAGTCCCTTGCAGTGCCTTTTACCCTGACTTCCCATGTAGGGCCATGTCCCTTAGAATAGAGACTCCCTTGTCTTCAGGCTGGCTCCAGGCTGAACCTCATGTGTGGAAAACAGAGAATTAGAACCAGATTCCTCACTTTGGGAGGCCAAGGTAGGCAGATCACTTGAGGTCAGGCATTCAAGACCAGCCTGGCTATCATGGCGAAACTCCATCAGAACTAAAAAAATAAAAAAAAAAAAAAATTAGCCAAGCGTGGTAGTACCTGCCTGTAGTCCCAGGTACTCAGGAGGTTGAGGCAAGAGAATCGCTCGAACCCGAGATCTGGAGGTTGCAGTGAGCCAAGATCGACCGCACCACTGTACTCCAGCCTGGGTGACAGAGCGAGACTCCATTCCCCCTTCCGCCAAAAAAAAATTTCCTGGAGCTTGAGTCTTTGATAGTGAAAGAGAAGCTCTCTTTACCCTCCACCCACCCTGCCATGTGTCCCAGGAAGCGTGGCTTCCTCCTGTGCCTGGTGTGGCTTCTACAACTTACGTGGGAGTAGGAGGGAGCTCTGTTTAAGGGAAGATACCTAAGGGTGGCCCAATTTTGGAAAATGAGTTGTTGGGTAAAGTGATTTGGTTTTGACATCTCTTCTAAACTAAGGCGTTGTTATGTTCTTGAGATGAGTATTTTGGTGTGCGGTTTAAGGATTATTACTTTCCTGTGTTTCATAGGAGGTATGAAAACACGGAGGATGAACACATCCTCTCCCACTGTCTTCTTGTACGAGCTTCGATAACCTAGTTCTCTCACAGGAAACACCCTGTCAGTTAAGCCGTAATGTGGTGAAATAGCAAAGGACAGGTCTAAGCATTAGAAGTTAATTACATTCAGCTCCATTTCTATTTTCTTGGGGATCAGATGTTCTACCCTGCCTTACAGTGACGTGGGTGTGCTTTTTTGATGTGACTGAAACTTGGAATTTAGGAGCCAAGAGCGAGCCCAGAGCTGGGTTCCAGCATTCCATGGTCACTACTCTTGGAATGGGTGGAATTCCCAAGTGCTGAGTAGCTTTGAGGCTTTAAGAAATGGGAAAAGGATGCTGCTTGGATTTTGCAGAAAGCACGTGATTCTCGTGGTGTGTCCTGAAAAAGTTATTACATCCATTTTAGCGAGCTGGGGCCTCATTTGAACCATTCCTAGGGTCAGGCTGTATGGATATTTGGGAGATTTGGATACCGGCTGTGTGACATGGCCCTGGGGGTCTGGTGACTTCCAAACCCTGTTGGGAGCGAGCTTTGCAGGAAATGACGTGGTGTCAGAGTTGCAGTGTGTTGGCAGCTGTCAGTCGAGAGGTATAGTTGCAAGGTGATAAACCCCAAGAGCTTAGGGGAAGTCTAAAGCGTATTTTGGCCTGAAGCCATGAACACAGTGCCAGCCAGATAGTAAGCTTTCCATAAATGGTAGCTTGCCGTAAGTTCAGGTGGGACATATTAACTTCACTTTGCAATGTACCGACTTACTCCTAAGAAATATGGCAATGTCTGTCCTGGCTGATCCTGTTGGTTAAGTACTGCCAAAGATTCACTACTTTAAGATTAAAGCTATGAGTTTAGATAGTTCCCGACTTAAACATATTGATTCTATGAATATGCTTTCTTGCTTAGTTTATTTAGGATATATTTAGATACATTAGGAAGTAACATCGATCAAAACTAGGGCAGTCTGTGGATGTGGAAACTTCTGGAAACTTTTAAATTTTTTCTTATTTGGGTGTCTTTTTATACCTGCCATAAAAAAAATGGCTGGGCTAAAACTATTTCATTCATACTTTATGGAATGGGAACTTGGGCCCCCTTATCATGGCTCATTCATCTGTTCGGAGGGACTTTTTTTTTTTGGTGGGGGGGTAGTCTCTGTCACCAGGCTTGGAGTGCAGTGGCACAATCTCGGCTCATTGCAACTTCCGCCTCCCAGGTTCAAGCGATTCCCCTGCCTCAGACTCCTGAATAGCTGGGACTACTGGCGTACACCACCATGCCTAGCTAATTTTTGTAGTTTTAGTAGAGATGGGATTTCACCTTGTTGGCCTGGATGGTCTCGATCTCTTGACCTTGTGATCCACCCGCCTCCCAACATGCTGATATTACAGCCGTGACTCACTGCACCTGGCTGGCATTGGTTTTTCACTGGGAGTCCTGGCCCTGCCCTAGGGCCGTCAGCGGGAAGCAGGGGCAGCTCTGCTTTGTGGTGAATCCTTGTTGCCATCTCAGCTTTCACAGAAGCCAGACAAACACACCCTTGGTAGAACAGTGGCTTTACACCAGATGGGGTGTGGTCATCTGTCAGCATGTCCTAGCTGCAATCGGCTGTGAGCCATTGAGCCCGTCTCAAGGTCACTCCCCCTCACTCATGCTTATGTACTCTGTGGAGGGCAGACAGTGCTCAAGAGGAATTTCCTGGAAGGAACACCGTGTGTCCACTCTGCAGCAGTATCCTGCGTCTTCAGGACGGCTGCTTGCTGCTGAATTGTGACTTTTTAAAAAAATAATTGTCAAGACAAGAAACATTCCTGTGAAATTTGTCACTGAGCTTTGGCGGAAGGATGAGGTCCAGGGCGTTGCTCATCACATCACAGCGACCTCAGAGGACCACCAGTGCAGACTCCCGTCTCATCCAAGCCCCAGAAACTTCTGTGCTTCTTTTGAGCTGTCAGTTTAGACATTGTGAATTTTACAACTGCCGTGCTTTTTCTATTTGACTTGGCTGTTATAAAGCTTACTGTTAAATGGAGCTAGGTGTGTGGCTCGATAGGATATGCATGGTTACCCTTCCTCCTCTTACTACTTTTTAAATTGTGCATCCTTGGAAGCCATTCCCAAGTTTTTTCTTAAGTAACAGTTTAAAAAGTGACTGATGAAATTTCTTTAATTTCTGAACCATTTAAAATTTTCCAATGCACTAGATCCATCCACCTACATCCATCCACCTGCCCATCTACCATCCATCTATCCCTCTATCCGTCCATCTGCTCATCTACCATTCATCCATATCTCTATCTCCATCCACCAGCCATCCATCCAATATTCATCTGTATATCTATTATCCATCCATCCATCCGTACGTCCAGTTATCCATCTACGCATCTACCATCCATCTATTCATCTGTCAATACTGATTTGGGGTCTAAGTATGACTATTAAAAGCTAAAGGCTGTTGGTGCTTATTGCACATGAAATAAATGTTTAGGATTTTGATCCAAGACCTCTGCCCCCTTCGTTTAAGCTCAATGTAAAGGAAAACTTCCTGATTGTCATTAACCTACTAGTTATGGAAAACTTGGGGGCACTAAATCATAGTAAACACAGTAAGAATTAACATACTTATATAAATTTTACAGTTTATAGTGTTACGTGTTGATTATCTACTTGTTTCCTATAAGAAAAGATATTAGACGTAAGTATTGGTAAGGCAGATAATATCACGTCCTCATTTTTTCTGATGGTTTTCAGAACGGGTAATTTACTATCAAAAAATCACATAATTTATGAAGTAATAGCACCTGGTAATTGAACTTGGGTCTTTCAAGGGCAAGTACAATATAGTATCCTTTTGTCTATACCCTGATCCCTGGAACTTGAAAGGACTTGAAAATGGTAGAATGTCCCTTACGAGTGTGTTTTTGTGGTTGTTGTTTGTTTTTTGACTTAGGGTCTCACTCTGTTGCCCAGGCTATGACCTCAAACTCCTGGGCTCAAGATGTCCTTTGATGCAGCCTCCCCAAGCATCTGGGAATACACATACACCACCATGCCCAGCTAATCATTTTAATTTTTTGTAGAGGTGGGGGGTCTCACTGTTTTGCCCAGGCTGGTCTTGAATGCCTGTCCTCAAGCGTCCTCCCACCTTCAACCTCCCAAACCTCAGGGATGAGCTACTGTATCTGTCCTCCACCCCCCCACCCCCAAGTGTCTTTGACACTTTGAAGGTGAAAAAGAAAGTTCCGGTCTAGCAGACATTTTCTGAAAAGCCAAGGATTAAATGCCGTGGCCACACTATTTCTGACACCGTATTTTCGTCTTAAATCATATTACAGGGTGGAGCAGTGGGACTTCTCAGCCCTATCCATTTTTTGTGGGTATTTGAAACCTGAGATTAGTTTTGGTAATACTTTCCTCACTTCCAGTATACACATTTTCCTGTGAAAACTGGTTATTTAACACGTGACTCAGAAATTGGCCAGATGAATTGAGGATTGTGTTAGTCCGCTTTCACTCTGCTGATAAAGACATACCCGAGACTGGGCAATTTACAAAAAAGAAAGAGGTTTAATTGGACTCACAGTTCCACGTGGCTGGGGAGGCCTCACGACCCTAGTGGAAACCAAGGAGGAGAAAGTTCCGTCTTACCTGGATGGCCGCAGGCAAAGAGATAGCTTCTACAAGCAACTCCTCTTTCTAAAACCGTCAGCTCTCGTGAGACCCACTCACCAATTGGGAGAACAGCATGAGAAACACCCACCCCATGATTCAACTACTTTTCACTGGGTCCCTCCCATGACATGTGGGAATTGTGGGAGCTACAATTCAAGATGAGATTTGGGTGAGGACACAGCCAAACCATATCAAGGATGCCTCAGAGTGAGACTGAAAAGCTCGGTAATTTCAACATTTACTTCCCTAGGCTCATGTTAATGCAATGTAAGCGGGCATACTGGTACTGCTGGATTTCATCAGTATGGTTGTGTGTGTGAGCTGTAGCCAAGTGACCAGTAGACCGCATGCATCTTCTAGCTGGATTAGTTAATTCTCCCTCTTGTTCCACCACAAATTTGAGGTGACTGATTTCATCCAATTTATAACATATGATTCAGTTTCAACGAATTAGGTATCATTTTACTAAGGAAGCCTGCATAATAGTGGCCCATTCTGTAGCATATTCCTTATGGTTTAAACATTTTAAATAGTAGTGGAAATAATAGCTAATGTTTATTGAGAACCGATCGTGGGCTATAGTAATGTTTATTGAGAACTGATTATGGGATAGGCACGAGGCAAATTGTGTAACATAGATAATCTCATTTAATGCTCATGACAACCCAGTGATTTAGGAATCTTATCAGCCCCTCTTGTTAGAGGGATAGGACATTTAGAGTTTGCCCCAAGTAATGCGGAAAGTAAAGATTTGACCTGTAAAGCCATGATGTGACCGGATGCATGCAGCACGACTCCTCGCTTGGACTCCCAACACTGAGCTAGGTACGTAGCTGTCTCCAAGCGAAACTGAGTTCTTTGTAGCTCTTGGAGAAAATCCATAGTACTGGTACTTCCCAGATTGCCATGGGGGCATCCATTTCCAAGGCCATGATGCCATTAACTTGCCGTAGGGGAAATGGATACGTACTTGTCGGCACATTGTGACCTTAGCGTGTCTGCTGATTGTGGAGCTTTTGTTAGTCCACATCGTGGATCCGTTTCATAATCAGGGTCAGAGGCAAATCTTTTCCCCACCAGATCAGAAAGAAGTCACACCAACTCGACTCCCTTTGTTTTCCTTCATGTTTTTAAAATAATGCCCTTTCTCCCTATAAAGTTGTTTCCCCCCACACCCAGGGACTAGAAGAATATAGATAGAGGAAAAAAATTCTTCTATCTGAATACATAATTTTGTTAAAGTATAGAAAATGCATTATCAGCCTCTGCTGTGCAGGTGGAAGGACAGCCGCCTGCAGGCCTCCTTTGCCAGCAAGAATCCAGCCTTGCAAATTATTGACAGCTGGCACGGTAATGAGTCCATTTCAGAATAAATGGGCTATTGCTTATTAATTTCTGCCAGTTCCTAAGCAATTCAGGAACTGCTTTAGAAATTTGGAAATTTTGCAGAGAGCCATTTAAGGAGGATGCCCAGGGGAAGGGAGCGAACCGGGAAGCCTTGGGGGAACTGTGGAAAGGGCACCCATCGTGGGGTAATAATGGGGTATTGCTGAGAACTTGTGCTCCTGTCCTTGTGAGCATGAGTCACTAACTTCATGGTTAAATCGACTATTTTCCAAGATAGGGAAGAACGGTCTTTGCTTATTGTTCCGTTCTGGTTAGACATAAATATTTATTTACTTACTGCCTGTATGTGGCTCCTTTCTACAAAATAGGCAGTTTTCTTCATGTTCCTGCTCAAAGTGGTTTTCATCTTGGGTTCTCACCTGCTGAAATTACCAGCAGTGGGCAGCCCCAGGGGAGTATCTGGGAAGAAAGTACCAAGATGAAACCACCCAAAGAGGCCCTTCAGGCCTTTCTTTTGCATGCTGTAGTATTTGTGATTTCACCTCTACTGGCAGACTTTTAAAAGAAAAAGGAAATAAAACAACTACATGTTCCTGGACCTCTTGTCCATTGATTTTCCATGTTAAATTACAGTTGGATCTTTTACCTAAATTCTTTCCTGTGCATATTCTTCATGCATTTTCTCTGAATTTGATGTTTGCCATCCTAGGAAAACTTGTATACAATGGCAAGTTCTGTGTACTTGACTTGGGCTTCTGTTTTACTCTCTTGCAGCATTTTCTTCCGTGTCTGTTATGAATAGAGCACTACCTTGAGAATAACTGCGGGTTGCCTGTTTCCTTGCATTTCTGTTTGTTGAGACTGAAGATTGAGTGGGAAATGGGAATCATTTCATAGTAACCTGTTTCTGTTCTCTAATACCTTAATATACACAGATAAAGTAAAATAATAAGATAACTTAGCCTGTAGGGCTATGTTTTGTAGCTGGTATTTATTTATCTGCTTAAGCCTGTCATTTTATGCCTGTATCCTAATGTTACATCATTTGATTTGGCATGTCATATTGTTACTGGAAAGGGGTCCCGATCCAGACCCCAAGAGAGGGTTCTTGGATCTCACACAAGTAAGAATTCTCACACAGGGAGAGTCTATAAAGTGAAAGCAAGTTTATTAAGAAAGTGAAGTAATAAAAGCATAGGCAGAGCAGTCCCGAGGACTGCCGGTTACCCATTTTTGTAGTTATTTCTTGATTATATGCTAAACGCGGGGTAGATCATTCATGCCACTCCTTCCTTCCTTCCTTCCTTCCCTCCCTCCCTCCTTCCTTCCTTCCTTCCTCCTTTCCACTTCCCCTTCCCCTTCCTTGTCCCGTTTCCCTTTTCCTTCCTTACTTTTCTTGCCTTTTCTTTCTTTTGAGTTTTGCTCTTGTCACCCAGGCTGGAATGCAATGGTGTGATCTTGGCTCACTGCAACCTCCACCTCCCGGGTTCCAGCGATTCTCCCACCACAGCCTTCTCAGTGGCTGGGATTATAGGCACCCACCATCGTGTCCACTTAATTTTTGTGTTTTAGTAGAGATGGGGTTTCACCATGTTGGCAGGCTGGTCTTGAACTCCTGACCTCAGATGATCTTCCTGCCTTGGCCTGTCAAAGTGCTGGGATTACAGGTTTGAGCCACCACGCCTGGCTCATGCCTCCCTTTTCTAGACTGTATAGGGTAATTTCCTGACATTGCCATGGCATTGTAAACTATCATGGTGCTGGTGGGAGTGTAGCACTGAGGATGACCAGAGGTCACTCTCATCACCATCTTGGTTTTGGTGGGTTTTAGCCGGCTTCTTCACTGCAACCTATGTTATCAGTGAAGGTCACTTTTTGACCTGTATCTTGGTGCTGACCTCCTATCTCATCCCATAACTTAGAATGCCTTAACCATCTGGGAATGCAGACCAGTAGGTTTCAGCCTCATTTAACCCAGCTCAAGATGGAGTTGCTGTGGTTCAAACGCCTCTGACAATATTTCACAAAAAGTTGATGTCATGGAATTGATGAAATGGGTTTTGACAGAAAATGCCTATTTGCTTCCTGCTGCCTCATCATTTCCTTTCTGGTTTTCTCTCCCCTCTGACCCGCTCCTCTCCAGGTTTGTGATGCATTCTCACAGACTTAGATGAAACTGCCATGGCCACCCCAGGGGGCAGGTGCTGACACCATCCTCAGCCCAGTGGCTGCTCATCGGGACATCATTTCCATCCTCAATATCTAAATGCCACAGTGCTCTTGGAGCAAGTTGGGCTGGGGACCACTGTTGCCTTTTAAGGTAGGTTTGCATATGTATATTTGAGCCTGTATGTCTGTATGAATTAATGGAAATGCTTCAAAGGTGGTGGGACAGATACATTTTACCACCATTGTTGGGTGTAGCTCCTGGGAAAAAGAATTTGGAATCACCTCCTTGGATTAGGGTCACACCCATCTGACAATTCAAAAGTATTAGCGTTAAAACAAAACAGACAAGAAAAAGTTAGGTGCCTAGGAAATCCTTTCCTCCCTGTGACTTGCCCTCAGGATCTCTTAAATTTATCCCTGGATTTCACCATCTTTATATTGGATTACGTTTGAAAAAGGCCAACCCAGGCTTCAAAATCTGACTTGAAAACAATGATATGTTTTGTTTCTGCTTTGGATAATCTTTAAAAAGTAAAAATAAACACAGTCAAAATAATAATCTTTTCAAAATCAAAGATCATCTTGTATTTGTTGCAAAACTTTCCTGCTCAGTCTCTGGTGTTCGGGGTATTTGTGTGTGACTTGGCAAAACTCTTTTCATGGGTTGTAACAATTTAGTGAAAACTTTCAGAACTTTGTCTCAGTTTAATCTTAGCTCTCCCTCACCCCCACCCCCCAACACCGTCTTCAAGCTCAGCCTCCAGTAGGGAAAAAACAGGCTTGAAACCAAGACCTCCCACTAGAATCTAATTTTAAATTTGCAATCTGTTGTCTTGTGATTTCGCTTCAAATTTAACTTAGAAATAAATACATTTCATCCCTTCTCCTGCAGTTTCGGAGGCCAGTTTTCAAGTCATAGAAGGGTAATGATTACGTTTATTTTAATAAGTTTTAAAATATCTCAGGGGAGTGAAAATTTGTCTTATTAATCATTATAACTTACATCATTAAATGCCTTCTGGTCGGTTTCATAATGTCCTTACCAAAGACAGAGAAACCTGGCTTTCATAGCTAACTTTTGACTTGACTATGATATGAACTGGATTATCTTGGGTCCACCTGTGAGAACGAAGATTTGATGTATTTGAAGTGCCCTTTTTATAATCATAAGGCAGGGTCAGTGATGAAGATTCCCACTCAGAAGAGCTAGGCTAAAACTTCTGTGTATTTAGGTTACAATCACAAGTAAGGTATGGTTTCTGCCACTGAGATTTTATAATAAAGTGAGAAGAGGGTACTTAAAAAAAAGACGAATGTGTCAGTGTACAAATAACCCTGCCATAGATAACATGAGTGGAGGTCGGTGTGCCATTGAAACGTAGCGAACAAGTGGAGTAAATCCAAGCTAGGTAGTATTTTCTTCATCCTAGGTAATTTTCCCAGGCCATCTGTTGTAGAGTTTGGGTTTGATGTGGTTTTGTTGTAGCTGTCAGCATAGTGCCCACATCCTCACTCCCTTCAGCTGTAAAAGAAATTCAGTGACTTAAAAACCTGTTGGCATGTTCTATTTATTTTTCTTTCCTTAAAATGAATTACGTGTTTAGTATAAAAACATTAGAAAATACCAAAGAAAGTATAATTGTGAAAATTAAAATGCCCAATAAGTGCAGGGAGTGGTGGCTCACGCCTGTAATCCCAGCACTTGGGAGGCTAAGGCTGATGGATCACGAGGTCAGGAGTTCGAGACCAGCCTGGCCAGCATGGCAAAACCCCTTCTCTACTAAAAATACAAAAAATTAGCTGGGCATGGTGGTGCACACCTGTAATCCCAGCTGCTTAGGAGGCTGAGTCAGGAGAATCACTTGAACCCAGGAGGCAGAAGTTGCAGTGAGCTGAGATTGTACCACTGCACTCCAACCTGGGCAATAGAGTGAGACTCTATCTCAAAGTGGGGGAAAAAAAAAAGCCCTACAAGCAATCCATCCAGAATAATTGCTTATTAAAATTTTTATACAGATTTATCATCTGTATATGCGTGTGACATATTTACATATTAAGTTTTTTTTTTTTTTTTTGAGATGGAGTTTCACTCTATCACCCAGGCTGGAGTGCAATGGCATGATCTTGGCTCACTGCAACTTCTGCTTCCCTCGTTCAAGAGATTCTTGTGCCTCAGCCCCCTGAGTAGCTGGGATCACAGGTGCCACCCCCTCACCATGCCCAGCTAATTTTTGTAGTTTTTAATAGAAACAGCGTTCTACCATGTTGGCCAGACTAGTCTCAAACTCCTGACCTCAGGTGATCACCTGCCTCAGCCTCCCAAAGTGCTGGGATTACAGGTGTGAGCCACCATGCCGGGCCTCATATTAATATTCTTGGAGAGAAAAGTTTTAGCTGTCTCAAGGTCTGTATTTTGAATGTGCATCTCAAATCTAAGACTTTACTTCCGGAGGATGAGAAGAATTTTGCACTGGAGATGTTTGACCCCTGTGGTAGAATCAGCTTTTGGATTATTTACTCCCACACTGGGCAGGCCCTGGCCAGCGGACCTGCAGGGCTGGGCATTGTTCATGTGAAACTTTCCTGTTCTTCAGCTGGGGGTGGGGCAGCCTGCTGTCTGCTAGGAGCGCCACTGGAACCGCTGGTTTCATTGAGGGCATGAGCCATCCAGACCATAAAAATATTATTATAACCTCCTTAGTCCTCAAGGTGATGAAGTTGTTTCCAGATTCCCTTGTGTCTTTTTCTTTCCTTCCCTCTTCTCCCTCTCAACAATCAGTGGTTGCAGAAGCATTTTTCTATGTTCTTTATGTCCAGGACTTTGACCACAGGGGCCATCCTTTCTATTAACTGGAATATTTTCTTATGCAGGACAGGTGGTTTAATGATGCAACGTATGTGCTGTATCTTGGGTCATATAGGGTTGACCTTTCTTTTTTATTTATGTTCTGTTTGTTTACTTGTGTGTTTTTTTTTTTTTTTTTTGAGGAGTCTTGCTCTGTTGCCCAGGCTGGAGTGCAGTAGCATGGTCTTTGCTCACTGCAGCCTCTGCCTTCTGGGTTCAAGTGATTCTTCTGCCTCAGCCTCCCAAGTAGCTGGGATTACAGGCATGTACCATGCCTGGCTAATTTTTGTATTTTTGTATTGACAGGGTTTTGCCATGTTGGCCAGGCTGGTCTGGAACACCTGACCTCAGGTGATCTACCCGCCTCGGCCTCCCAGAGTGCTGGGATCAGGCATGAGCCACTACGCCTGGCCTTTACTCATGTATTAATTTCATCATTGATGTTCATAATGATCTTGAACAGGCATTGCAAGCAGTTAAGTTTCTCATTAATTTTAAGGGTGTTTACCTTTACTCAGGAAACATATTTATAATAGCTGCTTTAAAAGTCTTTGCATGGTAATTCCAACACCTGGGCCACCTTGGGATTGGTATCTATTGATTGTCCTTACCCCTGAGAGCTAATTAAATTTTCCTGGTTCTTTGGAATGCACTATGGGCATTTTGAATATTACGTTGTGATGCTGGTCTTGTTACATCATCTCAAGAATGTTGGTTTTTCCTTGTTGTTATTTTGCAGTTAATGAACCTGACTGGGTTCAGATTGTAAGGGCTGTCTCCCCTCTGTGGGTGGAGGCTCTAATGTCAGCTTGGTTTTCATAATGCTTTGAGTTTGTCCCATTCCTGTGTCACTCAGGGCTTAGTCTGAGGGTTGGGCTGTGGTTTATGTCATGATTCAGTTCTCAAAGCTTTTGCAACCTCCGTCTTGCTTTGGGTCAGTCCTAGGCATGTGCATCTGAGGAGTGAGCCTGGAACTTGTGCAGATTTATACACACCATCATGGGATGTTCTTTTCCAGTTCTCTTTTCTCTGAGATCCCCACACTCTCTCTGGTTTACGGGGACCATTGTTGGTTCCTCTGGGCAGAACAACAAGGTCTGGGCCAGAGTTTTTTGTTACCTGTGTCACAGCTTCATTGGAGCTATACTCACCCTTGGTACAAGGACAATAAAAACAAAATAGCAAACTCATCCTTAAGTGGGTGGCATCCTCAGGTTTTGATCCTTTTTTTTTTTTGAGACAGAGTCTCACTCTGTTGCCCAGGCCGGAGTGCAATGGCGTGTTCTTGGCTTACTGCAACCTCCACTTCCTGGGTTCAAGCGATTCTCCTGCCTCGGCTTTCTGAGTAGCTGGGATTATAGGCACATGCCACCATGCCCAGCCAATTTTTGTATTTTTAGTAGAGATGGGGTTTCACCATGTTAGTCAGGCTGGTCTCGAACTCCTGACCCCATGATCTGCTGGCCTTGGCCTCCCAAAGTGCTGGGATTACAGGTGTGAGCCACCACACCTCGCCTCATCACCTAGTTTTTTTCTAGTGGTTGCATCTTACATAATCATAGTAAAATACCAAAGCCAGGAATTTGACGCTGTTTCAATGTATGTGTATAGTTCTATATCTTTTTTTTTTTTTTACAAAACTTTGTAAAAAGTCTATAAAAGCAGTCTGTGAGAAATGACCACCTACCATGAACCACCCTAACTAAAAAGTATTTGTGCATATTGACAAAGTTTCTTAAAATACCTTTTAATTCTTTTACTATGAATAGACAGTCCCCAACTTAGGATGATGTAACTTGTGTTTTTTTTAACTTCACAATGGTATATATACAGCCATTCTGATTTTCACTTTCAACACAGTATTTAGTAAGTTACATGAAATATTCAACATTTATTATATTTATATTTATATTTATTATAAATATCAACAGATATTTAATACTTATAAAATAGGCTTTGTGTTAGACAATTTTGCTCAACTGTAGGCTACTGTAAGTGTTTTGAGCACATTTAGGGTAAGCTAGGCTAAGCTATCTTGTTTGGTAAGTTAGGTGTATTAAATGAATTTTTGACTTAGGATATTTTCACCTTATAATAGGTTTATGAGGACATGACCCCATCATAAATGGAGGAGCATCTATATTTAATTTGATGGGATTTAAAGGCCTTAAAGATGATTACTTATTGAAAAGTTTAACTCATCACTTTAAGAGAGGGGCCGTGGTGTTGGTGAGAATAGAAAATTCAGACTCTTCCTGTTGTCTTTGATCCCTGGCCCTAAGCCCTCCTCTGGGAACTCCTGATGCTTTGACCCCATCCCACTTTCTGACGACAGTCTCGCCCATCATGCCACGAAGTCTCCTTTGCCCCCACTTTGTCTGGATCGTCCTAGGCCTGAGCAGTTTTGCACTCGTGACTCTGACTGTGTGGAGAGGTGCCCTCTCAGCTCTCAACCTCATTCCTGAACCTCTGCACTGCAGCTCCAAAACGAAGAGGAAGATAAGAACCTGAGGCGAGAATTAAGTGCAGCGAGACAGGTGTAAGCCCGTAATTCTTTCCCCGAGAAGAATTGGGGGTGGGGAAGGAACACACTGGAGTACAAGCTGAACACCCTCACTCCTGAGTTCATGGATCAGGGTGACCTTAACCCAGAGTGAGAGACTGACACAGACCTGCAGGTCGAAGGGACCCAGAGAGCAGCGAGCTGATTGGGCAGCTGCTTCTCCTTCAGGCACGCTGAGAGGAGAGGCTGGCGTATTGAAGATGGATGTGTGCTGTGTCTCATTCGCATCGTGGTCATGCTCTCACCTATGCTACATTGTAGTTGTATGAGTTTTCACATCTTAGATTAAAGTGTCTTTGTCATCCGGAATTTTTTTGTTTTGTTTTGAGGCGGAGTCTTGCTCTTTCACCCATGCTGGAGTGCAATGGCGTGATCTCGGCTCACTGCTACCGCTGCTTCCAGGTTCAAGCAATTCTTCTACTTCAGCCTCCCGAGTAGCTGGGACTACAGGCATGTGCCACCAACACCCAGCTCATTTTTGTATTTTCAGTAGAGGTGGGGTTTCACCATATTGGCCAGCCTGTTCTCAAACTTCTGACCTTGTGATCCACCCACCTCGGCCTCCCAAAGTGCTGGGATTACAGGTGTGAGCCACCATAACTGGCCTCTCCTTTTCTTTTTCTTTTTCTTTCTACCCCCCCCCCCCCCCCCAAGAAGTTCAAGGCTTATAGTAGAGACGGGGAGGAAGGAAGGGAAGGAAACGGTAGAAAATGGTTCTAGTTCCCACTTGAATTCCTGGGGAACTCCTGGTTTTGCCCTAGGGCGGCACGTAGTGGCGAATGTAAGGAGGAGGGACGGGGGATGGGAGACAAGGGCGTCCTTGGACCCACACGTCCCCAGACCTCAAAGAAAGGTCACTGCATAATGGAAGTGTCGTTGTTGTTTTTTAATGGAGTCATGCTCTGCTGCCCAGGCCAGAGTGCCGGGGCTGGGATTACAGGCGTGAGCCACCGCGCCTGGCCTCTGGTGTTTTTTTAATGGACCACCTACAACCTTTCAGGCTGGGTTCTAGGCACTGAGGATACAGCGGGAAACAAGAGAAGTAAAACTTCCACCCCCCTGAAGCTTAGGCTCTCGTGGGAAAGGACAGAGAATAAGAAAGACCAGTCAGTGAAATACATGGTTGGTTACAATGATGATCAATGTGAAGGTGGAAGACAAGAAGAGCGGTAAGGACTGCTGAGTTCTCCGCGCTGGTTGGCTTTTAGATGGAGGGGCCAGGAAAGGCCTCCCTGACCAGGGGACATGTGATTGAAGATCTGAAGGAACTTGGTGGAATAGGTGGAAAGGCGGAGCATTCTAGGCAGAGGGACAGGCACAGGCCCCAAGGCCAGCCAAGGAAGCCAGAACTTAGAACAGGGGCGTCCAGTCTTTTGGCTTTCCTGGGCCACACTGGAAGAAGAAGAATTGTCTTGGGCCACACATAAGATACACGAACACGAAAGATAATGGATGAGCCAGGAAAACCAAAATTGCAAAAAAGTCTCATAGTGTTTTAAGAAAGTGTACACATTTGTATTGAGCTGCATTCAAAGCCGTCCGTGTGGCCTGTGGGCTGTGAGTTGGACAAGCTTGACTTAGAACATTGGTAAAAAAGAAAAGTGTGAGAAGCCATACTTGAGGTTTGAATACTAAGAGCTGTACTTAGGCTAAAAGCTTGTCTTATGGCTGGATGCAGTGGTTCACACTTGTAATCCCAGCACTTTGAGAGGCCTAGGCGGGCGGATCACAAGGTCAGGAGTTCGAGATCATCCTGGCCACCGAAACCCTGTCTCTCCTAAAAATGCAAAAAATGAGCTGTGTGTGGTGGCACCCGCCTGTAATCCCACTACTTGAGAGGCTGAGGCAGGAGAATCAGTTGAACCCAGGAGTTGGAGGTTGCAGTGAGCTGAGATTGTGCCACTGCACTCCAGCCTGGTGACGGAGCGAGACTCTGTCTTTAAAAAAAAATAAATAAATAACTTGTCCTACCTCCCTCCTACTTAGCCACCAAACATGAGCGCTGTCTGGGACCAGTAACACTCTATGTAAGTAAGTTGTAGTCTGTAATTAAGAGCTTAATGAATTTGGCCGAGCTTGGTGGCTCATGCCTGTAATCCCAGCACTTTGGGAGGCCGGGGTGCGCGGATCACAAGGTCAGGAGTTTGAGACCGGTCTGACCAACATGGTGAAACCCTGTCTCTATTAAAAATACAAAAAGCAGCCAGGCATGGTTGTAGGTTCCTGTAATCCCAGCTATTCAGGAGGCTGAGGCAAGAATCACTTGAACCCAGGAGGCCAAGTTTGCAGTGAGCCGAGATTGTGCCACTGCACTCCAGCCTGGGTGACACAGTGAGACTCCATCACAAAAGAAAAAATGTTTAATGAATTTAAAACTGGTGACGTTTCCCAGCTTGAGATCTAGTATCGGTTTTCTGGCATCTTCCTTTTCGATGTCAATCCCAATCTTTTTATTTCAGCCTGCCTTTCTTGTCCCAAATATTCTCTCTCCTACCTAGTGACTATGTGATGATGTTGGTGAGGTGCTGCTCCTTCGCTTTTTTGCTTTTGTTACTAAAATGCACCATTATTTATTGATTCTTTTTTTTTTTTTTTTTTTTTTTTTTTTTTTTTTCTGAGACGGAGTCTTGCTCTGTCACCCAGGCTGGAGTCCAATGGTGAGCTCTCGGCTCACCGCAACCTCCGCCTCCTTGGTTCAAGCGATTCTCCTGCCTCAGCCTCCTGAGTAGCTGGGATGACAGGTGCATGCCACCACGCCCAGCTAATTTTTGCATTTTTAGTAGAGACAGGATTTCACCATGTTGGTCAGGTTGATCTCCAACTCCTGACCTCATGATCCGCCTCCCTCGGCCTCCCAAAGTGCTGGATTTACAGGCCTGAGCCACTACACCTAGCTTATTTATTGTTTCTTTATCATTCGTGGAATATTTCTAGTCTTGTGAAAGCCGTGAAAAAATAAAAGTTATTTTCTGCCCTGAATTTGCTTCTTTTACGCTGCAGGAACAACAAAGCCCACTCAAATACAAAATGCAAATCAGATTTTGTTTGTTTAAGACAAAAATAAAAAGGGTTAAGATAGGATAGGAAGAAATTAAGATGATGGAAGTAGCTGGCATTTTACATTGTACATGGAAAGGTTAAAACTTGGAATTCACCAACTTTCTGGGGGTGGCCGGTAGGGCACGGGTTGTCCCTGAAGCAGGAAATTGTGCCTTCTGTATGCAATGAGCAATTTTTTTTTTTTTTTTTTGAGACGGAGTCTCCCTCTATCACTGGGGCTGGAGTGCAATGGCACGATCTCAGCTCACTGCAACCTCTGCCTCCCAGGGTCACGTGATTCTCCTGTCTCAGCCTCCCAAGTAGCTGGGATTACAGACGCAGCTAATTTTTATTTTGTACTTTTAGTAGAGATGGGGTTTCACTATGTTGGCCAGACTGGTCTTGATCTCTTGACCTCATGATCCGCCCACCTCAGCCTCCCAAAGTGCTGGGATTACAGGTATGAGCCACCATGCCCGGACACAATGAGCAATTTTAACTTTTTGCGCTGATGTTATTTCAGAGTCTCCCCCACTGATCCCACATGGGCTTTCATCATTCTTACTAACCTTTCAGGAATAGCTTTCAAACTGAAGGGTGTTTCAGCAGTCCCTAGAAACTTATTTTTCTTAACTTCAGTTGCTCCAAGCTTCCTGCTCACTCTCCTTGGGCCATTCCCTGAGAATTTCTCTTAGTAGGATTTAGGAGATTTGGCATTCGTCTCTACATTCTAGTTCTGAAGATAAAAGTGGCTTCTTTCCTACCTTGGCCAGCTGAAAAGAATCTTGCTACTAAGAATGCTATTAATATAAGAGACCCGTCAGCGTGATGCATGAAGGTTGGGGCCATTTCCTTCAGGAAACCTCTCCTGAGGCTTTTAACTTGATGAGTTTTCTGTTGGCAGAAACAAGCCTTACCAGAAAGCTGTTGTTGAAAATATATCTGTCAATTTATATTTGCAAACTTTGGATATGTGTGCTCGAGGAGGGTAGATCCTAGCATATTTGAGGCGGCAGTTTTTTCTTTTCTTTTACTCAATTTATTTCATCATCGTTCTTTCCTCTTTTAAATTTAAACCTATGTGATCCTTCAAATGGGGCAGTGACTAACATTGGTTCTAAGTCCTTATTTATTGGCAATTCGTATAGTTACATAGGCACATCCAGGTATCTTAATTTATACTTTAAAACAATAAAGAACTCCAAGACATTGGTCAAGTCTTTAGTGCTACCAAAATGCATATTTATTTAATTTACTTTGTAAGAAACGTAGCATGTGCTATTCTTAGGAATCTAGATGATATAAATGGTTGTGCACAGACCGTTGATCTTTTTGTTTTTATATCTTTTTCCTTGCTTCTTAAAGATACCAGAGAAGCGTGAACATATTGCTTTGAAATCTACTTGCTGCTAGGAAAAAAGAGATTGTCTTTCTTGGAAAATTCCCTCTGAGACTCCTCTGATGTGTGACCTGGTGGGGAATATTCCAGCCTGGGAATAGTTTAACATCTGGTGTCTGCATGAGTTACCTCTGAACTCACTGGAACATTAAATGGAGGGTTTCCCTTTGTGTTGCCACCGATTTTATTTCAGTAAAGATGTGCTGGTGAGAGTTTCAGCAGCGTTTTAGCCTGAACAGTGGAATTATGGAGTAAGTCCCAGATCAGTGTGACGGTATATTGTATTCCAGGGTGTTTCGATCTCTTTGCAGTGATCATGGTAATATCATTTCCTGCTTCCTCACGATGCCTTTTACTTTCTTGTCTATTGCATGCCTTCCCTGGCTAGAAATTAGTTTCATGAGAGTAGGGGATGTGTCTCTTTTGTTCACTGCTGTATCTCTGGCTTCTAGAACATGGTAGGTGCTCAGTGTGCATTTTCTGAATGAATGGCTCTATAGGTGGTTAAAAGAACCACCTCAGAGATGTGCACAGTCTCTCTTTTTCTTCTTTCCTTTCCAGCTATTTTCATGCGCGCTATCTTAAGTGCGTGCAATTTGAAGTGTGACAGAGAGACCTCATGGAGCAAGGAGAATAGGCTAAGTAGAGTCATAGTTGTTGAGCTTTAGAGTTTTCTCTTTCCCACTGTGGGTAACAGAATTGTGTCATCGGGTCAGTGAGAGAGACTGTGAAAATATTACGGAGGGACTTGAATTAACCTGGGGGGCCCCGGAAGGCTGAATCAGGCTTAGTGGTTTCATAATATGAATTTCTGTTTGCAGGGCACGCTGTACCAGATTAATGTTCGCAGGTTGGATTTGCTCCCAGAAATAAACCCATTAATCTGCTGCAAAGCAGAAAGAGGAGTTTCTATTTTGTTTTGCCCATCCCCACCACCCCTCCATAGCCCTCCAAAAATGCCCCTAAAATCAAGGTGTTCTCGGAAGGCTATGACATGAAAGGTCAAAGCCCCCCCTCCTTTTTTTTTTGACTTTGATTTACTAGGAAAAGTTGATCAGACTTATACCTTGAAGTTTTCCTTTTTTTTTTTTTTTTTCCCCCTTTGAGATGGAATCTCGCTCCGTCACCAGGCTGGAGTGCAGTGGCACGAACCCAGCTCACTGCAACCTCCGTCTCCCGGGTTTAAGCGATCCCTTTGCCTCAGCCTTCTGATTAGCTGGGACTACAGGTGCCTGCCACCATGCCCGGCTAATTTTTTGTATTTTAGGAAAGATGGGGTTTCACTATGGCCAGGATGGTCTCGATCTTCTGACCTTGTGATCCACCTGCCTCGGCCTCCCAAAGTGCTGGGATTACAGGCATGAGCCACTGTGCCCAGCCAGAGGTTTTCCATTTCTGATTGATTTTGAAGTATCGTTAGAGCTCAAATAGAGCAAAAATCCCAAAAGTACCCATTGGCACAGAGGGAAGGAGATTACCCAACGCACTGCTGAGTTTTGTTTTTTGAAATATGTATATAATTTCAAACAGAAACTACAACTCTGGTGAACACTTTGGTTTGTACTTTCAGAGTTTTCAATTTATGCATAGAGTAGAACTTTAAATGTTTAGTAAGGAAGTCAAGGTCAGCAGTTTCCGGCTGTACAAATGTAGGGCTCTCAGCTATGTCCTGTGGTCATCTTCCCTCTGGGCAGAGACAAGTCTCACTCTCTGATGCTCATGTATATGAGCTCATTTCACATCTCAGGGGGCAGTCTCAGCAGATGATGTTACTGCTCACCTGCACCCAGGTAAGAGTCCAAGAACCTACCAGGTGCATATAGGAAGTTGTGCTGTTACTTGACCACCCCTGTGAGCCAAGGTGTTCCGCCCTCCCTGCCGGCTGAGCTCTTTGTCTAAAATGTCTGTACCTGTGCTAATGGTGACTCAGTTCTCCCTGTTTCCCCCCGCTTTGCTGCAGACCGTAAAACCATGGGAAACGCAGAAAGTCAACATGTAGAGCATGAGTTTTACGGAGAAAAGCATGCCAGCCTGGGGCGCAAGCACACCTCCCGCTCCCTGCGCCTCTCGCACAAGACACGGCGGACCAGGCACGCTTCCTCGGGGAAGGCGATCCACAGGAACTCTGAAGTGAGCACCCGATCCAGCAGCACCCCCAGCATCCCCCAATCCCTGGCTGAAAATGGCTTGGAGCCCTTCTCCCAAGATGGTACCCTAGAGGACTTCGGGAGTCCCATCTGGGTGGACCGAGTAGACATGGGCTTGAGACCTGTGTCTTACACCGACTCTTCTGTCACTCCCAGCGTAGACAGCAGCATCGTCCTCACAGCAGCCTCTGTGCAGAGCATGCCAGACTCTGAGGAGAGCAGGCTTTACGGGGATGACGCTACGTATTTGGCTGAGGGAGGCAGGAGGCAGCATTCCTATACATCGAATGGGCCCACTTTCATGGAGATGGCGAGCTTTAAGAAGAAACGCTCCAAATCTGCAGACATCTGGCGGGAGGACAGCCTGGAATTCTCACTCTCTGATCTGAGCCAAGAACATTTAACAAGCAACGAAGAAATCTTGGGTTCTGCCGAAGAGAAGGACTGCGAGGAGGCTCGGGGGATGGAAACGCGGGCGAGTCCGCGGCAGCTCGGCACCTGTCAGCGAGCCAACTCCTTGGGTGACTTGTATGCTCAGAAAAACTCTGGAGTGACAGCAAACAGGGGGCCGGGGAGCAAATTTGCAGGCTACTGTCGGAATTTGGTGTCTGATATTCCCGATCTTGCAAACCATAAGATGCCACCAGCTGCTGCTGAAGAGACTCCTCCGTACAGTAATTATAACACACTTCCCTGTAGAAAATCTCACTGTCTCTCCGAAGGTGCCACCAACCCACAAATTAGCCATAGCAACAGCATGCAAGGCAGAAGAGCTAAAACAACTCAGGTAAAGTGATTGAAATTTGTTTCAATATTTTGGGACTGGTGCATGACTCTTTAAGTGCATGACTTTGCTCTTAGAAGATTTCCATCTTTTAATCGGGGTTTCTCCTGTTTGCCTATACTTGCTGCAGCTGGTGCTGTTTTGGTAGGATTCCTCTCTCGTGCTTTGCCCCCTCTTACAGTTCTGCGGTTAAGGGGTGGGGATTAGGGAAGTTGGGGGGTAGGGAGTGGCGATGTGATAGGAGTGGGAATAGAACTAAGAAGTTCAGATCAGGAAACTGCTTCTGCATCTTAGTTCCTCAACAGCATCCCACTTATTCAAGCTTCCTTTCTAACTTGGTCCTTGCGTGGAAAAGCAGGCATGGTGGGTTGCAGACTCTTGGAACTTACTTCTTCACTGCAGCAGGTGGGAGGAGGTTAGTCGGCAACTCCTTTGAGAGGAGGTATTTTAAATTCTGGGCGGGTTTGGGTCACTCGTCAGTTTCTCTCAGTGGTTGGCAGGCTTGCTACCTTACCGGGAGCCATTTCAATTTCCTGTTCCTTGCAATGCCGGCCAGCCCTGTCTCTGGAGGGAGGTGTAGCGGAAGGAATAACATGGGTGGCTTCCAGTTCGTATTTTGCAGCCAGCTAGTTGTTTGACCTTGGGCAAACCCTGACTTCGAGTCATTCCTCTGAAAAATGGGGATAAAGATGCTCAACTTGCCTGCTTCGGGGTCTAGTGCATGAAACTGTGGGTGGGAAAACATTGTTAAAAGACTTTGCTCCAGCCTGGGTGACAAAAGCAAGACTCTGTCTCCAAACAAAACAAAACAAAACAAAACAAAAAACTTTGAAAGCGTCTTCCTAGTGAAAGGAGGCACTACCACTTAGTTGGCGATGATAATTAAGATCAAGAATAATAGAATATTGAGTAACTGAGCCGGCTTGGTGGCTGAGGCAGGGGGATCCTTTGAGCCTAGGAGTTTGGGTCCCATCTGGGCAACATAGCAAGACTCTCTGTTAGTGAAAGAAAGAAATGTGGAGTAATCCTGCATGCATTGGGCCTTTTCTGGAACTTCTGTTCTCTGGGGCAGAGTTCAGGGAGTCTTGGCTTTTGCCGAGGATGGGGAGGTGGTTTGTAGATGGTGCTTCAGGCTAAAAATCCAGACTTGTCCATTTGCGTTGAATGGCGGGCAGAGCAGCCTCAGGGGTGACCAGCAAACGCCACTGCAGTCAGCACTCTGGTCTGGCCAGTAGGAGGCGGTGCTGCACCTTCCGGTTTTGCTCCAGCGCAAGTCAAATAGGCATTTCAAGGTGATGTTCTGCTGGAAAGGGGGTCTAAATATAATGGGCACATGATGGAGGACATAGTGGGAGCCAAGAAAAAGAAAGTTGACTTTAGACTGTCTGTGTTCCTGCCTGAGGACAGGTCTTGCTGATGGTGTCCAAGCCAGGTATCTTGGCTCCACCTCTTCTTCCCGGGGTGACTTTGGATAAGTTGTTCACTTTCTTGTAGCCTTAATTTCTTCATCTGTCAAGTGGGGATGATAAGACTCTTTGAGAAAGCGGAATGAAGTAATATGTGAAGCATAGTGCCTGGTCCTCAGGAAGCAGCCAGTAAGGGCAACTCTGCTGGCTTTTGTAATTTCCACCATTGTTAGTGGAGCCATAGGGGTTGAGGACCCGGGGTAGTTGTTTGTATCGGTATCTTGAGTACTTCATAAAGTTGGAAAGAGTAGATACTGGGGACTCCCAAAAGCTGGGAGGGAGGGGAGCAAGAATTGAAAAATGAATTGTTGGGTACTGTGTTCCCTGTTTGGGTGATGGGTTCGATAGAAGTCCAAACCTCAGTTTTACACGATATATCCATGTAACAAACATGCACATGTTCCCTTGACTCTAAAGAAAGAAAAACGCACTCGTGCCCTAGAGACCAAGTTGCTAAAAAGGCTGTATCTGTGGTCTGAGAAGGTAAGCCTGAGGCTTGCCTCTGGATGCACTCCCGGAATTTTAACCCATCTCTTCTGAATTGAGATTATAATGACACAAATGACCTGATAACCCACCTCCAGCCCCTCTGACTACCCTGTGAGGGCTACTTCTGCACTGTCAATTTGACGGATCGTGGAGATAGATGACCTATTAAAGAGTAACCTGAAAGGCATTGAATGTCTGTCTTGGCAGACATCATCAGATTGGCACTGCAGGACTGATTCAAAGAGATGATCTGTGGGGCCTTCAGAGCTTAGAGAAGGATACACGGACATAGATTGTTAAAAACAGAACATCACCTTTGACTTTCACTTTTTCCTGAACAGTGCTAGGTTAGTGCATATGCCGTGTAAGATTTGAGAGGGGTACCCTGCTGTATTTTGGCTCTCTATGGTTCTGACACTAGGGATGTCTAGATCTCTGCTCTCCTCCACACTCAATGGCTGATGGGGATTTGAGCCTTTGAGTTATGGCTACCTCCAGAAAATGGGCAGAGCAAAGGACAGTTCTCCCATCCAGTTCTGGTACCGCTGAAAGCTCTTATCTGTCATTGCTTTATGAAATTTCCATCCTTTGGCTTGTCACCTTCTAAAATTGTTAATAGATGGAAGTGAGATCATCTAAAGGTGGTGTCTCATAAAATCACTGCTTAGGCAGCCTAATGTAATGGGAAGTGCCATGGGCCAGGAATCCTAAGAAGGGCATTTGTATCCTGGCATGTGTGCTTACCCAGTGGTGACCTTGGGCCAGTCACTCCATCTTCTGTGCCCCAGGATCTGTTGCTGTCTAGTCGGAGTGACACCAGCTTCCCACAGGGCTATCAGGAGAACCAAAAGGGATACCGTGCATGGAACCCTCCTGCGGAGCCTAGAAAATGCACAGAAGTATTATTTTTGTATTGACTTTTTATGTTGAGTGAGGATCTTTAATGACTTGAAACAAACCCCAGAATTATGCATAACACTATCCACCCGCCCACATTTCCTTGTCTAAGTTTGATGTGTTCATCCACGCGATTTCTTGGGAGCCCACTATGTTCCAAAGAGTGTATTTTAAGAGGCGGTGGGTGTGGAGGCTTCCTTGAAAAGAATGCTTTAAAAAAATTTTTTTTTTTTTGAAAAAGTTGTTGACCCAGGGAACCTCTCCAGTGAGCTTGAATCATAGATATTAAAGTCTCCTTGGCTGCCCTGGTGATGTAGTTTAATCCGTGATCATCCTGTCAGCAGTTTTACTCCCCAGAAAAGAGCTCCTGGCAGACATTTGACCCAAGAGCATGACCTCTAAGCCTGGAAGAAAACACATTTTATCTGGAATAATGTGAACAACTTCATTTGATTTGAAAATGATCAAAAAGGGTTTTTGGCCATTCTTCCCGTGTTTGCATTTTTTTCAGTAGTTGGATGGATTTTGAAGCATGAAGACGTTGGAGTTCACATTTCGGTCTTCAGCAGTGGCACATAGGGGCTACAGGGTTTGGCTGGCAATTTTTGGTTTAATTCGTGTGTTCTATGAGCATGTTTATGTGCATGCACATGCGTGCTGTGCAAAAAAGGTTGTGTTGGAGTCAGTACGGGTAAAGCCTCGTGCTGTTTGAAGCAGAATTTTTTTCTGTTGGTTTCTGTGAAAGTACTTAATAGATTGCTCCTTGGATTTAATTGACGGCTAGCTTATCTTCTGGGCCTGAACTTTATGAATTTATTTGATTATAGACAGAGGAGGGGGCAGCCTAGTGTCAAAGAAGTTAGCAGCATATCTGAGCTTGTAAGGTTGAGACTGTTGACCTCTTGGTTATTTATTTATTTAGTATATTTTATTATTTATTATTTATTTTACTTTAGGTCTATGTCATTTCTCCCCATGTTATACTATGTCTGTCATTTCTCCTCAGGTTATCCCTCCCAGCCCTCCCAGCCCCTCCCTCCGCTGTCCCCCCAACCCTCCGCCGTCCCCCCCTCCCCCCGCCATCCCCCCGCCCCTCCGCCAACTACCTCCAATGTGTTATGCTCCTCTCCCTGAATCCACGTGTTCTCATGGTTCAACATCCACCTATGAGTGTTTGGCTTTCTGTTCTTGTGTCAGTTTGCTGAGAATGCTGTTTATTTAAATTCCATGGTTCTCAATGTCCCTTAAATGAAGCTGGAGATTCTGCAAGGGAATGAATGGAAAACTCGTGGCACAGTTTTACACATACAAATGCTTAACACATGGGAGTTGTTAGTTGTGATGGTGAAGATTGCCTCATTGTTCTGGGGTTCGGCTCTCCTGTGTCTCTGAGACTTTTAGTAGGTGAGCTGGGAGAGAGAGAACCCTACCATTTGATGGAGTGTTGTTGCCGGGTTCTGTGTTCTGTGGGAAGCTTTGGCGTGGAGCCACTGTGCATGCTTGTGAGGAGAGCTTCATTCATTCACTTGGGAGATGAAGGAACATGGCTAGGTTGTGCTGAGCATGTCTCAGAGAACCTCAGCCTCAGGACAGCAGCAAGGAGCCCTGCTCTCGGAGCACCCCTAGCCAGGTGTGGTGCTGGTGAGTCAGTTTGTGAGTTTCACTGGCCAGTTTCAGACAGCAGCATTTCCAGAAAAGAAAGAGATAAAGAGAGAAGGTGTCACAACTAGATGAGAACCCACATTTTTTATTTTTTATTTTTTGAGTCTGAGTCTCACTCTGTCACCCAGGCTGGAATGCAGTGGCATGATCTTGGCTCACTGCAACCCCTGCCTCCCAGGTTCAAGCACTTACCATGTGAGTAGCTGGAATTACAAGCACGCGTCACTGCGCCTGGCAAATTTTTTGAATTTTTAGTAGAAACGGGTTTCACGAATGTTGGCCTGGCTGGTCTTGAACTCCTGATCTCAGGTGATCCTCCCATTTCTGCCTCCCAAAGTGCTAGTATTATAGGCGTGAGCTACTACGCCCAGCCAAAAACTCAAGTCTTCTGACTTGTTGATCAAGGAGGGCCTTTTCTTCCAAAGCACACACCCACGCTGCACTACTTCCCCCTGCCTGAAAAGGTTTCAGTTCAATATCCTCAGATTTTAAGATCAAAACCCTCAATTCTGGTACAGACACGAAAAAAAAAAAGGACTTGGCTGAAAAGAAAATGGTTACTGCCCACTCTTGTCACCTAAAACAGGGATTATGGAGAGAGATGGCCAGGGTAACTCTGGCGGAGCTGTCCCTCATGGCTGCTTTGTGTAATAAGTAAGTAGTCGTGTCGATTTTATTAATAACAAGGTAAAGAGTGCAGCATTGTCAGAAGAGGAGCTTGAGTTCCTAAAAACAATTGTCTTGATGTTTAAAATTTGGTTTTATTTTGCAACTGAGCTTCAGTGACTCAGAGATAAGTTTGTTTCCTGGGCTGAAAATGCACATCAACAACCATGTGATTCTTGACCTTTGGTCACAGAGTCTTTTGAGAATCAGATGAAAAATGTGGACCTCTGCCTTAGATAAAGACAGGGACCACCCTTCTGCATGTCATTTCAAGGGGTCCATAAATCCCTTAAAGTCCATCTAGAGGCTTCCTTCTGGTGAAGAACCTCAGGTTTTCATAAAACAAATATTTTCATGTAAAATCAATTTTTAAAACCTCCCTGTCTTTTTCTTTCCTTTTCCTCTGTCTTCTGTCTGATGCTTTTTTTTTTTCTTTTCTCTTTCTCGGTTCTTTGTCTGGCATGTCAGTTAAGCAATGAGGTATTTATTTTGAAAATGAACCCGTCCATTTTCAATAAGAAAATTTATCTTCTTCGCCAAGATCTCTTTTTGGGAAGTGGAAAGGTGGGTAGGTAGTTGAGAGAAAGCTTATGTCAGCAGTTCTTAGACCTTTTTTTACTCTTAAAAACTAATTCAGGAGGCCAAGGCAGGGCGATCATTTGAGGTCAAGAGTTCAAGGCCAGCATGGCCTACATGATGAAAACCCGTCTCTACTAAAAATACAAAAATTAGCTGGGCGTGGTGGTGGGTGCCTGTAATTCCAGCTACTTGGGAGGCTGAGGCATGAGAATCACTTGAACCCGGGAGGCTGAGGTTGCAGTGAACCAAGATTGCGCCACTGCACTCCAGTCTGGGTGGTAGAGTGAGACTCAGTCTCAAAAAAAAAAAAGGAATTCAGACTCCAAGGGACTTCTGTTTATGTGGATTCTATCTGTAAATATTGATCACATTAGAAATTGAAACAGAAATATAAAAAATAACTATTAATTCATTTTAAAATGACAGTATACCCATGACATGTTCACATAAATAACTTTATTTAAAATGTTTTGACCCACCAGTCATGGTGGCTCATGCCTATAATCCCAGTGCTTTGGGAGGCCGAGGCGGCTGGATCACGAGGTCAGGAGATTGAGACCATTCTGGCTAACATGGTAAAACGCCAACTCTACTAGAAATAACAAAAATTTAGCTGGGTGTGGTGGCACGTTCCTGTAGTCCCAGCTACTCAGGAGACTGAGGCAGGAGAATTGCTTGAACCTGCAAGGTGGAGGTTGCAGTGAACTGAGATCATACCACCACACTCCAGCCTGAGTGACAGAGTGAGGCTGTCTCACCAAAAAAAAAAAAAAAAAAAAAAAAGGTTTTGAGGGGGAAAAAGTTTGGGAAACATAGTAAGAGGTTGCCTCTAAAAAAAAAGAAACGAAATGGAAAACTTAGCTGGGCATGGTGAGTACCTGTTGTCCCAGCTACTTGCAAGGCTGAGGTGGGAAGATGGCTTGAACCCAGGAACTGGAGGCTTTCATGAGCTGGATCACACCGCTGCACTCCAGCCTGCGTGACAGAATGAGACCCCTGTCTCTAAAAGAATACAGTGGTTTATGCTCTAAAATAAAAGATGTGAGGCAGAGGCAGTGTTTTCCATTTTGCAGATCTCTGGGACTTCTAACTTAACATGTTAGCGTCTCAGACCTACTTTTGCATTCACTCTCTTGCAACCTGCTGTTTGACTGGACCCTAGGAGCAAACCCTGGCCTTGCACAGGTAGCTGGAAAAGGAAGAGGCTGAGGGACCCCCGTAAGTATTTTAGGGACCCCCTAGTCCACACGTTGATAGCTGATCATTTATGCTAATACAGGTTGGGAGCATTCAGGGATTTTTTTTTTTTTTTTTTTTTTTTTTTTTTTAAGAGACAGGTCTCGCTGTGTTTCCCAAGCTGGAGTACAGTGGCCATTTACAGGTGTGTTATAGTGCATTGCAGCCTTGAACTCCTGGGCTCAAGTGATCCTCCTGCCTCAGCCTCTTAGGTAGCTAGGACCACAGGCATGTACCACTGTGCCCACCAGTTCAGCTTTTGAGGATCACATTCTTAGGGGCAGTGGCTCATGCCTATAATCCTAGCATTTGGGGAAGCCAAGGTGGGAGGATCGCTTGGGCTCAGGAGTTCAAGACCAGCCTGGGCAATATAGTGAGACCTTGTTTCTACCAAATTTCAAAATAATTAGCCAGGTGTGATGATGTGTGCCTGTAGTTTCAGCTACTTAGGGGGCTGAGGTGAGAGGATTGCTTGAGCCTGGGAGGTTGAGGCTGCAGCAAGCTATGATCATGTCACTATACCTACCAGCCTGCACAACAGAACGAGACCCTGTCTCAAAAAAAAAAAAAAAAAAAAAAAAAAAGCTAGGCGAGGTGGCTAACACCTGTAATCCCAGCACTTTGGGAGGCCAAGGCAGGCGAGTCACAAGGTCAAGAGATCGAGACCATCCTGGCCAACATGGTAAAACCCAGTCTCTACTAAAAAAAACACAAAAAATTAGCCAGGTGTGGTGGTGTGTGCCTGTAGTCCCAGCTACTTGGGAGGCTGAGGCAGGAGAATTGCTTGAACTGGAGAAGCAGAGGTTGCAGTGAACCAAGATTGCACCACTGCACTCTAGCCTGGGTGACAGAGCAAGACTCCACCTCAAAAAAAAAAGAAAAAAACAGATCATATTCATAGTATAAGAACAGAGGAAAGTCTTGCCCCTTGACTCAACTTGTGTGATAACAATGTGTGATCATTGGTGTTTTACAGCATAACTGTAAATGTGTGACTGTTGGATGTGGCTGTGAAGCCAGCTTCCCCTGAAGACCTGACAGGGTCTCCACGGGTCCTTATGGAGAACTTAGGAAACACCTGACTAGCCTTTCACTTTGTCATTTGAACCCAGTTGACATTGGACCACCAGTTGACTGAGTATCTAGCTTGGGGCATAAGATAGCCCAATATATCTTAATCTTACTTCTCTACTTTTTTTTTTTTCTTTTTGAGACAGTTTCACTCTGTTGCCCAGGCTGGAATGCAGTGGCGCGATCTCAACTCACTGTAACCTCTGCCTCCCGGGTTCAAGTGATCCTCCTGCCTCAGCCCCCTGAGTAGCTGGGATTACAGACACCTGCCACCATGCCTGGCTAATTTTTGTATTTTTAGTAGAGACGGAGTTTCACCGTCATGGACAGGCTAGTCTTGAACTCCTGACCTCTTGATACACCTGCCTCGGCCTCCCAAAGTGCTGGGATTATAGGCATGAGCCACTGCGCCTGACCTACTTTCTCTATTTTTAAAAAAAGTTTAGGAACAAAAATTTAAGTGCACTCCAATTGCTTCCATACAAGACATAATCCAACGGGACTGCTTGAAGGCTGCAAATGTAAGCTTTATAGCTAGGACTAATTTGTCACCTCAACCTTAGTTGAGCATGAGCTGAGCTTAGAAATGACAAAGCCTTGAAATCCAACTGCAGTGTATTCCATGAGAAAGCGTTTTCCTTGTTCTAAGATTGTGGTGGAAAATGAGCAGCAGTGAGTTCATTCAGCAATTATTTTTGAAGTGCTTTCTCCATGCCAGGCTCTATTCTTGGTACTTGGGACGCGTCAACCAGGAAAGATCCACGAGCTCGGCGGGGTGAAGTGGGTGTGTGTAGCAGAAAACAGTTAGCATAATAAGTAAGCGATACACTGTGGAAGAAAGAGCATGTTGAGAAAGATGAGGTGTGGGGCATGGGTGGGGGGCGATTTCTGACAGGGTAGTTGGGGGTGCTCTTGAGAGGGCAGACTTGGGTAGGGACTGAAGGAGAGGAGGGAGGAGGGAGCTGGCTCCTGAGTTGTTAGATGGGAGGGCACACAGCACATTCGAGCAGGGACGAGGAACCCAGTATGGCTGGAGTGGGGGCGGGGAGAGGAGATGCTGTAGAGAAGTTGGCTTGGCAGTTGGAGGAGGCACAGATAAGGCTTCTGGTTGTAGTAGAAGCAGGGATGTGAGCTGGGCGCAGTGGCTCACGCCTGTAATCCCAGAACTCTGGAAGGCCAAGGCGGGCGGATCACCTGAGGTCAGGAGTTTGAGACCAGCTTGACCAACATGGTGAAACCCTGTCTCTACTAAAGAAATACAAAAAGTAGCCAGGCGCGGTGGCAGACGCCTGTAATTTCAGCTACTCAGGAGGCTGAGGCGGGAGAATTGCTTGAACCTGGGAGGCAGAGGTTGCAGTGAGCCGAGATCGTACCCCTGCCCTCCAACCTGCACAACAGAGTGAGACTCCATCCCCCGCCAAAAAAGGTGGGGGTGTGAGTATTCTTGGGAGTGAGAATGGTTGGGAGTATGACCTGGAATGAGTTCTTCAATTTCACCGGTGGGTGGGTACATCTGAAGCTCAAGTGGGAACACCGGACATTGGGAGAGGGCCTTGAACAGCAGCCTGAGGAGTCCTCCATGTTGCTTCTGGAAGATTGGCCTGGCAATGGTGTGCTGGATGGATTGATGGAAGGAAGATGACTAGGAGAGAGCTTATTGCTCAACCAGTGGTGTGGCATTCGGAGGGGAAGGGAGAACACTTGAGTCTCTGAGATGTTACGGAATAGTGAGGAGGGAGAGGAAGGATGGCTGTAAGGCAGAAGCACGTGTACAGAAGAGCAGATGAAAGGAGAGTCATGATTCATTTAACCTAGACACAAAATCTCCAATCAGGAGTTACCTGAAGGAACATTTAAGCTTTTGTCAACTTTGGATCCCTTTTTAGTAACAGTAAGAATTTTGGTTCCAGTGCTTGTAACTGAAGTTGTGAGTCACTCCCACTGGAAAGCATTAGAAGAAAAGGCATGGGTGTTGGAAACATAAAAAGAAAGGCATGGAGATTTTGCCCTAAGAAAGGAAGAGGAGAGAAAATAGAGCTGATTTCCTATTCTAGCAAATCGGGGGTAGCACTTATTAGTAATTCGTAATTGTGACCAATAGTTACTAATTTACAATGAAGAGAACGTCACCATTTTCCTAGCTTCGTGCTGCTTTGTAAATGTGAAAACAATGAACAAGCCTAATTAGCGTTAGGCTGGCCCCAGCCTTGGTATGCCTATGTTTTTCCCAGGTTTCTCAGGGACGTTTCTTCCATGTTGGTGCAGGAAGTTAGCAGCTGAGTTCGGGCAATGCCTTCCGTCTCTGAAAGTGGAGATGACCGTCATTATAGTTAACATTTTTGAGCAGGTACTATGTGCTGGGTTCAGTTCAAGACACTTTTCCTGTGTTAACTCAGTCTCACAGCATCTTATAAGGTGTCTTACAAAGTAGATGTGTTATTCTCCCCGTTATACAGATGAAGAAATTGAGCAGATTGGTTCAGAGTCTCTTACCTAGAACTGTTACTTGTTGTATTGAGATTATCAAAGGTGAGTGTACTGAGAATACTGAGAACCAAAGATAATACTGGGGTGTGTGTGTGTGTGGTGAGGCGTACTTAACATTTTGGGGTTAGGAAGAAGATGATAAATCAGAGAAAGGACATGTTAAATCTAACAAGCCAGAAACTTGTAATTCAGGGTTTCTGCAGGTCCACATTTCTTTACCTTCTGGAATTCAGTGAATTCTGCATTCTATTAGCATGTTAACACAGGTATAGTCAAGCTAAGCTGGATCTATCAGGGAAAAAGTGACAAAGGAAACAGTATCTAATTGCATTCAACTTACAACTTAACTACAAGTGGCCAGTTGATTCTCTCCTGGTCCTGAAATTGTCCCAGAGATCTTGTACTTTCTGACTAACTGCATTTTCAAAATTGTGTTCGCACATCATTAGCACAGAAAACCTCTCCTTTTGGTAGTATTTGAAGTCTCCTGTCAAAACAACTGGAGCCTTAGCACAATGTGTCATTAGTCCACATTCATGCTGCGTGACCCTCCCGTCTTCAAGGCGGCGAAAACAGGCTTTGAATTGGCCTCTTGCCTCCCTCATTTTAGTGTGGGAGCTCATTTAAGCATTTGTTGCCCAGCTCAAATGCTAAGAAAACTCTTGCCCACAGCTGTTGCACGCTTTAGGCTACAGCTGGCCACTTGCACATACATTCATTTCTGGGAATCTGCCAGTGGGATGGAGGCTGGTGAGTGCCCTGAAAATCTGGCTTCAGAGAATTTGTCCTGGGAGAACAGAACTGAAGAGCCTCTCTACTCTGTGAATGTTGGTTCATGATCGGAAGTCTCTTCAATGGAGTGGTTCTAACATGGAGAGTTTATTTCGAGCTGTTTTCTGGAAATCTCTGCTAGATCATGAACCATGTTTAGAATTATTTCTCTGTCTAGCCAGGATCTTAACCATAGCATTTGACTCTAAGAGGGAAGATACCTTGACGTTGCTACAGACACTGCTGAGCCTCCCTTGGGACCATTCGTGGTGTCAGTCTTCGGTATTCCTCGCTGCTGGGAAGACTGAGGAGGTTTATAGGTGCCTCTGGGTCGAAGGCACCTTGCCGGAGAATGGACTTCTGGGAATTTGGGACATCCCAAGCTTCATGACTTAATAGGGGCTGGGGCTGGGCAACCCGCATCTGTTTCCCAGTGGGCTGGGTCACATATCAGTGGGGCCATGTGTACCACTGAGCCTGAATAACCACGTAGGAGACAAGGTGGAGTTGTCTTGGATCACAGATGACAAGAGCATTCCCCAGTGATGACACGGAGCTGTGTCCTTCCAAAGTATGCACGTTTAGCTGGGGCCCGCAGGTCTTTTCCCTGGAGTAATCACTTCCTTGCTTGGTTTAGTGGCTGTCCCAGAGTTGAACACACATAGTCTGGGCCATGGCCAGGCTGCGGTTGACATGAGCAGATGTTCAGGTCCCATACAGAGGTGAGTGTCCATTGAGGCCTTAGCTCTTAGAGACAGATGTGAGGGCGTTCTGTAAAGGGATGGATGGTTGCGGGAATGCAGTGAACTCTTAGGACACGTGCTCTTGAGAGTTGGTCTGTCGGGTCTCTGCCTTTCTTTTCATTATCCCCTTTTCATTTCCTTCTTCCCCTTTCTTCCACTTTCAGGTTTTAGCTTTTTGCCAGGCAGGTCAAGGCAACTGGATAAACAGTTACTGAGCTTTTTCTGAAAGAAGGTAGAAGAGCCATTGTTGGTAAGAAAAGCAGGGAGGCATGGGATTGATTGATTGATTGATTGATTGATTTTTTTTTTTTTTTTCCCGGAGACAGGGTCTTGCTTTGTTGCCCAGGCTGGAGTGCAGTGGTGCAATCCTGGCTCACTGCAACCTTTGACTCCTGGACTCAAGTGATCCTCCGTCTGCCTCAGCCTCCCGAATAGCTGGGACTGCAGCTGCACGCCACCATGCCTGGCTGATTTTTTTGTATTTTAAGTAGAGACGGGGTTTCACCTTGTTGCCCAGGCTGGTCTCAAACTCCTGATCTCAGGTGATCCACTCGCTTCAGCCTCCCAAAGTGCTGGGATTATAGGCATAAGCTACCATGCCCTGCTGGGATTGAATATATAGACAGAATCTGATCGGGTTGCTACCTGCAGCTGAGCCATGAGGTCGCTATACAGTAATGGAAAGCATACTTGGAAGGATAGGTTTCAACCTCCCATCTGCCACCAACCAGACTTGTGATTTTCTGAGCTGCAGGCTTTTAATCAATGAGATGTCTTTGTCAAGTCCCTTCCTCTTCTGGAGCTCTGGGAATTACAAGATGCCTGGGATCATTTCTCTTCTTTTACTGAAGTCTCTCTTATGGAATAGGGATGTTACCTGTGTAGCTACATTTCCTTGTCTTGTAGAGAAGCATTTCACCTCTTTGCATTTTAGAGAAGAATACTAAGTAGCTGATTTTTTTCACGCATACCAAACCTTTTGCCGAGAAAGACTGAGACATGAAAATAAATCCAAAAGTCTGGAAAATTCACAGTCTCATCGTGTGTAACTCAGTAGTAATCCTAAATAATCAACAATAGTCAGATTTTCTTTTTGTCTTTTATCAAGAGAGAAGCATATGGTCAGTGTCTCTGCCTGGGAGAAATGTGAGTTGGTAACAGCGTTTTCCTGATTGTGGAGAGGATTTTTACCAATCAGCTCTAGGTCTTTCATGACCACCCATGAATGTTAATAAGCTAGAGGGCAGATAGCAAAGCTGTGGAACCAGCAGTTACAGGGGTCTGCATCTGAGCTGCATTTGTGGTTTTTTTCCTTTCCCCTAAGTGCCTCTAACTCCCAGGGGTCTAGACTCCGTTTGTCAAGAAGTCGATCCCCAGAAGCTCACTCAGCTATTTCCTGCTGCCTTTCTACTGCCACCACCCCTTTATTCCCCATGTCTTGCTATACACCTCTTTTAGCTGCTCACTTAGCATTTCTTCATGATAAAGGTAAACTTTGACCAATTCTTAGAACTGGGCTGGGTGTGGTGGCTCAAGCCTGTAATCCCAGCACTTTGGGAGGCTGAGACAGGCAGATCACAAGGTCAGGAGATCAAGACCAGCCTGGCCAACATGGTGAAACTCCATCTCTACTAAAAATGTAGAAATTAGCTGGGTGTGGTGGCTCCATGTGGCTCCCAGCTACTCGGGAGACTGAGGCAGGAGAATCACTTGAAACTGGAACTTGGAGGTTACAGTGAGCCGGGATCGTGCCACTGCACTCCAGCCTGGCGACAGAGTGAGGCTCCATCACACACACACACACACAAAAAAAAAAAAAAAAAAAAAAGAATTAAGTGAGGATCGTGGAGCTCCGGGCACAGTGCCTGTCTGGAGCCTTGTGTAGGACAGTATTCGTTTGTGACATGACTCATACTGTTCCCATTTCCTCTCAGCAAAGATAGGAGCCCAGAGCATTCATTTGTATGGTAATTCAGACTATCTGGTTCCTTTCTTTTTTTTTTTTTTTTTGAGATGGAGTTTTGCTCTTGTTACCCAGGCTGGAGTGCAATGGCGCGATCTCGGCTCACCGCAACCTCCGCCTCCTGGGCTCAGGCAATTCTCCTGCCTCAGCCTCCTGAGTAGCTGGGATTACAGGCACGTGCCACCATGCCCAGCTAATTTTTTGTATCTTTAGTAGAGACGGGGTTTCACCATGTTGACCAGGATGGTCTCGATCTCTCGACCTCGTGATCCACCCGCCTCAGCCTCCCAAAGTGCTGGGATTACAGGCTTGAGCCACCGCGCCCGGCTATCTGGTTCCTTTCTACATGTTTGAACCAGAATTAGCCATTTGTGAGCCTAAAGGCACCCACATTGGTGAAACCTCCGAACTGCTTGTTACTTTGGCATCTTCTATATTAGATTCAGGTTGCCTTCTCTTGCTTGGAGAACAATCAGGCTCCTTCTTAGGCACAAGATTGTTGAGCTGCCCTATCCAGTACTGCAGTCAGGATCCTTCCTTGATTACTACCATTATTTAATTATTGTTTATGGAAATGCCCGTAGCGCTTTAGAGCCCATAAGATACTGATTTAAGAACAGACCTGTCTGTCTCGGAAATGTTCAACTTAGAGCAGAAGCAGTTTTGGAAGTTCCCAGTGTTTTTAAACTGGGAATTGATACCCCCAGTATCTTGGCAGTTGCCCCTAGCTATCACTTGGCCCAGGGGCAGCAAGTAGCCTGCCCAGGGCTCCTAGCATCCCGGCTTTGAAAGGGCAAGGTAATTGGAGAGCTCGATGGAGCTGTGGGCCCCACAGGCTTACTTAGCACAATGCAGAGAGTGAGAGGCTGCTCGTTTTCAAGAAGCGAAGCTGATTAGAGGATGAGGATTCTTGCCTGCTCCTGGAACGAGGAGCCTTGCTGGGTGAGTGGGTGAGGCAGTGCCCTACCTATCTTTTCCGTCACTCCATTGTAAAAGAGACTTCTAAGCAGGCCTTTTATTTATTGATTTTTAAAAGTATCAGTTGTAAAGACCTGGTTATTCACTGTCACCCCCTACGTGTAGAACAGTTAACTCATCTGTCTGCAGAATTTCCTGGAGTTCAGGGCAGGCTGATGAGGCTGAGGGTGCTGGGCTCCCAGCATGGCAGCGGAAGAATCTCAGTCACTGATTTGCCAGTTCGTTAATTATCTCAGAAAAATGATGAGCTCTTTGAAGTATTCCTTATTTCTTTTATATTTCTTGAATATTCCAAATCATTTGCTCTCACGAAGGGCGGCTAAAGGTTTTCTGAGCAGCTCTGCTGGGTCTGTGTGGGTCCAGAGTTGGGCAGGACCAGGTCCAGGAGCCATGGGGAGTGGCTTTGCCCTGTGAGTCTCCTGGGGCTACAGAGCCCTGGCTGGACTCACAGGAGCTCCTGGGTTCCTTCTCCACGTGACGCTTGTCTTCTTTGCTCTCTCCTTCTGCTCCCAAGGATGTTAATGCAGGCGAGGGCAGTGAATTTGCAGACAGTGGGATTGAAGGGGCCACCACCGACACGGACCTCCTGTCCCGGCGATCCAATGCCACCAACTCCAGCTACTCACCCACTACTGGCCGGGCCTTTGTGGGCAGCGACAGTGGCAGCAGCTCCACCGGGGATGCGGCTCGCCAGGGGGTATATGAGAACTTTCGGCGGGAGCTGGAGATGAGCACCACCAACAGTGAGAGCCTGGAGGAGGCCGGCTCAGCGCACAGTGACGAGCAGAGCAGCGGCACCCTGAGCTCCCCGGGCCAGTCGGACATCCTGCTAACCGCCGCGCAGGGCACAGTGCGCAAGGCAGGTGCCCTGGCCGTCAAGAACTTCCTGGTGCACAAGAAGAACAAGAAGGTGGAGTCAGCCACCCGGAGGAAGTGGAAGCACTACTGGGTGTCCCTGAAAGGTGAGGCTGGGAGGGCCCTGGCTGTGTGCTAAATGCACCGCAGACGTGCTCCGTCGTGAACGTACTCATGGGGCGAGTGGGTTTTTTGTGGTTGTTGTTATTATATAGAATTTGAAATTCATTCTAATTTTGAAGTTTTATTTTATCATGGTAAGAGCACTTCACATGAAATCTACCCTCTTCACACTTTTTAAAATGTGCAATACAGTATTCTAGACCACAAGTGCCATGTTGCAAGACAGATTTCTAGAACCTAGTTGGGCTGGGCATAGTGGCTCATTCCTGTAATCCCAGCACGTAGAGAGGCTGAGGCGGAAGGTCCGCTTGAGCCTAGGAGTTCACGAACAGCCTGAGCAGCAGAACAAGACGCCAGCTCCAATGAATTAATCAATTTATAAACTAGAACCTATTCGTGTGACTGCAGTGAAACTTTATGTCCCTTGATTAGTAACTCTCCCATCTCCACCCCTGCGAGTAATGTTATTTTGTTTTTTCACAGTTACGCTAGAGGAGCGTCTCATGTCTAGTTTCGGTATATTTGCAACTGGTCGTGATGACAGTTTCGAAGGATGAGTTTAAAAAAAAAAACTTTTTGGAATCATTCAGCTTTGTGTCTTTTAAAGTGACTATTTTGAAGGGAAATTTATTAGCTTGAATCCTATGAAATTGCCATTTTTTAAGGTAAAAAATTGGTAGGATAATGTTACTTTCATAGGATTCAACCTGATGTTAATGGAATGTGTAGACCATCATGTTTAGGAAAAAGTCAGTCACTATTTGATGGTCACATTTTGCATATTTGTCTGTGTGTAGGTATATATAACATGCATGTGTAGATCACTATATTTTCTGTTCACATAACCATACTTTTGTATGTTGCTATGGTCATTTTGCACATTTTTGTGAAGTGCATGTACGTATTGTTGCACGTATCTGCATGTGTCCTGGTAGCGTAGAAAATGTAATATATTTGTGAGCTCTCTATATACATATTTTTTTGAGATGGAGTCTCACTGTGTCACCCAGGCTGGAGTGCAGTGGTGCAATCTCAGCTCACTGCAACCTCCACCTCTTGGGTTCAAGTGATTCTCCTGCCTTAGCCTCCCGAGTAGCTGGGACCACAGGCATACGCCACCACATCCATCTAATTTTGTATTTTTTTTTTTTTTTTTGAGTAGAGATAGCGTCCAGGATGATCTCTGTCTCCTGACCTTGTGATCTACCCGCCTCAGCTTCCCAGAGTTCTGGGATTCCAGTCATGAGCCACTACCCTGGCTGAGCTCTGTGTTTTAAATAGAAAAACACTTCTCAAGCACACAGAGTTTTCATCACAAGCTAGACTTGAAACAGGGTTAATACATGGCAGCCTGAGTTGGATAGGTTAACAGCATTGATGGAGGCGCATGGGAGGAAGAAGCTTGGGCTTGCCAGTATCAAACTAGACCATTTGATACTGGATTTCACAGACTATGGTTGCTTGGGGAACATCCAATCCTAGAGACATGGAGCAGCCCGGAGCTCTGCTCAGTGAGGTGAAGACGTGACTGTGCAGTGATGGGCAGGTGCAGGTCAACCCTTCACAGCTGGGGTTGGTTTGGCCCCATTATTCTTGCTGCCAGCTGTTGCTCAGATGCCTGATCACACAGGAAGGGAGGGTATTGGTTAGGATGTAGGTTTTGCTGTATGTGCCAGAGACCCACAATGCCAACGCCAAAGCCATAAGCAAGGAAGAGCTTTACTTCCCTCCCACTTATCAGAAATAGACGATCTAAGGCTTGTGTGATAACTCTTTTCCTGTGAATTCACTCAGGGACCCTGGCTCCTTCCTAGAGCGTTACCTGGGTCTGTCTCTGTCTTCCAGGCTGGAGTGCAATGGCACAATTATAGCTTACTGCAGCTACAAATGCCTCCGCTCAAGTAATCCTCCTGCTTCAGCCTCCCACGTAGCTGGGACTACGGGCATGTGCTACCAGGCCTGGCTGATGTTTTTATTTTTTGTTGAGACAGGGTCTTGCTATATTGCCCAGGCTGATCTCCAGTTTTTAGCTTCAAGCAATCCTCCCACTTTGGCCTTGTGATGACAGGTGTCGTGGTGCCAGCCTCCGAGAACATTATCTTTTGATGATTATTTGCTGTAGTGGTCTTGCCTGTGAAACGTGGATGTGCATCCTGTGGAAGCATTTTGAAGAACTTCAGTGTTCTTTCTCATGTGTGACCTGCCTTGGCTTAATTGGATGTGCTACAGGGTTATGTCTGAGAGGCCTGGATCATCACACCTGCTGCTCTGCTCTGAGGGAGTGAGAGGAGATGAGGGGAAAAGCTTCTTCCTTTTCCGCTTCCCACTCCTCCCCTTGATGGGCACACCACTGAACACTGCGGCCTCTTATCCTTAGTAGCCCATCTTAGCAATTTTTTATTAATTAGTGCCAAGTTCTTAATAGCCTGATTCGAAGATCACCTGCATCATAGCCTCTTGAGGGTCTTTCTGGGTTGTACCCCACATCTGCTGAATCACAAGGTTTGTAGGTGGGACCCTGGATGAGTTTACTGGGGCTGCCATAGCAAAGCACCACAGGCTGGATGGTGGAAATAACAGAAATGTATTATCTCACAGTCCTGGAGACCGGAAGTCCAAGATCAAGGTGTGAGCAGGGTCGGTTTCTTCTGAGACTGCTCTTGCTGACTTGGAGATGGCCGTCTTCTCCCGGTGTCTTCACACGGTCCTCCCTTTACTTGTCTGTGTTCAAATTCCTCCTTCTTATAAGGGCACTATTCATAGTGGGTCAAGGCCCATCCCGTGTCCTCACATTATCTTAATTACCTCTTTAAAGGCTCTATTTCCAAATATGATCCTATTCTGAGCTAACCGGGTTTAGGATATTTGGAGGACACAATTCAGCCTGCAACAGGCCCTGACTTTGTGATTTAAACAAACTTCCTAGGGGATTCTTACTCTCAGGTTGAGAGCAGCAATGTTAGTGGCATGAAATAAAGATAATTAGGGCCAGGGGCGGTGGCTCATGCCTATAATCTCAGCCCTTTGGGAGGCTGGGGCAGGTGAATCACAAGGTCAAGAGATCAAGACCATCCTGGACAACATGGTGAAACCTAGTCTCTACTAAAAATACAAAAATTAGCTGGATGTGGTGGCACGCACCTGTAGTCCCAGCTACTCGGGTGGCTGAGGCACAAGAATCTCTTGAACCTGGGAGGCAGAGGTTGCAGTGAGCCAAGATCGTACCGCTACACTCCAGCCTGACAACAGAGCGAAACTCTGTCTCCAAAAAAAAAAGATACTTAGTTGACTTTTTTTACTTGGGACATATCAGAGGTGTTAATTTTGTTTCTGCCATTCCCTGGGAGAGTAAATGATACAGGAAGCCAGGGTGCAGGTACCTAGGTGCACAGTGCACAGGCCCTTCAGGGAAGGGAGTCTTCTTGGTGGTGCAGATCTGAGTGACGCACCTGTCAGAATTCAGGCCCAGAACATGGAGCCACCGGGTTCTTAGCTTCATCCTGATGAGTTCCCTGCGTTTATTGACATCCTCGGGGCTTTGTCCTTGCTGCTCAAAAGCAAGACTTGCAGCTTTTTCTTAGCAACACTTGACGACTGAGAAATAAAGAGAAGAACACCTGGGAACTGTGGGATACAGATTCCCCCGCACCCCCAAATTATTTCCCATTAGACAAAGTAATTGATTTTTTAAGAAAAGATTTCATTTGGAATTAGTCTCTGGAGTGTTTCCATGGCCAGCGGAAGAGCATACAGGTTATGTTCCAGGGAAGATGAAGGTAAACAGACTTTCATCAGGGTGTACGTGGTTCTCGGATTTGCGGCTTCACATTCATCTTAAAATTGGGACAAGCTGATATTTGAGTAAAATCAGATTGTAATCACCTTTTGTGGTGCTTTGTTATGGATGCATCTACATCAAATTTGAAAAAGTATAAAAACAATTATCTGGTAGGATCAGACGACATTCAGTAGGTGCGCATTTTAGGATTTGTGAGTGTCCCCTAATTCAGCACCGACAGGCTTCTTTCTCTGTTCTAAAACTGTGCTAAGGTGTGTTGCTTTTTTAATGTTTGGAATCTACTTTTCATTAGTGTTGAATTTGTCGTCAAGCTTATTTAGAGTAGGATTTCTCAACAGGGACACCATTGACATTTTCTGGATAATTCTTTTGTGGAGGGTTTAGGCTCTGTCCACTAGATGCCAATAGCACCTTCCCCCAGGTTGTGACAGCCAGAAAGGTCACCAGACACTGCCAAGTTTGTCCCTTCGTGAGAACCTCTGATTTAGAGAAAAACAGTTTCCCCCTCCCAGTTTTGTTATTTCTTTTTAACCTCTAATCTGTGCTAGCCTAAGGCATGGAAATAGGAGGTACAGATGATTCTGCTTTTTGATACAAGTGTTCCTGAAAAGACTTGAGATCCTCAAAATCTTGGGGATTTGGGGAAAAATAGAGTTGGGGCAGACGACTCTACAGGTATGTGTCTAAGTTCTCCAATGCAACTTTTAAACCCCAAACTAAAAAAAAAAATAAAGAGAGCTTGGTGTGGTGGCTAACTCCTGTAATTCCAGCACTTTAGAAGGCTGAGGCAGGAGGATCGCTTGAGGCCAGGAATTTGAGACCAGCCTGGGTAACATAGTGAGACCTTGTCTTTACAAAAAAATACACGAACTAGCCAGGTATGGTGGTATATGCTTGTAGTTCCAGCTACTCGAGAGGCTGAGCTAGGAGGTTCACTTGAGCCCAGGAGTTCAAAGCTGCAGTCAGCGATGATTGTGCCACTGTACTGCAGTCTGGGCAGCGCTGGGACCCCATATATGCAAAAATAATAGTAATAAAAAGAAAAATAACTGAACTCCACTAAAATTTCCTAACAATAAGCAACATAAAACTTGTATTTTTATTTTTTCGTGACAGAGTCTTGCTCTGTTGCCCAGGCTGGAGTGCAGTGGCATAATCATGGCTCACTGCAGCCTCAAGCTCCTGAGCTCAAACAATCCTCCCAGCTCAGCCTCCTGAGTAGCTGGGACCACAGGCATGCACAGCTAACTATTTTTATTTTTAGTAGAGTTGAAGCCTCACTATATTGCCCAGGCTGGTGTTAAACTCCTGGGCTCAAGTAATCCTTCCACCTTGGCCTCCCGAAGTGCTGGGATTACAGACATAAGCCACGATGACTGGCAAACTTTATATTTCAAAAAAGCATTAGCATGGGGCTTTACCTTTGAAAAAAAGAAGCAACTGTAACTTGAATGGGTAGAAGCAATAATTATGGAGACAAGGATTGCAAGTGTGAAATCCTGATGCTCGGGAGCGCCGTGCAATAAGGACTTGTAAGCAGAGACTGTGGCCAAGCTGTGCCAAGAGAAAAACGTGAAATGAGTGGGGAGGGCATACCCGTGTGCTGCATTCCTCTGTGTGGAGGGACGTCGGGTTCAACAGCGGTTCTCTGGTAACAGGAAATATTATAGGCTAGGAACAGTTGCCCTTGAACCAGTGGGACCTTTCCATTGATCTGCATCATTCTATATTATTAATTGCGTATGAGCAGATTTGCTTTAGAGTCCCATTATAGCTGAATAGACTGAACGTTCAAGGGCTGTGCAGTTCACAGGAAGTGTGGCACTTGTCTCTGGTAAGGAAGATGGTGAAAATGGACTGATAGCTCATGTTGAAGTTGAAGAAGAGTCCACCCTGGCTTTCCTTGAAATTGATTTCAGTTGGTTGAGAGTAAGTTTTCAGCTAGTAATTGCTTTTGAAGTGAGCCTTGGCCAGGCGCGGTGGCTCACACCTGTAATCCCAGCACTTTGGGAGGCCGAGGCGGGCGGATCATGAGGTCAAGAGATCGAGACCATCCTTGACAACATCGTGAAACCCCGTCTCTACTAAAAAATGCAAAAATTAGCCAGGTATGGTGGCGCATACCTGTAGTCCCAGTTACTTGGGAGACTGAGGCAGGAAAATTGCTTGAACCTGGGAGGCGGAGGTTGCAGTGATCCGAGATTGTGTCACTGCACTACAGGCTGGCAACAAACCGAGATTCCATGTCAAAAAAAAAAAAAGAGCCTCAAGTTTAGGTGATAATGGAGGGCGTCTATGGAAGCCATCTTACCACAAGTCTATGAAATATTCTGTTGCTACTGTCTGGTTAGTTTCACACTGCGCTTGTATATGGACCGGGACTCTGGCTTCTCCCAGGCCTTTGTGTGTGTGCCATGTATTTCCTCCTTCAGTAGGAACAGGCATGATTGGCTTCTAGAAAAAAAATTTGCGGTTAAGATATGAGACCAGGCCAGACGCGGTGGCTCACGCCTGTAATCCCAGCCCTGTGGGAGGCCAAGATGGGTGGATCATGAGGTCAGGAGATTGAGACCAACCTGGTCAACATGGTGAAACCCCGTCTCTACTAAAAATACAAAAATTAGCTGGGCATGGTGGCGCGTGCCTGTAGTCCCAGCTACTCGGGAGGCTGAGGCAGGAAAATTGCTTGAACCCAGGAGGTGGAGGTTGCGGTGAGCCAAGATCACGCCATTGCACTCCAGCCTGGGTATTAAGAGCGAAACTCCGAGTCAAAAAAAAAAAAAAAAAGATATGAGACCAAAAATGTATGTTTTTCTTATCCTTAAAGCACTTAACGCCAGTATTATATATTGTTTTCTCCAAGGGCATGATCTGGTAACTAAATACATTTCCTAGAGTTTTCTGGTTGCATATCATGTGAGATATTGGAATGGGCTTCAATTGGACGGTAGTGACTTCCAGTCCTCACATAGTGCCACGCACAGTTCTGGCCTGGAAGACCGTGTTGGTACTCACCTTGGGACAAAGTCACAAGACTCTATTTCTGTGAAGAGGCCTGTCACGAATCATTCTAAAACCCAAAGGAAGGGTTTGAGAGAACCTGAGGGCATGCAGGAAGGAATCCCAGGCAGGCTGAGAAGCTACAATTAAGATCTTTGTTTTTTTTTTGTTTTTTTTTTTTTGAGACAGAGTCTCACTCTGTTGCCCAGGCTGGAGTGCAGTGCTGTGATCTTGGCTCACTGCAACCTCTGTCTCCCTGGTTCAAGTGATTCTCCTGCCTCAGTCTTCCAAGTAGCTAGGACTACCCGTGCCACCATGCCTGTCTAATTTTTGGTATTTTCAGTAGAGATGGGGTTTCTCCGTGTTAGCCAGGATGATCTCGATCTCCTGACCTCCTGATCCGCCCGCCTCGGTCTCCCAAAGTGCTGAGATTACAGGCGTGAGCCACCGCACCCAGCCAATCTTTAGGCCCATCCAAGACTTGAGTCCAAGCATGGCCCCATTCTCTTTACTTCCTGGGTTCCACGTGCTTTAATTTTTCAGCCTCTGACATGGTGCAAGTGTTAGGGGTCCGCTATGAGTTCTTTTGTTTCCCAGGCACTAAATACTCATGCAGACCTCTGTTCTGTTTCCTCAGGATGCACGCTATTTTTCTACGAGAGTGACGGCCGTTCTGGGATCGACCACAACAGCATCCCCAAACACGCTGTCTGGGTGGAAAACAGCATTGTGCAGGCTGTGCCTGAGCACCCCAAGAAGGACTTTGTCTTCTGCCTCAGCAACTCCCTGGGCGATGCCTTCCTTTTTCAGGTTTGTTGGGCACTTCCTTGGCAGGGCATTTCAAACCGCTCAACTGGGTACCTTCTCTTCCTGCCTAGGTGCCCAGTCTCCCTCCACTGCTTTTTTTGTAGTGGTGAGATTAATATGTTGCTCATTATGAAAACAAAAACAGTGAATGACAAAATAAACATCTATATGAAATTCTAAGAATAGGTATATTCAGCGATCTTCCAAGTGAAGGCTAAGGACGGCTATGGGTTGGGTGTGAGAAACTTGCTCTGTTTGTCATGAGTTGAAGGATATTTTCGTGTGGTCTCAGCACCATTTCTGTTGCATGTAAGAAAGGGATCATGAATTCCTTATTTTAGATATGATTTGAGCTGTCAAAAATTCTTATTATTTTCTTTTCTAATATTAATCATAAAGTAAAATAATGACATCTCAGAAATGACTGGCATCACCTAAACAGTTTTTCTCCCTCATCTGATCAGAACTTTCTCCTCATCATCCTTGATTTTCAGCATTCTTTAAAAAAATACTTCCTGTTGGGGGCGGTGGTTCACACCTGTAATCCCGGAACTTTGGGAGGCTGAGATGGGTGAATCACCTGAGGTCAGGAGTTTGAGACCAGCCTGACTAATATGGTGAAACTGCATCTCTACTAAAAATACAAAAATTAGCCAGCCATGGCAGCGGGCACCTGTATTCCCAGCTACTCAGGAGGCGGAGGCAGGAGAATTGCTTGAATCTAGGAGGTGGAAGCTGTGAGCTGAGATTGTGCCGTTGCACTTCAGCCTGGACAACAGGAGTGAAACTCCATCTCAAAAAAAAAAAAAAAAAAAAAAAAAAAGTCTCTACTAACTGCCTCAGGATTAACATTTTCTTTGATTGGGAATCTTTTGAATTTGGATAGTTGTAAAATACTCTGCAAGAACTATTTTTGAGGTGTTATTTAGGAAGGCTTTCTTTATTTATTCTGTCGAAGACTTAATTCCTCAAGCCTTTGTTCTGTGTTTCCTATGTGCTCTGCATAGCCCTATTGAGAATACCAAGAAGATTTTGACAGTACATCTTTTTTTTTTTTTTTTTTTTTTTTTTTTTTTTTTTTTTTTTTCCTTTTTCGATTTGAGATGAAGCCTTGCCTTGCTTTGTTGCCTAGGCTGGAGTGCCGTGGCATGATCTTGACTCACTGCAGTATCTGCCTCCCAGGTTCAAGCAATTTTCCTGCCTCAGCTTCCTGAGTAGCTGGGACTACAGGTGCCCACTGCCTGGCTAATTTTTGTATTTTTAATAGAGATGGGGTTTCACCATATTGGTCAGGCTGGTCTCAAACTCCTGACCTCAGGTGATCCACCCACCTCAGCCTCCCGAAGTGCTGGGATTACAGGTGTGAGCCACTGCGCCCAGCTGACAGTTCATCATCGTAAAAGTGTTCACATCTAACAGAGAGGACAGACACAGCAAATCTTTATGATGTGGCAAAGCCTAACAATGACTGTTAAAGGAAGAGCAGGTATAAATGGCGTGACGAGGACAGTGACACCGTAACATGCAAGGAAGGAGCTGGAACAAAGGTATAGAGGAGAGAAATCATTTATTTCACTACGTTTCTGGCTTTGGCTTCTGATGCTATTTCTATTTGGACAATTAAAGTAAGAAATATAAAGTGCTGGTTTTGATTGTATAAAGACAAAGCATCTGTGTTTTCTTTTTTAAAAATCTGTGATGTAAAACACAGAAAGAAGAGTGCACAAAACATAAGCGTACTGCTCACTGAGCTATCATAAAGTAATTATGTAACCAACAACCGGGACGAGAAATAGAAGTTTCAGGCACCGTCTGGGCGCAGTGACTTAGGCCTATGATCCCAGTAGTCTGGGAGGCCCAGGTGGGCAGATTCCCTAAGCTCAGGAGTTCATGACCAGCCTGGGCAACACGGTGAAACCCCATCTCTACTAAAAAAAAAAAATACAAAAACTTAGCCAGGTATAGTGGCGTATGCCTGAAGTCTCAGCTGCTTGGGAGGCTGAGACAAGAGAATTGCTTGAATCCAGGATGTGGAGGTTGCAGTGAGCCAAGATCTTGCCACTGCACTCCAACCTGGGCTGGGCAACAGAGCAAGACTCTGACTCAAAAAAAAAAAAAAAAAAAAAAAAGGAAGGAAAAAGGAAGTTTTAGGCACTTAAGCCACCTCCCGCAACCCCACCCTACAGACAAATGCAGCCTACTCGTTGAATTGAGTGACTATGTCTTCTATCATCCAAACCAGGACATGTTTATTTATCTGGGAATGACTTAATTTCCCCTTCAGTTTTACTGGATATAGAATTCTTAATTGACAATCTTACTTCAGTGCTTTGAAAATGTCATCTCACTTCTTTCTGGACTTCATGATTTCTGATGAAAAATCAGCTGTTTATCCTATGAGGCTCCTTGCTGATTGGAAGATCTTGACTTTATATTTAAACAATTTGAGTATTATGTGTCTAGGTATCATTCTCTTTGAGTTTACTTTACCTGGAATTTATTGTGTCTTTCAGATAGGTATCTTTTAATATTTAAAAAATTTTAAAAATTGTTGTGGGTACTAGTAGCCACAAAATAGTATGTGTATATATTTATGGGGTGGTGTCTTTTGGATCTGTAGATTTTCTGTGTATGTGTTTGTGTATTTAAATCACATTTGGAAAGTTTTTAGCTATTATTTCTTCAAATAGTCTTCCTGTTCATTTATCTTGCTCCACTCCTGTTCTATTTACATTGGTATTCTGGAGGATGTCTCACAAGCCTCTGAGACTCTATTCTTTTTTTTTTTTTTTAATCCTATTCCTTTATCTCACTTGATCTAACCATAAGTTCGCTGGTTCTTTTTCTTCCAGCTCAAATCTGTTGTTGTGCTCTTCTGGTATGTATGTATGTATTTATTTATTAAGACGGAGTTTCACTTTTATTGCCCAGGCTGGAGTGCAATGGCACGACCTCGGCTCACTACAACCTCTGCCTCCTGGGTTTAAGCACCTCCTGCCTGAGCCTCCCGAGTAGCTGGGATTACAGGCATACGCCACCATGCCCAGCTAATTTTGTATACATACACACACACACACACACACACACACACACATATATATATATATATTTTTTTTTTTTTTTTTTTTTTTTTTTTTAAGTAGAGACACGGTTTCTCCATGTTGGTCAGGCTGGTCTGGAACTCCTGACCTCAGGTGATCTGCCCACCTCAGCTTCCCAAAGTGCTGGGATTACAGATGTGAGCCACTGTGTCTGGTCTGATTATTCTATATTTAAACTCCAAAATTTATATATATATATATGATTTTATTTTTACTGTTGTGGGAGATAGTCTTGTTCTGTCACCCAGGCTGGAGTGCAGTGACGTGATCACAGCTCACTGCAGCCTCAACCTCTTGGGCTAAGCAATCCTCCCAGCTCAGCCTCCTGAGTCGCTGGGACTACAGGTGCATACCTTTACACCCAGCTAATTTTTTCTAGTTTTTGTAGAGATGGGGATCTCACTTATTACCCAGTGTGGTCTCAAACTCCTGTCCCCAAGTGATCTTCCTGCCTCAGCCTCCTAAGGTGCTAGGATTACAGGCATGAGCCTCTGTGCCTGGCCTGGTTCTTTTAAATAAAAATTATATTTCTTTGTTGATATTCTCGATTTCTTTTTTTTTTTTTAAGACACGGTTTCACCATGTTGGTCAGGCTGGTCCTGAACTCCTGACCTCAGGTGATCCACCCACCTTGGCCTCCAAAGTGCTTGGATTACAGGCGTGAGCCACCACACCTAGCCAGTATTCTCTATTTCATATGATATTAGTCTCATACCTTATTTCTTTAGACATGGTTTATTTTAGTTCTTTGAATATGTATACAACAGTTGCTTGAAATCTTTGTCTAGTATACTTAACATTGGACTTTTCTGAAACAGTTTCTATTGACGACTTCTTTTTCTATGTATGGGCCATACTTTATTCAATTTTTTTGTTTTGGCAATAGGGCCTTGCTCTATTACCCTGGCCGGAGTATAGTGGTACAATCATAGCTTACTGTAACCTTGAACTCCTGGGCTCAAGCAGTCTTCCCAACTCAGCCTCTCAAGTAGCTGGGACTACAAGTGTGTACCACCACACCTGGCTCATTAAAAAAAAAAAAATTTTTTTTTAAGACAGAATCTTGCTATGTTGCCCAGACTGGTCTCAAACTCCTGGCTGCACGCAGTCCTCCCATTTTGGTCTCCCAACCTGCTGGGATGATAGGAATGAATCACTATTCCTGGCCCATACTTTATTATTTGCATGTCTCATACTTTTTTGGTTTAAATTGTATATTTAAAATAATATAAATGGGACAACTCTGAAAGCTGATACACTTCCCATCCTTTGCTATTGTTGATTATTGGTGGTGACGGTGCTTCTTTGTTTAGTGACTTTCTTGAAATCTGTAAAATATTTAGGCTTTGTCATGTGTGCCCACTGAAGTCTCTGCTCAGCTAGTTTAGTAATCAGCTAATGATTAGAGAGAGATTTCCTTAAATGTCCAGAAGCAAAAAGTTTCCTAGTCTTTCCTAAGAACAGAGGTTTGCAAGTTCAAACACATCATCAGTGCTCAGGCAGCCGGCTTTCTTCTCTGCCTTAGCCTTCATCTCTGCTTTCACAGAGCTGTAGGGTCAGCCAGAGGGTGAGCTTAGGAACTTCTGGGGACTCTCTGGGCTTGCGCACAGGCTTATGCATATATGTGACTGTATTAGTCCATTCTCATGCTGCCAATAAAAACATACCAGAGACTGGGTAATTTATAAGGAAAAGAAGCTTAATGGGCTTACAGTTCCACATGGCTGGGGAGGCCTGACAATCATGGTGGAAGGCAAGGAGGAGCAAAGTCATCTTACCTGGTGACAGGCAGGAGAGATGTGCAAGGGAACTCCTCTTTATAAACCCATCAGCTCTCGTGAGACCTACCATCACGAGAACAGCGTGAGAAAGACCCGTATCCATGATTTAATTACCTCCCACCACGTCCCTTCCACAACATGTGAGAATTATGGGAGTTACAATTCAAGATGAGATTTGGGTGGGGACAGCCCAACCATATCAGTGATCTTCCAGATTCCAAGGACTATGTCATATCTTTTCAGAGCTTTTTGTGGAAATTGTATTCCCCAGCTTTTCCACAGGCTTCTTGGTCAGCTTCTTATTCGCCCAGCTGTTATCGCTGCTTCAGGCAACTATGATGTTAAACAATTGTCATTGGTTGTTTTTCACCAACACCCCCTGGAGTGAAGAGTGTTTGCGTGAATGAGGTCTGAGTCAGGTCAAGTAGCAACAAGTTCTGTGAAGAGGGTTTTCTGGGACCTGCTAGACAGGTCGGTTAGTGATTCTCTGAGAAAGATGTTTTTGGGAAGATGTAGAGATCTACCTTGCAATGTAATGTTTAGTTCTGAGCCAGAGACAGTACCTACCACCTACAGAGTACAACTTCCTGTTGAGCCTTCATTCTTTCATTACTGTAGGCTATCACATACAATTTGAAAAAGCTCACTCACCTTTATGGTAACATATCCTAATGACAGTTATTATTTTGTCTGTTAGATGCCTTGGGAACATAGCTACCAGGCAAATAAGAAAGGTGATAGAGTAGAAAATCATATGCAGTTATGTATCTAAAGGGGTATAGAAAATGTTATCTCTGGTGGCTCACGCCTGTAATCCCAGCACTTTGGGAGGCCAAGGCGGGTGTGGATCACGAGGTCAAGAGATCAAGACCATCCTGGTCAACATGGTGAAACCCCGTCTCTACTAAAAATACAAAAAATTAGCTGGGCATGGTGGTGTGTGCCTGTAATCCCAGCTACTCAGGAGGCGGAGGCAGGAGAATTGCCTGAACCCAGGAGGCAGAGGTTGCAGTGAGCCGAGATTACGCCATTGCACTCCAGCCTGGGTAATGAGCGAAACTCCGATTAATTGTGATAATGATTGTAAGCATCTGATAGATAGCAAACGCTCAGTAAATGTTAGTTACAGTTACCATTTTAGTAATAAAGAAAAAAAGACGAGTTCCATGGGCTTTTTTTTTTTTTTTTTTTTTTGAGAGACAGAGTCTTACTCTGTCTTTCAAGCTGGAGTGCAATGGTATGACCTCAGCTCACTGTAACCTCCACCTCCCGGGTTTAAGCAGTTCTCCTGCCTCACCCTCCCAAGTAGCTGATATTACAGGAGCGTGCCACCATGCCTGGCTAATTTTTTGTATTTTTAGTAGAGATGGGGTTTTACCATGTTGGTCAGGCTGTTCTCGAACTCCTGACCTTGTGATCTGCCTGCCTCAGCCTCCCAAAGTACAGGAATTACAGGCGTGAGCTACCGTGCCTGGCCCCTGATGGACTTCTCTTAAATAAGCAACTTTATAGAAGTTAAGTGCGGCTTCACTGGAAAGGCTAAGGTCTTGAGTTTCATCAGGCTCTAGAGATCCACCTTGGAAGCCATGTCTAGCTGTGCCTGTCGGATTAGAGGAAGGTCATTGCCACATGCTCAGGACAAGGGCAGCCAGGTTAGAGAATAACCTGTAAATAATCTTTCAGAAGGATGTGTCAAGTGGACTTTTGGTAGAAAAGACTTTAATGGGGTTTGGCATCTTGACCCAGCGTCCCTCTCAAGGGAGGTATGGTCCCTGCAAGATCCTGGCCAACAGGTGAGCCTGCCCACTGGGCAGCCCCTCCCCTTCCTGGAAATCTCCCAGCTTTCAACCACTGGTTTTGTGAGGCAGCCCTAAGTCCTAGAAAGTTCTTTGCCATGTTGAGATAATATGTTCTTTCTGGTAAGTCTTGCCATTTCTCTTTATTTCTATATTCACCCCCAGAATCCTGTGCAAGTCTTCTGCTTATCCTTACTCATCAGATACTTAAAAACAGCTTTGATTTACCTCCTACCACGTCTCTTTAGGCTACCCTGCTAAGGTTCCCAAGCCATTCTCGCTATTCTTATTTATTAAGTGTGCGCAGAGCTCAGCGTCCTGTCTGAGCCTCTGTGTGGTCTGCCCGTGCGGTCTGCAGTGAGGTTCCCGTTATCTTTGTTTCCGCTAGAGTCAATTCTTTTATTAAAAGCCACATCAAACTGTTGACTCAGACTGGGCTCGTGGTATCTTAAACCCTTGGCATCAATTCTTACCCAACAAGGCCTTCTCCATCTTATTTTAATAGAATTTTTTTTTTTCAAAAACCCAACTCAGAACTTAAATGTACCTCTTTAATGTTATCCTTGTGGCTTTTATCCTTCTAATAAATGGTCGAAATCCTCTGGGATCCTCGTTTGATCTTCCCTGGTGTTTATGTTCCTCTTATCTTCACGTTATCCAGTGATAGGACAAGCTGAGGGCGAGGTCTCCATTCTCTCTGTTCCTTTCCGTGTTGACTTAGGCTGTAGCTAAGTCCCGTTTTCTCCACAACGTGGATTATATCCCTGCTCCTAGCCAGCCACTGAAGAAATATTTGCCTTCGATTTCGGCATGGGTTAGTTATGGAGAAGGGCCAACTCTAGGATATGTGGAGCCCCAGGCAAATTTTTTTTTTTTTGGATAGAGGCTTTATCGATATAAAGAATTTGGCTCACCCAGATCAACTGTCAGCACCAGTGTGGTGGCCCGATCTCAAGCAATCTGGTGAAAGAAATACCACACAGGCCGGTAGGTACATCTCACTAGCCACAGACTCAAGTTCAAGAGCTTCGACCATCTTTTTGACACAGCATGGCTGGTACAGGGTGAGAGAGTTCCCTGAAGTGGAGAGATGATGGGGGGGCCACCTCCTGAAATCTCCCCTTTCGAGGAACCAGAGGGAAACTTGGAAAATTTCAAGAAAAGCCCTCTAAACTATGGGGCCTCCTGAGGTGCAGGGTCCTGGTGGGGGCCCCACTAGCCTACCTCTTAGGAGACTACTAATGGAGAATGTGGATGTTGAAGTGTAAAATAAATATACAAAGCTGGAAATCAGTTAGATTTTATGGCTTCTGTGGGTGTCTCAGAGGATTCCTCACACTGCAGAGGTATAATTGTGGTTGAGCTAGATCTTCCTCTGCAATTTCTGTCCTGTTATGTATTATGCAAATAATGTTACAACAGTATTCTTCCTTTTCTTACATTAGTTTAAATTTGTATTAAATCACTATGAGCGTAGTTTAAAACAATTCACCTAACATTAAAAGGTTTAAAGTGAAACTGCTTTCCTCCTTTTACCCTCTTCACCTCACGAGGCTCATTCCCCAGAAGCAACTGTGCCAAACTAGTTCAGCTGATGTTTTTGTTTCTTTGTTTTCTTGCATTTGCCCTCATTCATCATTAACATGCTTATTCTGCTGTTTCATTTTTTTTTTTAACTTTATTTATTTTATTATACTTTAGGTTCTGGGGTACATGTGCAGATCATGCAGGATTGTTGCATAGGTAAACACATGGCAGTGTGGTTTGCTGCCTCCATCCCCCTGATACCTACATCTGGCATTTCTCCCCATGTTATCCCTCCCCAACCTCCTCACCCCCCACTGTCCCTCCCCTGTCCCCCACCAACAGACCCCAGTCTGTGATACTTCCTCCCTGTGTCCATGTGTTCTCATTGTTCAACACCCGCCTATGAGTAAGAACATGCAGGGTTTGATTTTCTGTTCTTGTGTCAATTTGCAGAGAATGGTTTCCAGATTCATCCATGTCCCTACAAAGGACATGAACTCATTGGTTTTTTATGGCTGCATAGTATTCCATGGTGTGTACGTGCCACATTTTCCCTGTCCAGTCTATCATCAGTGGCATTTGGGTTGGTTCCAGGTCTTTGCTATTGTAAACAGTGCCACAATGAATATACATGTGTATGTGTCTTTATAACATAAAGATTTATAATTCTTTGGATATATACCCAGTAATGGGATTGCTGGGTCAAATGGAATTTCTATTTCTAGATCCTTAAGGTATCGCCACACTGTCTTCCACAATGGTTGAACTAAATTACACTTCCACCAACAGTGTAAAAGTTTTCCTATTTCTCCACATCCTGTCCAGCATCTGTTGTCTCCAGATTTTTTAATGATCGCCATTCTAACTGGCTTAAGATGGTATCTCAATGTGGTTTTGAATTGCGTTTCTCTAATGACCAGTGATGATGAGCATTTTTGCATATGTTGGTGGCCTCATATATGCCTTCTTTTGAAAACCGTCTGTTCATATTCTTTGCCCACTTTTGAATGGGGTTGTGTTTTTCTTTAGAACTAAAACTAAATCTGTTTTAGTTCTTTGTAGGTTCTGGATAGTAGCCCTTTGTCAGATGGGTAAATTGCAAAAATTTTTTCTCATTCTGTTGGTTACTAATTCACTCTAATGATTGTTTCTTTTGCTGTATAGAAATCTCTCTGTTAGCTCAGAGAAGTTTGTTATTACCCACCTTCTGTCAGTTCATCAGACCCATTCTCCATCCAGCTTTTTTCCCTTGCTGGTAAGGAGTTCTGATCCCTTGGACGAGGAGAAGCATTCTGGTTTTTGGTGTTTTCATCCTTTTTGCACTGGTTTCTTCCCATCTTTGTGGATTTATCTACCTGTGGTCTTTGTAGATGGTGACTTTCGGATGGGGTCTCTGAGTGAAAGTCCTTTTTGTTGATGTTGAAGTTATTTTTTTCTGTTTTTTAGTTTTCCTTCTAACAATCAGGTCCCTCTGCTGCAAGACTGCTGGACGTCCACTGCAGACCCTGCTTGCCTGGGGATCACCGGCAGGGGCTGCAGAACAGTAATGATTGCTGCCGGTTTCTTCTCCTGTTACCTTCATCCCAGAAGGATATCCACCAGATGTCAGCCTGAGCTCTCCTTTATGGGGTGTCTCTTTGGATATACGGGGTCAATGAGCTGTTTGAGGAGACAGTCTGTCCCTTATAGGAGCTCAAGTGGTATACTGTGAGCTCCCTTGTTTTATTCAGAGCTGCTGGGCAGGTACATTTAAGTCTGCTGCAGCAGAACTCATAACCACCTCTTTTCCCAGGTGCTCTGTCCTGGGAAGGTGGAGCTTTATTTATAAGTTCCTGATGTGCTGCTCCCCTTTTTCAGGAATGCCCTGCCCAGCAAGGAGGTAGTCATAGTCTGCCATCAGAGACATTGCTGAGCTGCCACAGGCTCTGCCCAGCTGCTGTGTAGACTTCCTTGCTATTTTGTTTACAGAGGTACAGTTACAACTGCCTCTTGTAATGGCAGTCTACCTCAGTAATGGCAGACTGCCTTGGTAATGGTGGACTGCCTAGGTAGTGGTGGACTGCCTCAGTAATGGCAGACTCCCTTCCGCCCACTGAGCTGGACCATCCCGGGTCCAGCTGTGCTTGCTGCGAAAGTCTTAGTTCAGAGCATTTCGGATTGCTAGTCTTTATGGGGGTGGGACCTGCCGAGCCAGATCACCTGGCTCTCTGTTTCAGCCCCCTCTTTTTGAGTAGAATGGGCGGCCCTGTCTCCCAGGCGTTCCATGCACCAGTTGAAATGGCCTCCAGATTTGTGTGAGTTTCTGTGCGGAAACCCCCAGTGCCACTGAAACAGCCATGCTGGAAACTCGTGGCACTTTTTGGCCTGGGAATCTCCTGGTCTGTGGGCAGTGAAAACTCATTTGGAAGTGCAGTGATCTCTCACCCTCTGCATTGTTCTCGCTGGGAACTGCACTCCAGAGCTGTTCTATTCAGCCATGTTAGATCTCCTCTTTGCTTATACTGCTGTTTGTAATGGATTTTAGATACTAACTACTGACTTTGTATTATGGTAGATGAACATTTAGCTGTTAGCTACAAATTATTCTTTCCTCATCTTCCCATATAGGTATATGAAGGTTAGGATTAAAGCAGTAGTCAGTGTTGTTACATTGTTATGACCACATAAATAGTATTGGTCACTGGGCCAAGTAGTGTACTATAATCTTATTTCTTTTCTGTAACAATTTCTTGTTTGTTTTTTCCTGTAGTTAATGACTTCTTTCTTTTTTTGGGAAGGCTCATATTGCTTATTTCCCAGGTTATGTGGCAATGATATTTTCTAAATCTCCAGTATGTTAGCTGGTTCATCAGTGCTGTTTTTTCTTTGAAGACTGCCCTCCCCTGGCACATTATCCTGCTCCCATACGGCTGCTCTCCTGGCCTCACGTAAAACAGTCTCCCTAGAATTACCAACTGCTTTGTTTTCATGAAAATAACCTGTAGTAATTTCCTACAAAATGGTGTGTATTTAGGCCAGGCACGTGGCTCACACCTGTAATCCCAGCACTTTGGGGGGGCCAAGGATCACGAGGTCAGGTGTTCAAGACCAGCCTGACCCATGGTGAAACCCCATCTCTACTAAAAATACAAAAATTAGCTAGGTGTGATGGTCACACATCTGTTATCCCAGCTACTCAGGAGGCTGAGGCAGGAGAATTGCTTGAACCTGGGAAGTGGAGGTTGCAGTGAGCTGAGATTGCGTCACTGCACTCCAGCCTGGCCAACAGAGTAAGTCTCTCCAAAAAAAGAAAAAAAAAGATGCATATTTTAAAAGTCGTCATTTTACCTTTTACTTGCCTAATATTTGAGTAATTTGCAGTTTTGGCTTGGAGATCATTTCCTCTTCATTTACTTATTTTTGATAATATACTCATTTCTGATTAGCATGTGTGTGTTTTATTTTCTTTTTTCTCTTTGAATCATTTAGCATCATTTTCTTATCACTGGTGTTCTGATCCTTTTTTAGTATATGTGCTGCCGAAGCAAGCACAGCAAGCACATTTTTTTTTTTTGTTTTGTTTTGGAGACAGGGTCTTGCTCTGTCACCCAGGCTGGAGTGCAGTGGTGTAATCACGGTTGATTGCAGCCTCATCCTCCCAGGGCTTAGGTGGTTCTCCTACCTCATCCTCTTGAGTAGCTGGGATGACAGGTGCACACCACCATGCTTGGCTCTTTTTTGTATTTTTTGTAGAGATGAGCTTTTGCCATCTTTCCCAGGCTGGTCTTGAACTCCTGGGCTCAAGTGATCTGCCCGCCTCAGCCTCCCGAAGTACCGGGATTACAGGTGTGAGCCACTGCACCTTGCTGGTGTTCTGATCCTTCATAGTGATTTCCTTCTATTGACATTTTAATTTTTTTTTTAATTCCTAAAAAAAGCTTTCCCTCCCTCCCTCATTCCATACTTCCTTTCCCACCTCCTCCCTCCCTTCCCCTCTCCCACTCTCCTCTCAAGCTCATTGTTCCTTTTTATTGTAACTTGAGCTTATTCACTTGTTTGTAGCTTGAGATTCCCTTGCCTCTCCAAGGGTTGTGTAGATTTTAGGCAAGCTTTCTCTGTTTCTGGCATGGCTTCCCCTTTCTCCAAGTCCATTTTCTCCTGTTTGCTTTAGTCTTTGCCTTTCATGCTGGTGGCTTTCAGAAAATGTCTGGTGATCCTTGGCTGTTTGGTCCTATTTCCATGTGAGATATGAAAAAGCTGCTTGGATATCATCTGTGTATATTAGGGAGTACTGGAACCTTTCATAGCACGGATGGGTAAGTGGCCTTCTTGTGGAGGGACTCTGGTCCTTGGAGGCTGCTGAGTTTTGCCAGAGATGAATCCTGCCACTGCCCTCCTTCAGGCAGGCTGCCATCTGTTAGCCTCTTAGCAGCACATGCTCCCTGCTTCCCTTGTGTGTGTCTTCCTGCAGTCTGGAGCTTCCCTTCTTCTCTAAAGAATGAACCTGTGGGCCAGGCGCGGTGGCTCAAGCCTGTAATCCCAGCACTTTGGGAGGCCAAGGCGGGTGGATCACGAGGTCAAGAGATTGAGACCATCCTGGTCCATATGGTGAAACCCCGGCTCTACTAAAAATACAAAAAATTAGCTGGGCATGGTGGCACGTGCCTGTAATCCCAGCTACTCAGGAGGCTGAGGCAGGAGAATTGCCTGAACCCAGGAGGCGGAGGTTGCGGTGAGCCAAGATCGCGCCATTGCACTCCGGCCTGGGTAACAAGAGTGAAACTCCGTCTCAGGAAAAAAAAAAAAAAAAAAGAATGAACCTGAGGTGGGTGAGAATGAGAGGGATGCATTATATTACTATTTTCAGTGAGGGAGGGGAACCTCACATTTAAAGTTCTCTATCTTTTTTTTTTTTTTTTTTTTTTTTTTTTTCAGATGGAGTCTCACTCTTGCCATCCAGGCTGGAGGACAATAGTGAGATCTCAGGTCACTGCAACCTCTTCGTCCCAGGTTCAAGCAATTCTTCTGCCTCAGCCTCTCGAGTACCTTAGATTACAGGCACATGCCACCATGCCTGGGTACTTTTTATATTTTTAGTAGAGATGGAGTTTCGCCTTGTTGGCCAGTCTGGTCTTGAACTCCTGACCTCAAGTGATCCCATCTCAGCCTCCCAAAGTGCTGGGATTACAGGCATGAGCTACCATGCCTGTAATCATGGTGTAGCATCTAACCCAACCCTAACCCTAACTCTTTAAGTTCTCTTTACAGATATATAAATTAATAGCTTAATTAAGTCTTATGTAAACAAAATACATTGAATGTAGAATCAACAAGAAAAAAAAAGCCTTTTAAGATTCACTTAGCAACTTTATTCCTATTTAGTCTCTTAAAAAATAACTTTTTTTTTTTAAAAAAAGAAAAAGTTTGACCTACTTTACAATTATTCTTGTGCTTCTATAAATTTGAATTATCTAAAATTTTAGTTTCCTATATTTGGCATATATTCCCTAGTATTTCTTGTGTTTGAAATGAATTTCCCTTTTCCTGCCACTTACGTAAACCATTGATTATCTGAAATCACCGAGTGTCCTCCAGGCCGTTGGATAATTGAAGCTGGATCTATTTAAATACATAATGAAGCCCTGAGCTTCATCTTATCTCTGCACTCAAAGGGGCTGTTAGGCAAAATGCATTTTTTGCTGATTATATTTGTCTGTTGGCAAGAACTTTGCTTATTCCCTTCAGTGAACTGTATACAGTATTTATAGCATCCCCAGAAGGCAAAGGAAGAATCACAAAATTCACTCTCTCTTTACCTGTCTGCTGCTGTTTGTTTAATGGAAGGTGATTTGTGGTGAGGAGGCTGAGAGGGTACCATTGGGTGGTCTCTCCTTCCTGCCTTTTTGACCTCTGGATGCTGGCGAAGGGACCTATCATGAATCTGATGTCTTTAACTAGCCTTGCCTGGTTCAAGAAGGTGATGCAAGGTTAGTGGCTTCAAATGGCTTTTTCTAGCATGTCAGAATTTAAATCCTGCAGATGCCATAATGAAGAACATTGTGTTAGGTCAGGAGTCTACTGTGATCAGTTGAGATGTTAAGCCTGTAAATGGTCATGAAATGTTTCAAGACTTCTGTCCACCTAACTAGCTGTTGAAAGCTGTCAGGGGAGACTTCGTCTCCTCTCTTGTTGACACACAGCTCCCTGTGTGCCCCCGCAAAAGGACAGACTTTGCTGAAAAGCTCACTTATTGAATTGTGCTTCTGAGAAATTGATTTGGCTTAATGATAGAGACCGGTAGGGACTGTTGTTCTATTTCAACAGAACGGTGGGAGCCAAAGTTCTCGCTAATGAACTGCCTTCAGCCACTGACAGGTTTTTTAAAAGTTTGGAGGGCTGAGACATAGTTAATGGATAAAAGGGCCGATGGCTGAATTTTTCATGCAGCTGTCAAACATTTCTATATACATTTCTGTAGGTTTGGGGGGACTGCTATGCTTTTTCTTTTCTTATTTATTTATTTATTTTTGAATTATGTGTTCTTTTAAATTGTGGCACACCACACATGAAATTTACCATCTAGCCATTTTTAAGTGGACAGTTGAGTGGCGTTAAGCACATTGACGTGGTTGTTTAACCATCACTGTTATCCATCTCCAGAACTCTTTGTTTGTTTGTTTGTGTGTTTGTTTTTGAGATAGAGTCTTGCTCTGTTATCCAGGTAGGAGTACGGTGGCATGATTTCGGCTCACTGCAACCTCCACCTCCTGGGTTCAAGTGATTCTCCTGCCTCAGCCTCCTGAGTAGCTGGGACTACAGGTGTGTGCCATTGTGGGCAGCTAATTTTTGTATTGTTAGTAGAGACAAGGTTTCACTATGCTCAGGCTGGTCTCTAACTCCTGGCCTCAAGAGATTCTTCTGCCTTGGCCTCCCAAAGTGCTGGGACTACAGGCGTGAGCTGTCCCACCCCGCCCAGAATTCTTTTTCATCCTGCAAAGCTTAGTCTCTGTCCCCATTACATAACACCATTAAATGTCCCCCTCACTCTGGCCCCTAGCAATAAGCCTTTCTTTATTTTAAATAAGTAAGTTCCAGGATAGCTGCTTTGCCAAAATTAAATATATACCATTCAAAGAGTGTTCGACTTTGGTCAGCTTCCTTCATTTCTGCTTATTAAGTGGAAGGCAAACGTGAACTCTGACGTCAGAATGGACTGTGTTCCTGTTGGCTGAGCTTGGCTGGGGTCCTCACAGACAGGGGGAAGAAGACCCACTTTCATTAAGTAAAGACAGCAAAAGGCTGTTGTTCCACAGAACATATTAGATTGTGGTCTTTTTCTTTGCCTGCCTGCCTGCCTGCCTTCCTTCCCTCCCTCCCTCCGTCCTTCCCCCCTTCCCCCATTCCCCCCTTCCCTCCCCTCCCCCCCTCCTCTCTTCTCCCGTCTCCTTTCCTTTCCTTTCCTCTTTTTTTTTTTTTTTTTGAGATGGATTCTTGCATTGTCGCCCAGGTTGGAGTGATGCAATCTCCGCTCACTGTAACCTCTGCCTCCCGGGTTCAAGCGATTCTCCTGCCTCAGCCTCCTAAGTAGCTGGGATTACAGGCGCAAAAATTGTGGTCTTTCTTGGGGTTCTAAGTATACTGTACAGACGCCTTTATTTTTGAGGCATCCTCTCTTTTGCAGTGGAATTCTTATTTGCTGGTACATCAGTCAGAATGGGTAGGATAATACTGAAGAAAAAGCACTTCAGTCTCAATGGCTTCACATATGCCTTATCCTTCCCAGCGTGATCGAGGCTGGCTCCGGAGCTGTCCTCATCCTGGACTCCTATGGATCCAGGCAGACAGAAGCTCTGTCTTGACACAACTCTTCTGTGACTGTGGCAAAGGTGGAAGAGTGGGACGAATCAGGCTTTTGCTGAGTAGTGACATTACTTTTACTCACGATTATTGCCATGCCTGGCTTCAGAGGGGGCCAGAAAGTTCTATTCTCCCATATTCCTAGAATGATAAAAACTCCAAATATTGAATGGTGATGCTTGTAATCCCAGCACTTTGGGAAGCTGAGGCGGCCTGATACTTGAGGTCAGGAGTTCAAGACCAGCCTGGCCAACATGGTGAAATCCCATCTTTACTAAACATACAAAAATTAGCTGGGTATGGTGGTGCATGTCTGTAATCCCAGCACTTTGGGAGGCTGAGGTGGGCGGATCACTTGAGGTCAGGAGTTTGAGACTAGACTGGACAACATGGTGAAAACCTGTCTCTGCTAAAAATACAAATATCAGGCATGCTGGCGGGTGCCTTTATTCCCAGCTACTCAGGAGGCTGAGGCAGGAGAATGTCTTGAACCCTGGAGTTGGAGGTTGCAGTGAGCCAAGATCACGCTACTGCACTCCAGCCTGGGTGACAAAGAGATTCCATCTCAAAAAAAAAAAAAAAAAGGGTGATGATGACACGAACTTCACTAAAATCTGAAAGCAAAAAAAAAAAAGGGTGATGATGACACGAACTTCACTAAAATCTGAAAGCTCCTCATTTCCACTGAGCCATGCAAATAAAACGGAAAGCATGTTTCCGGTCAGGGGACCAGCTTTGACCAGATACTGCCAGCCACTTGGGAGCGTAAATAAATGGTGGAGAAGGGCGCAGTTTTTTGGAGCTTCCTTTGTAGTTTTGTAAGGATGATTTTTAATGAAAACTGGAATATGAGGTATCATATTTTTAGCATAGTTATAGAAACATTAGACTCAAATGTTTGGGTAATATATCTTGGAAGGATCTTTTTGAAACTTTATATTATGGTTTAATACACATTTAATGCCTACACAGAAAAGGGCACATTTTGATGGTGTTTAGCAAACTGAACACACTCCTGTCATACACCCATGTAGCCAGCACCCAGATCAAAAAACAGAAGGTGGCACCCGAGAAGCCTCTCTCATGCTTCTTACCCATTTCTACCCATTTCACCTCATCCCACCGAAAACCCTGGCCTCTCTCTCTCTTTTTGTTTTATTTTATTTTTTTAAAGACGAGGTTTCACCATGTTGGTCAGGCTGGCCTTGAACTCCTGACCTCGGGTGATCCGCCCGCCTTGGCCTCCAAAGTTGCTGGATTACAGGCATGAGCCACCACGCCCGGCCTAACCCTGGCCTCTCAACTTCTAATAGTATATACAAGTTTATCTGTGTTGGTACTTGATATGGTTTGGCTGTGTCCCCACTCAGATCTACTCTTGAATTGTAGTTCCCATAATCCCCACATGGAGGGACCCATTGGGAGATAATTGAATCATGGAGGCGGTTACCTCCATGCTGTTCTTGTGATATTGAGTTCTCACTAGATCTGATGGTTTTATAAGGGGCTTCCCCTCGTCCTCTTCATTCTTCACTTCTCCCTGCTGCTACCATGTGAAGAGGGATGTGTTGGCTTATCCCCTTCTGAAATGATTGTAAGTTTCCTGAGGCCCCCCACACCCCACCAGCTCTGCTGAACTGTGAGTCAGTTAAACTTCTTTCCTTTATAAATTACCCAGTCTTAGGTATTTATTTGTTAGCAGCATGAGAATGGACTAATACAGTACTTTATATAAATAGAATCCTAGAGTACATACTGCAGTGTTTCTGCTTTCTTCCCCAACATTATGTGTGCAAGATTTATCTGTGTTAGTCTATAGTTACAGATCCTTTATTCTTGCTATATAGTATTTCATTGTGTGATTATCCCACATATTCCTCAATTCTCCTATTGGTGGGCATCTGGATGATGTCCAGTTTTGCCCATGATATGCTGTGCTCCATGTTTTGGTATGTATATTTTTAGGTGCATATGAATGCATTTCTCCTGAGTATATACCCAGAGTGCATTTTCTGGGTCACAGGGTATGCATGTATTCATCTTTAGTAGATAATATCTAACAGCTTTCTAAAGCAGTGCTACATGTTTACTTTCCAGCTGGCAGCCAGCAGTGCATATGAGTTCTGGTCACTCCATGTCTTTGCCAACACTGGGTATTTTCATCTTGGAAGTTTTTTTTTTTTTCCTTTTCTTTTTTTTAAGGAAATAATCCTTATCAGATTATCTGTCCATCTGAGCTGGTTCCTTTCCTAATTTAAAAAAAGGGAGAAAGTAACCCCACGTAATGAGATGCCCATTCATTGTGAGGCACTGGGAGATCAGTGATCAAACTTTGTACAGTGCAGCGGTAGGAGCAAGCTTGGTGCTTTCATGAGACGCAGGAGGGCCTCTGGCCTCTCTTCTTCTGGTGGAACTTCAAGGTGATACATAAGGACAAACTATAAGATAATGACCTGCAAAGAGGATGTAACTATAAAATAAAATGAAGCAGATTTAAAGTTTATGTTAATCTCATATATAGACATGCATTTTCCCCCTCAGTTTCTCAACCTACAAGTCCTCACCTGTGGCTTCCAGTGTCTTTATCACCTCCCCTCCCATTCAGTCTTAGCGAGGTGATTCCATTTGCTTTGCTAGGTGGTATTTCTGCTGTTTCTTCTTGAGCTTGTCTAGCATACTGAAATCTTCTTTATCCACAGGCAAAATATTTTTTATCCACGTAACAACTGCTGGAGCAGTTAGGTTTGCCCAGTAGGAGGTGATTTGGTTGGCTGACATCCTTTTTTTTTTTTTTTTTAAATGATCGAGAGGTTCTTATGTTGCCCAGGCTGGGCTCAAATGAATAGCCTTGCCTCCTCAAGCGCCAGGATAACTGGCCTGAGCCACAGTGGCTCCTAGCTGACACCATTTTAAATATTTGATGCTCTTTCTTCTGTGGAATACAAAACTGATGAGATTCAGAAATAATAATGATACAGTACTGTCTTGGCTTAAATTTCAGCTGCCAGCCAGCATAGAGTCATATGCTGGTGGGGACCTGTTAATAGAATTTTTGTTTACAAGTGGCTGGGCATAGTGGCCCACACCTGTAATTCCAGCACTTTGGGAGGCTGAGGCGGGCGGATCACTTGAGGTCAGGAGTTTGAGACCAGCCTGGGCAACATAGTGAAATGATTTCCACTAAAAATATAAAACTTAGCCAGACACGGTGGCACACGTCTGTAGTTCCAGCTGTTCGGGAGGCTGAGGCATGAGAATTGCTTGAATCTGGAAGGCGGAGGTTGCAGTTGAGTCCAGATTGTGCTACTGCACTCCAGCCTGGGTGACAGAGCAAGACCCTGTCTCAGAATTTAAAAAAAAATAAATAAAGAATTTTGTTTACAAGCCTTCACTCAGATGATTGAAGGTGCTCCAAAGGAAAAAACAGTTAAATGCTTTTGTGTATTAAAAATGATGTTAGGAGCTACTTTAGTACTGTAGTGGCTAAATAGACTGTTTCCTGAGATGGGCTAACTTCTGAGCATGTATTGCACCCCTCTGGGCTTAAGAGAATACCTAGAAAAGTCCAGTATCTCCTTACTTTTAAAAACTCATTGATTGAATGCCTGAGGAATCTTTAATAGCGAGTTACCACACATGAGCTGTCTCTTCGAAACTATTCTGACTTTTACCTTTCAGAACCTGAGTCACGCCAGTCCAATCTCACTTAGGTCACCTGTCCATTGGTGGTTGTCACTCACCATTTTCTTAATGCCCTTCTCAAACAGGCCACTTTTAGCACATGGAGTGTTGCTGGCCAGCTGCAATTCATAGAGGCTCCCGTGGAGCCCCCCAAGACAGTATTTCTTCTGGCTACCTGACCGCTTCCCCAACTGTAGTTGTCCTGCTGCTTAGCGCCAGGATGGGACCTTTGGATTTGGGTTGCAGTGGTTCACTAGGAGCGGGGCTGTCGTAGCTTCCTATGTCAGTGAAGTCCCTCACTCCCACTCACGCCCTGTAACTGACCAGTCCTATCTGGAAATTGACCTTTGCTTCACAGCAACCCTCCTGAGTAGACACCAAGCTGTGTTAGTAGTATCAATTTCACAAGTGAGTTCAGTAAGTACACTGAGTGAACAGACATGGTGGCTTCATTCAGGACAGCCCTTGAAGTTGAGGAGGGGAGGGGGGCATCTGACCTGAGACTCACTTTTTGTTACTGGTTTCCTGAAGGAGGAGGAGGAGGTAAGGTTAGCCTTATCTATGGGTGTCTAGACCTGACACCTCGACTCCCAGGCATTGCTTCTCTGGATATGCTCCAGTTCATTTCTCTTAACTTCCTAAAAGGTGCCTGTTTCTTCCTGCCCCTTCTCCCTGGTCCAGACCACTAGCCAGACGGAGCTTGAAAACTGGATCACCGCCATCCACTCTGCCTGCGCCACTGCAGTTGCGAGGCACCACCACAAGGAAGACACGCTCCGACTCCTGAAATCAGAAATCAAAAAACTGGAACAGAAGATTGACATGGATGAAAAGATGAAGAAAATGGGCGAAATGCAGCTGTCTTCAGTCACCGACTCAAAGAAGAAGAAAACGATACTAGATCAGGTAATCATTCTTCCGTGTTTAGAGCTGGACAAAATTGTTAGGTCTCTAACAGGGTTTTTTTTTTTTTTTTTTTTTTTTTTTTTTTTTTTTTTTTTTTTTGCTGTTTTGGAGTCAAGAGACATCATCAGATATCTCCTCGACAGCTTGTCATCCAGGATGCTAAATTCTTTATTTTGACTGGCAGTGTTCTTCACCCGTTGTTGATAGCTGATTGTTAGCAGCTAAATGGAATAATACTACATTGAATGAAAGATAGAAACCTAATAGATGAGCCCCTGGCCCCCACCAGTGGTGTGCTGTTCTAAAGGATCTGTGTAATTAGAAAGTTTGCAATTTCATTTCCATGTTATCAGACTGACTTGGAGTGCTCCAATGGTGGGGATTCATTTCTGACTCCTCAGTAAATTTGGAATTCTTAATTTGGAAAAGGTGAAGTGCATTCAAAAATATATCTGGCCAGGTATGGTGTCTCATGCCTGAATCCCAGCACTTTGGGAGGCTGAGGCAGGCATATTCGCTTGAGCCCAGGAGTTCAAGACCAGCCTGGCCAACATGGCAAAACCCATCTCTACAAAAAAAAAAAAAATACAAAAATTAGCCACAGCTTTAGTCTCAGGAGGCTGAGGTGGGAGGATCGCCTGAGCCTGGGAGGCGGAGGCTGCAGTGGGCCAAGATTACGCCATTGCACACCAGCCTGGGTGACAGAGTAAGATTATCTCTCTCTATGTCTAGACTATATATACTTATACACACACACACACACACACACACACACACACACAACTGCTTTATGTGTGCATAAGTATATTTCATGCCAAACAGAAAAGATTTAGTGAAATGAACAATGGGCATTTTGACTTGCTATTCAGCTGTTTTAAAATCAGTGACAGCCATCAGGTAATCCTTTGACATTTTGTCCTAATGCTTAGGAAATAATTACATGAATAAATGATATTTAAATCATAGAACAATTGACACAGACCTTCCATATTTCTCTCCCTCTGGGGTTTCCCTGTGTTACCTGACACTGTATTTTTTTTAATTAAGGCAAAATTCACAAAATATCAACTATTGTAACACAAACGATTCAGTAGCATCGAGTACATGTCCAGTGTGGTACAACCACTACCCCATCTGGTCCCAAAATGTGTTCATCTGCCCCAAAAGGTAACCTCATATCTGTTAAGCAGTTGCTGCCCTCTGCCCCGGCACTGTCTTCTTGGATTTGCCTATTCTAGATGTTTTATATGAATGGAATGGCACAATAGTTGGCCTTTTGGGTCTGGCTCCTTCCCAGAGCTTCATGTTTTGGGGGTGGAGCCACATGGTAGCATACATCAGTACTTTACTCCTGAGTTGTGGCTCCATCGCATTCTGTTGTATGTACACACCATGGTTTGTTTATTGATCATTGGTTGATGGACATTCAAGCTGTTCCGACCTTTTGTGACCAGTGCTGCTAGGGACACATTTTGCCACTTTGAAGAATGAGGGAATGGCCAGGCGCGGCGGCTCATGCCTGTGATCACAGCACTTTGGGAGGCTGAGGCAGGTGGATCACCTGAGGTCGGGAATTTGAGACCACCTTGACCAACATGGATAAACCCTGTCTCTACTAAAATATTACAGAATTAGCTGGGTGTGGTGGCACATGCCTGTAATCCCAGCTACTCGAGAGAGTGAGGCAGGAGAATTGTTTGAACCCAGGAGTCAGAGGTTGCCGCGAGCTGAGATCGCGCCATTGCACTTTACCCTGGGTAACAAGAGGAAAACTCTGTCTCAAAAAAAAAAAAAAGAAAGAAAGAAAAAGAGAAATGAGCGAATGTCTCAGAGACGTGCTGTGGTTGGAACTTTGAATTCCAGAGTCTAGGCACCATCTAGGTGTTCTTCCACCCTGTGTTCTGGGCTACCCTACTCTTCCCAAAAGCTTTTGGTCAGTTGCTTCTGGCCTTTAATTCATCTCACTTTTCTTTGTATGAAAACCCACCTCGTGTTAATTCATATAGTTCTCTGGTGCTGGAAATCTCTACATTTTAACTTCTCCAGTCTGGAGTTTGTGGCCCGGATCTTGGAATTGATAGACTTATCATCTCCCCAATATGAACTCCAAGATAGGAGGGAACAGAAGAACTCATCACTTTCTATTTATCATGCTGAATGTATAGCTATAGATCTTTGCAGAAGAAACGTAAGTAACTAAGAAACTTAGGTACTTGTTGTTTATTCCTTGGAATTATAATGAGTGCCTTTACAGCATGCAACTGTGTATGGGATAAAGCTGTTAACACTTGTTTTCCGTTTTTCTCACTGTTTCTTTTCCCGTGTTTTCACTGCCATAGATCTTCGTTTGGGAGCAAAATCTCGAGCAGTTCCAAATGGACCTCTTTCGTTTCCGCTGTTACTTAGCCAGCCTTCAGGGTGGGGAGCTGCCAAACCCCAAAAGGCTTCTTGCTTTTGCAAGTCGACCAACGAAAGTGGCCATGGGCCGCCTTGGAATCTTTTCCGTATCATCTTTTCATGCCCTGGTGAGTAGACGCGAGTGAATTTTTGAAAAACATTAAGCTTGATGCTTAATCCTGAGCAGGACTTGACAAGAGTCTCCTAAGTGTTTTTCTAGTTTCCTGCTGTGTGTGGATTTCTGAAATACCCCCTCTTTGCAGTGAATGCAAATTTCCGTTTAAACCTGTCTGAAATATATTACTTCAGCATCTCTTGATGGGCACTAAGCTATTGTGCAAAGAAAACATGAAAGGTTCCATCTTCAGCGTTGATCATGTGTAGTATTTGTCGATAGCTCTTGTCATCTTTGGGCAGAGTCATGTTTTGAATCCAAATGCATATATTTTATATTAACTCTGTGGGAATGGTGAGTGGAGTGCTCACTCTCATATATCCATGCATTCTCAGGCTGGGCGCGGTGGCTCATGCCTGTAAACCCAGCCCTTTGGGAGGCCGAGGCAGGTGGATCATCTGAGGTCAGGAGTTTGAGACCAGCCTGACCAACATGATGAAACCGTCTTTATTAAAAGTACAAAAATTAGCTGGGTGTGGTGGCGCACACCTGTAATCCCTGCTAGTCGGGAGGCTGAGGCCTGAGAATTGCTTGAACCTGGGAAGAGGTTGTTGCAGTGAGCCAAGATCATGTCACTGCACTCCAGCCTGGGCAACAGAGTGAGACTCTGTCTCAAATAAATAAATAAATGTGTCTGTGTGTGTGTGTGTGTGTGTGTGTGTGTGTGTGTGTGTGTGTGTGTGTACATTCTCATTCTGTCTCTTTCTGTCACTCAATCACACACACACACACATATACCGTATATGGAACATAGATCTCTTTGGAGATCTCCATTTCACTTTATTTTTACCATTGTTTTGATGACCATGAATACTGAATGCATTACAGGAAGGCAAAGAACTTTGTGATTTGCCAGTTGAAATACACATTGCTGGAGGAGGGGAATTTCCATCTGACCTCTAAAGCGGCAGATTGTATACTCGTGTTGTGTGTTTGTGATCTGTAATTTCATGTACTTGCTTAAGTGAGAGAAGCTTTGTGTACTTTTGGCTCCCTCTCAAAAATTGCTGTATGAGTAACATGATTTTAGTCTCTCCAAGTCGACACCCACTTAAAATGTACTGCACCTTAGCACATTTGCCAGGGAATTAAATGTTAAGTCTCAGGTTCCAGAAAGTGCTTTGTAAAACCTTAACTGTGCTGTTCTCTTGCTGTGTCAGCTGTACCCTTCAATTGCATTCAGAGCTATAATTCAGTCAGAGGCGTTTGTATTCTTTATAAATAGATTAGCATCATCATTCAGATAATTAGGGGTAGATTTACATTTTTAAAGAAGTCTTAAACCAATTTCTGGAGTTATTAAAACTGGCATCCTGATTTGTTCTGCTAATTACAGCTCAGCTCTTGGTCTCCCTGGCTACCACCTCTCCATACAGCTATTAAATCCTGTTTTTTCAGTAGTGGTGGGACAAAGTGCTGTGTTGAATAACCTTACAAAAGGTTTTCAGTTTGTGACTTCAGATCTGTCTCTCGGAGACCTGGACACCAGTTTTTAACTTAGCCAAATCTCAGTTCACCTAATCTGCAAAACAAAAAACAAACACAGAAAACTAGGATAGAAATTTTTCTTTATTTCCTTCTTTATCATCCATTGAGGACGCATCTTTATGAAGGGAACTTGTGATGTCATCGAGGTACCATCTGTATTAATACTAAACCCTGAGCGTCAGAGTGGCTCCCTCCTCTCCCTGTACCTTGCTACATTTTGGAGAAAATGATGTTGCTTTCTCCCTAAAACTTGTATGCTTTCATTATTTTCTTCAAAGCCATTGGATGCAATCTCCCCGAGAAGGTTACCGTTTTACTCTTCCATAATTGATCTTCAGACCCTCTAATTTCCTTCGTCTCAATGTCTGCTATGTGTGTGTGCTTTTCTTTCAGGGGGCAGGCTATTAAAGTTTGGCCAGCTGAAGATGGGAATGGGAGAGTTAGTTACTCTTTTAGGTTTTTTGGCCAGTGGTTTTAAAGAAGAATATTTCAGTCCATACATTCAACTGTCTGTTCCTTTGTTTGTTTGTTTGTTTGCTTGTTTTGTCAGTGATACGAGTCTGGATGTTTCTGTATGCCCCTGCAACTTCTCTTTTTCTGTGAGGGGTTTTATTTCAGTCGGAACAAGTCATGCGAGCCTGTTGGGTGTCTGTTCCTGTTTGTCGCTTTAGCTGCTGTGGACGATCCCGGGCAGGGAGTTTTGCAGTCCGTTTTATTAGGCACTCTTATTTTCCTTCCCTCCTCTCCTTGTCATTTGACCCCTGGGATTTTTTTTCTCCTTGGGGTTGAAACATTCTTCAATTTAGTCTTTGTCCAGAATTTTTTTTTCTTCTTTTCAGTGGGGGAGGAGGGAGGAGGAGGTGTGAGGGTAACGGGGCTGGGTCGGGGAGATGGGAGCTGTGATTGAAGTAGCATTCACTGAGAGAGCTTCCCATAATGCTGAGTGATTTGCGGTAATTAACTGAAGGGTCCCCGCTGTACTCTTTGAATGAAGGTTATCATTGTTCTTGTTTGCACAGATGAGCAGAATGATAGAGTAATCAGGTTCAGGCCACAAAGGGAGGCATTGTCTGGGCAAAGATCATTGAGAAACTCTTGCGCTCTTGTCCAGAAGTTCTTCTGCCAGCCTTTTTTTCTAAACCCCTTTGCTCATTTTGAGTCATTATTGTCTTGGGACAGTGGTTACTTTTGCAGTGTACAAGGCCCCGAGCAATTCAGAAGATTGCTTATAAGAACCGTAAGCAAAGTGTTTGTTAAACAGACTAAACTGACCAGTCAGCTGGTAACTGAGACTGTGTAAATGTGTATGGATGTATGAGTTTCTCTTTCATGATCTTTTGTCCGGAAATTGTAAACCGAAGAGTTACCTTTTCATTGTTGCTGCCATGTTATATAGGCTATGCTTTTGCTTTGTGGTATTATTTATTTATTTGTTCAGGCAACAAACATATATGTAAGTGCCCGGGATTCGTCGGTTTTATCCTTGTGACTAGGATTATAGTGAACAGCACAGACAGCCTGTCCTCCTGGAGCTTATAGTCTTGTGGGAGAGATGGGTGAGAAATAAGTGAACAATTAACTAGACACGATAAGTACAGGCATTGCTGTGTCTATAAAGAAAACAAATGATAATATATGTCAACATATTTATATGGCTGCCTGTATATGTGTGTTGCTGTTAATGGCTGGACTTATTTATAAATAAGATCATATGACCCTGAGGCCAAATGGACATCTTTTTCCTCTAGAATTTAAAAATTTTAACATTATTTATTCAGCGTTGTGAGCATATGCGTGTCGCCATGTTGTAATTTATTCCTTTTACAACGTTTGTTTACCTTTAACTCAGAAAGTGATGAAAATAGAGAACATTTATATATATTTTACGGTATGTTTGTCTTGTGATTTTGTTCCCTGTGACACTTCCAGTGTCATCTTAGACTAAGCACTTTCAAGTAAAAATTCCCACCCGTGTCTTGGATGCCACATTTTTATGTGCCCTGGTCGGGGTTGGCTGCTGCCATTGTTTTAATGTGCTAAGCTGAGAAAATGCAAAATGCAAAACCTCTCAGTTCCCTCATCTTCCTATTTTCGTTTGGGTCCCCAAACCTTCCCTCTAATACCCTTGTAGAGAAGCTGTTTTGATTCCTGCCAACCCACCCATGGGGCTTCTGCGGTGTTGACACTGTCAATACTGAAGCCCCAGAGAGGCTGGCGGTCCAACCAGCACGCAGACTCCTGGGAGACCCCACATGTTACCCACACTGCTTCTCCCCCCGAGTTGCTGCCAGTTGGCATCTGCCACATTGGGAGTTGCCTGTGTGGGAATCTACAAGTAGGTTCCAAGACATTTACCTCTGGCAACAGAAGAGTGGGTGGAGAAGCTTCATTTCAAGTCAGACTCGCTCTCCCTCCTGCCACTCCCATTGTTGAAAGTCCGAGTCCGTGGGTGGCCTGTGGAGACCTCCTCAGGCAGAAGTTCCCTTAAGTTCCGGGGACTTTGCTTGCCACCTGGAGGATAAAGTTCAAGCCTGAGTGTTTTGCTGGGAGGACTTTCTGGAGTCCTTGTGGAGATTGTCCTTGAGTAGTTATTATCATGGTGACAGATTTACATTCAGGGCGTTCCCTTGTGAAATGCTTCTCTGGGTTGCTGGTACATTGTAGTATCTCGACAGAGTTTGGCTTTGGTTTAACAAAAAAATACAAGTTTCTTTCCCATTTACCTGAACACAGGGCATGTAAGTGATGCAAGTCTGGTAAAGCACCTTCATCTTCAGTGAGCCAGGTCTCTTTTTGTCTTGTTATTCTGCCATCCTTGAAAAGGCTTCTGGACCGGGCATGGTAGCTCACTCCTGTAATCCCAGCACTTTGAGAGGCCCAGGTGGGTGGATCACCTGAGTTCAGGAGTTCGAGACCAGCCTGGCCAACATGGTGAAACCCCGTCTCTATTAAAAATACAAAAATTAGCTGGGCATGGTGGCAGGTGCCTGTAATCCCAGCTACTAGGGAGGCCGAGACAGGAGAATCACTTGAACCTGGGAGACTGAGATTGCGATGAGCCAGGATCGCACCACTTCACTCCAGCCTGGGCAATAAAGAGTGAAACCCCATCTCAAAAAAAAAAAAAAAAAAAAAAAAAAGGAAAAAGAGAGAGAGAGAAAAAAAAGGAAAGGCTGCTGTAGGAACATCCTAGACCACCACATAGACCTTCCTTTCATCAGGAAAAAAAGTCAAGGATAGCAGAAAGCCCATTCCTATGGAGCACGATTCCTGGAAGCTGCAAATAGTTTTTTTTGCTTATATGCCATTGACCTGAACTGAAGCCCAATCCATGCCCTACTGCAAGGAAAATAAGTCATCTTGGACTTACTGGCTACATGCTCACTTACATTTGAGATTCTCTGCCCCTCCCCGCCCCCTGCCTTTTTTTTTTGACAGAGTCTTGCTCTGTCACCCAGGCTAGAGTGCAGTGGCATGATCTTGGCTCACTGCAACCTCCACCTCCTGGGTTCAAGCAATTCTCCTGTCTCAACCTCCCAAATAGCTGGGATTACAGGTGCCTGCCACCGTACACATCTAATTTTTGTATTTTTCAGTAAAGACAGGTTTTCACCGTTTTGGCCAGGCTGGTCTCGAACTCCTAACCTCAGGCGATCTGCCTGCCTTTGCCTCCCAAAATGCTAAAATTACGGGCAGGAGCCACCCAACCTGGCCTACATTTGAGATTTTTCTGACTAAGATGGAATAGAGAATGGATATTTGGGGCCGGCAATCACTTGCCTGATTTTAAAATGTGATTTTATATATTCCAAGAAAACAAAATAGTAGGGATTGGTAGTTTTAGATTTAACCTGGAAACCCAGGAACCAAAATCTGCTGTTTTTCCACTATTGTCACTGACACTTGGGTACCATTTTTCACTAGAATGCAGAAACAGCTCTGCAGCAATTTGAGAGAAAGCCTGGCTCATTTCCCTTGCTGCTATAGTTCAAGCCTGTGACCAGAAGGACATGTCATTTTTGGAAATAGAACATACATGTTTTATTCCTATATTAGGTCACTTCACTGATGATTTCAAACAAGGATCGAATTTGCCAGCCTTTCATTTCCATTCTGAATTCATGAAGGGCTCTCAAAGTCCCAATATGTCTGGGTCATGGATTGAATACTTTGAACGTTGGGGTCAGGGTTGGCTGGCATGATGGAGGAGGGGTTTCCGAAGGTGGGACTTACTGGGGACCTCAGGGCACAGGCGGGTGGTCCTCACGCATCTCCCTGTGGCTGTTTGTCTTTGCCATCCTCAGGTTGCAGCACGCACTGGCGAAACTGGAGTGAGAAGACGTACTCAGGCCATGTCCAGATCTGCAAGCAAGCGAAGGAGCAGGTTTTCTTCTCTTTGGGGTCTGGATACTACCTCCAAAAAGAAGCAGGGACGCCCAAGCATCAACCAGGTAGGTTCCAGAGCAGATGACAAGCAAGCCTGCACAGATTGCTTCTGTGGCCACCTCAGTTTGGGATGTGTGTGTTTCTTTATTGAGACCGAGTGATATTTAAAATCAGTAGTTGACACAAAGAAGCTAGCTCTGCTAGACACTTGATAGGTCATGCATACACATAACATTGAACTCTGCTATTAGTCTATCACTAAGCTCCAGTTTGCCGCCTGCATCCTTTCCAAACCCTGGTTAATTACAGACCTACTCAAGGAGCACAATTCACCCCGAGTCTTTAGGACAGAGCAGGCTCTATGATGAAGTCAAGTGGGCACCTGAATGCAGAGTCTTTTTTTTTTTTTTTTTTTTTGAGATGGAGTCTTGTTCTGTTGCCCAGGCTGGATGGAGTGCAGTGGCACGATCTCAGCTCACTGCAACTTCCACCTCCCGGATTCAAGTGATTCTCCTGCCTCAGTTTCCAAGTAGCTGGGACTACAGGCACGAACCACCATGCCCAGCTAATTTTTTTGTGTTTTTAGTAGAGACAGGTTTCACTGCGTTAGCCGGGATGGTCTCGGTCTGCTGACTTTGTGATCTACCCTCCTTGGCCTCCCAAAGTTCTGGGATTACAGGTGTGAGCCACTGCACCTGGCTAATTTTTGTATTTTTAGTAGAGACAGGTTTCACCATGTTGGCTAGACTGGTCTTGAACTCCTGACCTTGTGTTCCACCCGCTTCAGCCTCCCAAAGTGCTGGGATTACAGGCACGGGCCACTGGACCCAGCTGTGCAGAGTCTTTTTAAGTCTTTATGCTGGATGAAAGGCAGCCTCTAGGGAAATCCGGTTGTTTCTGTGCCCCTGACTTTTTGGGGTTGGCATTAAATGGGCAGATCCTCTGCCTGCTGGAATGAGGAGCCAGGAATCCAAATGCGCTTGCCCACTGCCACAGTCCCCTTCTGCTCAGCTCCAGGGCTGGAAAGGTATGTCCATGAGGGCACAACCTAGCCTGGTGCCATGACGGGTCTCCACTGACCATGTGCACCCCCTAGTTCCTCCCCATTAATTTGACTTCTTCACTGGCCAAGGCCAGCCTCCTGCTGGAGTTACTTCCGCGAAGCTCACTCTCTGTTGTTATTGTCCTCCTTGGCGTTTGGCTTTGAGAAATGAGTAGCTCCAGAACTGCTTGTTTAGACTTTAGGGGCTAAAGGAACATGAGCATCTGTAGCTTTTGGAAGAAGAATGTGCAGTTCATGGGCCGCAGTGGCTGGAAAGTCAGGCCTTAAGCATTTTGGAGGTCATGACTACAACTGCTAGTTTGACCTATTCACCCTGCGCCCTTACGCAAAGTGAGAAGATGTCATTGACTGACTTGATAGAATGATCTCTCCTTGTTTGCTCTGACAGTTCCAGCCATTAATTTACTTAAGAAATTTAGAAAAGAGATTTATCCTGAAAGCTGATAACACTGAGTCCCTTAGCTGACTACCATACTCACTGGAGAATTTTTGTTTTTGAGACGGAGTCTCACTCTGTCGCCCAGGATGAAGGTTCACTGCACCCTCCGCCTCCCAGGTTCAAGCAATTCTCCTGCCTCAGCTCCCCGAGTAAGTGGGATTACAGGCGCGCGCCACTACGCCCAGCTAATTATTTTTGTATTTTTAGTAGAGACGGGATTTCACCATTTTGGCCAGGCTGGTCTCGCACACCTGACCTCAAGTGGTCTGCCCACTTTGGCCTCCCAAGTGCTGGGATTATAGAGGTGGGCCACCACGCCTGCTCGATACGCACTGTTTTAACGTGGTATTTCTCTGTCCTTGATGGAACCTGGAGAGAGCAGATGAGCAAATGATAAGCCGGTGTGAGACTGAAGCAGTTTTTGCAGCTTGTCCTGTGATCTTTTGGGAGAGTAGAACATCGAGCTTGCTTCCATGGGTTTTGCTTTTATGTAAATCTAAAGGAAAAACCGTGGAGGAATGTCAGCATTTCTTCGGAAAAATCACATAGACTTGATGGTTCTCAGTTAAAACCAGCAAAAGGAAGGCATGAATGAGCAGCATTTCTCTTGTTTTTGGTAGGTGGTGGTGCCATCATGTATGTATCTTCTTCTCTTAGAGATGGCTCAGCCCACTGCTTCAGCACTTCACAGATCAGACTTGTTTTCTAGCAAAATGCTTTGTTCATGTGCTTCTGCGTGATTGGCACCAGGTTATGTTAAAGCCCATTTCTTCTTTTGTTTTTCTTCTTCTTTTTTTTTTTTTTTTTTTTTTTTTGAGACGGAGTCTCGCTCTGTCTCCAGGCTAGAGTGTAGTGGTGCAGTCTCGGTTCACTACAGCCTCCACTTCCAGGTTCAAACGATTCTCCTGCCTCAGCCTCCTGAGTAGCTGGGACTACAGGTGCGCACCACCATGCCCAGCTAATTTTTGTATTTTTAGTACAGATGGGGTTTCACCATGTTGGCCAGGATGGTCTCCATCTCTTGACCTCGGGATCCACCCAGCTCAGCCTCCCAAAGGTGGATTACAGGAGTGATTCACAGCACCCAGCCGTTACATCCTATTTCTCCTGAAACATATGACTAAATTTAAATGAATTCAAGAGACTGTTGTAACATTTTTCTAAAATCAAAGCACAATGTAATAATGTCTTAGAAACAATTCTTGTAATTTTTTTCTTAAAGTATGAGTTTTAAAGAACCTTTTGCTTAACCATAAACATACCAGTAGAAATTTACTCATTAATTCTGTAATTTGAAATGGACAAAATTTTTTTTTGGCCAGGCGTGGTGGCTCATGCCTGTAATTCTAGCACTTTAGGAGCCCAAGGTGGGGGACTGTTTGAGGCCAGGAGTTTAAGACCAGCCTGGGCAACATAACAACAACCTATCTCTACCAAAAAAAATTTAACACATTGTATGTTTTTGTATGTTTTACTTGCATGGAGGAAAGGCTTTTTCTTAATTGTGTACATTATCCTGACATTACTTGCTTGTTTTAGGGATAATCATAAAATTCCTCATGTCCATGAGTTTCAGTACCTAGTGGCAATCCTACCCTATTCTAATTTTCGTGATATCTTTATTAGCAGGATTGATTACATTTCAAAGAAGAGACAATTTTCTATGTTTTAAATTAAAAAAAAAAAAAACACCCATGTTGCCATGTTGAGTTAAAAAAACTGTAATCTTCCTACATTCTACTGAAAAAAGTATTACAAAGCAAGCAGAATTTTAGTTACAAGTATCGGATTGGGTATATGAGGCTATAGGAGAAATGCTTCCTTGTAAGTTTATCTAGTTCATTGCTTTTTCTTTTGTTTAATCTTTTTTTTTTTTTTTTTTTTTTTTTTTTTTTTTTGAGGCAAGATCTCGGTCTGTTGCTCAGGCTGGAGTACAGTGGAGCGATCTCAGCTCACTGCTGCAGCCTTGACCTCCGGGGCTCAAGTGATCCTCCCACCTCAGCTTCCTGAGTAGCTGGGACTGCAGCCACATGCCACTGCACATGGCTAATTTTCAGGGTTTTTTGTTGGGCCAGGGTCTCACTCTGTTGCACAAACTGGTCTTGAACTCCTGAGCTTGAGCAATCCTCCTGCCTCAGCCTCGCTAAGTACTAGGATTACAGACGTGAGCCACCACGTCTAGCCTAATGTCTTTCATTCTTTCCTGTTTTTGAGACAAGGTCTCCCTCTATTGCCCAGATTGTAGTACAGTGACGTGATCTTGGCTCACTGCAACCTCTGCTTTCTGGGCTTAGGTGATCCTCCCACCTTAACCTCTGAAGTAGCTGGGACTACAGGTGCGCACCAACATGCCTGGCTAATTTAATGAAATTCTTTTTTTTTTTTTTTTTTTTTTGAGATGTCACCAGGCTTGAGTGCAATGGCACCATCTTGCCTCACTGCAACCTGTACCTCCTGGGTTCAAGCAATTCTCCTGCTTCAGCCTCCTGAGTAGCTGGGATTATAGGCGCATGCCACCACACCCAGCTAATTTTTTTATTTTTAGTAGAAATGGGGTTTTACCATATGGGGTAGGCTGGTTTTGAACTCCTGACCTCGTGATCCACCCTCCTAGGCCTGCCAGAGTGCTGGAATTACAGGTGTGAGCCACCACACCCAGCATTGTAATTCTTTTTTTTTTTTTTTTTTTGTAAAGACAGGGGTCTCACTATATTGCCCAGGCTGGTCTCGAACTCCTAGGCTCAAGCAGTCCTCTCGCCTCAGCTTCCCGAAGAGCTAGAGATTATAGGTGTGAGCCACCATGCCCAGCCTATTTTCTTTAAGTGGAGATGTATTATCCAGATTTGAAAGCAAACTTTTTTATTTTTCCAACTGTCAAAGATGTAGTAGGGAAGTGATCTAGATACAGGGACGTGTTTTTCAAGGTCTGCGCCCATAAATTATTTCACCTGCTTTGGGATTTGATGTAGGAGCTTCTGAACACGTGTGTAAGGTTTTGTCACGGCCATGTCCACTTCCTTCCCCCTTCTTAGGTTTCATTTGCCCTGTTGCTCAGATTCCTTTTTAAGATGGTGCTTTTGTATGTGCAGGTGTTTGGAGAGGGAACCGAAGCTGTAAAGAAATCTTTAGAGGGAATATTTGATGACATTGTTCCAGATGGCAAGGTAAAAATAAACCTGTTTTCTGCATCAGCATATACATAGTGCAGTGTTTTCTTGGGCTACTAAAATTAAGTAAACTCAATATTAAAAACTGAAATTATCAGTTTTTTAAAGTTATGTAATAAGTCCACAAGAGATGGAAAATCATTTTATATTTAAAACTGAGTGATAATGAGAACATTCTCCTGCTGACATAACAGTTCTCTTACTTACCGTTTGATGTGATGTGTGAATTTCTTTCTTTTTTTCTCTCTTTTCTTTTTAATTGAGACGGAGTTTCACTCTTGTTGCCCAGCTGGGAGTGCAATGGCATGATCTGGGCTCATTGTAACTTCTGCCTCCCGGGTTCAAGCAATTCTCCTGCCTCAGCCTCCTGAGTAGCTGGGATTACAGGCATGCGCCACCATGCCTGACTAATTTTGTATGTGTAGTAGAGACAGGGTTTCTTCATGTTGGTCAGGCCGGTCTTGAACTCCCGACCTCAGGTGATCCACCCACCTCGGCCTCCCACCCAGCCCTGATGTATGAATTTCTAACTAGAATGTAAGAGGAAATGTGGATTCTGAATTGCTGAATATTTTATGCCATTGTCAATTTCTTTTCATGTACAACTTCTCTTCCTAAGAGGTGTGCTCTTACCACACTCCCTCTCTGCCCACACATGCTGTTTTGCTCCCATTAATTCCAACGAACTGTTCCAATAGTGTGTTCTTTAAAACAACAACAAGAACACATTTGCCTCGCAAGTCAAATATTCAATTAAAGATTCACAGACTTGGTTCAACCTTGTGCTTGGATTTAATAGAGCCTTCCAAACTGCTCTGATTGAAAGTCCATAAAAATACTGATTTTTTTTTCTTGGCCGCTTTTTTAGTGTCTAAGTAAATAGACATCTCTGATTTTCAAGACTCTAGTAGTGATACTGGGATCCTGTTTTTATAGGGGAGAGGGGTTGGGCTGATGTTGATAATATGACCTTGGTGTGATCCTCTGGTTCTTGGGCTCAGAAACAATATGACAGAATTCAGCCCTCTGAATTCTCTTGCCATGCAACCGAACAGTGTCCATCATCAGCGGCTCAGCCCCATGTTCTAGATGGAGCTGAGCTTCAGAAACCAGAGTGCCGTGGGGAGTTCCGCTGTTGGAGGGGAAGGAAAGAGTGGTGGCTATGGGAAGGCCTTTTCTTTCCTTTATATCCCAACTATTCATGAATGACACTATCCTGGATATAAAGGCCCCTGTCCTTGGCAATCCTCATCCATGGCCACTGTCTGAGCATCTGTCTCCGATGACATTTGAAGAAATTCAGTTGTTGGACCTACGTTCAATCCAAGCATAGGTTTCGGTGTTAACTGGGTCATTTCTGAGGTTGACCAATTCATCCTGCATAGTATTGTTAGTCCACATTTAGTGCTGAGATACCTTCTCTGAGCCACAGAACTTGGAAACTGTAAAAGTTTTTCCAGTGGATTTCTGTGTACCATTTTTGGTTTTCCATTTTTCCAGGATACCTCTTTCTCTCACATCCAGGCTAGAATGCCTTGTTTTCAAAAAGGTTAGATGCAAAACTTGGGTTGATCCAATGCTAAGGGGCATTTGTTTAATGTGGCACACTGGAATAGACTTGGAAGATTCCAATTATAGTTAATGGGATTTAGGCATGTTGATTGCTTTTTGACAATTCCTTCCCTGGGGTCCAGCTTATCTGCCAAAGCAACTGTATTCAAAGGCAGGGCTGAAATTATCTTCCACAGTTGGGTTTAGTTTAGTGGCTTTTACTAAAACGTTTCCCCATTCTCAAATCCTGTTCTTCTTATGAATAGAGGTTATGTTGCTACCTCTCAGCTTTCATTGGGAAATTTGTTTCTTCTTGTAATTTGCGGATACCAGCTTTGTTCTTCGTGATCTGTAGATGCATATTTACCAAGTAGTGGCTTGGTTATAAGTCAATAATGAAAACATATTACTTAACATGTATTGGGCATCAGTGTTACGTTTACATTGCTGAAATCTAACATCATTCTTCCCTTGCTTATTTCACGGGGCTCCTAACATTGCATCAATCTAAGGATGTCTTCTGCTTCATCTGCTTCGCTTGCTTACGTTTAGCCCAGCTGTGAGGGAGGGCATAGGACTCTTCTCCCACATTCACAGACTGCATTCCACTCCCTGGTCCTCAGGCAGAGTGATGGAGAGGATACAGTGATGGCCGCCAAGGAGGCTTGTTTTTGCCACCTTGTGCCGTGAGGTTATCCGTGAAGTTCTTTGAACTCTGTCTGGCAAATGGAACTGTCTCTGTCCCGGGTTGTGCTGAAGGTCCAAGGAGAGCATAAAAATGATGCTGTCTACAAATATAAATAGGTAGCGCTAGAGCATTGTCTTTTTGAAAAAAAAATTTCTAGGAGCTTCATCATGGTTTTGAACTATCAGTTCCCATGGCAAGTATGCTTGCTGTAGGAATTCCCTGTTTAAAACTTGAAATGAGTTTGTGGAGGCAATAAGAGCCATAAAGCTGAGCTAAATGGGTGACTCACTTCCTCCTTCCCTCCCTCTCTCTCTCCCTTCCTTCCTTCCTTTCTCTCTTCCTTCCCTCCTTTCCTCCTTCCCGCCATGACCACCTATGGATGTTGTGGACCAGGTGTGAAGCCTGCCCCACAGCTGAGGTTAAAAATCTCTCTCCAAGGGTTCCCCTGCCTCTGCCTCCGCTCTGGGCCGTTTTCATAGGAATGGGTGATTGCTGTGTGCAGTCTGGGGATCTAGGGTTGTCAGAGCTCCACTGCGGCCACCCGGCTAACTTTATTTCTTTTTATAGAGGGAGAAAGAAGTGGTTTTACCTAGCGTTCACCAGCACAACCCTGACTGCGACATTTGGGTCCACGAGTATTTCACTCCGTCCTGGTTCTGTCTGCCCAATAATCAGCCTGCCCTGACGGTCGTCCGGCCCGGGGACACTGCAAGGGATACCCTGGAGCTGATTTGCAAGGTATGGAGCTGCTTTGGGTTGTTTTTCCAAGAAGAGCAGAATGGGGTGTAGGAATCTTCAAAGGCACATGTGGAAACCCTGAGTCCCGGGAGGGGAAGGTGCTTAAAACACACCTGCCTTTCATTTCAGAGTAGCGTTGCATTCCTTTGTGGTAATATTCTTAATTATATTAGGGAACGCTTCGCCTTTGGGAGGAGAGGATGTCTTCTAAGTTGCATCTTTCAATGCGCGTGTTTGATAGATTGCCTACGTGCATATCACGTGCTCGTTGCAAACCTTTTAGAAAATCTAGGTGAAGAACACGAACAGCAAACTTTTCACTAATTATTCACTGTTATTCGCAAAATCCAAAAATAACCATTGCAGACATTTTGGCGTTTGACCATTCATTCTTTTTTCCACACACATACACATACATGTGTTCAGTGGCATCATATTATGAGTATCATTTTGTCACCTGCTCTTTAATCAGTAACCAATACACTATGGCTATGTTTAGAATAGGGGAAAATGGAAGGAAATACAAGTTTGACCTCCATTGGTGGGAAATTCCTCTTCTTGTGAACACAGAATTAGACTTTTTTTTTTTTTTTTTAAAAAAAGGACGGCATTTCACCATGTTGGTCAGGCTGGTCTTGAACTCCCGACCTCAGGTGATCCCCCTGCCTCGGCCTCCAAAGTGCTTGGATTACAGGTGTGAGCCACCGCGCCTGGCCAGAATTAGCCTTTAAAAAAAAAAAAAAAAAAAAAGACAAATGACTGAGCTCCTTTTCTCTACTTTCCCCTTAAGCCGTAGAAGAAATGCCTTCCATCTTTTTCAAAGTGAACCTGGTTTCATTTTTCCTCCTGAAGGGCAGCCAGGTGCGTGGCCTGGAGTGAGGGGATAGAGAGGAAAGAACTTTCCTTATGTGCTTGTTTTTATTTTTACATGATGAATAGCATTAATAGTTCTGTGTAGTAGTCATACCAGGTCTGAGCCTGAGAAAGAGCTCAGAGTTTACCATTTTACAGATGGAGGAAGTGAAGCTCAGCGGGCCTTAGCTGCTTGCCTGAACTCACATCACAGTCAGTTGCAAAGGAGAGGCTGAACACACATCTGGCTTCTCTATAGCTGAGTGCATCCGCAGTGCTGGGTGTCCATAAAAACTCTCAGAACTGGGTCAGTCTTCAGGTAGGACAATCAGTAAGGCTCAGAAGGATCCAGAATATATTCTTAGGGGAGTGAATTGGCCTTCTTTGGGGCTGCTAAAAAGAAAATAGTGGAGGCCAGGCGTGGTGGCTCATACCTGTAATCCCAGTGCTTTGGGAGGCTGAGGCGGGTGGATCATGAGGTCAGGAGATTGAGATCATCCTGGCTGACATAATAAAACCCTGTATCTACTAAAAATAGAAAAAAAAAAAAAAAACTAGCTGGGCATGGTAGCATGCTCCTATTGTCCCAGCTACTCAGGAGGCCGAGGCAGGAGAATCACTTGAACCTGGGAGGTGGAGGTTGCAGTGAGCCAAGATTGTGCCATTGCACTCCAGCTTGGGTGACAGAGCAAGAGTCTGTCTCAAAAAAAAAAAAAAAGTGGAAAGCTTTTCTATCACAATTTTATCCTAGAAGAAGTTGGATGGATAAAATGACATTTTCAAGACCTCATCATTCAACACAATGTTCGTAAATACTGAATGACTTTCAATACCTCTGCCAGTACTTCAACTTTGTAGTTCTACAGGGGGTTTTTTAAAGAAAAAACATGACTCTTCATGTGAATCAGGGAAATGGAACAGTCCAGCTCAAATTAGTCTCTTACAATGTCTTCCGTATGTGGAGGAAAAACAGAAGAATCACTTGTTTCAGGCCATAACCAAAGACAGCCCCAACGTGGATGTTAAAATAAATGATATCACCTTATGTGCTTTGAATCCTTCATGTGTGAGGTTCTAGCTTTTGGAGATAATGGTATGTCTTTTCACAATGTTTTCATGTTAATTACTTAATAAAATTGGTCTGTTGAGGATTTCTGCATTCCTTTATTTATAGATTAGCACAGTTATTTAGAGACCCGTTGATATTCTGCAGAGCTGGAGCGTTATTGTCAGATCTGCAGCTGAAGGTGTTAAAAGTAGGACTTCCTGGTTCCAGAGGAATAACATGGCTTTGGAGCATCCTGTGCACATTCGCTGTAAACTCAATCAGGAATTGAAGGTTAAGCCAGAGTTTTCCAATAACCATTGATTAGTGGAAAATTGATCAATGAGTGAAGCAATGAGTGACTGGCCCAATTTTAGATATGTTTCAAGCTTTTGCTTTGGAAGAAACTAGGGCAATGAAGAATGATACGATACTGTCATTGCTGCTTAGAGACCATTATCTAGATAATGTAGTGGACCCCTTCCCCTTTAAAGTGTTTATTTCTGTCACTTGAAAGGTTTCTGACGATGTTGTTATGGTACAAATCCCTTTCTCTAACAGTAAAGGGTAGTCCTGCCTAATTTTCCCTGTATCTTCAGTTCTTTTTCCCAAGACATAGAAATAAAAGCAAAGACAATGTGATGTGGAACAAGCTTCTATCTCATGAGTTTATGCCAGGCATGATGGCTCACATCTGTAGTCCCAGCACTTTGGGAGGCTGAGGTGGGCAGATCACTTGAGTCCAGTAGTTCAAAACCAGCCTGACCAACATGGCAAAACCTCATCCCTACTGAAAATACACACAGGCAGAAAAAAAATGTCATGAGTTTAAAAGTGGAAGGTTTGTATGTGCATTTCAGGAATTAATGGTCTTTGGAGAAGCACCCATGTAGGGAAAGTGATATAGTATCTCAGGGCCAGGTGCCTTCTAGAGCTTGCCTCTTCCTTGGAAAACACCTCATTGTAATAAGTGGACCTGATTTTATTTTATTTTATTTTTATTTTTTTATTTTTTGAGACAGAGTCTTGCTCTTTCACCAGGCTGGAGTGCAGTGGCACAATCTCGGCTCACTGCAACCTCTGTCTTCCAGATACAAGCAATTCCCCTGCCTCAGCCTCCTAAGTAGCTGGGACTACAGGTGCCCACCACCATGCCTGGCTAATTTTTTGTATTTTAGTAGAGACAGGGTTTTACCATGGCCAGGATGGTCTTGATATCCTGACCTTATGATCCGCCCACCTCAGCCTCCCAAAGTGCTGGGATTACAGGCGTGAGCCACCGCACCTGGCCCTGATTTTATTCTCAAGAGGGAAGGAGATAATGGAGAAAACAGTTTCCCATGTTATTAGCAATCTTATATAATGGCGAATGGTTTTTTTCCCCCCATTGAAAACAAAGATGATTGTAAGAATGCCTGTCTTTTGTTTCATTATTGTTGTTTTCAATGTTTGGTGATAGACGCTTTCTCTAATATTTAATAATCAATCTGTTTCTTCTGTCTCTTGCATTCAGCTCATTCTCTTTCCTATTCTATCTGATCCACATCATTTCACATCAGTTTGCCATCTGCCATCTGAGCACCAGTCAAGTTCTGGTATAGTGCATGTTTCAAGATCTTCATTTCCTATACAATTCATGTCAGAGACGTTACTGGAATGATTGTTGCTAAATATAGCAGGTAACCGTGTTGGCCTGTCGGTTTTGGATACATTCTGATCGTTACAACTACAAAAATAATTGCAACATATTTTCATTCATTTATACTTACTGATATTATTCACATATGACCATGTGTCAGTTTTATTTCATGCTTTTACTGTGTCAGCTATGGCTTTGGATATGCTAATAACCATTGGTGTTTAAAGCAATGACAGGTTACTTTGAAGGGGAGGGAAGTATCTTTAGAAATTCTACAATAGCGCTTTGTGTGTGTGTATGTGTATTCATATTTCCGTCTGCAGTGACTGCGTGTTTGTATTTCTGTATACAGTAATTGCATGTTTATATGTCTCCTAGCAGTTTGACTGACATGGAAGAATATGAAGAGAAATAGAAGAGCAAAACATAATGGATTAGGAGATCTCAGGCAGTAAATTCTCAGACATGTTATCTATTTTAATTGGTGCAAACTGTTTACTGAAAATATCTACATTGTGTTTTGCTGTTTCATCCTTTGAAATAGAGTAAGATGCTAATTTTAAAAATTATGCCAACTAAACTAAAAATTGTTGTACCATAATACTTATGGTATAATTTGTGGCTGCATTGCCTCAAAATGAATCAAATGCTAAGTAACTTCAGTACGTGTACATTGGGAAACAAATTTATACCATTTAAATTTTTCCGTAACTGAATTTTCCTTGAATGTTTTACAAGTCTGAAGTTTCTTTTGAATTTCCACTTGAATGTTTTATGTCTAAAGCAAGGCCACACATTTAGAATTACTATGTTTAAATATTCATTAACATTTGAAATTCTTTTGCACAAAGATGTATTGTGAACATGGTTAGTTGTTTGACTTGCTTTGATACTAAGAGATATCTCAGGAGCATAAAATTCTTCTTGATAGTTCTGATGATCTCATTTAATTAATTCATTAGGATTTTCTTTTTATGTTATACCAGCCATGATTAACAAGGGCTCGTAATTCAGAAACTTTTACCAAAATAATCCAATGTCCTGTTTTGACAGTAACTATTTACTGACCAAAATAAGGGTTCTTAGGTTACAACTAAGATCATTGTAATTTTTATGTTTGCTGCTTGTGCTGATTTTTATTTTTTAAAGTTATCAAGACATTATTGTAACTTAAAGAAGTTGAAAAATATGGGTGATGGCAAGACTCTTTTTTTCCTTTTATGTATTTATTTCCTTTTTTGAGACAGGGTCTCACTCTGTCCCCCAGGCTGAAGTACAGTGGCACAGTCATGATTCACTGCAGCCTTGACCTCCCAGGCTCAAGCAATATCCTCCCGCCTCAACTTCCCAAGTAGCTGGGTCTACAGGCATACCCCACCATGCCTGGCTGATTTTTGTATTTTTGATAGAGACAGGGTTGCACCATGTTACCCAGGCTGGTCTCAAACTCCTGGCCTCAAGCTGCTCACCTGCATTGGCCTCCCAAAGTGATGGGATTCTAGGCATGAGCCACCGTGCCCAGCGAAGGATCATTCTTTTTACCATTGCTATATTTATCGTTCTTTAATTCTCTGCAATGTATTATGCAATTTAGGTGAGGTGCCTTGACATTCTCTGCATGTATTTATAAATGTTTTCAACACTGTAGCATTTAGGGGATGATGGAGCTCCCCATAGTCCACGCCGGGACTTCCTTAGGCTATTTGTGCCTGAGAGTGGACTGTCTCTCACACTGAGGTTTCAGGAACCAGAATCTTCTTAGGTGAGGTTGCTATTTTGGTCTGATTTCTGGAAGACAGTCTGTTTCAGTGGCAGTCTCATTAAGGAGTGCCCACAAAGTGTTTATTAATGATGATGATAAGGTTTCCAAGCGGATTTGTTCCTGTTACTAAGAACCCATGAAATTTCATTTCTTTCCCTTCCGCCTCAGTCGGAAACAGATGGTGAACCAAAATGTTTGCTTCTAATTAAAGATTTCAGTGAGGACCCAGGTAGGTGGGAAGCATTTGCAGCTTCGATCTCTCTTAGGAAAACTTTTATTGCTCATCACATCACCTTAATACTAGTATTTTGTTGCTGTTTGTCTTGATGATTATCCGGCAGTAGGTAGCACACTTTAAAAGTCCCTGTTTTATGTTTCCCTGGGCTTTTGCATCCACACTTATTATCTTTGACATCAACAATCATGAGTCTGTCGGACCTTGAGCTTCTGGTCTCAAATGTAGGCAGTGAAAGGACAAAAGCCAGGTGCTTGGGGACGTGTTCGGTGAATGGCGTCTGTGTCGGACACAGCAGGCGGCAAACTATCCTGTTACTCTGGAGAGGAGAAAGGTTGGGGTTCCCAGGAATCACTGATGGAAAACTTTATCCTTCTGCTCTGTGTTCAAAGCAAACTCAATTCCACTTCTGGAAATGTGCTTTTGCAAGAGTGTAAGTTGCCTGTCCTGCATGTATGTATGTATGTATGTATGTATTATTTATTTATTTATTTTTTGAGACAGAGTCTCACTCTGTCACCCAGGCTGGAGTGCAGTGGCGCAATCTAGGCTCACTGCAACCTCCGCCTCCCGGGTTCAGGCATTTCTCTGCCTCAGCCTCCCAAGTAGCTGGGATTACAGGCACCCAACACTATGCCCAGCTAATTTTTATATTTTTAGTAGAGAAAGGGTTTCTCCATCTTGGCCAGGCTGGTATTGAACTCCTGACCTCATGATTTACCTGCCTTGGCCTCCCAAAGTGCTGGGATTACAGATGTGAGCCATGGCGCCTGGTCTGCACATATGTATGTATTTAAGATGCTATTCCACTGCTGCTCCACTGCCTACATCTACATAGCTCTCACCTGAAGCTGCAGACGCTTCTGAAGACTGCGTTTAGATTGTATTAATTTCTGTATTCTCAGTGCTATGCATGGTGTCTGGCGTATCTAAGAGTTTGTTAGATATAACTTAATATATTTTACTGGAATAGTTATTGGAATGCTGTTAGTTTGGCTTTAGAAATTTGTTTTTGAGGGTGGGGTAAGTAGAAAGAATACTGAACCAGTTAAAAATTAATTTTATATATTTTGAAGGAATTCTCACCCAGAGCTTTGAATTTGAAGAGGTTTTATATTGATTTTGTGAAAAATTTCTAGTTTATATAAAAGTAGGGAACAATGTAATACGTTCTCATGTATCTGTCGCCTAGAATCTGTAATGATCAAATTCGGTTTTCTCTATTCACTTGCTCATTCGCACCCCCAACTCTTATTTATTTTGGAAGCAAATTCCAGACATGATATCATTTCTATCTGTTAGCACTTCGGGATCTATCTCTAAAAGATAAGGACGCTTGAAAAAATCACTTGTTTTAAACATTTTCTCTCTAACAATATGTTTTCATGTTGCTATGTAACTTTCGAAGAGCGTTTTCTTTTTTCCCTGTATCCTCCTGACGTCTACTGAGAATGATTTATAAAACCATGTGTCTATTAGTACTTATTCCTCAAAATTAATTCAAGGATTTTTAGACAGAAAAAAAAAAAAAAAACCGATTGTCCCATCCTGGATCAAAGGAGAAGCCTTGGAAATTCAATTTTAGAAGTGTTTTCGTTGAGCAAGCCATTCAGTGTGTTTCCATCGTTGGACACACGCCTATTAGCACTGCCCTCAGAGGGAGTCTCACTTGGGGAGTATATAAATAAGACTGAAATCCAAAAGCCTTGTCTTCACACTGACTCACTTGCAAATGAACTGTTAACAACTGCCCCACTGTCCCCATGTGGTTGAAAAAACAGCTTTGCCCAGGCACAGCATTTTTCTCTCATTGTAAATATCCAGTCTTTTCCTGCCTTTCTTGTTACTCTGTTCTTTAATCACCTGTGTATGAAGTTATGTTTAAGTATCTTTTTGATCTGATGTATTTTGTTGAAAATTTACCAGTGTTAGAGAGCACAGTGACTCAAATAAGAAGTCAAGATGGGACTTGGTTGTTTCTATTGAATCCTAAGATATCCTTGGAATGTTACCAATGTGTTCAATGAAAGTTATTTTAAAAGTTTGTGTTCATGATGTGAATGTTTTAAAAAGTGTAGAAATCTTATACCTCCTTTTAGTATCAAATCTCTATTGGGCTGGGCATGGTGGCTCACGCCTGTAATCCCAACACTTCAGGAGGCCAAGGCATGTGAATCACCGGAGGTCAGGAGTTCGAGACCAACCTGGTCAACATGATGAAACCCTGTCTCCCCTAAAAATAAAAAAATCAGCTGGGCATGGTGGTGGGTACCTGTAATCCTAGCTACTCGGGAAGCTGAGGCAAGAGAATCGCTTGAACCCAGGAGGCGGAGGTTGCGGTGAGCCAATATTGCGCTAATGCACTCCATGTTGGGTGACAAGAATGAAACTCCTTCTCAAAAAAAAAAAAAAAAAATCTCTGTTTGTCTTGGGAATACATAATATGTTGGTGGAGAACTAATTATGCCTATTTACTATTGAACAGGCATTTTCTTTCTTTCTTTTTTTTTTTTTTTGTGCCCAGACACATCAACTGGATCATTCTGCTCATTACCTGCGTCTGAAGTTTTTAATAGAAAACAAAATGCAGCACTATGTCCCACAGCCCGAGGAAGACATCTATGAGCTGGTAATGTCAACGACTGTTGTCCAAACACATTTTGTGGGAGATTATTTTCAAATTAGATGTGTTCTTGTGTTAATTGTAGTTGGTGGAGTGGAACGAGCTCAAAAATAAATGAGCTTCAGTCAGAACCCTTAAGCTGGTGGAGATGGCCTTAGTTAGCTCAGTATTTCCAGAGTGGAATGGCCACCTTTGTTGATGCAAGAAGCAGTGCTATGCTATCGTGAAAAATCAAAATCCGGAACTATCTCTTAGATAGAATTTTAGTCATTATTATAATACTAGCTTCCCTTACACTGACAATCTTTTATTTTATTTTAGTATTTTATTTGGTTGTTCAGAGACAGGATCTCATCTGTCACCCAGGCTGGAGTACAGTGTGATGATAGTAGCTCACTGCAACCTTAAACTACTGGGCTTAAGCTATTCTCCTGTGCCAGCCTCCTGAGTAACTGGAACCGCAGGCATGCATCACCATGGCTGATGAACTTTTATTTTGCATTTTTATTTTTGTAGAGACAGGAATTTCCTTTGTTGCCCAGGCTGGTCTTGAACTCCTGGGCTCAAGTGATCCTCCCACTTCAGCCTCCCAAAGTGCTGGAATTACAGGCATGAGTCATCACACACAGCTAGTCTTTTATTTAAAGTTGGTGACTTAAAGATCAGCTGGCTGTGGTTACGGAAAACAGTGCTAATTCTAATTTTGGGTGACATCCGTAGACATGTTGAAACTGCTGGGTCAAATCTTGTTGGGTGAAAAAAGCTGCCATCTACTTCCTAGTCTTTTGGAACTGTATTTATAGACCTTCTAGGGGACATTTACGTATATTTGAGATTGGACATACTTATGGGATTTGGATTCTGAATCAGACCTGCTTACTCATCGTATGGAACTGGCCAAGAAAAAAACGTGAGAGGCTAATACCTAATTTCTAGGATTTTACAAAGATTAGAGATAATACGCTTACTTGGTAAATTACAATGGTTATTATTGCAATAAGCCAGTGAGACGCTCTTTGCTCTTTAGCAGAGTGGTGCATTGTCAGTCCAGGAAAGAAACATTTTGGGAGCGAGGCGCCTCTATTTTGGAGTTCCTTATGCTCTGTCTGTACTTAGTCATCCCTCTGGGGGCTCTGCTTGCCATGGATGTGTGAATAACAGTGACTTCAGAGTTTCACCACAGAAAGCGGAACTCAGCATTTAAACCCGAGTAGTATTCTCTTTTTGGAAAAGGGAAGCATGATTTAAAAATGAGTAGGAAAGTGTGTTTTTAGTCAACTTTATTGAGGCATACTTTGCATTTAATAAAACCCACGCCAACTTTAAGGACAAAATCCAATGAGTTTTGACAAATGTATACAGTCTTGTTTCCACTGCTACAATCATGCTTTGGAACACTTCTGTTATCCTAAAAAGTTACCTCGTGCCCCTTTAAGGGCTTTTAAGGAAATACAAGAGAGGGTGTGCTGTTGTAACACTCTTAGCATGTTATGCAATACAAGATGATCAAAATAATGAGCCCTTTTTCAACTATCACTTTAATCAGTAACTGTTCTGTGTTCAGTATATTTGACAGAGAGGGCTGATGTGTTCATTCTCTGGCCTGGGGAAAAGGCCAATCTTGGTGCTGTATGAGTAGAGGAAAGAAAACCCTTTTATCTTACTTAAAAAAGGGAAGTGCTTTCCTGCTGACACTGGAAGAATTATTAGATTATATATTTTGTATCTTGAGGTTAATGAATATTTTGCATCCTGAATTATAGGGATCATACCTAACCAGTTTCCATGTTCCTCATATTTTACACATAAGTGGTGTAGGGACTTCAGACATAGCTTTTGAAATTATTTGGACTCTTTTTTTTTTTTTTTTTTTTTTTGAGCTAGAGTCTCACTCTGTCACCTGGCTAGAATGCAGTGGTGCAATCTTGTCTCACTGCAACCTCCACCTCCCAGGTTTAAGTGATTCTCCTGCCTCAGCCTCTCAAGTAGCTGGGACTACAGACACGTGCCACCATGCCCGGCGAATTTTTGTGCTTTTAGTAGAGATGGGGTTTCACCATGTTGGCCAGACTGGTCTCGATCTCATGACCTTGTGGTCCACCCTCCTCGGCCTCCCATAGTGCTGGGGTTACAGACATGAGCCACTGCCCCTGGCCCTCGTTCATTATTTTTAAGCCTTGGCCATTGTGTGGTCGCCTCCAACATAGGACACTAAGGTGTGCCAAGCTTAGTCTGTTTGGATCTACAGTTTTTGTATGCATACAGCCGTATATGTATTGCGAAAGAATCTAAAGTACAGAGAGACCATGGTATTATTTCTTGGCCTGTCGCAAAAGGTCTCCAGGCGATAGATCTCTAAGGATGCAAATGCCACAGTCTTACAATACCCCTGTTTTGACCAAGCTTCTTAACTGTTTTGTCCTTTAGATACTCTTGGTAGCCCGGTAGAGCCTCCAGACCCCTTCTCAGAATGATATTTTCAATTGCATAAAATAGAATACATAGGCTTACCTGTGCCCTAAATATATTGAAATAGTTCTCAACAATATTTTTTAAATTATAATTTATGTTCTTATTTATTAGCTCATTAAATTATAAGACTTAATAGCTAGACGTAGACCTAATAGCCAGGCCATTAAATTACAAGACCTAGCAGTAGGTGTAATAGCTACCACTGTTCTGAAGTAGCAATGAGCATAAATAATGTTTTGAGACATGAACAGCAGCTAAAACATGATACGAAAATAACTGTGCTTTCTATTTGTGACGGAGTCACAGGCACTGCTACCCTTACTACGTTTGTTACCTACATTCATTTATGATAAAAGGAAATGCTGATTTTTCAGTTTAAGGTTTGTGAATATAAAGATATCACTGGTTTTCATCATCCACGTTCACAGACCACTTAAACTCGATTCATGGATCCCTGGTTTTGAATCTCTGCGTTAGGCCATTAAGCGGGTGTAGCGTCATTCTGAGACAGGGGTTTCTGAACAGCATTCCTGGATGCTTTTTGAGAGTCTGCAGGTATTCAGTGTCTTGTCCCTTACTGAATAAGCATCAGACCACACACAGGGAATTGGTTTCCCCAGCTCACGTCCATTTTGATTTTGATGGACATGGGAAGCTTTCAAGTGTTGCAAGCCAGTTCCTTAGAAATGACTCACTCGTGTATGACTCTCCGAAAATATCTTATTCTATGCCATTGTTTCGTCAGTCTTTAGTGGTAAGGCCAATAGTTATTAGCAAAAGTGTGCGTTATATTTTTTTAAAGATCTTTTTGGAGGGTCGAGTGTGTTTATTTTGGCGGTCGGGGGATTCTCCTGCTTATGAATACTCAGGAATAGTTAGCCACTGATTTCCCTGCTTTGCTGGTTGTGTTTTTAATGTAAGTGACACCCGTTTGGCTATTTTTTCTTGATGACTTGTTTGTTGGGTCCAGTCCACAGAACGATTGCTTGTAGTCTGTGGAAGCTCTTTTCAAAAACCCACACTAAATGCATTTCTAAAAAGTGACAGGTAGAAATAAAGTTTGCAGAAACACTGGTTAGTTTATTCACTCATCCAGCAAATATTTTTTATTTTATTGTTTTGAAATACAGTCTCGCCTGGGTAACAAGAGCGAAACTCCGTCTCCAAAAAAAAAGAAATACAGTCTCTGTCGCCTAGGCTGGAGTGCAGTGGCACGATCTTGGCTCACTGTAACCTCTGCCTCCTGGGTTCAAACGATTCTCCTCCTGCAGCCTCCCAAGTAGCTGAGATTACAGGTGCCCATCACCACACCCAGCTGTCATCTAGCAAATACTTATTTAGCATTTGCATGCCTGGCACTATTCTAGCTGTTCTAGGCACTGGGGATACACCAAAAGAATTCTGCTCCTGGTGCAACCTGTATTCAAGTTTGCAGAAAACAGATAAAAATACATGCAAATGTGTAACATGTCAGGGAATGTTCAAGGCCTGGAAAGGCAAGAGGCTGGGGCAAGTAGAGAGAGGGAGATGGCGCAACTGCAGCAGGTCTTATTGCTTTTTAATTTATTTTAATTTTATTTTATTTTATGGATTTTGTTTGAGATGTGATGTTTGAACGCGGAGGTGTGTGAAGTGAGGGAGTAGACTCATAGAGGTATTTTGCAGACAGGTGTTTGGCTGGCCAGGCCTGGTGGCTCATGCCTGTAATCCCAAAATTCCAGCACTTTGGGAGGCTGAGGGAGGCGGATCCCCTGAGGTCAGGTGTTCAAGACCAGCCTGGCCAACATGGTGAAACCCCGTCTCTACTAAAAATACAAAAATCAGCCAGCTGTGGCGACACATGCCTGCAGCTCCAGATACTCTGGAAGCTGAGGCAGGAGAATCACTTGAACTCAGGAGGTGGAGGTTGCAGGGAGCCGAGATCACACTACTGCACTCCAGCCTGGATGGCCAAGCGAGACTCTGTCTCAGAAAACGAAAAAAAGTGTTCTAGGCTGAGACAACAAAGCTGGCTAAGGCCCAGGCAGCTGGAGGGTGGCTGTGGTGGAGGGTGGCTTAACACGTGTGTGAGGAGGATGGGTGGGGAGGGCGCGAAACGGGGGATCCAGGAGATGAGATGAGGGGAGGAGGGAAAAAGGACAGGCCATGTAGAGTTTAAGTGCCATAGGAAACCCCAGAGAGAAAGGGCATTGTTTGACATCTGTTTTGAAGGGCTAACTGTGGCAGGTGAGTGGCCCACAGCGTATGAGAAGATGAGCAGGCAGGGGCCATAAGGCAGCTGTAGGGAGCCATTGTCATGCAAGAGCCTGATGGTGGCTCAGATCAAGCCATCCAAAGGAGACAGAGAAGGAAATGATCATGATTTTGTGAGAATCCGAGAGCCTAGGTAAGCAAAGCAAATCTGATGATCTCAACCAGTTTTTGAAAACTGAAATTTGCAACATTATCGATTTAATAAAAGAAAGGGAAGGGTTAGGGTTAGGAAAAAAAAAAAAAAAAGACAGGGAATATGTGAGATATTTCATTGTTAAATTCATTTGTGTATAAAACTACTGAATTTCAAAATTTCTAGTTCCAAATATTGTGGTTGCACTTTTATATATATATATATATATATTTTTTTTTTTTTTTGAGACGGAGTTTTACTCTTGTTACCCAGGCTGGAGTGCAATGGCGCTATCTCGGCTCACCACAACCTCCGCCTCCTGGGTTCAGGCAATTCTCCTACCTCAGTCTCCTGAGTAGCTGGGATTACAGGCACGCGCCACCATGCCCAGCTAATATTTGTATTTTTAGTAGAGACGGGGGTTTCACCTTGTTGACCAGGATGGTCTCGATCTGTTGACCTTGTGATCCACCTGCCTCGGCCTCCCAAAGTGCTGGCATTACAGGCGTGAGCCACCGCGCCCGGCCTGCACTTATATATTTTAAAGGACAAATCCTTCTTGAAATTTTATCTATTTTAGCGGTGTTCCCTAAACCTGGCTTTAGTGTAACCAGTCTAAGGATGTGTGGCCAGGGGGCCTGTCTATATGATACTGAATTATTGTCTGAGATCAGCAGAAGACACAGCGACATTCACACTAATTCCAAAGAAAACTAGGAAAAACTATTATGAAAAAAAACAGGGAAGATTATGCGCAAAGCTCTATTCCCACGAGATCCTGTGGAAATGATTAGAACACACAGTTATATGCTGCCACCTGGAGGAAGAGTTTGGCTCCTAAAGTTTTAAAAAATAATGCTCCTACTAGGTTGAAATGAATATAGTTGATAATGTTTCACTGAACATTCTGTGGTGTTATGATATATATTGTAAACCTTATTGAATTTAATAATTTAATATTTAGAGTTTGGGTGGCTATTTTCTGAATGAAAAAGTAGTATAACTGATTTCTTCTTTTTTTTTGAGACAGAGTCTGTTACCCAGGCTGGGTGCAGTGGTGCAATCTTGGTTCACTGCAACTTCCATCTCCCTGGTTCAAGCAATTCCCCTGCTGCAGCCTTCTGAGTAGCTGGGATTACAGGCAAATGCCACTACGCCCAGCCTTTTTTTTTTTTTTTTTTGTATTTTTAGTAGAGACAAGGTTTCACTGTGTTGGCCAGACTGGTCTCGAACTCCTGACCTCAGGAAATCCGCCCACCTTGGCCTCCCAAAGTGCTGGGATTACAGGCATCAGCCACTGTGCTGGGCCAACTGATCTATTCTAATTTGTAAATTTATTTGTATGAAACATTTCTAAGGTACGACACCAAAACCATATCGAGTTATGCCCTTGACATATGCATTTGGTAGAAGTTGCATCAAATTAAGGTGTTGAAGAGGATCCAAGCTGTCCTGTCCTCGTTCCTGTCCGCCACACTCCTTGGCATTCTGGTACAGCAAACTGTTTTTTCAGGCTCCTGAGTCGCAAGTCTTATGCTGACCTCTCAAATGCCCCGAGCAAATAAAGAGAATAAACTGGCCTCTCTTTTCTACCTGCCTGAATAAAATTGTTTCTGGACAAATGGCTGTGTGGTCAGAGCTGCGGGCAAGTTTAGATAACCATCAAGACTTCTCTTTAGTGCTGACAGCCACGTTTTGTGTTACTGACCTTGGCTCAAAATTGGTTTTCATTTCAAGATGGAGTAATAATTTAAAAATTCTACATGGGCATTTGACACATCTATTTGTTTTTAGATTTTTATTATACATTTTGGATTTGAACCTTTGACTGACCTGAGAGGGTAGGTTCCCTTTGCTTTCATACCCTGTGTTCCAGTGAGTGCTGGCCTGGGAGGCATTGTAGTATAGTGGGAAGAACTTTGGCTCTAGAGCCCGCGAGACCTGGGTTCAAATCCCAGCTATGCGCGTACTGGTTTTCTGAACTTAGAAAAGCACTTTCTCTTTAGCCTCTTGCCTGTATTTGTAAAGTGGAGATCATGGTTGTCTCATGGAGTTAGTGTGTGAGGCATGGCGCGTGGTCAGAACTCCTTAAGTTATTGTCTTGATAGATTTTGACATATGAAATGAATTATCGTTTAAACAAGAATGCTTCTGATGTGTGATCTCTGCATCATTCTTCTCTTGGCTTTGTACAAAAGCCCTTTTTCTAGGCTTTTTTGTTTAAAAAAAGTTTTTAAATAATTTGAACTTTTAGATTCAAGGGTCACACGTGCAAGTTTGTTACCGGAGGATATGGCATGATGCTGCGGTTTGGGGTACTATTGATCCGATCACCTAGGTGGTAAGCCTAGTACCCAGCAGTTAGTTTTACAGCCCTTGTCCCCCACCTCCTTCCCCTTCTAGTAGTCCCCAGTGTCTGTTGTTGCCATTTTTATGTCCATGAGCACTCATTGTTTAGCCCACAGTTATAAGCATGAAGGTAGGGTCCAGGCGCGGTGGCTCATGCCTATAATCCCAGCACTTTGGAAGACCAAGTTGGGTGGATCACTAGGTCAAGAGATTGAGTCCATCCTGACCAACATGGTGAAACTCCATCTCTACTAAAAATATAAAAATTAGCTGGGCATGGTGGCGGGTGCCTGTAGTCCCAGCTACTCAGGAGGCTGAGGCAAGAGAATCGCTTGAACCCGGGAGCCGGAGGTTGCAGTGAGCCACCATCATGCCATTGCACTCCAGCATGGTGACAGAGCAAGACTCCACCTAAAAAAAAAGTGAGAAAGTATTTGGTTTTCTGTTCCTGTGTTAATTCACATAGGATAATGGCCTCTAGCTGCATCCATTGCTGTTACAAAGGACATGGTTTTGCTCTTTTTCATGGCTAAATAGTATTCCATGGTATACATGCACTACGTTTTCTTTACCCAATCCACCCTGGATGGGCATTGAAGTTGATTCTACATCTTTGCTGTTGTCAATAGTGCTGCAGTGAACATACATGCACGTGTCCGTTTGGTGGAATTATTTGTTTTCTTTTGGATATATGCCAAGTAATGGAATTGCTGAGTCAAGTGGTAGTTCTGTTGTCAGTTCTTTGAGAAATCTCCAAACTGCTTTCCACAGTGGCTAAAGTGGAAAGTTTACCCAACAACAGTGTATAAGCATTCTCTTGTCCACCCAGTATGGTGTCTCACGCCTGTAATCCCAGCACTTTGGGAGGCTGAGGTGGGCGAATCATTTGAGGTCAGAGTTTGAGACCAGCTGTCCAACATGACAAACCCCTATCTCTACTAAAAATACAAAAAAAAAAAAGTTAGCCCAGTGTGGTGGCATACCTCTGTAATCCCAGCTGCTCGGGAGACTGAGGCAGGAGAATTGCTTGAACCCGGGTGACAAAGGTTGCAGTGAGCTGAGATCACACCACTGCACTCTAGCCTCCATCTCAAAAAAAAAAAAAAAAAAAAAAAAAAGCATTCCCTTCTCTCTGCAGCCTCTCCAGCATCTGTTGTTTTTTTGGCTTTTTAATCATAGCCATTCTGACTGGTGTGAGATGGTATCTCATTGTGATTTTGATTTACATTTCTCTGATGATTAGTGATGTGTACGTTTTTTCATATATTTATTGGCTACATGTATGTCTTCTCTGGGGAAGTGTCCATTCATGTCTTTTGCACATTTTTTAATGGGATTATTCATTTTTTGTTGATTTAAGTTCCTTATAGATTCTGGATATTACATCTTTGTCAGATGCATAGTTTGCAAATATTTTCTCCCATACTGTAGGTTCCCTGTTTATTGATAGTTTCTTTTTCTGTGCAGTAGCTCTTTAGTTTAATTAGGTCCCACTTTTCAATTTTCATTTTTGTTGCAATCGCATTTGAGGACTTAGTCATAAATTATTTCCTTTCTTGAGTTTTTAGAGTGCTGATTAATTTGTGTACTTCAGTTTTCTAGCTAATTTTGATACAGTTCAGTGGCTAAAAAAAGAATATCCTCCTTTGCGTAATTCGTTTCTGTTTCAATGCTATCCTTTGTCTCTACCTATTTGTACTACCATGGACTTTTTGGAATGGAAGCACAGAGGTGTACCTTATTTCCGTGGATTCCGTACCAAGATCTTTAGAACCTCTTCCTGATTTTAATAGACTTTTCTCCCCACAACTAGAGATTTCCATTTTTTTCAGGTCTGTGATAGACATTGGGTAGGAAGACAGAATTATGTGGAGGAATTATTTAGAAACTAAACTGCAGCTGTGTTTGAGGATGACAGTTGTAGATTTGTTTGTTTGTTTGAGACAGAGTCTTGCTCTGCAGCCCAGGCTGGAGTGCAGTGGTGAGATGTCAGCTTACTACAGCCTCTGTCTCCCAGGTTCAAGTGATCCTCCTGCCACAGCCTCTCGAGTAGTTGAGATTACAGGCATGCACCACCATGCCCAGCTAATTTTTGTATTTTTAGTAGAAATGGGGTTTCTTCATGTAGGCCAGGCTGGTCTGAAACTCCCGACCTTGGGATCCGCCCTCCTCGGCCTCCCAAAGTGCTAGGATTACAGGCATGAGCCACTGTGCCTGGCCAAGTTTTTACTTGGACTTTTTACTCTTAACGAGTTCCATTTAATGAAAAGATGGTGAAGTGCAAATTCACATGATAAATGTCAGTTGTGAGAAAATAGATTCATGAAATGATGACCATTCTTAAAACTTAGTGAAAATGAAATTCTAATTAGATTCCTCTTTGTAACTTTCAGCTATACAAAGAAATTGAAATCTGTCCAAAAGTCACTCAGAGCATCCACATTGAGAAGTCAGATACAGCCGCTGATACTTATGGTAAGTTTATTTTTCTTTGGGTTTTAAAGTATTTTTTTATGTAAGCATGTATTTATTTACAACTCAACAAAATGCCTTTGGGTCCGTTCTAAAACAGATAGCATACCTGGCTCCTGTGCTGTGGAGGGTAGTCACAGTAGGAAAAAAAAGGAATATTTTCTCTGGGTACAACGCAGACTTTGGTGTTAAATTTCATAACTTGTTAAATTTCATAACTTATTATTATTGGGGTTCTACTGTCATAAAAAGGAAGTGGGTAGATATTTTATATGTCAGAAGATAAAGTTACAGCAAATTTAGTTATAAATCTGATTAGCTTTTATTTGTGATTCATGCATGAGGCAGCCTCTATCCTACAAAACAGAATGAGAGCTACCAGGCTGGGCGCGGTGGCTCACGCCTATCATCCCAGCACTTTGGGAGGCTGAAGCAGGTGGATCACAGGTCGGGAGTTCAAGACCAGCCTAGGCGATATGGTGAAACCCCATCTCTACTAAAAGTACAAAAATTAGCTGGGTGTGATGGCGGGTGTCTGTAGTCCCAGCTACTCGGGGTGCTGAGACAGAATTGCTTGAGCCCAGGAGGTGGAGGTTGCAGTGAGCTGAGATCGCACCACTGCACTCCAGTCTGGGTGACAGAGTGAGACTCTGTCTTTTAAAAAAAAAAAAAAGAATGAGTGCTCCCCCCTCTCGGCAATAGCAGAACAGTGATTTTTGTAAGGGGAAGACAAGGAAACAGAAAAGTAGAACAAACCTGATTGTTTTTACTTCAGGTCACTTTTTTGCAAGGGTTAAAGTAGAGGGGACCTACTTATTTTGCTGACTCAGGTAGACTGGAATCTCTTGTTTTAAGGAAAAACTGGTCTGTGTCGGGTTCTACCTGATTCCTGAAAGTTTCTATGTAGCATCCAGCATGAGTGACTCCATTTTTATTTGATCTAGCCTTTTGGACGTAATGCAAAAACTCAGTTCGCAACAATGACCTTCCTTAATTTTTTTTTAACATATACTATGATATACCTTAGAAATGTAGGAATTCTTCTTTTTTTTTTTTTTTCTTTTTCCGAGACACAGTCTCACTGTGTTTCCCAGGCTGGAGTGCAGTGGCCTGATCTCGACTCACTGCAACCTCCGCCTCCCGGGATCAAGTGATTCTTCTGCGCCAGCCTCCCGAGTAACTGGGATTACAGGTGCCTGCTACCATACCTGGCTAATTTTTGTATCTTTAGTAGAGACAAGGTTTTACCATATTGGCCAGGCTGGTCTCAAACTCCTGACCTTGTGATCTGCCCACCTCGGTCTCCCAAAGTGCTGTGATTACAGGTGTGAACCACTACACGTGGCAGGAATTATTCTTTTACACTCCTCTCCTGAAAACATAGACATTATCCTCCCATCCCACACAAATAATGCTACAGGAACTTACCTTGGTATTGTGTTTTTGAGGGGAGGTCCCCAAGACCATCCCTAGGTTTGCTGATTCCTAGGAAGACCCGCAGAGCTCAGCATCTGGTCATACTAATAACTATGAATTTTTTTTTTATAGCGAAATGATACCAAAGCAGCTTCATTGTCTAGGGGTAAATACCCAAGGTTCATTGTCTCATGCCAAGGGAATTGACGATGCAGACACACAAGAAGTGGGTCTAGGAGTGGAGGTTTAATAGGCAAAAAAAGAGAAAGGCGAATAGCTCTCTCTCGAAGAGAGAGAGGTGCCCAACTGGGTCTTCCCGCGGAGGGCAGCGTGCACTAGATTTTATAGCCAGGCTTGAGGAGGCAGCGTCCGATTTACATAGGGCCCACCGATTGGTTGGACCAGGTGTGACATCTGCCCCATCCTAATCTTTATTATGCAAATGGAGTCTTTGCCTGGCCTCGACCACGTTGCCTGCTCCTGACTGTGCTGGCAAAGAGAAGAGTGGATGGAGTCGCCGTGTTGAACGTGCTTCGTCCCAGCTAGCCGTTGCCTGTTGGTACAGCTGCCGCCATTCACCCGTGTAAGCTTCCGGCTTTGTGTCTGCAGCTCGATTTTTACAGGCTGCTTTTTGATAGGAAAGAAAATTATTTGGGGGCTGCTTTTCATTAAAAGGAAAGCCCTACTGAGGACCTTCTTCCCCTACTATCTGCCTAAATTATTTCATCTTAACTCCTCTGTGAATACAAAGCAAAATCAGCAAAGGGAAAGAGCGCATGGAGCAAAGTCTGGGGGACACCAGCTGTGAGTTTCAGCTAGGCCTGTTTCAGCAGAGTCACAGAGAATGAGGATAACTCCCCCAGCACCAGGTTGTGACAACACTTGAGAAATGCTCCCTCATAGTGTTCTCAAAGTGGGGGATGAGAGGGGAGACCCCCCTCCCTACCTCCCGCTGGATGGGAAGGAGGGTGAAAACAAAAGAAGTAAAATACCGAAGAGCTTGAATCTGTGGTCAGGCGACTTGCTGACGCCAGTGACCAGGCCATAAAGAGGCCGAAGGACTGGGAAAATGACTCCCTTTTCGGTTCCCGGAGTCTCTGCTATCTATAAGCCTTGAAGGAGTTGCAAAGAATGTTATCACTACCAGCACTGCATCACGCCCAGCACTGGGTCACGTCCAGCACTGGGTCATGTCCTCCACGTTTGCATGACCCAGATCTCCTCCTAGAAGTACGTCCATCAGCTAGTAATTGACTGCCTTTATCTTGTCTCTGTAAGCCCCCTCCCCTGCCTGTTCCCGCTGGCGCTGCATATGAACTGGCAAATCAGGGAAGCCAAAGGTTGTGAGGTCAAACGTCCAGCCAATGGACAATAACAGAGTTTCACCTCTGCTCCCCTTTAGAGTTGTAAGCCCTTAAAAAGGGAAAGGAGCTGCTTCTTGGAGAGCTCGGTAGTCAAGGCATTAGCTTCCCGCAGCTCCCAGCCAAATAAAAAGCCTCTTCCTTTCTCAGTTTGGTGTTCGAGAGGTTTGTTCCCTGCCAGTCCTGCTACGGTAGGGAAGGTGGTTAGAAACTCAGTGCCCGGGACTTTTCTGGGAGGCTGGTTCCGTAGGCACCCTCTGCCTAGAACACACCAAAATTCCAGAGTCCCAGGGGGAGCGTAAGCGTTCACCATAAGTGCCATTGTTTGTACACACCGTTTAGGTGCTGTAAGCCACTGAGGGTGCTGGGAACCTTCCCAAAATCCAAGTTCTCAGGATGCCAGCCAAGGTCCAAATTGGTAAGCAGGTCTTTCGAAGAATAGCAGTCAGGGCTGTGGTGTTCATGCTTTCCTATGCGGTTGTCTACATTCTGGCAGAGTTAAATATATACTCCTTTCCATATGTTTAAGACCAGTCTTCTTTACTTAGCATTACCCTGTATGGTTTGAATAGTAACAGAGTTGGTGCCTGAGTAAATTAAGTGAGGAAAATCCATACTGTGCTGTATCAGTCAGGCGCGGCAAGGTTAGCTGAGGTAACAGACAGCCACCAAAGCCTGGTGGCTCAAAACAGGGAAATTTATTTCTCACGTTCACCACACATCCCTTGTGGGTTGGCTGAGACTCCATATGTTGTCCTCATTCTACACCCAGTCCTGGAGCAGCTGTCACCTGGGACAGTGCTTGTCACTGAGCAGACGGGTTAGAGGAGGTGGGAAAGCAGGTATTGTCCCACTCCCAATTCATTGGCCAAAGCAAGTCACACCACCATACCTATGTACAAGGGAGCACAGAAGTGTGATTCTACTGTTGGCTAGAAGGAGAACAGAGTTATTGGTGGAAAGACATAAAGACTCCTGCATATGCTCACTCAAGATTTCTGTCTGAATCAGGTTGGGTGGTGATGGCTCATGCCTGTAATCCCAGCACTTTGGGAGGCCGAGGTGGGCAGATCACAAGGTCAAGAGATCGAGACCATCCTGACTAATATGGTGAAACCTTGTCTGTACTAAAAATATAAAACATTAGCTTGGTGTGGTGGCATGTACCTGTAGTCCTAGCTACTTGGGAGGCTGAGGCAGGAGAATTGCTTGAACCTGGGAGGCAGAGGTTGCAGTGAGCCAAGATCACACTACTGCACTCCAGCCTGGCAACAGAGTGAGACTCCGTATAAAAAAAAAAAAGATTTTCTGAATCAAGTTATTAAGCTTTCTTTTTTGAGACTCAGTCTGGCTCTGTTGCCCAGGCTGGAGTGCAGTGGCATGTTCTCAGCTCACTGTAACCTCCACCTCCCAGGGTGATTCTCCTGCCTCTGCCTCCCGAGTAGCTGGGATTACAGGCACACACCACCATGCCCAGCTAATTTTTGTACTTTCATTAGAGACAGGGTTTCACTGTGTTGGCCAAGGTGGTCTTGAACTCCTGAACCTGACGTCATTCACCCACCTCGGCCTCCCAAAGTGCTGGGATTACAAGCATGAGCCACTGCACCCAGCCCAAGTGATGAAGCTTTTTAGCATATGAAAATAAACTCTTTTCTGAGCTGTGGGATGTTATATTCCTTCTACACCTTCCCCTGTAGGCCACCAATCTTCATCTCGGAATACTCAACAAAGGATTTGGGCCTAATGAAGATAGCCCAATTTTGAACACTGGCCACTTGCAGTGTAACTTCATGCTGTTTATCTCTTGACCTTAAAACCAAAGACATCATAAAGCCAGGAGAATGTTTCTGGTGGCAAGGAATAAATGTTTATGAGCAGCTTATTATGCAGCAAAAGGCCAACCTCAGTAATTAGAGCTGTAATTGGAGCCTGGATCCTCCAAAATTAGATGCTCCATAATGATTATTCTTTTTCTCTTCAGTCTACTTAATTTTTGTTGAGGAAAGATGAACTAGCAAAGACCAAGTTCAGAAGGCTGAATTTCAAAGCTCTTGGACTCTTTTTTTTTTTTTTTTTGAAATGGCGTCTCACTCTGTCGCCCAGGCTGGAGTGCAATGGCATAACCTCCACTCACTGCAACCACCGCCTCCCAGGTCCTGGTTCAAGCGATTCTCCTGCCTCACCCTCCTGAGTGGCTGAGATTACAGGCATGTGCACCAAGCCCAGCTAATTTTTGTATTTTTAATAGAGACAGGGTTTCACCATGTTGGCCAGGCTGGTCTTGAACTCCTGACCTCATGTTCCACCTGCCTCGACCTCCCAAAGTGCTGGGATTACAGGTGTGAGCCACCGCACCCAGCCTGGGACTCTAATTCTAAGATTGAGTGATTCAGGGACTCAAAAATAGGAACTAGGCATAAAACTGTTATTGTTTGTATACTTTTTAATACTTTTTATTAAAGTCACTGAATTACTCACAGAACCCATTTACCTAAGGAGGGTATGACAGGGCAGCAGGCATCAATCTTAGTGCTTCTCAACTCATCTGATGTAAAGAAGCAGGTGTTTTAATTTCCACTTTTTTTTTTTTTTTTTGAGATGGAGTTTTGCTCTATTGCCCAGGTTGGAGTGCAGTGGTGCGATCTCGGCTCACTGCAACCTTCGTCTCCCAGGTTTAAGTGATCCTCCTGCCTCAGCCTCCTGAGTAGCTGGGACTACCGGCACACGCCACCATTTCTGGCTAATTATTATATTTTTAGTATAGGTGCTATTTCACCATATTGGCCAGGCTTGTCTCGAACTCCTGACCTTGTGATCCGCCTGCTTCAGCCTCCCAAAGTGCTGGGATTACAGGTGTGAACTACCGTGCCTGGCCAATTTCCACTTTTTGTGACCACCACTGCTTTTGTGAAATACAAAATCCCACGCATGGAGGTTGTGGCAATGTCGAGGCTCCAAGAGGTTCTCAATGTTTAGTCGCGATTTCTGTCCTTAACGCTACTGCCATTAGCAAACCGTTGGCACCTGTTCCTGGCCCTCACTCTGAAAAGCCCTGCCACACACAGCTAACATGCTCAGGTAAATCATTTCTTCTCAGTGCTCAGGTTGGTTTCGGTGTATGAGATTCCAACAGCATATTGATTGAAGAGGTGAAAGATTCCCCCAATCCTCAGAGACCTGATTGCCTCTGGATTAAAAGTGCCCACAGAGTTGAAATTCAGCCCATGTCTATCTAAGATTAACACCTAGCTAAGTGGCTTCTGGTTAGATACTGAGTTCGGCACAAGTAAAAGCTACTGGCACAAACACAGAAACACATCACAATACAGATCCAATGCTGCTTTCTATTTCAGAACACTTCAGGGAGGAAAATGTCGTTTAATAATCCAACTGATTGAGCACCTTTAAAGAGGAAACATTTACTTAATTTGCCTCTCTTGCCCCTCTCTCCACCTCAGCCCTCAGCTCACTTCCAGACCTTACTGTTGAAATTAGTTCACATACGTAGTTACGTGATACTTAGACTGAGCATGAGACCCTAGGCTGCCATTGAAGCAACTTAGCGTTCCTTTTCTCTGGGTACTTCTAGAACTATTACAATTTTTAGTCATGTGTCCTCATGTTATAGGTGCCTGTGCTTGTTATCTGAATTTTCATTGTATCCTGGTCTCTAGTTTTGAGTAATTCTCTGTTGTTTATCAGGTTATGGTTTTTCCAGTGTGAGGAATCTTTGGGTTGTTCATCTCATGAGTTTGTTCTTCTTAGTTTCTTTTCTGAGGCAGGGTCTTTCTCTGTCACCCAGGCTGGAATGCAGTGGTACGATCATGCCTCACTGTGCCCCATCCTCCTAGGCTCAAGAGACCCTTCTCACCTCAGCCTCCCAAGTATCTGGGACTACAAGGCGTGTGCCACCACGCCCAGCTAATATAAAAAAAAAAAAAATTCATAGAGACAAGGTCGCACTGTGTTGCCAGGACTGGTCTTGAACTCCTGGACTCATGCATTCCTCCTGCTGCATTCCTTCTGTGTCAGCCTCCCAGGAGTGCTGGGATTATAGGCATGAGCCACCACGCCTGGCCTTAGTTTCATCACTTAGTTATTATGAATCATTTCCTTCATTCTTCTGATCATTATTCCAGTTGCCACTCACGATGCCTTCCTGTCTTTGAAACTAACAGCCTTCCAGTTGGTCGATACATCCATTTATATTGAGCAATCTCCCTCTGTCCTCTGTGGATGGTCATTTTGGATGATGTTAGAGTTGTCTGCTTAGGTTTAGAATATTGCTGTCCTATTGAAAAGACATAGACCTGACTTTGCTGATTAACTGTTAAAATCATTATGTTCTTCATTCAGCTCCACATAATCCAGCTGTAGGATATTTCATAATTTTCTTTATATTTGTTAATATAGGAGATGATTATAGTGTTTTACCCCTACTGAGCAAAGTGTTGGCATCTTTCAGTGGAAGCCGCTCACATGTTTGTTCCAAGGCGGGGTGTCGGGAGAGCTGTCTTCCTGGAACACTGAAAGGGGCTCCTGTTTGACCCCTAAACTGGTGTCCAGTATGAGTTCCAGTACAGAGCTAAAGTGCTGTTCAGATTTGTAAGTTTTCAGCTTTCATCTGGGTGGTCTTCACGCCCATCATCCTTTTTTCCATCCTCTTTCCTATCATAGAGATTTCCCCACTAATTAGAAATGTATGATCTGTTTTTCAGACCCATTCTTTTTAGCCAGTGGTCTGATACAAATAACATAATCAACTGCAGTCCTCAGACTGGAAGTCTCCTCCATTTTCACTCCTATTTTTAACCTTTTGATTATTTAAAAAAAAAAAAAAAAAAAAAAAAAAGAAGACCAAGAAAAGAGGGAATGTCCAGGTGTGGTGGCTCACAGCTGTAATTCCAGCACTTTGGGAAGCCGAGGCAGGCGGATCACTTGAAGTTAGGAGTTTGAGACAAGTCTGGCCAGCATAGCAAAAGCCCATCTCTACCAAAAATAGAAAAATTAGCTGAGCGTAGTGTGGTGTGGTATGTGCCTGTAATCCTAGCTTCTAGGGAGGCTGAGGCAGGAGAATTGCTTCAACCTGGGAGACAGAGTACAGCTGTAGTAAGCCGAGGTTGTACCACTGCACTCCAGCCTAGACAGCAGGATGAGACTCCATCACAAAAAAAAAAAAAAAAAAAAAAAAAAAGGGAATGGAGCAAATGAATACCTGAGATGTCTTCATCAACTTGACTTCAGGTGACTCGTAGCAGATTCTCACTGTGTTGGCTCTCCTGCCATCTTCCAGTCAAACAAGGGTATTTCCTGGTACTCCACAGGAGTGCTAATTTTTTTTTTTTTTTTTTTTTTTTTTTGAGACAAAGTCTTGCTCTGTCACCCAGGCTGGAGTGCAATGGTGCAATCTCAGCTCACTGCAACCTCTGCCTCCCGGGTGCAGGTAATTCTCCTGCCTCAGCCTCCTGAGTAGCTGGGATTACAGGCACCTGCTACCGTGCCCGGCTAATTTTCATATTTTTAGAAGAGATGGGGCCAGGCTGGCATCGAACTTCTGACCTCGTGATCCACCTGCCTTGGCCTCCCAGAGTGCTGGGATGATAGGCGTGAGCCACTGCACCTGGCCCAGGGGTGCTAATTTTTTAATAGAAAAGAAATTGGGGCCAGGCACAGTAGTGTTCACCTATAATCTCAACACTGCCAGAGAGGCTGTGGTGGGAAGACTGCATGAGGCCAGGAGTTTGAGAGCAGCCTGGGCAGCATAGTAAGACCCCATCTCTACAAAAAAATTTAAAAATTAGCCAAGTGTGATAGCACTCACATGCAGTCCCAGCTCTTCTGGCAGCTGAGGCAGGGAATTGCCTGTACCCAGGAGTTTGAAGCTACAATGAGCTAAGATCACATCAGTGCACGCCAGCCTGGGGGACAGAGCAAGACCATGCCTCTTTTTAAAAAAAGAAAAAAAAAATTGGTCTCCGAATGTTATAGAATGATGGCATTTCAGAAAGGAAATTCCAATATTTAGATGACTCCTATTCATTCTTTCCTATGACATAACCCTTGATTCTATCTATCCTAACAAATTTTTATTTAAAAATTTCTCCTAAAATGCAGATAAATACGCTTGTGTTAAGGCTAATGTAAGTTAAATGGTTCTTGTGTAAAAATATTTTGATTTTAGTAAGGCTTGTTGACACTTAATCTGAAAGTTAGAAGTTGCTGAAAGAAGAGAATTTAAAATAAGAGAACGAAATGAAGATTTTGGAAAGTCCTCGGGGGTGGCCCTGTGCTGTTCCCTATCTGAGGGTGTTACAGTACTTAAGCGGGCGATGGCAGTTAGCTGTTTTGCCTACGCGAGGTTATTTCCTGGTCTAGTAAACTAAACGAAAAACCATGTCTTCCTCATGACATGCCCTGAAAAGGCTCAATGACTCCCTGGAACCAAATCTTGTTGTTTTGCTATTTGCCTGTTGGTTTTTTTTTCTTTCAATCCCTGCTTTCCCCTCAGCATTAAGGCAGGTATCTATATTATGGGATGATTTTTCTCCCAGAGCTGAAATGAGACACAATGACATGTGTTTTCATTGCCCTTTTTAGAAATATCTGCAAAGGTATTTCTTTACTTCAGCAAAGTAGGTATTCATAGAGGACATTCAAGTAACTGATTAGGAAAGCGTTTTACATGAGGCCATCTGGAAACAGAAGTGAGCAGGGCTTATAACCATAGAGTTGTAAGTACCCAGGATCCTCAAGCCACATAGAATACCTGGCCCTCAGATGGGCGCGGTGTCTCATGCCTGTAATCCAGTACTGTGGGAGGCCTAGACCGGTGGATTGCCTGAGGTCAGGAGTTCAAGACCAGCCTGGCCAACATGACAAAACCCCATCTCTACTAAAAATACAAAAATTAGCTGGGTGTGGTGGCAGGCATCTGTAATCCCAGCGACTCGGGAGGCTGAGGCAGAAGAATTGCTTGAACCCAGTAGGCGGAGGTTGCAGTGAGCCAAGATCACGCCACTGCATTCCAGCCTGGGTGATGAGAACGCAACTTCATCTCAAAAAATAAATACATACATAAATAATACCTGGACCTCACTCTGCTTTACTCTCTGAAGAATGTAGCATAGCTCAAGGTTAATTAACAAATGGGCTTTGAACTCTGGCAGCCCAGAGAAATATAAGATAATCTTATAATCAGATACTGGTAGAGGGTGAAATCAGGTATGGTTTCTGTAATGTGTAACTCACATTACAGATTTGTATTGTGAGTTGCATCTTGCTCCTGTTTGCAGAATTGTGTTAAATTAAAGCAGCGTCCTTAACAATCATACATATGAATGAACACACCCTCCAACAGTACAGTGGCAACATATTCCAGGACGTAGATTTGATGAGAAATGTCTGGGGACTCTGAGGGAAGCTAATCTTTCTGTTTCCTGCTTTGGAGGAGTGTATGGGAAAGAAACAGTGATGGCGCTTACCAGGAAGCAAGGTCAAACAAAATAATTTGCTTTCCTTTGAATTGATTGGTCGGTAAGATGAAGATAGATGTATCTAGTAATCTTTATTTTTGCAAGTAGTGACTTCCAGAGTGATCTAAAAATACACTTTTCTGCTTTGTAAAACAAGAAAAAAACAAATCACTCCAAACTATAGTCACAAACATGAAACATACCTTGTTCACAGCAGGCACTTCCTGTTGTTTGCTAAACAGTCAGAAGGTGTGAGCCCTGCCATTCTGTCTTTGTGTTTCGCAGGGTTTTCACTTTCTTCTGTGGAAGAAGATGGTATTCGAAGGCTGTACGTGAATAGTGTGAAGAAAACCGGTTTAGCTTCCAAGAAAGGTAAGTCAATAAAGGGCTGGTCTGTCCATCTTAAATGCCCTTTAAGGCTTCTCCAGTTTTTGAATGAGAAACATATGCCCAAAGGATTCATTTGTGAAAAGTATTTGAACATTTTCTCATTGAAAACCCTTCCAGGGAATGTAGTTTTTATTCCGTTGACTTAAGTATACGGGAAAGGTCACATTCTTGAACTTTTTCTTTTTTTTAATTTTTAGAGACAGAGTCTTGCTCTGTCACCCAGGCTGGAGTCTAGTGGTGCAATTATAGGTCACTGCAGCCTTGAAATCCTGGGCTCAAGCTATCCTCTCCCCTCATCCTCCCGAGTCCCTAGAGGAGTGCAGGTGCATGCCACCACACCTGATTCATTCATTCATTCATTCATCAGAGTCAGAGGTTTTGCTGTATTGCCCAGGCTGTTCTTGAACTCTTGGCCTCCAGCGATCCTCCCATCTCAGCCTCCCAAGTCATACATTTTTGGATTTTAAATCTGATTGAGTCCATTTCCATGGGGCTGGTGGGAAATCCCATTCTAATCATGTGGTCATTCTTCTCCACCTTTTAGGATGGTGTGGAGTATCTGGGGGGTTGGGCGGGGGGTTATTCTGGAGCAGGGCATGGGAAAAGACCCCTCTGTACTTTGGTCCACACTGGTCAAAGCCGACACTGGTCATTGTCTGAAGGCTCAGAGCTCTTTCAAATCAGATACTCTGTTGCTTCCATTCATGAAAGAATCTGCAGAAGTTAAGAACCTAGGGATTTCAGATCCAGCCTCCCTCCCCTTCTTTAGAGAGCACTTCCATGCTATACCCTGCCTGTTTCATTTCATCTCTGAAAGGGCCCATAATACATTTGGGTTACCTGGGGAACCCCAACTCTCCATTCTTTTTCTACTGCTGGTTAGTCTTTGCAACCTAGATGATTTACTCACAGTGTTAATTTCCTAGGGTTCCTGTAATAAATTGCTACACGTTGAGTGGCTTAAAATAACAGAAATGTATCCTCTCACAGTTTGGGGGGCCAGAAGTCTGAACTTAAGGTATTGGCAAGATTGATTCCTCCAGAGCCTCTGAGGGAAGAATGCCTTCATGCCTCCTTCAGGTTTCTGGGGGCTACCGGAAGCTTGGCATTCTGTGGCTTATGTCTGTATCATCCAATCTCTGCCCTAAGTCACATGGCTTCTGCCCTGTGTGCCACTCTGTGTCATTAACATGGCCTTCTTATAAGAACACCAGCCATTGGATTTAGGACCTACTCTAAATCATTATGAGTTCATTGTAACTTAATTTCATGTGTAATATTATATAATTATAATGATGAGATTCTTATAATTTCATCTGCAATATAGATCTATCCCTATTTCCAAAGAAGGTTGCATTCTGACATTCTGGGTGGACATGAATTTGCGCGGGGACACGCTCTTCAACCCACTGTACTCACTGTAAATAAATGGGACTGGTAGGTAGGGCTGGAAATCCACCTTTGTTTCTTCCTTCCTGCTATGGGATTTGTAATTTTCATCCAAGCGGTGGCAAAATAATACGTGTTGAACGTCAGAGACCAACACATCCAGGTCAACTGTGCTTAGATGTATTCACCTTGCATCTGTCGTGTTAACTGCTGCTGAGCGGAGCAGAAGAGGGAAATTGAGTGCTGATCTTTGCCACTGCCTTTTCTGTCCTGGTTCAGCCGAGTTCTGGGTAGTTCATGGCTTGTGAGCTATCTGTGCCAGTTACACTGACCTGTCCTGTAAACGCTGGAGAAGCACAGCTGCGGACTTGGCCGTGCACAGAAAGGCAAAGGCACGATGAGTGGGAAGTAAAGTCAGAATAATTGATCTGCTGCTGATTGTCACGGAGGAGCATTTTCCTTCTTTTTCTTTCCATACTTTCTAGGCCATAGGCAGCCTGGGGCCAAAGTGTGACACAGTCACTGAGCTGCAGCTCAGCTAAGAGCAGAGATGACAGACTTTCTTCCCCTTCAAGCCCAAAGACTGATTTTTATCTCTTTCAGCACAATGAGTGTGCCGGTTTGCGTGGCATGGGGGTGGGGAATCTGCCACCCTGGGTTTCAGTCACATCCTGTTTTAGTTCTTTGAATCCGAGAACCCTGGTGTTAAATGAAGATGAAACGGTCGTCTGCACCAACCCCCTTGCTCTGTCCTCAGCAGATGCAAGAGTGATGTCCATTTTGTCCTCCTGGTCCACACACATGATCCCAATACTCGGTGTGTCTATAAAGATATTGGGGGTATTCTGTGTTAAATTTAGCCATGAATTGGCTGAGCACGATGGCTCATGCCTGGAATCCCAGCACTTTGGGAGGCCAAGGCAGGTGGATTACCTGAGGGCAAGAGTTCAGGACCAACCTGGCCAATATGGTGAAACCCCATCTCTACAAAAAATACGGAAATTTGCTGAGCATGGTGGTGTGCGCCTGTAATCCTATCTACATGGGAGGCTGAGGCAGGAGAATCATTCAGTCCCAGGAGGTGAAGGTTGCAGTGAGCTGAGATCGTACCATGCACTCCAGCCTGGGCGATAGAATGACACTGTTTACAAAAAAATACAAAAAATTAAGCCACGAATTGAAGATCCCCTCCACCTGTGATTGAGAGAGTGCTGTGGATCCCACCGCCTCTTTGTGGATTCTTTCTGATTATAAAATACCCTCCTCCTTTCGCTTCCGTCGATGGTTCTAGGTTTTACCTGAGTCTTCTTTCTAGCCAGCCTTTGCTACCCAAACCTTACAACTGCTGAGTCTTTTTCTTTTCCAGATACCATTTCCAAATCCTTCAGCCATTTATTACAGTAGAATACACTCCGGGTGTTGCCTTTCAGACACAAGGTGCCACTGTGCCTGTTAAGATGTCCAGAGTGGGGTACAACCAGGAAGAGTGGAGCAGAACACAGCCTGATTGAATCTGAATATCCTGCTTGTGTAAAATCAGCCCACGTTCGGCTTTTTGTTGATTTATTTCTGTTAGCCTCACTGGGCTTCAGCTTGAGCAAGGTGACAGGGGAGCTCAGTTCCTGCTCCCACCGTCTCCCCTCCACACTTAGACTGCTCTGGCTGGACCTCACATTGGCTGTACTTATAGAATTGACTTTTGGGACATTCTCTATTTGATGTGGGCATGTTTGTTATGGCTCATCTTTCTACTCGTGGGGTCACCTGACAGTTATTTGCTGGCATTTAAGTTTTTTCTGGATTGTCACCCAGGGCAGAGGCCAGTAGAGGAAGCCATGTGTCATATTACTCTGGATTGCTTGGATACTTCACAAGTTTCCCGTGGTCAGTTGGGGGTTATTTCTGGGGAGGCTATGATTTTCTGTTAGAAAGAAAACTGTTCCTCTCTCTTCTACCAAATACTAATAACGGAAGCCAATGTCCATTGAATTTTTTTTTTTTTTGGTGATGGGATTTCACTCTTGTTGCCCAGGCTGGAATGCAATGATGCTATCTGGGCTCACCACAACCTCCGCCTCTCAGGTTCAAGCGATTCTCCTGCCTCAGCCTCCCAAGTAGCTGGGATTGTATGCATGTGCCACCACACCCAGCTAATTTTTGTATTTTTAGTAGAGATGGGATTTCCCTGTGTTGGTCAGACTGGTCTGAAACGCCCGACCTCAGGTGATCCACCGCCTTGGCCTCCCAAAGTGCTGGGATTACAGGCATGACCCACCATGACCAGCCATTGAATATTTCAATGTGTCCAGTGCTATGCTAAGAGTTTAACATTGATTGTTTTATTTAATCTCACTTAACCCATTTATTCCTCTTACATGAAACTGAGGCTAAGAGGGATTCAGTAACATGTCCACAGTCACAGACCTGGGACATGGGGAAGCTGTGACAGAAAGACCCTGGCAAGGCTCCTCATTTCTCACAGCTGTTGGATGCCTTATTAATACCAAGAGTACTCATTCAGGAAGACTCCTGAATGAGCTCACTGCAACCTCTGCCTACCAGGTTCAAGTGATTCTACTGCCTCAGCCTCCCGAGTAGCTGGGTTTACAGTGCACGCTACCATGCCCAGCTGATTTTTTGTGTGTTTTTAGTAGAGATGGGGTTTCACCATGTTGGCCGGGCTGGTCTCGAACTCCTGACCTCAAGTGATCTGCCCATCTCAGCCTCCCAAAGTATTGGGGTTACAGGCGTGAGCCACTGAGCCCAGCAAGGAAAAGATATTTTCTCACAGTCTGGAGAGGCTAGAAGTGTGACATCAGGCTGTACACAAGTTATGCTCCCTTTGAAGGCTCTAGGAGCGAGTCCTTTCTTGCTTTTTTGTTTCTGGTGGCTCCAGATGTGGCTGGAGCTGGTGGCTGCGTCAGTCCAGTCTCTGCCTCTACCTTCCCACGGCCACCTTCTCTCTTTGTCTCTCTCCTGTGTACCTCTTACCAGGACATTTATCAGTGGTCTTAGGAGCCATCTGATAATCCATCTTGATATTATCTCAAGGATTTTAACTTCCTTAGAGTAGCAAAGATCTTTTTTCCAAATAAGCTCCCATTCTCAGGTTCTGGAATGTAGATGTATCTTTTAGGGTGATACCATTTAACCTAGTGCACAGTCCTATTCTGCCAGTCATATAAACCCGTAACTTCTTTAAAAACAAAAACAAAAACAAACAAACAAACAAAAAACCTCAGGCTGGGCGTGGTGGCTCAGGCATGTAATCCCAGCACTTTGGGAGGCCGGGGAAGGCAGATCACGAGGTCAGGAGTTCGAGACCAGCCTGGTCAACACGGTGAAACCCCGTCTCTACTAAAATACAAAAAATTAGCTGGGCATGGTGATGGACACCTGTAATTTCAGCTGCTTGGGAGGCTGAGGCAGGAGAATCGCTTGAACCCAAAAGGCGGAGGTTGCAGTGAGCCGAGATTCTGCCACTGTACTCCAGCCTGCGCGATAGAGCGAGACTCTGTCTCCAAAAAAAAAAAAAAGAAAAGAAAAAGAAGAAAAACCCCGCTTGTCAAATGTAGTAGAAATTTTGTGTTTTCAAATCAAATACTTTGATGCCAAAATCTTTTCTCTGAAAATGAAATGGTTTGCTTCTCAGGATTTGGCCTCTGATATGAAGTAAACCATTCTTCTTTCCCTTCATTTCCCCTCCCACTATAATGTTTCTCAGAGTATCTTATGATAGAAAATTGATTTCAAAGCCTGGACACAGTGGCTCATGCCTGTAATCCCAGCGCTTTGGGAGGCTGAGGTGGGTGGATCACCTGAGGTCAGGAGTTCGAGATCAGCCTGACCAATATGATGAAACCCCCATCTCTACTAAAAATACAGAAAAAATTAGCTGGACATGGTGACATGCACCTGTAATCCCAGCTACTCGGGAGGCTGAGGCAGGAGAATTGCTTGAACCCAGGAGGCAGAGGTTGCAGTGAGCCACGATCACACCATTGCACTCCAACCTGGGCAACAAGAACAAAACTTTATCTCAAAAAACAAAACAAACAAACAAACAAAATTAGCCAAGCATGGTGGCACACGCCTATAGTCCCAGTTACTTATTAATACCGAGAGTACTGTCACTCAGGAAGACCCCTGTAGTAGTTCACCATACAAAACAATGCCATCGGGGTGGCTTCAAATAAGAGAACTGTCTTTTCTATCTTATCTTTTCTTTTTTTTTTTTTGAGACAGAGACTGAGGCACTAGAATGGCTTGAACCCAGGAGACAGAGGTTACAGTGAGCCAAGATCATGCCACTGCACTCCAGCCTGGGCAACAGTGTGAGACTCCATCTCAGAAAAAATAAAGAAATAAAAATAAAAATAATTTCAGATCCCCTGAGGTCAGGAGTTTGAGACCAGCCTGGCCAACATAGTGAAACCCCAACCCTACTAAAAATACAAAAAATAGCTGGGCATGGTGGTACACACCTGTAATCCCAGCTACTCGGGAGGCTGAGGCAGGAGAATCATTAGAACCCGGGAGGCAGAGGTTGCAGTGAGCCAAGACTGCACCACTGCACTTCAGGCTGGGCAGCAGAGTGAGACTCCATTCCTCCCAAAAACAAAAGAAAACTGATTTCAGGTATTTTAGAAACCTGAATGAGGATGTCAGGGCATGTGACTCTGTGATGCTGGGAAGTGAGAACTTGTCCATCGGGTCATTTTCTGCAGAATCTGGGTGGGATGCCTGAGGGCCCGGGAGGCTTCTCTTTCCTGCAATTTAGCATTTGTCTTTGCCCGCCCTTCACTCACTTTCTTTTTGAAGTTGGTTTTTCCATATTGGTATATAAAATGAGAAATTGGGCTCCTTCTCTTTCCCTAGCTGAAAGGATTATTTTATTTTCTTTCATGTTCTTCCCAACCTCTCCCTTTCTCAAGCTGCTGGAATGTTCTTCCAGTGCCGGTTTGAACTGCACCATAGTGTCTCAACTTCCTGTTCTTCTAGGTTGGGCTTGCTCATGGCCAGACTTTGGCAATTCCCCAGCAGATCTTTTTTTTTTTTTTTTTTTTTTTGAGACGGAGTTTCACTCTCATTACCCAGGCTGGAGTGCAGTGGCTCGATCTCGGCTCACCGCAACCTCCGCCTCCTGGGTTCAGGCAATTCTCCTGCCTCAGCCTCCTGAGTAGCTGGGATTACAGGCAAGCGCCACCACGCCCAGCTAATTTTTGTATTTTTAGTAGAGACGGGGTTTCACCATGTTGACCAGGATGGTCTCCATCTCTTGACCTCGTGATCCACCCGCCTTGGCCTCCCAAAATGCTGGGATTACAGGCGTGAGCCACTGCACCCTGCCCCCCAGCAGATCTTTTGGGGATCTACCAAAAGAGATTCACCCCAAGGTCTTGATGTAGTTTGAAAACAAAACCAAAAAGGGCAAAAATGATTGCACTGGGTTTTTGAAACTCATCTCTAATTGTGTTTGGAATGAGACATCCTTCCTTCTGTCCTCAGAGCCAGAGTGAACGCCTTGCATTTTGGTTCCATGGAAATGATCAATGGATATTAGCTGGCTGTGGCTTAAGTGTGCACTGAGGCATGAACATGTATAAAAAAACACAGTGATGGCAGTCATCAGAGAGCACTTCCATTCTCCCCGCCCCGCCCCAAAAGTGTAGGAAGATAGCCAGAATTAATTAGCATTTGTGAGCAATTGGCAGATGCTTGGAAGGAAGGAGATTAACAAAGGGGTAAGCTTGTTTGCTTGACGTATCGAGGACTGGCGAGGCATGTTGTAACCTGCAAATCTAGAACCTTTAGAACCTGAGGCCCATGTCCTCTCCTGAGAGTCACTTCTGAGCACCGAAGTCTGTCTGCAGCAGTACCTGGGGCTGTGAGACCCACAGCAGGTGTGCCCTTTATAACAGAGCTCCGAAGCTGTTGTGTGTGAAATTAAAAATTTTCCGTCTTGCGTTGGCAGGCTTGAAAGCAGGAGATGAGATTCTTGAGATCAATAATCGTGCTGCTGGCGCCCTGAACTCGTCTATACTCAAAGATTTCCTCTCACAGCCCTCGCTGGGCCTCCTGGTGAGGACCTACCCTGAGCTAGAGGAAGGAGTGGAGCTGCTGGAAAGCCCACCCCACCGAGTGGACGGCCCTGCGGACCTCGGCGAGAGCCCCCTCGCCTTTCTCACCAGCAACCCAGGTATGACTTTGCAGGGTGCTGGGGGCAAGTCTGAGCTCCGTTCCACCACAGCCCAGGGAGTTTGTCCTGCGGCTTGTATATTTCAGTGAGTTTCTCTGTCTGGCAGGTGGTATAAAATGTGTGTGCAAGATGGGCTGATGACTGGCCCTGCATTTCCTGTTGAAATTTCAAAGGCACAGGGAGCTTTATTTTCTCATAGAACCGTTTTGCTACAAATCCACCTGTCATCATGGACAGCTTTATAATGCTTCTTCTGTTTGTCATTTTGGAGACAGGTGAATGTTTAGAAGCCCTTGGTTGTGGAGAGAGATATGGAGGCACAAAAGTGTTAGAAATTGGGCCAGGCATGGTGGCCGACACCTGTAATCCCAGCAGTTTGGGAGGCTGAGGCAGGAGGATAACTTGAGGCCAGGAGTTTGAGACCAGCCTGGGCAACATAGTGAAACTCTATCTTTACCAAAAAAAAAAAAAAATTAGTTGGGCGTAGTGGTGAGCACCTGTAGTTCCAGCTACTCTGGAGGCTGAGGCAGGAGGATTGCTTGAGCCTGGGAGTTCGAGACTGCAGTAAGCTGTGATCACACCACTGCACTCCAGCCTCAGAGTCAGAGGCCTGTCTCTTAAGAGGAAAGAAAAAGGCTGGGAGCGGTGGCTCATGCCCGTAATCCTAACACTTTGGGAGGCTGAGGCAGGCAGATTCCTTGACATCAGGGGTTCAAGACCAGCCTGATCAACACGGCAAATTCCCATCTCTACTAAAAATATGAAAATGAGCCAGACGTGGTGGCGTGTGCCTGTAATCCCAAGCTGTGTAATCCCAGCTAGTTGGGAGGCTGAGGCAGGATAATTGCTTGAACCCAGGAGGCAGAGGTTGCAGAGAGCCAAAATCGTACCACTGTATTCCAGCCTGGGCGCAGAGTGAGACTCTGTCTCAAAAAGAAAGAACAAGTGCTGAGAATCACATGAGATGCTGAGACAAAGTCCTGCCTCTCTTCCTGCCTTCCCTGTCGTCATCTTCTAAATCACCCAGCCCTGCCTTCCTGCTGTCTGGGAGAAGGATGTGAGCTGAGATGCTGAGAGGCCCGCAGTGGAAATGTGTGCAGAGCGCTCGTTTGCTGTTTGTCTTTTGGACTTTTTCAACCTGAAGGCTGAACCAGAACCCATCTGTGAACCCCCTGCCCTGCCCTTCCTTCCTCTCCCCCTCCCTCTGGCAACCCGTGCTCATTCTCCCAGAAGCAGCGTGAGTGCTACCTGCCTTTCAAAGTCTTCCTGAGACCCCACAGAGTTAGCTCCTTCCTCTGGGCCCCACGACCCTGCAAATTTGACTTCCATGTGGGCCCTCATTCAATCATGCAATTTTTGTTTGCTTGTGTCTCTTTTTGCGTGAATGTATTTCCTGGGACTGGGTTTATATTCCTCGTGTTTGTCTTCCTGGCTCCTTACATGTGGTTCACTACACAGGTTGGCCCCATCTTGTTCAGCAAGAGGGTGAGTGAATGACCAGATGAACAGCACAGATTGCTGTCGTTTATTTCTCTATTGGGTTCATTTAGAGAGTTAGGGTTTTGTCATTATTTTCTCTTTTCAAAACTTGGGATAAAAAAGGAGCGTTCCATTCAAAATCTGAAGCGGAAGGCTCTTGGGACGTGGGTATTCTTGCCCTACCATTGTTTTTCAAATCATTTTCTGAAGCTTGGCTTGCAGAGGAAGCAGGAGCCCTGTGATAGCTCATTCTTTTGTTCATTGGCTCCTTGGAAGAATTTGACAAGTTGAAGCTTCAGAAAATTGATTGCTCTCAGTTACAGTTGACTTCCTTGGCTCATTTTAATGTCACTCTGGTCCCCACATCCCAGTCAAATTTTTGAAAAGCGGCTCCAGTGAGTTGCATACCCTTAATGAAGGAGAATGAAGAGCACAAAGGCTGTTACTTCATGTGGCCACAAGATGGCAGGCTTGACCCCATAAAACGGTTCACAGATACAGTTGTTTCTGGAATATGACTTTGAATGAGACCTATTATGTTAGGTTAGATTATTTAAAGGATTTTATAAGCTTGCACGTATATGCTACGATGCTGCAAGCAACAGTGTCTACTCAACTTTCTTTGGATTTTTTTTTCTGTCTGAGCCCTTCTGGTTTACAGATACCAATAAATTAATAAATAAATATATATATATATATATATTTTAAAAAAACAGGGGTTGGTAAACTATAACCCACAGACTAAAACCAGCCCACCACCTGTCTTTGTAAATAAAGTTTTATTAGAACACAGTCATGCCATTCATTTACGCCTTGTCTCTGGTTGCTTTCCTACTGCAATGGCAGAGTCAAGTAAGTAGTTGTGACAAGGACTTAGGGTCTGCAAAGCCAAAAATATTTACTCTACGGCCCATTACACATAAAATTTGCTGTCCTCTGATATGAAGTGTGACTGAGATTGCTCACAATTTGTTTCTTTAAAGATAGCCACTGTTAATGTTTTGGTCTATTTCTTCTTCTTTTTTTTTTTTTTTTTTTGAGACAGAGTTTTACTTTGTCGCCCATGCTGGAGTGCAGTGGTGCCGTCTCAGCTCACTGCAACCTCTGCCTCCAGGGTTCAAGTGATTCTTCTGATTCAGACTCCCAAGTAGCTGGGATACAAGCACCCACCACCTTGCCCAGCTAATTTTTGTATTCTTAGTAAAGCTGGGGTTTCACCATGTTGGTCAGGCTGGTCTGAAACTCCTGACCTCGGATGATCCACCCGCCTTGGCTTCCCAAGTACTGGGATTACAGGCATGAGTGCCCGGCCACATTGCTTTATCTCTTAAAATTTTGCAGTCATCAAAAATCCTTCAGAACAGTCTGCTTTGTCAAGTTAGGCAATCAGAGTGACTCAGGAATAAAGCGTGAACGTAAAGCCTCTGTATTTTTTTTTTTTTTTTTTTTTTTTTTTTGGTAAGGTTTCTAAACTGGCTTCACAATTAGTAAATTTCAGAAGAATTCCTGAATACTCTGGTCAAGTAGCAGCCCAAGTGGACCTGCGCGAGGGGAGAAGGCCTGTAGCTCCCCGCCTGGGTCTCTGCCTTCTCATCGCTTCTGCTGCTAGTCCCCACTTTACAGTGGAAGGTAAAAGCAAAGGAAAGTAAACAGGATAAAAGAACTGAAAGATTGTTCCGTGATGGGGCAGAGATAAAGCGGTATCGACAGACAGCAGCAGTTAAAGTAGAAAACAACCGAGAAAATGTTGTACAATAGGCAGGCTGGCCTACAACCTTAGTCTAAATTTAGAAGTAACTAAAAATAAGAACCATCCTGAGCGGCAGGTTTGAGGTTTGACGGGAGTGTGGGTTGACTGGCGTCCTCGGGAGACGGCCTTGCCACGTCTCAGGGACCCTGGGGTTCACGTGAGTGATGGCTGCTGCCTGGTGCTGGACGCTGGTCCTGCAGAGATCCACTGTCTCACAAGCTCCATGGTACAGACTCGGCCAGGTCCTCGCCTAGGAACCCTGAGTGAGTATGGGATTAGCTTTCAGAGTTGGATTATTTCTGAACTGCTTTCTCATGGAGAGGTTTATTTCTTCTGTGTAGAAGCATCACAGCCTGCTGGCTAAGTAGGCCTTGGAACCAAGTTCTTTGGAACTCAGTCCATTTCTTTGGAACTCAGTCATTTGCCGGGGACAGAGTCTGACTCCGTCGCCCAGGCTGAAATCCAATGGCAGGATCTCGGCTCACTGCAACCTCTGCCTCCCGGGTTCAACTGATTCTCCCGCCTCAGCCTCCCAAATCGCTGAGATTACAGGCACCTGCCACCCTGCCCAGCTAATTTTTTTCTGTTTTTAGTAGAGACAGGGTTTCAACCGTGTTGGCCAGGCTGGTCTGGAACTCCTGGCCTGAGGTGATTCACCCACCTCGCCTTCCAAAAGTGCTGGGATTACAGGCCTGAGCCACCGCACCCGGCCGGAACTCCGTTTGTTTCTATGTTCATCAGTTTCATGACCTTGACCTGGTCGTGGTTAATCCCTCTGGGCCCCGGTGTCCTCACCTACAAAATGGGGATAATGCCACACTCATCTCACTGGGCTGTTGTCAGGACTAAATGAGTCATAAAAATAAAGCATTTAGAATATTACCCAGTAAGCACTAAATAAATGTTTTGTATCTGAACCCATTCTGTCACGGGGGACCTGAGGATTCCCCGGCCTGTGACCAGAGATGGCTCTTCTTCAGTCATCTCCCTGCCTTCTGCACCACCTCAGTCTGAAACAGGTGGATTGCCTGATAACGAAGTTCATGAATTACACCTTGTTTATATTTTCCTTGCCCAAATCGAAAGAAATGAATGCTGTAGCCTAGAATGCTGAAGTTCCTGGGCCCTTTTTCAGAGCTCATGAGGCACTTAGTCCGAGATGGGGTCTGGGGTCTGGGTCTGCATTTGTTCTGGTGGTTGCTTTTTTTTTTCTTTTCTTTTCTTTTTTAATTGAGAGGGGATCTCGCTCTATCACCAGGCTGGAGTGTTCCCCGGGTTCAAGGGATTCTCCTGCCTCCACCTCCCAAGTAGCTAGGATTACAGGCATGTGCCACCACGCCCAGCTAATTTTTGTATTTTTAGTAGAGACGGGGTTTCACCATGCTGGCCAGGATGGTCTCGATCTCCTGACCTCGTGTTCTCTGGTGGTTGCTTCTAATGTGCAGCCCTGATTGGCGACCCCTTACATCACCAACTCTTCCTGGTTATTGTTCCCCTGCTCCCTCCCCCTCTCCCCACCACTTTTTCTTATCTTGGTGGAATCATAAGATAATTGGAATGTTTCGGTGACGGTGACGGGCAAACCTTCTATAGTTTGTTGATCACATTTTGTGATCTGCTTCACTGAGATTTTTTTGTCATGAAAATTTGTTAGGTGGTCCTGTAGGACGCTGTCCTTTCTCCAGTTCCTTGGTTTATGAGGGAAGCCTGCTGAATGTGCTGCCATGTTGGCTTGGAAAGCCAGGATCTGCTGGCCGCAGTGGCTCACGCCTGTAATCCCAGCACTTTGGGAGGCTGAGGCCAGTGGATCACCTGAGGTCAGGAGTTCAAGACCAGCCTGACCAACATAGTGAAACCCTGTCTCTACTAAAAATACAAAAACTTAGCTGGGCATGGTGGCAGGTAACTGTAATCCCAGCTTCTAGGGAGGCTGAGGCAAGAGAATCACTTGAACCCAGGAGGCGGAGGTTGCAGTGAGCCAAGATTGTGTTTGTCTCAGGAAAAAAAAAAAAAAAAGAAAGCTAGGATCTGCATGAGGAGAGTCTATCCTATCCTAAGTGTTCTAAAACTCAGTTTCCTACTCTTGGCTGTTTGCCATCCATGAGTTCTGGTTTGCAGTCTTATGAAGCTACTTTCATCTGTTTGGTTTTCTTAAAGCATTTGTTTTCATATGTATTTGTAGCAAAAAAGGGGAAGGATGTCTAGGACAAAAAGATCGTTCCTCCAGCGGCTGTTATTATAAAAAGATCTCAGTAGTGAAGAGGAAGCTGGACTAGGAAGTTGCAGAACTGTATTTGTGTGAGGTTTCAAAAAAGTCTCTCTCGTGTTCTTGTGTGATTTATTTTACATGCTGATCTTATCTAGCAATGTTAACAATCTGGGCGAGGTAATGCTTTGCTGTGGGGTGCTGTCCTGTGCATTGATGTTTCGCAGTACCCCTGCAAGCCACTGTAAGACAATGGTACACCACCTCCCCAAGTCGTGCCCATCAAACATACCTTCAGACATTGCCAGAAGTCCACTGAGCAGCAAGATCTCCCCAGTTGAGAACTACTGGCCTGATTTATTAAAAGATACATCTTTATCACCCAGTTAGGGAGATGTTGCAGTGAACATCGATATAGGAAAGCAAAGCAAATCTAGATGTAAAATAGGTTTTTAAAACAGTTTTATAGGCCGGGCTTAGTGACTCAAGCCTGTAATCCCAGCACTTTGGGAGGCAGAAGTGGGCGGATCACGAGGTCAGGAGATTGAGACCATCCAACATGGTGAAAACCTGTCTCTACTAAACATACAAAAAAATAAAAATTAAAAAAAAAATTAGCTGGGCATGGTGCTGCACGCCTGTATTCCCAGCTACTCAGGAGGCTGAGGCAGGAGAATGGCTTAAACCCAGGAGGTGGAGGTTGCAGTGAGCTGAGATTGCTCTGCTATGCTCCAGCCTGGCAATAGAGTGAGACTCTGTCTCAAAAATATGAAAAGCAAAGTTGTGGTTGTTTTTTTGTTTTGTTTTGTTTTTTAAGTAAGATGGTGTTTCACCATGATGGCCAGGCTGGTCTTGAACTCCTGACCTTAGGTGATCCACCCACCTCAGGCTCCCAAACTGCTAGGATTATAGGCGTGAGCCACCATGCGCGGCCGAAAAGCAAAGTTTTATAAGCCGGATACAGTGGCTCATGCCTGTAATCCCAGCACTTTGGGAGGCTAAGGCTTGTGAATCACCTGATGTCAGGAGTTCCAGACCAGCCTGACCAACATGGTGGAACTCTCTACTAAAAATATAAAAATTACCTGGGCGTGGTGGTGGGAGCCTGTAATCCCAGCTACTAGGGAGGCTGAGGCAAAAGAATAGTTGGAACCTGGGAGGCAGAGGTTGCAGTGAGCATAGATTGTGCCATTGCACTCCAGCCTGGGCAACAGAGGAAGACTCCATCTCCAAAAAAAGTTTTATAAACCATTTATTGGGAGAATTCCAACACAAATACCCTTTTATGGCCTTGTTTTTCCTTTTTACATCAAGGAGAGAGCAAAGAAAAAAATAAATGCAATTATGTAACAGTAATTATGCAAAACCTCAGCTTTTATGCAAATTATAAGAATCACAGTTCAAGTGACACCATTAGTGTCTTTCCAAGGTTTCAGGCGCCTGTTTATAGCTGTCTTCGGGCTCACGTTCACTTTATGTTTCGCTTCACGCAGCTCTGCTGTGATTGTCCCTAGAATCCCACTTGACCAGTTGAGGTGAAGCAGGTGCCTTGGTTTATCTCAAGGAGTAGCCCACAGGATGACAATAAAAGTGCCAGAGGCCAGGCGTTGATTATGGCTCCCCCTATAATCTCAGCACTTTGGGAGGCTGAGGTGGGAGGATTACTTGAGCTCAGGAGTTCGAGACCATCTTGGGCAACATAGTGAGACCTTGTCTCTACTAAAAATTTCAAAATTAGCCAGGCATGTGGTATGCACCTGTAGTCCCAGCTACTCAGGCAGCTAAGGCAGGAGGATCCCTTGAACACAGGAGGTTGAGGCTGCAGTGAGCCTTGATCACACCACTGCACTCTAGCCTGTGTGACAGAGCAAGACCCTATCTCTAAAAAAAAAAAAAAAAAACAGGCTGGGTGTGGTGACTCACGCCTATAACCCCAGCACTTTGGGAGGCTGAGGGTGGATCACCTGAAGTCAAGAGTTCAAGACCAGCCTGGCCAACACAGTGAAACCCTATCTCTACTAAAAATACAGAATATTAGCCAGGAATGGTGGCAGGCGCCTATAATCCCAGCTGCTCCGGAGGCTGAGGCAGGAGAATCACTTGAACCCAGGAGGCGGAGGTTGCAGTGAGCTGTGATCACACTACTGCACTCCAGCCCGGGCAACAAGAGCGAAACTTTAAAAAAAAAAAAAAAAAAAAGAAAAAGAAAAATAAGTAACAATAATTTAAAAAATAATAAAAGTTCCAGAGTTCCAAGGACCGAAGCTGCTTCTTGTTCAGTAAATGGTTATTCCTGCTCCTGTGCTGGAGAAAGCTTAGTGCCTGTGGCTAGCAGCAGCCCCATGGCTTGTTAAAGGCAATTAAGGCCAGCGCTGGAGTTGGAAAGTCAGCCCCTTTGATAAAAACCTCAGGCGTGTCTGTGTGATGCCAAGTGGAAGCTTGTGCTCTGTGGTCTGGACCAATGTCCCTCCTGCAGGAAGTAGATTAAGCAGCATTTGTTTAACAGGAAAGGCCTCTGTGATAGCCGTGAAAATCCAAGGCACCTTGCTTCAGAGTGGGAAATTGCCAGGTGCAGAGCACGGACAGCCGCTTGGTCCGCATGGGCAGGACGTGCCTCTGTGCAGGCCCCGTGAAGTGTGAGGTTCTATTTTGGTCCGATGTTCCATGGAGATGGCCTGGAGCTCGATTCTGAAAACTGAAGACAGTCAGGCGGCAGGGAGGGGCAGCAAAGGAAGAGGAACTGCACAGATTTCTCTTCCCACAAACAAATATGGTCCAGGGCTTCAGATTCTCTGAAGTTTCACAGATACGCGGCAGCACATGGTCCTCTGTTTGTTTGTTGATAACATTTGGAGCCATGCGCGCCTTGTAAACTGTCGGCCTGCTGTGCTTGTCACACAGCACATGGCCTGCTTGGGTGGGCCCTGCTGGGGCCGGGGCGGGGTGACTTCCAGTGTGATTTGATTGATGCCACCGTCAAATCCTGCTTGTGGGAAAACAAAATGTTTCAGAGACTGAGGTGATCTATTTTTATATGTTTAACGATTATTAATGTCTCTTATATTTGACTGTCACAACAAGCTAACAGGATTAGTAAGGTCCAAATCTACAGTTTTTATGGATTTTTAAATTTCTCTCTAGGGGAAACAAAAACTGAGATTTTGTGACATTTGATTAAAAAGAAGTTATTGTCTACCAAGTTAAAGTTGTAACGTCCCCCCTTCTCTCTCTCTCTCTCTCTCTCTCTCTCTTTCTTTCCTTTCTTTCTCTTTCTTTTTTCTTTCTCTCATTCTATAATAGTTGTTTTGGTTTGTGTTTTAGCTGTGTTGCAGGGATGTTTGTGCTGATATTATTATGGGCATTTATACGGAATTCTTAAAATCTTGTAACAGTAAAATGACTGAAAAGCAAAATAAAATCGTATCCTAATGGTTGAGTCCAAGCTGAGTATCTTCACTGACAGCGTCAAAGCTTTCTTTTACCCCATCCCCAATCTCTTTTTTTCCAATCAGGGATTTAAACGCAAGCATTAATAAGACCTTTTAAAAATTCAGTGTGACGACTTTTTTTCTTGGGAAGCGTTTGAATTGGAGGGTCTGCTTAAAACACATTGTTAAGACACCTCACGAGGCCAGACTTTTTTAAAGTGGATGTGTCTAATCCGGGTAAATGAAAGGTGAATCTCAGTGTGAACATATACTAATATGTTTGCACTTCCCAAGGTCTCCCCAGTGTCTGTCCTGCTAACGGCGTGTGGAAAGTACCGATTGCAAACGTTTTTGCAGTCACAAAAATATTATTATTGGAAGTAACTTGAAAGGCAAAGCATTGATTTTACCTGTTCACCACAGTGGATTTTATTTATGGCATTACAGCAGTTTTTTGTGTGTTTGTTTTGTTTCTTTTCGAATAGAGTTGGGGTTTCACTCTGTCACCCAGGCTGGAGAACAGTGTCATAATCATGGTTCACTGCAGCCTTGAACTCTTGGGCTCAAGCATCCTCCTGCTCTAGCCTCTCAAGAGTTTGGGATTCCATTTGTGAGCCACTGCGCCCACCTCTACAGTGGCTTTTCGTTTGGTGGATGGTCCCTGTCTGAGAGGGCTGCAGTCCTGCTCTGGGCTTCTTAATTCCCTGAGGCTTTGTCTGTCTAGATGGAGCCCTGGTCCCTCTCTCCTGGGCCCCTGTGCCCGCTCTCCTGGGCCCCTGCTCCATGCCTGGCAGTGTGCTCGGTTTGGGCTATGAATGGGCATTCTCCTTGCTCTGGCTGCTACTTTGGCCACCACTGAGCCTCATCGTCAACTTTCTTGTCTGTGATTGGTGCCTTGTTTACTGGTAAATAGGTGGGGACAGGAAAGTCCAGAACAAAGAAGATAATTCCTCCAATGTCTATCATTAGGGAAAAGCCACTCGCCTACTGCTACTGTGAGTAGTTCAAAGGAAGCTGGAGTAGGAAGTTGCAGAACTGTTTGTATGGGATTAAAAAACAAACAAACTTGACAATGTTGTTGTCTACAGTTCTTAAGCTGGGGGTGTTTAGAAAAGGTCCTGAAGTATGGGAGTAGGAACAATGCCCCTTCCCATTTGAATTCCCTCTTCCTGCCATGCTGATGTCTCTCCTCAGCTTTCTTGAAGTGTACCAATATCAATTCCTGCCTGTGTGGCTTTCTTGTATTGTGAAATTCCCTCTAACCACTTATTGGTTACCTACTACCATGTAACAAATCACTCTGAAAGCTGTTTCACTTGCTCCCTGTTCTGTGACTCAGCAGTTTGGCCTGGTCTCAGCTGTTTGGTTGTTCTGCTGACCTTCCCTGGATTCACTCATGTGGCTCTGTGGTCCAGTGGCTTGACTGAGGCTGGAGGGTTTAAGATGGATGTACTCACTCCCACGTATGGTGACTAGACAGCTGTGCTTCCTGTCCTTGGGATCTCTCATAGAAGGCTAGCTTGAGATTTCTTTGTACGGTGAGCTCGGAATTCCCAGCAGGGCAAGACCAGAGACTTGGCTCACAATTAGTATATTATCTCTTAAGTTGCATTCTGTTGGTGAAAGCAAATCACAGAGCCGGCCCAAATTCATGGCGTGGCAAAACAGACACAAAAGTCTGTGCTTAAAGAGATGAAAGAAACAATAACTGTCCTCTTTGCAAATGACCTGCTACAAACTGCATTGGCCATTCTAATTCATTTTATTGATTTTTATCTTCAGTTAAGGGTAGAAAATACGACTTGGGGATAAAAACTAGGCTTTAGAATCAGATATGCCTCCAGGTATTGATTTGTAAGTTCTTTTATATTTTAGATGTTAGTATTTTGCTAGTTATACATGTATTGAAGTTAACTTTTATCAGTCTATGATGTTTCTTCTATATTTGATGTCTTTTTACAAACAAAAGTATTTAATTTCAGTAAAATCTGGATTTTCCATCTTATATGGTTTGTACTTTTTATAGCTGGTTTAAGAAATCTCTCTCGCCCCTGAAGTAGTAAACACTGTCTTCTATATTTTCAGTTTGAGCTATTCACTTACTGGTTTATGTCTCTGGTACTGATTTTTGTGCATGGTGTGAGTTAGGATCCTGTGTAATGTTTTTTCATGTGGGTCATCCACCGTCCTGGCATCATTTGTCAAATATTCTATTCTTTTCTCACTGGTCTGCAATGTTACAACTGCTGTATTTCACATGTCCCATATACAGTTGGCCCCAGTTTATGATGACTTGACTTAATGATTTCATTGGGACATAATCCCATCATAAATTAAGGAACATCTTCAAGGAACATCTGCATGGGATGGAGGCACTGTTCTGAGCTCTGTGTTCTGTTAGCCTCTTCTGCACTGCTTTAAATTACTATAATTTTATAATATGTTTTGAGATCCAGTATCCAAAATACCCTAATCTTGTTTTTCTGTTTCAAAACTATCTTTGGTGTTACTGGCCTTTTTTTCTTTCATAAAATATTTAGTTCCAAGAAAAAATGTTGCCAGGGTGGTCTGCATGCATACAGATTCTTTGTTATTGCTTGAAACTTATACTGTGGCTACTATGTGGCCTAGTTGCAGAAATCACTAATTCTTATGGCAAATGTACATTCACCAATTTCTTGGGAATAGGTCTGAAATGCATTCATGGATCAAGCTATATAATTACTGATGTTTACACCTTCTGTATCCCGATGAATCGACTGTGTCTGACGTTTATGAACCTTTCCTTATGTTTGCCTAATGGAGTTTTCCATCCTTTTAATCTTCTGTGTCTTTTATGTTTAAGTCTATGGCTTCCATAGAGCATGCAGCGGGGGCTTGTTTTGCATTGTTTTTCTTCTTTAATCTAAACATGAGGATTAAGTATGGTGTTTAGCTGTTTTACATTTATTAGAATAGCTGTGTATTTTTATTTGTTCCTATGATCTTGTTTCCCTGAATTTATCTTGTTTTCCTTTCCTGTCCTCTTCTAGGTTGCATTTATAAATTCTGCTTTCTCCTTTTGACCTATATCCTCGATTTGATCTTAAATTTTTAACATGATTATTTATTTATTTATTTATTTATTTATTTTTGAGATAGTTTCACTCTTGTTGCCCAGGGTGGAGTGCAATGGCACAATCTCAGTTCACTGCAACCTTCTGCCTCCCAGGTTCAAGGGCTTCTCCTGCCTCAGACTCCCGAGTAGCTGGGATTACAGGCATGCACCACCATGCTCAACTAATTTTGTATTTTTGGTAGAGACAGGGTTTCTCCATGTTGGTCAGGCTGGTCTTGAACCCCTTACCTCATGTGATCCACACCTCAGCCTCCCAAAGTTAGTCTTTCTAGTTTCTTCTTGGACAAAACTGTGAAATGGCTTTAAATATAATCACTTCCACTACTGTTTTAGTTGCAGTTTGTATTTTGTTTCACCCCCAGTACTTTTTTTGGGGAGTTGGGGGTTTTCATATATACCAAGACTTATCTGTGTGTGTATCATCTGTTTCTCATTTTAGCTTGCATACCAGATCTTTTTCTTTTTTTCCCCACGCTCAAGTACATTCTTTAGAGAACTTTTTCAGTGAGATTCTGTTCATGGTAAACTTTTTCACTCTTTGTTTCTCAACAGTCTTTATTAAAGTCTCTTTCTTGGATGATATTTTAGTTGAAAATGCTATTCCATAGTGATAGCGTTAACATTTGAAGATTTCTATGCTATAGAAAGGCAATGTCTTTGGACAAATGTTTCAGTCTTTTCTCATTGCGTCAATTTACATCTCGTCTATTGAGTTTCATTTCAGTGGTTATAGTTCCTATTTCTAAAAATTCTATTAATTTACTTGATGTTTTTTGAAGTTACCTCCTTCTTCTTCTTTTTTTTTTCCCCCTCAAAAAAAAAATATATATATATATATTATATATCTCAATCCCAGGCTGGAGTGCAGTGGTGCAATCTTGGCTCACTACAGCCTCAGTTCACTGCAACCTCCACCTTCCAGGTTCAAGTGATTCTCCTGCCTCAGCCTCCTGAGTCCTGGGATTACAGTCATTCACCACCATGCCCAGCTAATTTTTATATTTTTAGGAGAGATGGGATTTCATCATGTTTGCCAGGCTGGTCTCGAACTCCTGACCTCAGATGATCTGCCCACGTTGGCCTCCCAAAGTGCTGGGATTACAGGTGTGAACCACTGTGCCCAGCCCCCTTTCTTCTTCTTTTAAGAAAATATTTTAAGGCCGGGCACGGTGGCTCACGCGTGTAATCCCAGCACTTTGGGAGGCTGAGGTGGGTGGATCACGAGGTCAAGAGATCGAGACCATCCTGGTCAACATGGTGAAACCCCATCTCTACTAAAAGTGCAAAAAATTAGCTGGGCATGGTGGCGCACGCCTGTAGTCCCAGCTACTCGGGAGGCTGAGGCAGGAGAATTGCTTGAAACCGGAAAATGGAAGTTGCAGTGGAGCCAGGATCGCGCCACTGCACTCCAGCCTGGTGATTGATAGAGCAAGACTCTGTTTCAAAAAAAAAAAAAAAAAGAAAAGAAAAAAAATATTTAAGCATACTTACGTGATGTTTTATATATGATCATTGCAGTGTCATTCCTTGGGGGTCTGATTTTGTCACTTACTGTGTGTGTTGCCTCTTGCTTATAGTGATGTGTTGCCTCTTGGGTTTTATAATATGGGATTATGGGTCCTTGTTTGATCAAGTTCTATCTCTGAGTATTATATGATACTATCATTAAGAGTGAATTCTTCCAGAGTAGATTTGTTTTTTTCTCCTATCAGATGCCTTATATAAACACATAAAGTCAGTTCTGTGATTAGAATTTCAGGGAAGCGGCAGGGTATGGTGTCTCATGCCTATAATCTCGGCACTTTGGGAGGTGGGCAGATCATCTGAGGTCAGGAGTTCAAGACCAGCCTGACAAACATGGCAAACCCCGTCTCTACTAAAACTACAAAAATTAGCCAGGCATGGTAACTGGCACCTATAATCCCAGCTATTCAGGAGGCTGAGGCAGAAGAATCACTTAAACCTGGGAGGCAGAAGTTGCAGTGAGCTGAGATCGCACCACTGCACTCCAGCCCAGGCGACAGAGTGACTTTCCTCCTACCCCAAAGTATAGGCAGAATTTCTTTTTCCATCTCTTTTTCTTTTGCCAGTGAGCACTTTTTTCTTTTAGTCTATGTCTTTTTAGACTGAGGGGCATAACCCCTCAGAAGCATAGAAAGGTGGGAAATTATATATATATATATATATATATATATATATATATATATATATATATATTTTTTTTTTTTTTTTTTTTTTTTTTTTTTAAAGATGGGGTTTCACCATGATGGCCAGGCTGGTCTTGAACTCCTGACCTCAGGTGATCCACCCACCTCGGCCTCCCAAAGTGCTAGGATTACAGGCATGAACCACCGCACCTGGCCGGAAATTTACTTCTAACTCCAGAAGTTGTGCAGACCCAAGCCCTGTCTTCTGTTAAAGACAGAAGGCCTTACAGTTAAACCAAAGGCTTCAGGGCAGTGAGTCTCAAACTGGGTGGTGATGCTGTAGGGAAATGTGTGGGTGCATTTTTTATTGTCACAGGACAATCAAGTCTTAACTGTTTTAGTGCTCAGGAGCCAGGGAGCCTAGTGCCAAGTATACACACCAAGTGCACAATTCTGTCCCAAAGGAATTGTCCCCCTGCCAACACCAACACGTTCTCTCACCCTTTGGGAAACACAGCTTTAGGGTTTGGGGATTGATGGATATACTTACGCTGCCATGGGATGGACACCACCCCACTTCTTTTATCTCCTTTATCTTCTTCACTTGGGCTTTGGAGAGTTTTTGGAGCTCAGCTTTGTTTTAAAAGGATATTTGTTTTACTTTAGCATCTCTGAGTGTTTTGTAGAAGTAGATTTATTTGTTTGTTCTTCAGGGTACCTTGCTCTCACAGTATTATTAAAAATGAAAATCCTGACCGGGCATGGTGGCTCACGCCTGTAATCCCAGCACTTCAGGAGGCCGAGGAGGGTAGATCACGAGGTCAGGAGTTTAAGAGCAGCCTGGCCAAGATGGTGAAACCCCGTCTCTACTAAAATTCAAAAATTAGCTGAGCATGGTGGCGCACACATGTAGTCCCAGCTACTTGGGAGGCTAAGGCAGGGTGAATCGCTTGAACCTGGGAGGCGGCGGTTGCAGTGAGCTGTGATCAAGCCACTGCACTCCAGCCTGGGCGACAGAGCAAGACTTCACCTCAAAAAAAGAAGGAAGAAAAAATGAAAGTCCGGCCAGGCACTGTGGCTCATGGCTGTAATCCCAGCACTTTGGGAGGCCAAGGCAGGCAGATCACCTAACGTCTAGAGTTCAAGACCAGCCTCGCCAACATGGTGGAACCCCATCTTTAAAATAAAATAAAATAATAATTAAAAAATATATAAATAAAAATACAAAAGTTAGCCGGACATGGTGGTGGGTGCCTATAATCCCAGCTACTTGGGAGGCTGAGGCAGGAGAATTGCTTGAATCTAGGATGCAGAGGTCGAAGTGGCACAAAGATTGCGCCACTGCTGTCCAGTCTGAGTGACAAGAGTGAAGCTCCATCTCAAAAAGAAAGAAAGAAAGAAAGAAAATGCTTTTATTTGCTTTCTCACTATTTCATGAGCATCAACTATATCCTAGGCATTGTAAGCGATGGGTGTGCAGGGTTACGGCATTTCTCTGCACCGTCTACCGGTTGTACAACTCCAGGAGGTTGTGATTCTGCAGACCACACTGTGAAGGGGGACCCTGTCAGTTGTGCATCTGGCTGCTCTGGGCTTCGCGCTGAGCCTGGCATGGTTCCTGTGATCAGAGCACTGAGTGCTGTTGCCATCGTGTTCCCACATGAGCTTGTCAGCTCTTCCACATCAAGGATCAACTCTTCCTCTTCTTTCTGGCCCCATACCTAGGTCATTGCCCCGATGCAAAATATTCAAGCACTTTTGTTTTGGCAATGACAGTTGACATAGATGATTTCTGCCAAGTTAGTTGAGCTTCCTTTTTTGACCACTACCACCTTAAGAGCTAGCAATGAGTGATCAAATAATGAAAAGAAACTCGAGAAAATCCAAGTGCCAGAGCCAAAAAGTGGAGAAACCAAGAGAAGCCTCTAAGCCATTCAAGGTACCGTCACTTAGTTGGTGCCTCATTCCAGAGAAGGAGAAAGGGACAGTAGGAGGCAGCGTTGGTGCCAGGTTGGCTCAGAGGTCCACCTCCTCCCTAAGTTTCCTGGCCGGCTTGGACCTGAATAGAAAGCGTTGCCAGGCAGCTAATGGCTGTAATGGTGTCATTGGAGCAAGGGAGCCACTTTGCAGCCTCTCATCTAAAGCATCAGAGGCTCCTTCTGCTTCCATTTCTTCTCTTTCCTTCCCTCTTGTCTGGTTATGTTGATGCTCTAGTCCGCGATCCAGTGCCTCCTACTGTAGGACAGTGGTACTCACACCACTGTCTTCTCAGATTCAGCTAGAGAAAGGTTTTCAATGTTGCAGTCTTTCTCTTCCAAGTATGGTCCATGGACCTGCAGTTTTGATGAGTATTATTCAGAGCTGGTAAGAAATGCAGAATCTTAGGCCCAACCCCATGCCGGTTGAATGAGAGTCTGCATTTAACATGATCCCCCAGGGATTCAGATGCTCTGTCAGTCTGAGAAGCACCCCTTGGGAAAGTGATCCTCATGTTCTCTTCTCAATGCAGAGAACTACTATAGAGATTCACTGTAGTAAGCACTCAGTAAATAGCAAAGGAAGAAAGTTGCTTGCATTTTTGCACAGAATTTCATGGGAAGAGCAGGTATTATAAGATATTTATAGTTTGTCAGACTTGGCAAAGATAGATTTTGCAGGATTTTTCAGGTAATGGATATGGGAAGTCATTTTTTTTGTTGTACTGGTCTCAGTATGTTTTTAAAAATTATTTTAGTAATTAATGAATTAATTCATCAACGTATTAATTGTAACATTAGCAAAATTAGTTACTTTTTTAATACATAAAATATATATTCTTTTATTATGGTGGCCAATGCCTGTAATCCCAGCACTTTGGGAGGCCAAGGTGGGCGGATCACCTGAGGTCAGGAGTTTGAGACCAGCCTAACCAACATGGTGAAAACCCATCTCTACTAAAAATACAAAATTAGCCAGGCATGGTGGCACATGCCTATAATCCCAGCTACTTGGGAGGCTGAGGCAGGAGAATTGCTTGAATCCAGGAGGTGGAGGTTGTAGTGAGCTGAGATCACGCCATTGCACTCCAGCCTGGGCAACAAGAATGAAACTGTGTCTCAAAAAAAAAAAAAAAATGCACACACACACACACACACACACACACACACACACACACACACATTCTTTTATTATAAATTATTATTGTCTTAGCTTAAGCCGCTATAACAAAATATTGTAAACTGAATGGCTTAAACAACAGTCATTTATTTCTTAACAGTTTTAGAGCCTGGGAAGCCACGTCATCTGGATGCTAGCCAATTTAGTTCCCTGGTGAGGGCTCTTTCCCTGGCTTACAGACAGCTGCCTTCTTACTGTGTCTTCACGTAGTGGAGAGAGAATAAATTCTGGTTTCTGTCTCTTCTTACAAGGGCACTAATTTCATCCCTGGGGACCCCACCCTCATGGCCTCATCTAAACTTAATTACTTCTCAAACATCCCTCTTCTAACTACTGTTATTACATTGAGGGGTAGGTCTTCAACATAAGAATTTGTTGGGGGGGAGACAAAGACAATCAATCCACAATAATTATTATTTATTATGAAAAATAAAAGTAATACTAGTAGTAACAGTAACAACTATCATTTTAATTTGATGGAACCAAGGTGTCGGAGCTTGTACTTGGAGGGTCTTACAGTATGTGTATATGTCATGAAAACGGCTCCTTGTCCCTCTCGCACAGGGGTGGCTTTTAGCAGTTACTATCCATGTTGACCCACATTTTCTTCTGATTTCATCTGACAGGGCACAGCCTCTGCAGCGAGCAGGGCAGCAGTGCTGAGACCGCTCCAGAGGAGACCGAGGGGCCAGACTTGGAATCCTCAGATGAGACTGATCACAGCAGCAAGGTGAGAGATTTTCATTTTCACATCCCATGCCTTGAACCACTGAAGAATCACAGCTGACACGTCACCTTCGCAGCTGTATGTGGTTACCAGGCGTCTCCATGGACCAAGTGTTTTCACTTCTGAGATGTTGCTGAATAGCAAGATATGAAATCCAAATTACAGCCTTGGTAACAAACCTGGATGTGAGAATGTAGGGCAGAAATCACTCCTAATGAAATGGAATCCTTTTTCTTTAATTTCTGCCACTGCTGGAGCTCCCAGTTAATGCCATAATTTTATCCCATTTCCTTATTACATCTTCATTTGTGTAGAATGAAGTAGCATTCAAAGTATGTGGGGCTGAGTCAGCTATGCTTTTTTGCTACTTAGGATTTCTATAATGAACTCCTTTTGAATTATCTGTGTTCCACTCTTGTTAAAAATGAGCAACTTTTATGTTAAAGGGAAAGAAACCATATTTTAAAATTAATCCAAATATACGTTTCCTTAGTTGAACATAGTAAGAAAGTTCTTCTGACTCTTTGGTTCCAGACACTAAAATTGTTGCCTATAATGGGTCGTGCTTCTATTCTGCTTCATAAGGCGTTCTGTGCCGTGGGTCAGCAGCCTCTTTTTATCGCAGTCTTCAAAACACAACCCAACTTAAAACCTCTGTGTTACCCCAATCCAAAAGACACTCCCTTCTACAAAAGGCAATTGTGTATGATTATGTTTCCATACTTATTCATCTTTATCTCTAATGTTGTTGAGATATTTATATTTCTTTATAATCTCTCATTTTTTTTTTGCTTGACCCTTGCTGGTCACTTGATCTAAGCAAATCACATAATTTTAAATTATACCTTCATTTTCTCATCTGCAAAGTCAGGGTGATTCTTGCCTTTGCCTGGAGATTGGATTTTTGGTGGGTTAAATAATATGAGAAAGCACATTGATAATGGAAAAATGTTTCTCAAACATGAACTATTATTATTATTATTATTTTTGAGATGGAGTCTTGCTCTGTGGCCAGGCTGGAGTGCAATGGCGCGATCTCAGCTCACTGCAACCTCCACCTCCTGGGTTCAAGTGATTCTCCTGCCTCAGCCTCCTGAGCAGCTGGGACTACAGGTGTGTGCCACCACGCCCGGTTAATTTTTTGTATTTTAGTAGAGACGGGGTTTCACCATTTGACCAGGATGCTCTTGATCTCCTGATCTCGTGATTCACCCTCCTCGACCTCCCAAAGTGTCAGGATTACAGGCGTGAGCCACTGTGCCCAACCAAACTATTATTTTTTAAAACCTACATTTGTACTTTTCCTGTTGATTCCTCTGTAGGTGTGTATTCTGTAGGACTTTCTTGGGTGCACATCTTTGGTTCTTCAATATCTTTTATCCATATTTGTTTCTCTTTCCTGAGCATTGGATTTTCATTCATAGACTGAAAGCTGTTATGTTGTTGGTTGTTTATTAAAAAGCAGATCGGTGGAAATGCAGATTTTTTTTAAGGCAAATTAAAAAAAAAAACTGTTTAAAATGACTTTTTATGCAGGTGACCCTTACATTTCTTTTGCTTACTTATTTGTGTGTGTGGGGGGGGGGGGGCCGGGGGAGAGGGGCAATTTATTCAGTTGTCCTCAGGAGAAACTGCTATTTCTGTACTGATGTAAGCGATTTTGAAGGGTATCTATTAGGTTACTGTGTTATAGAAACTAAAAATACTAATTTTCAGTCTAACTGGATTTAGACAAACAGCTATTTTTCCTGTATCCAAAACATTTATTTCTGAACACTTAAAAAAGTATTGGATCAGAAATGACTGGATCATTTTTACTTGACTTTAATAGGTCAGTGTTCTCATCTCCTTGTGGATTTTGAGAGAGATCGTTTCCGTGTTAAATATAGTGAGTCATGAGGTCATAAACAGAGTCCTGCATAATATGAGGTCTGGCAGTAGGGAGGACAGAAGAGGCTGCAGGGCTTTGTGGACTGGTCCCACGTGTCACTCTGACTCGGCGGTTCCTTTTCCAGAGAACAAGGTCCTTGGAACTCATCTGGAACACAAAGGGTCAGATGTAGAAATAGATGGTGCTGTTCCAAGATTTTCTTGTAGAAATTCCTAGTGGGCTTTCTAAAAACGGACAGAATTTTCTCAGAATTATTGACAAGCTACTCGTGAGGCTGAGGCGGGAGAATTGCCTGAATCTGGGAGACGGAGGTTGCAGTGAGCTGAGATCACACCACTGCACTCCAGCCTGGGTGACAGAGTGAGACTCCATCTCAAAAAAAAAAATTGTTAACAAGAAGTTTGGGTGATGATTTGAATAGTTTTAAAGATCGTGCAGTAGACGGCGTTCAGACCATAAGTTTGTATTCCTTTCCGCGAGATTGGTTGTGGGGGGAGCACTGCGGAATTCTGTGTCCGAAATACTTCCTAGTTTTGCTTTGATTCAATCTTCATCTTCTGTATTTGAAATTTTGTCATGCAACCCAAATTAATTAGCTAAAATAACCTTTGGTCAATTAAATTTCTCACTTAGGATATTTGAAAGCTAAAAGCTTAAATGCAGTTCTTGGTGACTGAGTTCTAGTGTGTGTTATTAATAAAAAATGAGAAGTAATACTTAAGTCTGGTATATATTAGGCACTGTTCTATATTAACTCAGCCTCAGAACATTCTTGAGAGAGATGCTATTATTTGCCCTCTTTTGTAGATGAGGGCACTAGAACAGAGAGGTTAAGCAACTTACTGAAGGTCACACAGCTCTGTGATGACAAAACCAGGATACAAATCCAGTTTGGCTCCAGGTCTTGTGTTGTTAGTGGCTATGCTAAGACTACCTTGTGTCTAGATTGTTAACATCTGGTGTTAAATATCAGGCTTCATTTAAAAAAAAAAAAAAAAGGAATTAACTTCTTAGTGATGCTGTCAGCCATTCATATATACAGCCATAAACCACTTAAATATTTTCCTAATGCTTACCGTTTCTGTGTGTCTCTTTTTATGATTTAAAGTAAGAGCAAGCAAACACCTTTAGTTTCTTGGTTAAGGCTAAATATTTTTTACACATCTCCTATGTAAGCGTGAAATTTTTCTTGAGAATAAACTGAAAATTAATTTTTAAGTTGTTAGCTGTCTAAACGTGGAAGCATGATTTAACCCTGTCTGAATGCACCAGGCTGAGTATAGAGATGTAAATATATAAATAAGTAAACAGAAGCAAGTCATCATTTATTATTCCAGCTGAATATGTTAGAGCTGTTGATTTTGTTTTTTAATGTCCTGCTTTCTTTCTAAATGGACTGTTTTACATGATTTCTATCAGGATAAAGAAAAACCATGTTGGAGTTCAGTGGTTTTCACTTATTTTGAATAGCAGTTTTTGCTGTGCCTGGCCTTTTGGAGTTGAAAGTAAATAATTGTATGTTTGTTGTTGAGCGTGGTGACACTGGAATGTCACAGCCACTGAAGGGGGGTGGCCCCGTCACACCGCAGGGGCAGTCTAGCGACCTTTCTCTTTGTGAACTGCCTCCTTTCTCTTGTGACTGTGGGTGACAACCTCAAAAAGCCTCATTACCACTGGCTACTTTTTTCTCTGCTTCTCATTGAAAACTCTTGTTTCTGGAAATGAATGCTAATTAGCTTCAGGGCAGTCGAGTCCTGCATCATGCATTCCAGGCCTCCTGGCAGCTGTGATTTTGTTTTCCATTTAGCAAATGTATTAGAATCATTTTCAGGACATTTCCACTAGGAATGACTTTCTTTTCTTTCTAATCCATATTATCTAATCCATATAAAGGCAAACAGAAATGTTTGCCTTTATAACAAAGCATGAGTGGAAAAATGTGAAACTATCAACTGTTTAAAACACACACACACACACACACACACACACACACACAACTTTTTTTAGTTGCCTGCTCTTGACTTGGTGTGGAATGCCTTGGAAGTTGTGGGAGCCGGGCAGGTTTAATATTCCTGGGCAGTGCAGGATGCTGGCCAATCAGCTGATCTCAGGCTGCAGGGCTGAGACGCCTGCATCCCGGGGAGGCGTTGTGCTTTGTTTTCTTGCCAGTTTCAGCTCTCCCTTTCGGAAACTTTTGTTGGTTTAGCCAGGTGAAGTCAAAGCCTGAGTTCTGGTCCAGAGTTTAGCCTTTGACAGCTCCCTAGAGGGCAGTGATGGGACGCGGGCGCAGCGCCGGGGTCGTACCGGCACTGTCCTTGCTGCGTTGAAACGTGGCTGTAGATTTTCATGGGAAAAGCAGCATGGGACGTCCATCTGAGAGGATGCTCTCTTCGGAGCTGGGAGGCGTGTATTTTAAGAAACTTCTGTCTCCGTGCTGAACACGTCAGGTGGTAGAATTAATTACCATGAGAATACATTCCTGAGGATGTCTGCACTGTGGAAAATAAAGCGCAAGCCGAGGATTGAAAACAATGACAAATCTGGTGACTCTATTTATCGAACACTTCATCTGGTGAGCACCTTTGCTGTTTGAATCCTATCTAGCTAGGCTGGTTTATGGTATGACTTTCTAGCTCAGTTGTTTTTCAGTCCGAATGACGGTGACTGTACCTTTCCCATTTCCCCGTATTCTATCCTTTTACCCTCTGGTTGATAAACGGTATTTATGATGACTTTTGGTGGAGGAGGTGGGACGTCCGCAGTTGGTATGGAGTTGAATTTGCCTAGAATCTTGACATTTTTCTACTCTTTCATACTTAAATGGCTGAAGGATGTAATCTGCATTTTTTTCTTCAATTAATGATCAGTTGTGTGTTTTGCCTTCGTTTAGGTAATTGAGATTTTGATTGTGTTTTGTGTTATGTGCATGGTGAGACTCTCCCATCCTCCCTCAGAACGAACGGGTAGTCTGAGTGATTGGCAGGGAGGTCTGGGAATAGGATGTTCAGCTTGCTTCCTTGTATAAGGCTTGAAGTGTTTTTGACTTTATTTCTGCTTACTTGAGAAGCAGATTGATACAGAAGTGTTGGCTCAGTGGACGTGTTAATGGTTTGACGGCAACCGACCTATTTGAACAGGTCTGTTCCTACAGTCAATGCCAAATCTCCGGTAAGGAAGGGTAGTGGGGTCATGGCAAGAAATAATTTAACAAAATCGGATTCAACCTTTTAATAGTTTATTATTAATAGCAGAGTCTGCCAACTATCAGATGTTGTGTCATTTAAGCAAACTTGAATTTCTACAGCGCGTGCACTTGATTTGCTCAAATCAGCCTCTTCCTTCTTGGATATTTCTTCTTTGAAGTTTGTTCCAGAGGAAACTGAAAAGGTGATAGAGAACTGTAGGGATTACCATTATACATAACGTCTCTGAAATTATGGAGTGCATTGTCCCCCCAAAAAAGCTTAAGTAAAGGCTATAAGATTTTAGGCCACTCTGGCCTCTTTTAAATCTGTGGGATGTGTTAAATCGGTCAGACTCAAAGAACAGTTTTAGAACTGTGAACTCATCTAGAGTTAGAAATTGCCTTTGGTGGTTGCATAACAGGAAGAGCTTAAACAGCTGGGTGGCTTGAGTTGATAGTGTGTACTTAAAAGTCTACCCCTCTCTATTTGTACTTTCTTTTCATCTTGCACAGGAGGAAAGCAGCATTATAAACATTGAGCATCACGCTGGTCTCAGTCAAGTGGCCCATTTCCTCTCGCCATTGTCCTCTCCTTCTCTCTAGGTTGGTTGGATAATTCTAAGTCCTGACAGTGGAAAAGCTCTGCTACCCTTGAACAGTTTTAAACCCTCAAAATGCCTGTAAGTGCTTGTTGGTTTCCAGGGTGACTGATTACAGGCCTCAAGCAGGGGAGAAGTTTGTACTTTTCGCACTGGAGAAACCTGGTCTGTCTTCCCATTGCTGGAGTCTGAGCTGCTCCTTCCAGATCCAGGATGCTGGGCTTTTGGGGGCAGGTTGAAAACCTCCCATTGAAGCCACCTTTCTGGGTACTTGTGGCTACAGCGCTTGGTGTCGGAATGACCAGGATGCCATCTCTAACACTCAATGAAGGAGCGTGGCGAAGCCCTGCCCCCTACTCCTCCTGCATTCTACATCATGGCTAAGCTGCATGGAGAAGGCCTGATGGATTTTGATGTAAAGAAGTTTGGCCGCAGTAGAGAGGGAGGGGGATTTAAAAGCTGAGCACCACAGTATGGCAAAATCTCTAGCTTAGAAGTATTCTAAAGAAATCCTACATTTCCTAATTCCTTCCAAAAAACGTTTCGGGGGGGTAATAATTTTAATAAAACGGAATTTCAAACCTGATGACATCCTTTTACATTGTTTCCGAGCAAATTTTAAGAGCCTTGTATATAACACCCCTTAATAACATTGATATCATTATAACTTGTAATTATGTATATGATACCTTTTCATTCTTTATTCAAATAACGTGCAGTTGACAGTAAAGAGATTACATCCATTTGGACTCAGTTCCTTGTGCTATACCTGAGAGTTGGTGCCTTGAGTCATTGAATAGGGTTGCCAGTGGGGAAACGGCTCTGCCCTTTGCTCAACTTCAGAGACCACTCAGCTAAATCTGTCATAGGCTTAGGTTGTATCTGATAAAGATGGGATACTTGGCCAGGTGCGGTGGCTCACGCCTGCAATCCCAGGACTTTGGGAGACTGAGGCGGGCAGATCACATGGTCAGAAGTCCAAACCAACCTGACCAACATGGTGAAACCCCTTCCCTACTAAAAATACAAAAATTAGTTGGGCGTGGTGACACGTGCATGTAATCCCAGCTACTCAGGAGACTGAGGCAGGAGGATCGCCTGAACCTGGGAGGCGGAGGTTGTAGGGAGCCGAGATCGCACCATTGCACTCCAGCCTGGCAACAGAGTGAGACTCCGTCTTAAAAAAAAAAAAAAAAAAAAGACAAGAACAAAAAAAGACGGATACTTAAGGCAGTGAAATGACCAAAGAGGACCCAACGGAATTTTAGTTGTCTCCTGAGATGTTAAAGGTATTTCCTAATATAATCCAGAACTTAGCTCTGGCTGTTTGAGGGTGAGGTTGAGGTAGCATACAGCTGGATTTAGAGCACCTACATCCCACTCACCTGAGCTCGCCCCACAGGCCTGCTTGAAACGAAGGATGCCAAACCTCAGAAGGGGTAAACTTTACATAGACAAAGTCAGAAACCCCATTCACACTCTTAAAAATGGAATTCTCAAAGTATTTCTGGTAGAACAGATGGAATGGAAACCCAGAGGTAGTGAGGTGTGAATTGGAGGCACAGAGGAATGTGCGAGGTTCCTTTGTCTTTTGGAATTTCCTGCCTTTGATATGTGTCAGATCCCCATGTTTATAATGGTTTGCCTTTTGTGAATCACTGATTTCACAGGGACAGTTTGCCTAAATCATAAAAGGTGTGCTGTGCCTCTGTGGCAGGTCCTCAGATAACGTTTTGTTCAACGTCATTTCATCATAAGGTTTATGTGAAAAAATTCTGGCTAGGACCGCTGTCTATGTGGAATTTGTGTGTTCAATTCAGATCCTCATGGGTTTTCTCTGGATACTCAGGTTTGCTCTCACATCCCAAAAACTTGCGCGTGGGATGAATTGGTATGTCTCAGTGGTCCGTGTGTGTGTGCACGCATCCCATGGTGGAATGGCATTCTATTCAGGGTTAATTCCTGCCTTGCACCGTGAGCTGTCAAGATAGGCTCCAGTGACCCTGAGCTGGAATAAGTGGGTCGGAAAATGATGAATAAATGAATACAAATAATTATAAAATAAAAATTTGCATACAATCATACAAATGCATAGCGGTAAACTGGGCAGTACCAAAGTACTCAGAGATCCTGCCAGAGTTCTTCTTGCTAGTTTTGAACTGCATGGTGGGAGGAGGTGCTTCTTACAATTTTTGCTTTGCAAACATTTATCGCTTGACTTAACACACTACCACTATGACCATGGTCACCCACCAGTTCACCAAAAGTTGGGTAAATAGTTCTTTTAACTTGTTTTTGTTTATTTTACTTAAATGTATATCTAGCTTACATTTATTTCAGTGTTTAATATTAGGAGCATTTTGCTCTTTATTTAGAAGTGTGGTGATGCTTTTTGTGACCAGAAGTGTGCTGTAGGAACTTGTTTGTATCATAGCCTACAGTAAAAATGGTTTCTTATGTCAATTTCCAAGAACCTATAAACCATGTTAAGACTCACTGTAATAGACTGCAGTGAAGGATCTATTTGCCATGAGTAGTAGCTTTTCTGTTAATTCTGTGAAGAACAGGCAGCTGAGGTTACAACTGGACCATTTAAAAAAACATAGTATAAACAGAGGTGCCAATTATACACTTGTTGTGTTAGGTGCTTTTGCCAGGTATCAAATCAAAGCAACCAAGGAGAGTTTGGGATAAGATAAAGGCAGGGCACAGTTAGTTGTCAGCTGTTACCACTGTCTGTCCATGGATTTTCATTCTGGCAAGGGTTTTCTTTCCTTCTCATTATGAGTATGTTACAATGAGTTTTCTATTACAGTTATCACTGGATCATCTAAAAGACACATGAAGATTTTTGCTAAAATGGATGTATTTGTTCCTTTGTAATTTTTAAGACAAAGCCCTAATTGACTGTATATTTAATGATGATTTTGGGTTAGTGAAGTTCTCTTTTTTTTTGAGATATAGTCTCACTGTGTCTTCCAGGCTGGAGTGCAGTGGTGTGATCTCCACTCACTGCAACCTCCGTCTCCTGGGGTCAAGCATTTCTCCTACCTCAGCCTGCTGAGCAGCTCGGATTACAGGCATATGCTACCACACCCAGCTAATTTTTGCATTTTTAGTAGAGAGGGAGGTTTCACCATGTTGCCCAGGTTGGTCTTGAACTCCTGACCTCAGGTGTGCCCCCGCCTTGGCCTCCCAAAGTGCTGGGAATACAGGTATGAGCCACTTCCCCCGGCCAAATTAGTGAAATTCTAGCATAACTAAATAAAATTGTTGAGTTTATTTCTACTGAGATGAACTTTGATCAAAAACATATTGTTTTTCTTTTTTAACAGCCTTGTTGTGATGTAATTCACATACCATACAGCACAGCCCATTTTGATGAGTTTTTCCAGTCACCTAGGGGAAAATTGTTTCTGGGGTTATTCCGTGTCAGAAACATGCATTTCCACAGAAAACACTGAATAGTTCCAAATAGTGCCACTGATGTGTGACTGACACCTTCAGCACATAAGATCAGTGTTAGTGCAGGCAACAAAGAAGCCGTGGTGATTGTACGATAATTAGAGTAATAATTACGTGGATGTGGGTGCTGGCTCTCCTCTGTCCTGTCATGCCACTGCAGCTAATGCGTCTTTGTCAGGTTCTGATTTTCCCTGTGTTTGCTCCATCTTTATTCCAGACTTCCTTCCCTTTCGGATATGCTAATGAGGGAAAGGCTCTTCAGTGTTAGCTACCTTCCTCTGTGTTTAAAATTGCTCCATGGCATACCCTTGCTTTTAGCTTTTCTGCCCTGCACAAAACACTCGCTTGACTTTTCGCTCTATGTACCTACTGTTATTTTTGGGAGGATATTCTCATGTTCTTGCCAGGTAGGTGGGTGATAGAAGAAGTTATTCTTTATTTGCACCGGTATTTACTGGAAATACCTTGTGCCTAGAGTTGAATAAGACAATAGAAGCAGAGAGAGAAGTGTGAGAAAGGTAGCCACTACCTTCAAGAAAATTTCCACTAAACATTCATTGAGTGGTGCATTGGAACAAGTATTAGTGAATTAGATTTTGTGCTATAAAATAGCCTCTAGAGCAATTACATGGAGCGCTTTAAAAAATACTGACATCGACCAGGTGCGGTGGGTCACACCTGTAATCCCAGCACTTTGGGAGGCCGAGGTGGGTGGATCACGAGGTCAGGAGTTGAAGACCAGCCTGGCCAAGATGGTGAAACCCCGTCTCTACTAAAAATACAAAATTTAGCCAGACGTGGTGGCTCGTGCCTGTCATCTCAGCTACTCAGGAGGCTGAGGCAGGGAATTGCTTGAACCTGGGAGGTGGAGGTTGCAGTGAGCTGAGGTCATGCCACTGCATTCCAGCCTGGGCAACAGAGCAAGACTCTGTCTCAAAAAAACAAAACAAACAAACAAAAAAACCTGATATCTGCTCATCCCACCCCAAAGATTCTGATTAAATTGATCTCTGGTGTGCATGGGTATTGGGATGTTTAAAAGCTCTTCAGGTGATTCTCATAAGCAGCCAAGGTGGAGAACCACTGGTCCCGTGAGTTTTTACAGAAGCCCATGCTTTGCAGAACTGTTTGCATAACTGAAAGGGTTGGAATTTTAGAATCCTGGAATCCTAAATTTCAAATGGATAACAAAATATGTGCAACCTTTATGGTCTGCACCTGAGTGATCCCTGGTAGCTGTAGAGACTGGGATCTCTCTGAGGCCTGTTTTAGGGCTAATTATCTTATTTTTAAAGGGGAGTGGTCTCTTTCTGCCTTTGGAGAAGCTGGCGAGGAAGAAACTTTTTTTTTTTTAAGTATGAGTATCTTTCTTAATCTAGAAAGTTGACTCAGAGTCCATTTTTAACAGGAAGAACCTTCGCTTGTAAAATCATCTTTGCAACATTGCAAAGTAGATAGTGTGCTGAACTGGGAGTCTGATAATTAATTAGGCTCATGCCTTGGGTGAAATGCAGCTAACTTCTGTGTCTCCTGATTTATCAACTTCTTGGGGAGTGGTAGATCCATAGGCTTTGGAACTAGATTGCCTGGTTCAAATCCCAGCTCTGCTACTTACGTACTGCGTCATCTTGGATGAGTTACTTAACCCCTCTGGGCCTCCATTGTCTTTACCGTGTGGGAAGATGAAATGCATCAGACCGGTGCTAGGCGCGTGGGAATCAATCAGTGTATGTTAGCAATTGTTATCATGGTTGTTTTGAGCATTCGGGAAGCTCTCTTATATGTGGAGCAATTTGTGGAAACACGAGACAACATTCATATATGACAGTTAATTAACCAGGAAGAATGCTGCAAAGCGGTCTAGGTGTCAGGTGAGTCTAATGAGGGGTAATGACCTGTGCCTTCCCTTTCCCGTGTGCTCTGAAGAGTACAGAACAGGTGGCCGCATTTTGCCGCAGTTTGCATGAGATGAACACCTCTGACCAGAGCCCATCTCCTCAGGACTCCACGGGGCCTCAGCTGGCAACCATGAGACAACTCTCCGACGCGGATAAGCTGCGCAAGGTGATCTGCGAGCTCCTGGAGACTGAGCGCACCTATGTGAAGGTGTGTTTCTCCCCCTGCCCTCCCTCTGCCTCGTAAAGGAGTGAAGTTGGCGTGTCTGTGCCGGTTTTCACTAACAGCAGAGTCAAACCGTGGTCATGAAGAGTGTCTTGGTTCCTCCTGGAACTTTGCCTTTACTCTGAATATTAAAAGCTTGTTTCGAGGGTTTTTGTTTGTTTGTTTTAAGACAGTCTCGCTCTGTTGGCCAGGCTGGGGTGCAGTGGTGTGTTCATAGCTCACTGCAGCCTTGACCTCCTGGGCTCAAGTGATCCTCCGTCCTCAGCCTCCTGAGTAGCTGGGACCACAGGTACACACCACCATGCCCAGCTAAGTTTTCTATTTTTTGTAGAGAGGAGTTTTTACCATTTTGCCTAAGCTGGTCTCGAACTCATGGGCTCAAGCCATTCTCCCACCTTGGCCTCCTAAAATGCTGGGGTTATAGGGGTGAGAGCTACCACGCCAAGCCTCCTTGTAATTTTTAAGGAAGCCTAGCAATTTTACAGCAATTCATTTATATATATATATATATATATATATATATATATGTGTGTGTGTGTGTGTGTGTGTGTGTGTGTGTTGTTGACCTAGTAAGAAAGTTAAATTTAATTTTTAGAAAAGTTGAGAGTATGGTCTTCACAATCTGAATTAATCAGGTCTGCTGTCTTTGTGCGGTCACTGCTTCTGACACCTGGCCACATTCCCCGTGCAAAAGCAGTGTGATCTCTTTAAGTATGTATAGTTTGGTCTTTAAATCAGGGGTTAGCAAATGACAGCCCTTAGGTTAAATACAGCCTGCTGCCTGTTTTTGCAAATAAAGTTTTACTTATTTATTTTTTGCAAATAAAGTTTTATTAGAACACAGCCACACTCATTCCTTGATGTATTGTCTATGCCTGCTTTGGTGCTACAGTTGAAGAAGTGGCAACAGAGACCGTATTTTAGGCCTCGAAGCCTAAAATATTGAGAGAAAAGGTTGGCTTACTCCTGCTTGAAATGGACCTTCGTGACCTAACGCCTCTCATGTTAGCCTTTGGGACGTGATCTGTGTGTTCTCTTCTAGATCCTTTTATAGACTTTAAAATATGCTAACCAGGTATCTTTTCAATTCTTAGGACTTAAACTGTCTCATGGAGAGATATCTGAAGCCTCTTCAAAAAGAAACTTTTCTCACCCAAGATGAGGTAGGGTGGAAATGGTTTAAACTTTGTGGGCGTCACGCTGTGCTTTGACTTGTTGGTAAAAAGAAGAAATGGGGGGACACGTGTAACATTGAAAACATTTTAAATGTATTTAATTGTAGTAGCTGGGCGAGATCATTGCCTGCTAAGCTCTGGTGCGCTCATGGAGAGCAAAGACCTGCTCTACTCTCTGGTAGTGGGATTATTACTGTAATTGATAAGAATTGATAGAAAAACCTTGTAATCAGATATAAATAAAGTTTAGCAAGACTAATGAGATATGAGGTGTATTAAATTCTGTTTCATTTCTAGCTTGACGTGCTTTTTGGAAATTTAACGGAAATGGTAGAGTTTCAAGTAGAATTCCTTAAAACTCTAGAAGATGGCGTGAGACTGGTACCTGATTTGGAAAAGCTTGAGAAGGTCGACCAGTTTAAGGTAACCAGTGCAAAGCTGCCTCTGGCATCAGAAGAGGGCTATGATGTGGGTCACGTTGAATCCCCTGATCATATTGACCTCTTCATTGGAGGGCCACATTAGGGTCGGTTCCTTAAGGTTGTCTGAGCGGGGAACTGAATGTGTCTTGCTGGTCTGGTTAGGGGCAGACCATTGCCATCGATTTGCATTAAACTGGTTCAGCTGCTGGCTTTTACTCGAGAAGATGTACCAACCTTGACCTTTTGCTTGGCTTATGTGAGGACCTTTAATACTTCAGCTATTAGTGAATTAGAATAGACACTCCTGGTCACCCAGTAAACAAATTAATTTATCCTGTTCTGGGAAGCTTTGCTTAATGGAAATGCTTATCATTATTCAGGAGGAAGACAATCTTCCAGCACACGGTGTCCTTGCAGCCTAATGAGGATTTATGACTAGTGCCTTAGCAAGCCTGCTTATTTCCGCTCCCCTGCTTGGCTTTCTTTTATTGCAGATTTCCTGTGTTGCACCCCCAATTAACAAAGCACATCGCTTCATGTGTCACCTTTCATGTCACCCTCATGTACTTTAACAAATCAGTTGAGGTATAACTTTGCAGTAGAATATGCTGCATATATTTAGTGTGGAATCTGATGAATTCACACATACACCTCTATGAAACCATCTCCACAATCGGGACAGTGCACATAATCGTTACCCCTATAAGTCTTTTCCTGCTCTTTTGTGATTTTCCCTCCTGCCTCTTACTGCCCTCCCACTCTCCCCCTGTTCTGTGCTCCGCTCCCGGTTATTATAGATAAGTTTACATTCTGGAATTTTATGTTGGTGGAATCCCACACCAAGTACCTGTTTTTCTGGGCTACTTCCACTCAGTGTAGTTGTACCGAGATCCGTCCATATTGCTGTGTGTATCAAGAGCTCATCCCTTTTCATGGCTGCATAGTCTTCCATTGGATGGATAGACCACACTTTGTTATCCATTCACCTTTGTTGGGCATTTGGGTTGTTTCCAGGTTTTGGCAATTACAAAGAAAGCTGCTGTGAACATTTGTGTCCAAGTTTTCGCATGGATATCTGCTCTCATTTCTCTTAAGTACCCAGGACGGGAATGGTTGGGCCATATGGTAAGGGTATGTTTAACTTTTTAAGAAATGGCTAAACTGTTTTACAAAGTGGTTTTTACCACTGTAGCTCCCTCCAGCAGTGCCTCTTCATTGTTCTGATGAGGTCACGGTCACTTTTTTTTTTTTTTTTTTAGCCATTCTAACAGGTGTGTAGTAGCACCTCATTCTGGTTCTAATTTTCATTTCCCTAATGACTTACAATGATGAGCATCTTTTTTTATGTGCTTGTTTGCCCTCAGTATATCCACTTTGGTGAGGTGTTCAAATAATTTGCTCATTTATTTTACTGGTTTACTTCTATTGAGTTTTGAGAGTTCTTTTTGTGTTCTGACTATAAGTCCTTTATCACATCTATGATTTGTAGAATTTTTTTTCTGTATTTGAGGCTTGTCTTTTCATTCTCTTGACGATGCCCTTCACAGAGCAGAAGCTTTTAATTTTGGTGAAGTATAGTTTTTCACATTTTCCCTTTTTGAATCATACTTTTGGTGTCATATCTATGAAATCTTTGCCTAAATCAGGATCATAAAGACTTTTTCCCGTGTTTTCTCTTAAAAGTTTTGTAGTTTGGGGATTTACATTGTCTTCTAATCTATTTGAACTTAAATTTGTTATTGTTTGATGTAAGAATCAAAGTTAATTTGTGTGTGTCTGAATATCCAATTTTTCTAATCCTGTTTGTTGTAATGACTATCTTTGAACCTTTTTCTACTCAACTTCTTTTGCATTTGTGTTAAGAATCAGTTGTTCATATATGTATAGGCCCCCATACACTTCTCCTGACCTCCAGCACTTGCAGGATCTAGCTGTGCAATGTTAGGGTACAAGTTTAGGAGCTGAGGATAAAGACTGCCTCAACTCATTCTATATATTTGTGTGTGTGTTATCTCTTTACATTGCCTCTCTGAAACAGGAGCTACTAAGAATCACATACAAACACACATAAATATGTGAATATCTATGTATATTTATTGGTGTTCATTTTTGTTTGGATATAATTTCAGACTTACAGAGAAGTTTCAAGAATAGTGCAAAGAATTCCTGAATTCCCTTCATCTAGATTCCCCAGATATTAACATCGGACTACATTTGCTTTACTCTTTCTTTCCCTTTCTGTCTCCTATGTGTATAAGTATGTGTGTGTGCCTGTGTGTACATTATGTATGCACGTATGGTGCATCTGTGTACACATAAAATATTTTCTTCCCAAACCGTTTAAGAGAAAGTTGGAAGCATAATCTATTTTTCACCCTGAATACTCCATGTAGTTCATTTTTGTTTTCAAAAGTTGCTTCTTGCTGGTTACGCTCTTCATTTGAAATACAGTTTCAGTTGTCTCTGTTTGTAATGATAATCTGTTTTCTAAATAGTAAATTAATAATTTGCACTGTAGAACACACAATGTGGCCTGGCAGTTTGTCAGACAAACAAAAAAGCTGCTTAATAAAAATGGATGTATTCTGTAGGCCAGGGTTGGTTAAAAAATAGATACAGACATACTATGTTTTAAGCTGAAGTTGCTAACGTTCATTATATTCGTTTACAAGTTTTTTTTGCTGTGGGGCTAGTTCTTTGAGTTTGGGTCCAGTTAATCACTAAAAGGATTCACAAGAAGGAGACTTTGGGTAACAGAACTTTGATAGGAACTTGAGTGCACTGACGGCAGTGTTTCTCTAGGGAGGGACTTTAGCTCCAGGTGGAGCATCTCAAATCTGAAAATCTGAAGTCTGAACTGCTCTGAAACCTGAAACTTTTTGAGTGCCAACCTGTTGCTCAAAGGAAATGGCCATTGGAGCATTCTAGATTCTCAATTTTTGATGCTCAACCAGTAAATACAATGCAGATATTCCCAAATCTGAAAAAATACAAAATCTGAAATACTTCCGGTCCCAAGCATTTTGGATCAAGGATAGCAAACCTGTACTTCATACTCAGTGGTCACTCTTCTAAATTCCATATAAGCAGGACCCTCTTCATAGACCTTCTCTTTGCTGCTTATGGCACAGTCTGATCGTCTCCATTCCAGCTGTCAGGTGAGATGCCTGATGAACACTGAACATGCCTTCCTGCAGGCTTCTCTCCAGGTTCTCTGAGTTGGTTTCTGGAGAGTCAGTTGGTTCCAAACCTGTTGCTGTTGATTTCCACAATTGCTGCTCTTTTTAAAATCCTCATTGTATATTTGATGGAAAAAAAGAAAAATTGTTAAAATCTTCAAACTGTGTTGCATAGAGCACTAGTCTCAAGGCAGTATCAGAAATACTTAGTTCTGAGTTCAAATAAGTTTTGATAAAATTTTCATATGGAAATTTGCAATGTATATCAGCCTATGAGAAGCATTCTCAGGTCCCACAGAACAGAAACGTTGGGGAAATGCAGTCTTTGTATATAAACCCGTCATATTTGTGTGCCCCGTGTTCCCTGAGAATGACTTTTTAAGGCAGAAAGAATAAATGAATACTTTAATATTTCATCGTGGTTACTGTAGGGTAAACACTTAGTAAATATTAAGTTAAATGAATGGCTTTAGGATGGCTAAAGGGAGGAGTTAAATTTAGCGCATTTTTTTCCGTAACTTTTTTTTGCTGAATTCTTGAGTATGGTCTGTATTGGTCCGTTTTCACATTGCTATGAAGAAATGCCTGCGACTGGGTAATTTATAAAGAAAAAGAGGTTTAGTGGACTCACAGTTCCACATGGCTGGGGAGGCCTCACATCATGGTAGAAGGCGAAGGAGGAGCAAAGGCACATCTTACATGGCGGCAAACAAGAGAGCATGTGCAGGGAAACTGCCCTTTATAAAATCATCAGATCTCATGAGGCTTATTCACTGTCATGAGAACAGCACAGGAAAAACCTGCCTCCATTCTTCAATTACCTCCCACTGCCTTCCTCCCACAACACATGGGGAGTATGGGAGCTACGATTCAAGGTGAAATTTGGGTGAGGACACAGCCAAACCATATCAGGCTCCAAGGATAACTGTCCCTCCCGGTCTGATGGCAGCACCCAGGGTACTCCTGCTGACACCTTCCGAGCCAGAGTGGAGATTTGGGGAGGACTTGGAAAGCAAAGGAGGAAAAGGAGAACACGTAGGAAGAGAAACGAGGCCTCTCATTACCAATTATGTATGGTTTTAAATAAACCTTGTTCTCAGTCATGGACAGACTATCAGAAGCCTCTTCACTGTTCATTACATAAATTGCACTTTGGGGAACCTAGTTGTTACTCAAATTTTAAAAAACCTTATTTCTTTGCTTGAAACCTACCTTTTAAATCTGAGCCTCAATAATAAGGCCTCTCTCTGAATAAGACTCTTTCACAGAAGATGTTTTTCTGAGGCCTCATATATATATTTATTTATTTATATAAACTAGGTGGGATACAAAGTATCCTCTCAGGCATACGAAAGTCTTAATGAGAAGGGCTTTACCCACCAGTGATCCTACTGGGACAGAACACACAGGCTGGGGAAATGATACCTGATTTCCATAGTTGAGCATGTTTCTTTCTTTAATATTGCTTATGTTCTTACCTGCTAGAGGAGAGGGTGGTTTTGGAAGGTATGAAGATAGTGATCAGAGAAACATGTTGTCTACTTCAGGGGGGCAGTATGAGCATTTCCTGCCTTTATCTAGTTTGCTGATAGGAGCTAATGAGAGGATTGAGATTTCTGACTTTTCAAAAATATATACTTATCAACATTCAAACAGCTTACACGGGTTATTAAAAGACACCTACAAAACCAAAAACATCTCCCCTGTAAATACGGAGAAGGCAAAAAGTCCAACACCTTTTACACCAACTTGTACATGCATATACTTTGCAGTGGGCAGTTTTAGGGCATTTGATAGCAAAGAAAGGCTCCGACAGGCACGGAAGATGTTGATTTGTGGGGCGGGCCAGGCAGAAGTGAGCGCCATGTCATAACCTGCTGCTACTTCCAGTGGAGGAAGGAAATAAACCACCTGTGCCTTCTCTCATTAAATCCAGAAAGTGCTGTTCTCTCTGGGGGGATCGTTCCTGTATTATGCTGACCGCTTCAAGCTCTACAGTGCCTTCTGCGCCAGCCACACAAAAGTTCCCAAGGTGCTGGTGAAAGGTAAGGCCTCTGAGGATATGGAGGCGGTGGGTGGGGGGTTGTCGCTTGTCAGTTGTGTGGCTGATGGTTCTTGGGGGCTTTTGGACAGAAATCTAAGAGTCATTGGTTGTCAGATAGATGTTGCAGCAAGCCAGTGATATGGATATGGGTGCTGAGCAATGCAATACATTCTTTGGGTTTTTTTTTTTTTTTTTTTTTGTGGCAGAGTCTCACTCTGTTGCCCAGGCTGGAGTGTAGTGGCATGATCTTGGCTGACTGCAACCTTCACCTCCCAGGTCCAAGTGATTCTCCTGCCTCAGCCCCCTGAGTAGCTGGGATTACAGAGGTGCACCACCACACCAAGCTAATTTTTGTAGTTTTAGCAGAGATGAGGTTTTGCCATGTTGGCCCAGGCTGGTCTTAAACTCCTGACCTGAGGTGATCAACCCGCCTTAGCCTCCCAAAATGCTAGGATTACAGGTGTAAGCCATTGTGCCTGGCTTTTTTTTTTTTTTTTTTTTTTTTTTTTTAAGACAGAGTCTTGCTCTATCACCTAGGCTGGAGTGGAGGGGCGCAATCTCGGCTCACTTAGTGCAACCTCACCTCCCAAGTTCAAGCAATTCTCCTGCCTGAGCCTCCCGAGTGGCTGGGACTACAGGTGCCTGCCACCAGACCTGGCTAATTTTTGTATTTTTTAGTAGAGATGGGGTTTCACCATGTTGGCCAGGTTGGTCTTGAATTCCTGACCTCAAGTAATCTGACTGCATCGGCCTCCCATCGTGCTAGGATTACAGGTGTGAGCCTCTGTGCCTGGCCAGGATCTTGAATTAATGATTTTGTCAATTTTCTTGCAATGAAAGTTTTACCTTGCTATTTTGGGCTAGAATTGATGGGTCGTTTTGCAGTTATGTAAAAACGTAGGTGGTTTAGAAATTCCCTGCTTTATTTCTGTTTTTCATTAATTTCAATTATAACCTACCACACTTCATAACTAAGTCCTCATTTCACGTTGTTGATAGGTTCTTGGAAACTGTGACATGATGTACAGCAGGTCCCCAACTAATGTCATTTTGTTCAACTTCATTATAATGTTGGTGAGGAAAAAAATTGGTTTCATTATATGTTATTTTCCTTGAAGTCGCAGCACTTACTACATTAAGTGAAGACTTACTGTATACCTTTTTGTGGACTTTCATCTTTCCTTCACCTACTTTTGTTCCTGGGAGTGTGATGACAGTTCCCAAAAGCATTTCTAAAAGTTGTCTCAGCCTCGAAGATTGCTGCATTTGTAGTTATTTTTGTGCAGGACAAAGTAGAGTTTTTATATTGGCAAGCCGCTTTTTCTTAAGGGTTCTGAGAAGGCGGTGGAACATTCTGAGAGTCTCCAGAAGGAGGTTCTATCTCCCTAGTTCAGCATATGGCAGGTTCTGGTAAAAGGATTAAGGAAACATTTTCTTGGCAAACAGTAGCACCAACAGAAAGTTTGATTTCAAAGAATCTCTGGAAATCAGCCTGCGATTCCTTAACACTTCGCTGTAGCTGCCAAGTAAACAGCTGCCGATCAGGTCCCCGGATATGTAAATAATGTCCTGGTGTTGTGTTTATGTTTGCTGCCGGAGAGAACTAGCTTGACTTAACCTAAAACCTGTTATAGGAAATAATAGCACAGTGCAGACCTCTGGGTAACAAAGAGCTGCCCCAGATAAAAGCAGTCTTGTTGGTAGTGGTGCTCTATGCAACAGAGTCCCGGTGGAGCCCCAGAGGAAGAGGGGACCTGAGATTCTCCTTGTCACGCTGCCTGACCTTTCCCGTGTCCTGTGTTGGTCATAGGGCTCTGTGTGTGCAGTGTGTTTCTTTTAAAACCTTTATTGAATGCTGATTGTTACGAGATTGTTAAATAATTTTAGAGTGCTTTAATCTACAGTGACATTATATACCCGTCATGGCCCTAGAGCAATTTGTTATTTTTAATCACTCAATTAGATTAAATTCTGCCCCCATGGATTTTTCTTAATTCAATTAAAAAAAAAAATTACAGTGTCTTTTAAAACTATTCCTTAAAACGGTAGGTATGACCCATAATTTTTCTTTATTTTTTCTGAGATAGAGCCTCACTCTGTCACCTAGACTGGAGTGCAGTGGTGTAATGTCGGCTCACTGCAACCTCCACGTCCCAGGTTCAAGGGATTCTCCTGCCTCAGCCTCCCAAGTATCTGGGACTACAGGTGGAGTGCTGTGTCTAATTTTGAGTAGGGGAAAGTCATCCAGATCAATATTTAGGTGCTGAATGTGAAGAATGTGCTTTTTCCAATGTTGATTGTGTTAATTTACTGGTTTATCATAAAGGATGCATCCGAGGAATAGCCAGATTGAGAGGTGATTGGGCGCAGTATCGGGGAGGGGTGCATGGAGTTTCTGTGCCCACGCCGGCTGTGCCACCCTCTCAGCAGCCCCAGGTGCTCACCAGCCCAGAAGTGACGTGTATCCACCGTTAGTTGCTTGGATACACTGCCCCTTCCTCTTCCCATGTTTTGCCCTCCCGCGAATTGCTTTGCACGTGGAAGGCATTAGCCACGGCTTTCTATCAGCCGCTGCTGGTACCTCTGTTTGCGGCCCCACAACTCCCCAGGGCTGCTTCCCAAACCAGCTGGGACACAGAGGAAGGCACGGCTGGTGAGGAACGTGCTGCCTGAGCTGCATCAGGTCGGAGCCCACAGACGCGAATAGGTGGTGCCACTTGGAGCAGATTTCAGTTAACTTTGAGCAGATCACCGTGGGAGATCCTGCCTTGCGCTGCTCTCCCGGCATTGTGAGGTGCTGCTTCTGCTCACCATTTTTTTCTTTTTTTTTTTTTTTTGAGATGGAGTCTCCCTCTGTTGCCCAGGCTGGAGTGCAGTGGTATGATCTTGGCTCACCGCAACCTTTGCTCCCGGGTTCAAATGATTCTCCTGCCTCAGCCTCCAGAGTAGCTGGGATTACAGGCGCGTGCCACCATGCCCAGCTATTTTTTGTATTCTTAGTAGATACGGGTTTCACCATGTTGGCCAGGATGGTCTTGATCTCTTGACCTTGTGATCTGCCTGCCTCAGCCTCCCAAAGTGCTGGGATTACGGGCATGAGCCACTGTGCCTGGCCTTTTTTGTTGTCGTTTGTTTTTGAGATAGAGTCTCTGTCTGTCACCCAGGCTGGAGTGCAGTGGCATGATCTCAACTCACTGCAACCTCCGCCTCCCGGGTTCAAGTGATTCTTCTGCCTCAGCCTCCTGAGATGGGATTACAGGCACCTCCCACCACGCCCGGCTAAGTTTTTTTGTATTTTTAGTAGAGATGGGGGTCTCACCACGTTGGCCAGGCTGGTTTCGAACTCCTGACCTCAGGTGATCCACCCACCTCAGCCTCCCAAAGTGCTGGGATGACAGGCATGAGCTGCTGCACCCGGCCTGCTTGCCTTTTTCAGAAGAGGTTTTTCCAGTGGTGAAATGCTTGGAAAACCAGGGTAAGGAGTGTTCAGAATGTAGGTGTATCATTATTTTGAAATGACAAGACCAGCAGCTCAGGGGATGGAAGATTCTGCAGTTTGTCACTCACAGTTCCCAAGAGGCACAGGCACTCCCTGCCACGCGGGCCAGATGAGGACACGCAGGTTCGGCCACGAGGCAGAGGGAGTGAGGGGAAAACGTGGCCAAGAGCCTTTCTTGGGATTTCTGAGGGTAGGAACTGGGCTGCGCTCAAAACCGAGACGTCTGCTCCCCACCCTGAAGTGACCAGGGCAGGAGGATGGTGGCCCAGGGCGTAAGAGCCTCAGAGAGGAGGTGGCAGTGTGTGGGGACTCTATAAAAGGCACATGTCCTGGCAAATCTTTGACTACCTCCAGGAACTAGCCAGTGTGGGCGGGGCGGTCTCCCCAGGGATACCAAGGCCCCAGGTGTTAAAACATCAGGATAAAAAAAACCATGCTTAATGGAGGAGGATCAGCAGCAGCCCCTGGAAATCTGGGTGTCTGCAATCTACACTCTGTCATCCTTTAACTCATCAGGCTTCTCCCCACCCCCACGACACATAAATACGTAGAACTGATTTTATGTGGGGGACAGGCCCTTCCCGTGGTCTCCCTGACCGCCCCCACCCCTACCTTTCCCTCTTCCTGCCACCCACTCTCTGCTCAGTGCTGCAAAAAGGCACCTTGGAGTCTCAGTGAGGAAGGGAGGGAAATTGTGGGAAGGGAGTCACGTGGACGTTCCACCCTGATGCCCTGTATTTAAACCCTGCCAGCCAAGACAGACACGGCTTTCAAGGCGTTCTTGGATGCCCAGAACCCAAAGCAGCAGCACTCGTCCACGCTCGAGTCGTACCTCATCAAGCCCATCCAGAGGATCCTCAAGTACCCGCTTCTGCTCAAGGAGCTGTTCGCCCTGACCGATGCCGAGAGCGAGGAGCACTACCACCTGGACGGTAGGCCTCGGCCCAGAACCTCTCCACAGGCCTGCATCCACGAGGGTCTCTAAGTGGCCTCTCATTTCACCACCTGTTTTCTTCCAGTGGCCATCAAGACCATGAACAAGGTGGCCAGTCACATCAATGAGATGCAGAAAATCCACGAAGAGTTTGGGGCTGTGTTTGACCAGCTGATCGCTGAACAGACTGGTGAGAAAAAAGAGGTGAGAGTCCCCATCTTCTCAGGACACCTGTCAGGAAAGCCGAGTTTACATTTGCTCTCTCTTTTTTTTTTTTTAAGGTGTTATTTGTAAGTAAAATAATAAGTTAGGATGCAGTTGTTTTTCTTAGGGGCACATCTGTGCTTTATCCAAGGCTGCAATGGGAATTTTCTTCCTCAGCTGGGCTCTTTCTTCCTATAGGAAATGTTTTCCTGATGGTCAGTTCCTCACCCTGGGGATCTCTGGCTTTATTCTGTGTTAAGTGTGAAAGTGAACTTCCATTACCACAATCTGGCTGTTTCTAGAAAACAGTTATTAACAGGCCAGGGCTCTACCTCCAGAGATTAGAAAGACATCAGGCACATAGTGGGTATATAGTTGGTGTTTAATGCAGGTGTATAATAAATAGCTGTCAAATGAATGAACATTTCAGATGACTCTGAATCATTTAACTCTACCCAAAAACTTACTTGGAAGAGCAGTGGCAGGAACAGATAGACCTGAGAAAGACTTACGGCAAAGCTAACAGGTGTGCCTGAGTCATCAAGCAGCACTCGCCTGAATGAAGTTAAGTTGCCAACACAGAGAAGTGGTAGACATTTGAAATCATGGATAAGTTAATTGCTCTGATATGATGGTTATACAGTACGTGTATCAAAGCATCATATGTACCCCTGAATACATACAATTACTAATTTTCAATTTAAAAATCCCATTAATACTTAGAGGGATCATAGGCAAATGATATATAGTAACATTCATCAATGCCTCTGTACACTCAGATTCAACTAGAATATTAGACTCAGTTTTTCTTTCCACCTTAGAAAAGAGAAAATGTGGGAAGGAACTTAGAAGAAAAACACTCTTGCTGTGACTAGCAGCAGGGTTAAAAAAGTGGGTAGGGCAAAGTTTGGTTGTTTAGTGTAGACTAGAGAAAGCACCTTATCTCCAGAGATATTAACGGCCATTATCCAGGTTCATGTTTATGTCCTGAGTGAAATGAAACAAGTTTTCCCGCTGTTCATGGATCATTTTCAGAAACAGGTAAAATTATGATATCTTATCATTTATTTTACTCACAAGATATGGGGGACCCAGGCAAGTGTTTTAAGGTTTCATTGGAAAAGTCACAATCACACAGAGTTATATACAGAGTGAAGAAGGGACTAGATGAATTGTAAATGAGACAAACTGGTTTTTCCACAGCTGGAGGAAATCAACCAGGCCAGTATCAGACTGGATAGAATTTACACTTGTCTCTGTTACCTACGCCTTACAAAGTGTTGCAGAGGCTCAGAGATACTGTACAGTCAGAATCTGATAGCCCAGGAAGGTCTGCTGTAGAGGATATTTAGTTTTCAACTGAAACACATTTTTTTTTTAACATAACATGACAAGCAGAGCATAAGAATGTTCCGAGACTACTTGGCAGATAATTTAATCTATCAGAGTGTAGGAAAAAATGAAGGTTGCCACCCTGGACTTGGTTCTCATTTCTTATAAAACATTATAAGAAGAAAAAAAAATTATACTTATTAAAGCAGAAGGCAAAATATAGAAAAAGGCAAGAAAAAAACTCTTCCGTGATTTCAAGACATACAACTTAACGTATTTTGGTGTTGATTTTGATTTTTTAAAAATTAGTATCTATGTATATGTTTAAATAGTTGTATCTTGAAGGTAATTTTATACCTTGATTTTATGTCGATCACAGAATTTTAATGCTGTTTTTTAATTGACTAATATGAATAATACTATAAACATTTTAAAAATTATAAGACAGCCTCTCTTCCTTTGGTTTATTTCATTCTGACAGAAGAGCATTTTACTAGCCCATGGAAGTGAACGTTTTCATTACATTCTCTTTTATTTTCTCTATATGCCAAATTAATTACTGGATTTTAATGACCTTAGGAGCAAATGACCGTGCTGCTAAAGATTAGAAGGCAAAATGGATAGTGGATGGCAAAGAATTTAGGAAAAAAAGATGAATATGATCAAAAGTCAGAGACTATAAAAAGGAAAATGGCTTCAGTGAAACTGGAAGTCCTTTAAAATGAGATTCTGACATGTAAGACATCTTTCCAGTGAGGAACAGTGATACAGTGCTATACAAAGTCTTTTTCGTGGGCTAAGACTGTAAAAAGAAATGTGCAAAAGATGGAAAGAGGGACACTGGCTGAGTCCCAGGACTGAAGAGGAGGAAATTCCTACTTTTACCAGGAGGTGCAAAGCCCAGAAAATTTCTGGCTTGGAAAAGAGGCCAAAGAGAGCAAGAGAAGAAGAGTGTTTTGGCAGGGCAAGACAAACAAGCAGGAAACAGTCCCCCCAGTGGGAATCAGTTACTCAAAGGCAGTTGATTACTCAAGGAGAAACCTCAAGCCCCATTTCATCTCTTTTCCTTCCATTGAGGAGAATGGCCTTTAAACTGAAAGGATGCAGTAGCCTCAATGCTGTAAGAACAAAACCCTAGGGAAAATGAGTCCTGGGAAATAGGATGGTCTGTGCCAAGATCAATGACAATTCTGTTCCACTGCTCTCAGCAGCATGTTGGAAGAATTATGGAGACTCAGGCAGGTGATTGTGGAGGTACCCAAATTATATTCAGATTTTCACAAAGATAATTCCTGAATTCCTGATCCTTGTGGTTCCCTGTTAGTGGCAGTATGAAGTAACAGCCTAGAATGGATTTATGAAGTTTTCTAAACAGGAATAGGAACATCTATCAGTATTTGCTGGTAACAGCAGGTTTATAGTGAAATGGTAACATTCTAGGAACACAGGGTACCTGAATCCCATCTTCAGCCAACTTGCCTCAAGGTATCTCTGAAGGCAGATATGTTCACAGAGAACAAAGATGGCAAAGAAACAGCTTTTGATGAAAACTGGGCCTTCAACCTCCTACCCCTGGATGTTAAACTTTGGGTTGTTGGGCTAAGGAATCTCTTTTGCTTAATGAGTAGGAAGAAGAATCCCAGAGGGTGTTTCCCCATAAAAGAAGTCCTTAAAAGCCCTAGGTCACTAGGGCATCCCAGTCCTTAGTAAGGTAAAGGCCTCCCAGTAGAACTCTCTCTTGGGTTTTGGAAGGAAGATTCAGAAGGGAACCAGTGGAAGCCCCAGTGAGAAACTGTGACCGAAGGGAGCACCCTGACTCCTATTCCATCTGGCATGGGAATCTTGTCCAGAGAGAAGCCTTGTGCAGAGGCACAGCATCAGCCTGTTCTAAGTTATGTAACAAATAACTTAAAATACCAGTGGTTATCTCCACCAAATAGTTATCTCATGTGTGGCTTTGTAGGTCAACCAAAGTTTGATTTCTCTTGGTTGGCTCCAGTTCCGAGGGTTCTGGTGTGCTCCTCGTCTCTTCTTCCAGCATTCAGGCGAAAGCAGCAGTGGCTGTTTTGGGCAAGTCCTTCCCCTGGCTGGAAGGTGGGTGCCCAAGAGGGGCTTGTTACGGCATGTCCACTGCCTAAGTCACTTGGCTACACCCAAAGTCATCGGTCAGCAATGTATGTACCCTGCCTATCTAGTGGGAGGTGCTGGAAAATCACATAGCAGATAATGTAATTCTGTTGGAGGAAATAGAGTTTGGACAGTCTACCATGCTGGCCTTTAATCACTTTTAAAGATATACTCCGTTAGGCTGTGGCCCCTGGGAATTTGCCTCATGTATATAACTCCTCCTCTTCCATGTGGGTCTTTGGGGGATAGGTAGTGGAGACTGTGTCATTACCTTGGCTGATAATATCCTGGGGCTTTGGTGGATGAGTTACTTAATATCTATAGACAAAATAATACAGCTGCTTGAAAACTATTTTAACCCTTGGTTGTACTAGGATATTCTAGCTCAGAAGTAATGACAGTGATGATTCTAATAATCCCAATCAAGGGAGGCAGTACTACTTCTGTATCCTGTACTGATGGAGCCACATCTCCACACGGTAGCCTGTTTTGGAGGCTGGAGAAGGGCAATCCCAACTGCACTGTGAGCAGCAGAGGGTTGCCAGGTTGCTGCCGTATAAGAAACCCAGCTAGGTTTGGAAGGGGTCAGTGACTCCCGTGAGAAAAGCAGACCTGACTGTTAGGAGGCATAGACATTGAACTTGCATCAGACTCTTGGGATCATTGTGTCTAGATGGCTCTACAACCAGCGCTTGGCAGTCTTTAGCATGTGACTGCTGGGGGGCGAGTGACTGAACCTCATGGTCTCTTGGGATTCTAGCACTCATGCTGCACGTGCCAATAGAGGAATCTTCAGACTCTTTATTTGGCTTCTCTCTCCTTCATCTAAAGTGAAATGAAATCTTCTTCGAAATGGATTAGAAAAAGAAATAATTTGCTTACACTTCCCAAAAGAGGATACTCACTGGCGGAAATGTCTGCAGTTATCTGGGGTGGGTCTTTGCTATTGACAGCAATTAGCATCTCCTTGGGAAACTCTCTCTATTTGAACACAAAACATCTCTAATTTTTTTTCTTTTGAGACGGAGTTTCACTCTTGTTACCCAGGCTGGAGTGCAATGGCGCGATCTCGGCTCATTGCAACCTCCGCCTCCTGGGTGGGTTCAGGCAATTCTTCTGCCTCAGCCTCCTGAGCAGCTGGGATTATAGGGATGCGCCACCATGCCCAGCTAATTGTTTGTATTTTTAGTAGAGACGGGGTTTCACCATGTTGACCAGGTTGGTCTCGACCTCTTAACCTCGTGATCCACCCGCCTCAGCCTCCCAAAGTGCTGGGATTACAGGCTTGAGCCACCGCGCCCGGCCCCAACATCTCTAGTTTTTTAGATCAGTTTTGACAGACTAACTTGTGAATTTCAGAGCCCATTTTGTAACTATTTGCCATCTTGTTCTGAAATTCTAGTAGACAAACATGGAATGAAGTCGGGAAAAAAAGATGAATGTTTTCTCTCCCCTGTATTCTGTGTGTTTCTTTGGGAATAGAGAGGATTTATTTTTCAATTAGGAGATTTCATATGAACTAAAGGAATTTTTGTTGTTGTTAAAATTTCATGGTTTTTTTCCTAGCTCAGACTTGGCTAGAACATAATGATACTTTATTTCCCATTAGAAAAGTTAACTTGGATATTGTATCTTCAGCCTGTTTCGATGGGAGGTGGTGTTTATTCAGACAGTCACAAATTCAGAGTATTTTTTTTTTTTTACAATGTAATCTGTCATTTTGGTGCCATTTTCTCAAAAAAAGAAAGAAAGAAATTGACAAATTTTATATACTTATAGTGTACAACATGAAGTTTTGATATGCTACATTGCGGAATGGCTAAATCAAGCATAACTGATGCATTATGTCGCATACTAAAGCAAATGTTTTTAGGAGTATTTTCTTGAAGTAAAATTAATATTCATATGCTGAATTTTCAAACATCATGAAAATCTGAGTATTGATAACACCACTCAGTAAACTTGGTCATGTCTCTGGCTTTCAGGTTGCTGATCTGAGCATGGGAGACCTGCTTTTGCACACCACGGTGATCTGGCTGAACCCGCCGGCCTCGCTGGGCAAGTGGAAAAAGGAACCAGAATTGGCAGCCTTTGGTGTGTATCAGAAAAGGGTTTTATGGAAGGGGGAAACGTCTAGCTTATTTTTCAAAACAGGAACATTTCTTTTTCAAGACCCAATTCATTAAAAATAAAGTTAATTGCAGTTACTTGAATTGGTCTTCCTGCTGTAGCCACCAACATTTCACAAACACGAAATGAAACCTTCGAGTTAAATTGCACTCTGTGGTCACTCAGCCACGTGGGTGGGCGGAAATGGCAGTGCCCAAGTTTCTCCAGATATAAACACACGGGCGGGAAAAGAATTTTCCTCTTTGGCGGCTGCTCTGGGTATCTTTTCAAAATAATGGGTTAACTATAAACCAAGGAAAAACAAAGTAAAAAATCAAGACAAAATGGCCTCTGTTTCTGAAATCCTAGATCTTTTATTTTCTTCCTGACTCTGTTGCTGTTTGGTCTTAAGACCAGGATGTGGCCAGGCGTGTTGGCTCACGCCTGTAATCCCGGCACTGTGGGAGGCTGAGGTGGGCGGATCACGAGGTCAAGAGATCGAGACCATCCTGGTCAACATGGTGAAACCCCATCTCTACTAAAAATACAAAAATTAACTGGGTGTAGTGGCGCGCGCCTGTAGTTCTGGCTACTCAGGAGGCTGAGGCAGGAGAATTGCTTGAACCCAGGAGGCGAAGGTTGTGGTGAGTGGAGATCCCACCATTGCACTCCAGCCTGGGCAACAAGAGTGAAACTCAGTCTCAGAAACAAACAAAGAGACTAGGATATAGGATGCTGGTTCTCAACTGAACTGTTGTGGCAACTCTGGAGTGCCTGGATCAGCTGTGAGGTGCATCTTGATCCCATTGCTGCTCAATACTAGTGAAATTAGACATGTTTGTGAATGATATATTTTTTAATAAACCAGTTTAGATGGATGCAGTTGCTGCAATTAGAGATCTCATGTAATTGTATTGTAATATGCTTTTTGAAAGAGAGAAAAACCATGGGTGAGCATACTGGGAATTATGCATAATGTAGGCTTGTTGTTGCAGTGTAAATGCTCATTGGCATATTGCTGTGTTCGTGAATATAAAACCGTCAACACTCCATGCTTTTGTTTTATGTTGCGTTTTGTCCTAGCCTTTTGCTAAAAGACTCATGGGTAGGAACATAATATAATGGAAATCTGGCTTATCATTCTCTTGCCTTACATTATTTTTGTGGGCTTGTGGGGAGTGGGGCTTGCTTACTCCTTCTTTAAACTTTTTATTCCTCCATGATAGGAACAGGGTATTCCCAAATGGAATGTCCTAGTGATTTTAAAAATCAGAGTATTTAATGCAAAGATTCATTGTACTTTCTATTTAGATCACTTAGCCTTCATTAAAAAATTACTGACTGATATTCCTAAAATTTCCAGAGTCCCTGTAGCTGTTGATGCCATTTCATTAAAAATAACAAGGGAGGCCGGGTGTGGTGTAATCCCAGCACTTTGGGAGGCCAAGACGGACAGATCACTTGAGGTCAGGAGTTCAAGACTACCCTGGCTAATATGGTGAAATGCCGTCCTTACTAAACATATAACAAATAGCTGGATGTGGTGGCAGGTGCCTGTAATCCCAGCTACTTGGGAGACTAAGGCAGGAGAATCATTTGAACCTGGGAGGCAGAGGTTGTAGTGAGCTGAGATTGCACCAGTGCACTCCAGCCTGGGTGACAGAGTAAGACTCTGCCTCAAAAAAAAAAAAAAAAAAAGGAACACGTAAGTGCAGAGAAAGCATGTGACTAAAAAGGCCATGCAGAGGAGTATTGAGGAGATTTTAACAAGTTGGTAGGTTTTGATGGCGTAGGGGTTTGGTGAGGGCATTAGTTTTTGCTTTCTTTTCAACATCACCACTTGGGTTTCTTCTACTGTGATTTCTTCTCGGAGGAGTCTGGGTTCTCTCCGATGCTGCTTAGTGGGTCATTCGTGCGATGCAAGCTACGGATGTAAATGCCCCACACCATGATGTGGGCCTACAGACTAGCAATTCCAAAGTCAACATTTAGAGTTTTCATGACTTTGCCCTCAATATTACAGATTCACTTAGTTAGAAAGCAACAGATTTAGAATAAGAAAATAATTTAAGTAGGAGAAAATGGGTTGGCAAACTCTTTTATGTTAAAGGTTACATATGGTACTTTTTTTTTTTTTTGAGATGGAGTCTCATTCTGTTGCCCAGGCTGGAGTCCAGTGGTGCAATCTTGGCTCACTGCAGCCTCTGCCTCCTGGGTTCAAGCAGTTCTCTGCTTCAACCTCCTGAGTAGCTGGGATGACAGGCACTCATCACCATGCCTGGCAAATTTTTGTATGTTTAGTAGAGATGGGGTTTCACCATGTTGGCCAGGCAGGTCTTGAACTTCTGACTTTGTGATCCACCTGCCTCAGCCTCCTGTCTTAGGTAGAAATGGAGCCTGCATGCTCCAGCATCAGCATCAGGGCATCACACTGTCAGCAAACTCAGAAGGGGCTGCAGTTCACAAGAGAAAAACTGAAGGCTCTGAGAACCAAGACGGATTTATCATCATTCAGAATCCTCTCCAGAGTGATAGAAAAGAGAAGGGGAAGGATTCAAATTGGGATTATGAACAAAAAGGCTCTAGTCCTGATGTGGATGTGGATGTGGGTGAGCTGCGGATTCCCAGTCATTAAAGAGACAAGTTTCATGGTTTGGGTGTGTTTTCAAGCAGCAAGGCAGAACTAATGGAAAGGCTGAGCAAGGAGTTGAAATAAGGAAGAGTTACTATGAAGGAAGGATAGTGGTTACCCTCAGTCAGGCAGATTTGGGGTTAAAATGTGGTTGTCGTCTTGTTTTGGTTTAAACCTCTAACCTCAGGAAGTAGCTCAGCTTTCTTACGAAACTGAAGTTGACTTGCTGCCAACGAGGTACCCTGATGTTTCCCTCACAGGATGGCTCATGTGGACCAAATGTTGGCGATCGTTGCCTTAAACAAAAACAAAAATAGAAATAGCCTTCTGCCTTGAAGAGTGTTTGACGTTCACCCTTTGGTGCAAAGAGAGGATGCTTTAGGCTGGGAAAGTAGCATGAGTTTTGGAGATCAAGGCCGTGTCTGAAGGGATTGGACAGTGCGGTGGAGTCACTTGAGAAGCACTAGCTCCAAGGGTTAGGGCAAGTTAAAGGGAGAGGCTGAGGTCCGGGTGCCAGGCCAAAGCTCACTCTCTGGGCCTCCTGCTGTGATCCATGATGATGAAGATTGAGGGAAATGGAGGCAGTTACACCACTGAGCTGTGGTCTCAGTGCTGTGGTGGCTTTTCTGAGATTAGAGTCATTGGGGTAGAGCTCTTTCACTTCTTTTTGTTTTTGTTTTTGAAATGGAGTCTCACTCTGTCATCCAGGCTGGAGTGCGGTGGCGTGATCTTGGCTCACTACAACCTCCGCCTCCTAGGTTCAAGCAATTATCCTGCCTCAGCCTCCCCAGTGGCTGGGACTACAGGTGTGCCCCACCATGCCCAGCTAATTTGTGTATTTTTAGTAGAGACGGGTTGGCCAGGATGGTCTTGATCTCTTGACCTTGTGATCCCCCCGTCTCAGCCTCCCAGAGTGCTGGGATTACAGACTTGAGCCACCGCACCTGGCCGAGCACTTTCACTTCTAAGAGGACCTAGTTGTCCCAGCCTCTGTGGTTTCTGAGGGCTTCATGGTGGGAATGAAGGGCATCCTCAGGTTGCTTGTGCTCAGCTGCTCTGCAGAGCTGGTGTGGCCTCGTCTGGTCAGTGTGAGCCTTCGGAGGGAACCTGCCAGTCTGTGCTCTGGGGACCTTGAGCGGTCAGATGCTGTGAGGTGTGAAGGGCTATGGGAGGTCTAGACCCAGCGGCTGGAGTCAGTTTCTTTGCATCTCAAGGCTTATTTCCCTGCAGTGGAGGTTAGCATGATCTTACACAGAGAGAAGACAAGACCAACCTGCCCTACCTAGGACAGAAGTTAAACCAGATACTTGGGGTTCGTCTCCAAAGGGCATTTGAGCCTGGTGGGCCCATCCCTGAGAATTGTCTGGAAGTTTGTTCCTTTTGTAATTCCATGTCTGGTATACAAGGCTATGCCTCCTTCAGCTGCTGTGTGACTGGGCTATTCCTTGGAGTCAGAGTAGGAAGGGATAATGGAGACTGTCTTAGTCCGTTTGGCTGCTGTAACAAAATGGAGTTGAACTCCATAAACTGGCCAGCTTCCAAACAACAGAGATTTATTTCTTCTCACCGTGGGGGAGGCTGGAAGTCCAAGATCCTGCTTTCTCATACTTCCTAGCTGTGGCTTCATGATGGCAAAAGGGTCAAGGCAGCTCTCTCAAGTCTCTTTTATTGGTCAGTAATTCCATTCATGAGGACAGAGTCCCCACTTCTCAAAGGCCCACCTTCTGAAACCATCACAATGGTGATTAGTTTCAAGGTATGAATTTTGGGGAAACACAAACATTTGGACCATAGCAGACCCTGACACAGAGAACGCAGGAGCATCAGGGCTCAGTGCCCCTTCCAGTCCTTCTGAGTGCCAACTCTACTTCCCCCTCTAGGAGGAATCAGAATCACTGTAAAACGTGCTTGGCATTGCTTAACAAATTCTCTGGAAGATTATGCATAACTCCGTTGTATCTCCCCATCCCCTGAGAGAATGTAAGAATGAAACTCTGTGTTTACCACTCCTAGAGAGCTTACTCTGATTCAGTCTTTTGGGAAGAAGTACAGTCGAATTCTAATTTCATAAACTCATTTTTGTTTCTTTAGGTCAAAAGATGAGTTGTATTTCCTGACTTATCACTGTGTGTGTGTGTGCGCTATTACCTTAATTTGCATAAATGTAAATCATCTTCAGAATTGCATTGTTAGTATGAAAGACATTTATATTCTTCCTCCATCTATTGAATTAGTACGTTTTTGTGGAATATGTATCAGTTGAAGTTTTAACTTTAAAATGATATCATACTTAATGTATTTTACCCGAAAGTTTTTTTGGGGGCGTAGGTGATTTCCATTTATGTAGGCTTTTTATGTTTATTTTGAACCCGGAAAATTGTGTCTCAATAGGCTTTTGATTTTCACAGATGTGATGAATGAATGGAAGGTAGGTGGGAGTCAGTTAACCGGGATCTCCACATCCTCTTCATAACTGTAGTGTTTATTACCACAAGTTAGTGATGTTAAGGGGAAAACCCTATATGTGACATTGCCATAACTGTCTGTATTTTATTTTTTCCAGTCTTCAAAACTGCTGTGGTCCTTGTGTATAAAGATGGTTCCAAACAGAAGAAGAAACTTGTAAGACTTCTTACATTGCCCCATGGTTTGAAAGTATTTCTCTATCTGCTTATCAGTTGTATCTGCATAATTCTACCACTTTGTCAGTATGAGCCTTTTAAAAATCTTTTTTACTTTCTTAAGTGTTACTAAGGATGCTTGAGATCACCCATCCTGCCTTCTTTCAGGCAGGCTCATATTTAGAGCAAAAAAATGAATTGGTCTCATTTTTGTGAATTGGAACCAGTTGGTGAATTGGAATCAATTGGTGACTTGGTCTCATTTTTGTGAATTGAAATCCATTGGATGCCGTTGGTGACTGGGTCTACCATGGCCCAGAACCTTTCCAACACTACCCTTCCCTTTGTCTGTTGCCCTGTTCTTGTTTTGGGATCCCTTTTCTCCTCTTCCTGTGTGTCTCTCTTCACTGCATTTGCTTAGCGAATGTATTTGCACACCCTCCCCTCAATATATTTATCATGCAGCCTCTCACTTCCTGCTGGATGAACAGGAGCTCATGCGGGAAGATCCTCTGGGCACACCTGGAGTTACTGCGTGAGAGTCTGTCGCTGGTTTAGAAAACGGGAACTGGTCCAGGGCAGGTTAGATTCTTCTTATGCAGCTGGTTCCTTCTCCTCTGCAGGTAGGATCGCACAGGCTTTCCATTTATGAGGACTGGGACCCCTTCCGATTTCGACACATGATCCCAACGGAGGCACTGCAGGTTCGAGCTTTGGCGAGTGCAGGTAAACTCTGGCCTGTGCTGGGTTTTTCACACATATATTTCTGGTTTGTGTAGGAATTATTTGAATTCACACTCTTAGTATAACCACCCTACCATCTTTTTTTCCCTATACTTAACTCTCTTGTTTCTCAGTCTCTTTATTGTCTCTTATTTACTCAGCCATTGATTAAATATTGAATGAATGAACCAAGTGAATGAATGAACTCAGTGAATGGATGTGTAATGTCTTCAAAATTCCTGGCAGAGATTCTAGTTATTCTATTCTATGTATTAATAGTATAGTGACTACCGTCTGAGCAGCAGTGAGCCTGTGGTTCTTAAAAGAATCCTTGAGACTGTGAACAGACAAAGCCCATGTAAACTACTCACTTGCTTTTTAACTGAGAGATCAAAAATACCACCAAAAGAACTAAAAAGCATCGATGAAACCTTTTTTCCCTAAAGTATTACAAATGTTTGCCTTTGGTATTAATGTGAAGGCTTTTACAATGTTGATTCTTTTTAAAACTTAGGTTGATTTTTTTTAGAGACGGGGTCTCATTCTGTTGCCCAGGCTGGGGAGCAGTGGTGCGATTGATTGTAGCTCCCTGTAGCCTCAGACTTCTAGGCTCAAGCTATCCTTTCCGAGTACCTGGGGCTACAGGCGTGTGCCACTACACCCAGCTATTTTAAAAAATATTTTGTAGAAATGGGGTCTAGTCTTGAACTCCTGGGCTCAAGTGAGCCTCCTGCCTCGGCCTCCCAAAGCGTTGGGATTACAGATGTGGAAATGTTGATTCTTTTTCTAAAATCCACCTAGTAGTGAAAGGAATTGTTGGGTAGCTATGAGTATACTTAATAATATAATTAGACAATGCTTTAAACACATGAGTAGCAGGGTACTGACTAAGGAAAGTGATATTTCTGTGACTCAGAAGCTCCCCCTCCTGGGCCTAATTTAAGACCAAGTTCTCGAGAGGAGGAATGGGCTGAGTACAAGCTCTCCCGGGTGTACCCTGGAAAGAGCATCTCTGGGGAGTCAGGTGGAAACGCTCTAGCCACACCTGTTGCCTGTTCCACTTGGTCAGCGGGTACAGCTTTGGTAAGGAAAAGCCCTGGCAGTGGAGACATGCAGGTGGATGAGCAATGTGAATTTCTTTTGTCATCTTTTTTTTTTTTTTTGAGACAGAGTTTCACTTTGTCACCCAGGCTGGAGCGCAATGGTGCGATCTCAGCTCACTGCAGCCTCCGCCTCCTGGGTTCAAGCAATTCTCCTGCGTCAGCCTCCTGAGTAGCTGGGATTACAGGCACATGCCACCAAACCCACCTAATTCTTGTATTTTTTTTAGTAGAGACAGGGTTTCACCATGTTGATCAGGCTGGTCTCAAACTCCTGGCTTCATGATCCGCCTGCCTTGGCCTCCCAAAGTGCTGGGATTACAGGCCTAAGCCACCTCACCCAGCTGGCAATGTGAATTTCTATTTTAGGCTTTTGATACCTAATGTGAATGTTAAGTTCTTACTGTCCGATTTCTGTTGTATAGCCTGGCTTTGTTTCTACTTGTCATAAGCAGTAAAACTGGATCCGATCCTCAGAAAACCACCACACCCCAGTCCAACATCATGGGGAGAACACTCTTGCAATATTTTGCACACTTTGAATTATTTTTCCAAATTAAACAAGGTGTCTCCTCCTTCACAGTTTTTAAAAACTCAAATGCAAAAACCATGTAGGGCAAATATATTTGGAATGATTATTTGTCTTATAAGTTTTCTCTCTAAGCTTTCAGCAGTGATTTGCCGGATGTCCTTTTACTTATGATGTGATTTGCAAAATTGATTTCCATGTGAATTTGCAGGCACCTGTAAGTTGTGAGTCCAGGATAGCTACAAGTAGCATTTTGAGGTTTGAGCACGTAAATACTAATGTCTTACTTTAAAATCATAGGTTATGAATTATCTGGTTGCTTTGTTTCTTTGTGCCAGGTTTATAAATGGGAAAGTTCATTTCTATAGCAAACTGACAGCTTCTAAGCCAGGAATTTTGCCTGCGTCAAGTAAACACATAAAGACTTTAAATTTTGAAGACAAAGTCATCTTTGTGACATGACATTCCATTCTCGCCCTCTATTTTTCATTCGAGTCAAGTTTAAAATCATCAAGATAAAAGCTTATTTTAGTTGAGTTGCAAAGATGTCTTTCATTATGAAATCCACTTTAGTGGATTGGAGAATCAGAATATGGAATTTCTGGGTTTTCATCTCAGTCTGGGAAAGTTTGTAAAATTTTTTGCAGATAGATTCTGGTTAAGGTTAAATCGTGCAACCACCGTGAGGGTTTGTGACCAGGGTTCTAAACCACTGGATAAAAGTGAGACTTCACAATGTGTAGCCTGGATGTCTGTAGGTAATTGTTCCTTTCATAAACACTGTATTCATGACTTAAAGTACTGCTCTATTATAGGCACTGCAGAGCTTCAAAACTGTTTTAAAATTGTTCCTTACCTTCTTGGCATTTCTGCTGTGTTCAAAGTAGACCCCAGGGGAAGACGAGAAACCCCATTAGGTCTCCAGGGCTTTAGGTCCAGCCACCTGGGGGAAGGCTTCCTTGACAGACAGCAAGGGCTCACCTGTCATCCCTGGCCTGATAAAATCCGGATAGGAGGCTTTGGCTCCATTTAGTCCAGCTGTTGCCAAAACAACTAATCATTTAATTGAAATGCACAGTTCAGTTAAACAGACTGCATGGCTGAAAGGGTGAGTGCAGTCAGTATGATTGACTGATTGGCCTTTTAGACCATCTAGAAGATTTTAGCAACTGGAAATTCTCCAAGCGTTCTCTTCTTGGCATCCATTAAGCTTTTCAGTTGCTTCGTCTCTTTAGATTGTGGGATAGTGGGAAAATATCTTCGATCTTGTACAGCTCTGCATTATGAATCCTCAATCACAGCTGGAAAATGCTTTTGTGACCATGTCAATAAACCCATCTGAAACAGACCCTGATTCATTGTTGCTTTCATTTCTTTAGATGCAGAGGCAAATGCCGTGTGTGAAATTGTCCATGTGAAATCCGAGTCTGAAGGGAGGCCGGAGAGGGTCTTCCACTTGTGCTGCAGGTGAGCTGCGCCTGTGAGGTCGAGGCCGTGTTTACATTCTGCAGATGGGAACGAGATGGCGGTCTCATCGTGTTATGTTTTGATGTTTGGTACATTGTACTACAACATTGCTGAGATACAGTAAATGCAGAGTCACCTGGGAGGAGGTGACAACATGGGAAGGTGTTACCGGGATTCCTGCTCGTTTTGAGAACAGCCTGTGTTGATCACCTGCACGTCCTGAGGGAAAGCTGGGCTCGTGACATGGGGTTCTACTTATGTCTTGTGGTTTTTCTTCTATCCCGCTGCCCTCTTTCTTCCCTCTCTTCTCTTCTCCCTCTTCCATGAGAATTTGAGATCTTCTCCCATATACAATATATTCTTTTATTTTTCTAAAAATATGAGATGCATGACCCCAACAGATGACATTTAATGTTTTTGGCTTTAAATGTGCCCCATATTTAATCTTGCTTTAATTTAATCATAGACACTCAGCAATTTACTCAATAATTACCCAGTAACCCCACACAGTGAGTACTCATATACTGTGGATTACCTATAAAAGACAATAGAATCAATACTATATGATTGTTAGCAATATTTTATTATGCTAGTGTAGTAAGAATGTACATATACCAAGTGTGAAATATGCTAAGCACCTTACATTCATTATTTCATTTAGTCAGACCAATGTATTAGGTTGGTGCAAAAAGAAACTGCGGTTTTTACCATTTAAAGTGATTAAAAGTGCCGTTACTTTTAGTGGCAAGAACTGCAATTATTTTTTGCACCAACTTAATACTATTACTACTCCTGGTTACAAATGGGGAAGCAAGGCTCAGAGATAGTACTTGGCCTAAGGCCTTTTAGAAAATGAATACTGGGACTGGGCGTGGTAGCTCACGTCTGTAATACCAGCACTTTGGGAGGCAGAGGCAAGCGGACCACTTGAGGTCAGGAGTTCGAGACCAGCCTGACCAACATGGTGAAACTCCATCTCTGCTAAAAATACAAAAATTAGCTAGGCATGGTGGCAGGCACCTGTAATCCCAGCTGCTTGGGAGGCTGAGGCAGGAGAATCACTTGAACCTGGGAGGTGGAGGTTGCAGTGAGCCGAGATCACGCCATTGCATTCCAGCCTGGGTGACAGAGCGAGACTCTGTCTCAGAAAAAAGAAAAGAAAATGAATGGTGGGTTTAACGTCAAAACCCACGTTTTGTGTTGCTACATCACTTCTCTGTGTTGGGTGACAGAGGTCAACAAGGGGCAGATCCCCGGGAAGCTGTCAGGATTGCAGGTGAGATGTTTTTTGTATAACCACGTGGGGTTTGAGCACCACCTTTACCGTCTGTTTTGGCTCATCCCTTTGTGATGCTGTTGGTAACATTTACAGGGTTTAGTAAGCTAGCCTACACAGATGCCGTATTTATTGTTAATAAGGAATACCAGGTTAAACTTACCTGGGTAAAAATATTGGGAATAAAACAAGAAAAATAACTCACCTAGGAAGCATTTGTTTTGAGACGGAGTCTCGCTCTGTCACCCAGGCTGGAGTGCAGTGGTGTGATCTCACCTTACTGCAACTTCTGCCTCCCCGGTTCAAGCGATTCTTCCGCCTCAGCCTCCCAAGTAGCTGGGACTACAGGCATGCCCCACCATGCCTGGCTAATTTTTGGGTTTTTAGTAGAGACAGGGTTTCACTATGTTGACCAGGATGGTCTCGATCTCTTGATCTTGTGATCTACCCTCCTGGGCCTATAGTTCTTAACAACATAGCCTTGGACCGGGCGCGGTGGCTCACACCTGTAATCCCAGCACTTTGGAAGGTCAAGAGATCCAGACCATCCTGGCCAACATGGTGAAACCCCATCTCTACTAAAAATACAAAAATTAACTTGGTGTGGTGGTGCATGCCTGTAGTCCCAGCTACTCAGGAGTCTGAGGAGAATTGCTTGAACCTGGGAGGCAGAGATTGCTGTGAGCTTAGATCGTGGCACTGCACTGCAGCCTGGCGACAAAGTGAGACTCCGTCTCAAAGAAAAAAAAAAAAAACCACACACACACAGCCTTAATATTTACAAGTTGAAATGCGTCATGGGAACCACTGATACTCAACAGGAGGGAGCTGAGCTCTAGAGGACATTAGGAACATTGAGATGTCAGCCTTAGGGTGCTCTGCAGAGCCACACAAATCCTGTGGTTCATTTGCCCTCAAAAACATTGGACAGTGAAAAGCTCTGCCTTACGCACCAGGCAGAATGTGGCAGCTTCCTGGTACAAACTCCCACAGTCCATAGGTCTGTTCATTAATGGCTGCTCTGCCCTGCATCAGCGGCAGGAGATGGATCCGAAAGCATGACGGGAAAGGAGTTTTGTGCCGTTTATCCCTGGCCGTGAAATCACCGCTTAGCACAGAAATTGGAGTCATGGCCTCAGTCTTTAGCCTTTGGCCCCGAGGGATGTTTGTTTGGTTGTCCCTGATAACCTTAGACGTTCCCCATGTGTTAAGCCCTGGTTCTCTAACGTGTGCAAATCTTTCTTTCCTAGCTCCCCAGAGAGCCGAAAGGATTTCCTGAAGGCTGTGCATTCAGTCCTGCGTGATAAGCACAGAAGACAGCTCCTCAAAACCGAGAGCCTGCCCTCATCCCAGCAATATGTCCCTTTTGGAGGCAAAAGATTGTGTGCACTGAAGGGGGCCAGGCCGGCCATGAGCAGGGCAGGTACTGTGGGGATTCAGACGTTCAAGATCCCCGTGACCCCCACTCCGCTGTAGAATCCAGTGAGCTTGACCTCCTCGTTGAGTGGGGGTGAGGTGTGGCCGGGTGGGGGCTGACGTCGGAGGGTGATTCTTCCCTGGTGTGAGGTTCCTTGCCCTTGGCTCCTTCCTGGTGGCTCCTGGGGATCCGCCCTGTGTCACCTCTCGCCCTCCTTCCAGCCTTCCCTTTGCCTCCCTTCTCCTCTTGGCTGGTGAGCTCCTCTCTCATTCGCCAAGCCAGGAAGCTGACACATCCTCTTTCGGGAAAGGCTGTCTCGGCCTGCTTGCAGAATGAGAGTTGCTGCTTTGCATGACAGCCAGCTTTGTCTAGCAGAAAGCCGTGTGTCACAGATCAGCAGGGTCACAGCCCTCTGTTCTGAGAACAGGGCGGCTCCACGGACTGGCAGCCCAGCAATGGCTGCTCTCAGCAGTCAGGATTCTAGGTTTGGAGCCCACATGACACGTCCAGTTTTTATCCTTGCCTTGTGCCTGCAACTTTTAGTCACCATGTGAATTTAGGGAAGCCTTGAGTTATTCTTGGAAAAAAAAGAATACAGAGTTTAAACGATCCCAATTAAATACTCTGGTAGGACTTAGTCCATCACAGTGGAGCAGTGAAGAAGTAAAATGAATATTACCACCTATAAATGGCAGCAAAATTTATGCAGGAAGAAAGCTGTTTTCAGAATACTTAGGGACTTAATGACATCAAGATACTAACGTTTTTATGATAACTTTCTCAAGAGGCAGCCTAGAATTTTTGCAGGGAGGATTTCATTAAAAGAGACCCCCTTTGCACTTGCCAGAAGGTTTCTGGCCTTTGTCCCCATGACCATTCTGCCTGTTGACAAGGCAGGGACGGAAGTGAGAATGCTTGAAGGTTTTCATAGACAAAACGTACCTGGCTTGACATGGGCTATTACATTGATTAAGCACCTTAAATTTAATGTTAGGGGACTAGTTATTGTGAATCTCCCCTCCAATCAATTGATAAATGTTTATTGAAAACTTAGTGCAATGAACACCCAGCACTTTGTGAGGTTTTCCAAGGTATCCTAAGAGTCTTGCGTGTGTCCATATCTGCAGTTTTTCATGGGGGCCCCATGGAAGAATAGTTTATTGATCCTTTCTAACTCATTTTAGAGATTCTTAGCTTGGATTTGTCTTACCCGCCCCTCTTGCTTGCCAGGGAAATGTTTAAACAGATTTGGGAATATGTATCTCAGCCTCAGGGGACTCACCTGTCTCAGTTGTTAATCAATGAACCGAACTTCAGAGCTGCATTGACTTTGAAGCTAAGCGAGCTTAGTCTGTCACTCAGAAGTTTTCCTGCTGAGATCCATTTGGAAAGAAAACAAAACCAGCCTACAATTTGACACCATCATCCATCATCATGATTACTGAGAGAAAGCTTTGATGTCATAGCCTGTTGGATCTCGCTGATTGAAAGATTTTTCTGCCTGATGGCTCATTTTTGGCTGAAGAAAGTCTATCACTTTGCTTTGGAGGCACCTTGCTATCCTCAGAATCTTCTTACTAGAGGATTTTAAAATGGTGCCTGAGTAGATCAGCACAGCAGCGGCCGGTCAGTCTTAACAAGGAGCCCTGGAAATAGTCAAAGATCGCATCCCTAAAGGACTTCGAAGAACCCAGTAATCGTAGCCGGGTTCTTAAGCATACTAAGGACAGATTCTCATGCTTCATTCTGCTTTGTGTTGAATACTCAGATGGTTGATTTCACCCTCTGTTCTGTTTGGCCAGGATAGTAAAGCTAAATGCTCTGCTTCATACTAAACCTAAAGTACTATCCGGCTGCCAATAACCCAATGAAAAATTTTTTCTTTCTTCTATTTTCTTATGAAAATTTTCAAACTTACAGAATTTCTGAAACAATTCATACCTACCATCTATATTCTATAAGATTTTTCTGTATTCTCATTATCACTCATCTGTTAGAATCCGTGTCATCCACCACCTCATCTTATCTTTGACACATTTCAAAGATGTAGACGTTAACACACTTGACCCCTAGATACTTCAGCATGAAGTCATTAGCCAATATTTCCAGTAGCTTTGAGTTGGGGTCGTTCTAATGCAGCGATTGCAGAGAGATGCTGTGTTTTGCTGGTGCTGAGATCAAAGTGAACAAGAATTTTTGTCTCCTCTCAGTAGAAGTAGGTGGTAGTTTTTCCTCTTTTCTATTTCTTTTTTCCATTTTGCCTGGAAATAGCTTTTATTCCCATCCTCAGACAAGAGTGGTGTCCATTTGTTCCGCATTTTAAGATGACAGAACACTCAGGGATAGTGATGGACACCCAGGGGTCCGAGGCAGAGGAGAGCCGCAGTGGGAGCCAGTTCAGCCCCTTGTTGAGATGTCTAACCTTGTGCCTGCTGTGTGTGAAGAGAAGGCTGCATCTGGCGGTAATGCAAACGAGGTATCTTCTGGCGGCATCGAAGAAGTTCGACGGTTTCTGGGGGCTTAGGTTTCAGGAAAGCAGCTCCCAGTTGGCGTTTAGACTCTGCCCTTCCTCTGGAAAGCCTGTGTTGCATTTCACCTTTTTGTGTCTAATGTAATCACTGCTTCACTCTCAAGGGAGAAGCAGCAGCCCTCCCTGTGAGCAGTCTCTTGTGTGTGCGCGTGGTGGGACTGTTGGCTTGACTGGATGGTGTCTTTTGTTCACTTATTTTTAATTCTGGCTTCCTAGAGGGCGGTAGGTGAAAGAATGAATTCTTCTTAACTAGTCATCACTTTATACAGCACTTTGTTGATCAAAGTGCTTGGGTGTCATTGGTGTTTTATTTCTCATTCCACTGAGGCACTGATAAGGTAATTGCTCGGTAGAAGAAAGAGCGATACACAGAATGTAATGGGAGGAGACGGGCTCACATCTGCTTAGCCTCCCAGCTCATGTGGGACTTCGTCAGAAAGAAGACAGGGACGTAACTGAAGACTCTGTGTCTTTGAGAGCCACTCTTTTTCTTAGGCTGTCTAAGAGGGATGTGGTGCTCTTAATCTAACTGCAGATCCCAAGAAATGTTACGTTCAAGTTCCCAGAAAACAAGTAACTTGGACCAGTGCCTCTGCCTCCCTGATGCAGAGGGGCATTTTCTACAAAGAGAGAAAAACCATAGATGCACCCCCAGCCTTACTAAAGACCTATTCCAGCTAAACAACCCTGGGACACCCTGGGGGGATCTTCATAGCACTGGGCCATCGGACATGTACTGCGCTGAGGACACTAATCCCCAAATCAGTGGTCTGTCTCTCGAGAGCAGCTGCAGTCTGTGTGATCCGTCTCTTAGGTGCACAGGTTAGAACAGCAGATTATTTCAGAGGGAGTTGGGTTCCCCTTTTCCCATAACCTTCAACCTCTCCTGTGTGCCCCGGTTCCCTGTTGCCCCTCCATCAGTTGCTGGGACATCTTCTAAGTCCAGACACCTCGACAAGGTAAACACTCCAAGACACACCGGTGATATCTAGACTTTAAGCCCCGAAAGACATCAAGGCATTCCGTGCATACTGTTGAGGTTTCATTTTCTACTGTCCTTTGCTTTCTGGATTTTCATCTCACATAAAGCATGTGGGGGTTTTATTTTTATATTTTTGTGTGTGTGTGCAGTGTCTGCCCCAAGCAAGTCTCTTGGGAGGAGGAGGCGGCGGCTGGCTCGAAACAGGTTTACCATTGATTCTGATGCCGTCTCCACAAGCAGCCCGGAGAAAGAGTCCCAGCAGCCCCCCGGTGGCGGGGACACTGACCGATGGGTAGAGGAGCAGTTTGATCTTGCTCAGTATGAGGAGCAAGATGACATCAAGGAGACAGACATTCTCAGTGACGATGATGAGTTCTGTGAGTCTGTGAAGGGCGCCTCAGTGGACAGAGACCTGCAAGAGCAGCTTCAGGCCGCCTCCATCAGTCAGCGGGAAAGAGGCCGGAAAACCCTGGATAGTCACGCATCCCGCATGGCGCAGCTCAAGAAGCAAGCTGCCCTGTCGGGGATCAATGGAGGTCTGGAAAGCGCAAGTGAGGAAGTCATTTGGGTTAGGCGCGAAGACTTTGCCCCCTCCCGGAAACTCAACACTGAGATCTGACTGTGTGCCCTGCCCCGTAGAGAATGTGTGTAGATACTTCCTGCCCTAACTCTGCCCACCCTCCCGTACCGTCGACAAGAATGTCCCCTTAGGTCGCGCTCTTGCACACACGGTTTTGGCAGCTGACTTGGTCCTGAAGCCATGTAGCCACCCAACTTTGTCATTTTCAACAACATCAGAAAGAATTGCCCAGAATCCCAGATAAGCTTGAGTCCTATCTTCTGTATAGTTACTAAGGGCTTTTATTTATTCTCAATGAATCAGGGCCTGAACAATTAAAAGAAAAAAGATTCTATAGCACTGGAAAGCAAATCACCCCCAGGAGTTGACATACGTACGACAGATTAATTTAAGGGATAGTAGCACACACACGATCCTTCTATCTGAAATCAGTCTCCTAGTCGGGGAAACCACTTTCAAACACAAAATGAAACGTGTACAGCTTGCAGTGTTCTGACTGTACCCTTCCCTCTTCCATGTCTGAGAATCTCTGTGTATTTTAAGAATGTGTGAGGAGAGGGTGGCGATTCATGTTTCAATTAGCCTTTTTTTTTCTTCCTGTTTTAGTCTATGGCTGGTCTTACTGTATGTCCGCGTTCGGAAGCTCTAGTTTTGCATAGAATTATAGAGATGCCAAACTCTTTGGAAAGAGATCCAAATTTATCACTTGAGAGAAAGAAAAGAAACACTATTTTTTGTATTTTACCTGATATACAGGGGCACAAATAGATGAGAATTTTACAGTGTTAGTGTAACCCTGAGCCTAAAAAATGAGGATATAATCTTTTACAGAGAGATTGAGGCGTGGTGGATTTATATTTATATATGAAAGGCCAACAAGCTCATGCTAAGGATACACTTTTTTTTCCCAAGAAGGAGATGATGATGATTATTTTTTTTTTTAGTGTTTGAATCTATATTTGAGACAGGAGTTTGGTTGGATTAAACATGACACCCAAGTGGGCGGTGTATGTGTCTGTTGCACGTGGCAGGGAGGGGAGCCTCCTTCTCATGAGGTTGCCGTGTTGATCATTGGTTTTTTCCATCGAAATTGCATCTTCATCCGTAGATTACCTTCCCCTTCCCTGACAGTCCATAACCAAACCTTTTAACAGAAAACCTCTTTAAAAACATCTCTTGTGTTGAACACATTCTTCATGCCAACAAAACAGGGTAAACACGCTCAAAACGTTAACGGTCTAAACACATATCCAAATACGAAGAAGAAAAACAAGTTATAGCACTTTCGATTTTTTTTTTTTTAAAGGTTTATAGCTTTTTCTTTTCCCATGTCACAACGTCCACTTCCTAAGAAGGGTTTAAATACTATGAAAACTTTCTTTTTGGGGAAAATATCTATTTGGTGTCTGACACATCAATAGGTACTTTAAAAACCTGAATTTTATAGTAGCTTTAGGAGTTATATTTTATAAAAATCAGTTATGACTTTATATTTCCAGACAATAGAGAGTTCAGCATCACGCTCTTGTGCCTCTGCCTGCTTTTCCCGCTTTCCTACCCCGTATTCCCCCCGCCTTTCGGGTTTCCAGGGCTTTGAGCTTGATCTTTTGAAAGTTTTATTCTATTAAATTTTTGCTATATCTTCTGGTTTTCTTAAAAGCTTTAGAATGGTTTCTATACCCTTTGTATCACTGCATTTTTCCATATCATCTCCGGTTCGATTGCGTCCAGATGGAAAACGGAAGCAGAGGCTTCTAATCGTCGCATTTACTGGTCCCAGTGCAACATATCCATCTGAAAACACTCGGAAGTCTGGTGCTTGGAGAGGGTGCCATTGTCTCTTGTACATAAGGTCATGACGTGTCTATGTCAAAAGTTCTTATATATTTCTTTTATAAGCTGAAAGAAGGTCTATTTTTATGTTTTTAGGTCTATGAATGGAACGTTGTAAATGCTTGTCAAACAATAAAAATAATGAAAAGTGTCTGGATGGTTCTATGCCTTTTTGGATGGGAGGATGAGTATGAATTGTTGGTGGGAGAGGCCATGGGAGAAGATGCCTGGGAATGTCATTCATGGAAATCACTCGTGATCATCAGGAGAGCACTGTTGTGGTAGAGCTTGAGGGTTTTTGTTTGTTTGTTTGTTTGTTTGCTTTTTTGAGATGGAATCTCAAAAAAGTGAGATTTTTGAGTGGGCTGGAGTGCAGTGGCATAATCTCGACTCACTGACCTCCGCCTCCCAGATTTAAGTGATTCTCCTGTCTCAGCCCCCGAGTAGCTGGAATTACAGGCACCCACCGCCACGCCTAGCTACTTTTTGTATTTTAGTAGAAACGGGGTTTCACTACGTTGGCCAGGCTGGTCTCAAACTCCTGACCTCGTGATCCACCCGCCTCGGCCTCCCAAAGTGCTGGGATTACAGGCGAGAGCCACCGCACCCGGCCGAGAGCTTGAAGTTTTAACAACAAAAAAAGGTGTACGACAGTCGCTTGGCATCTGGACCTAACGTTTCCCCTACTGGGCACTGTTTCTTTTCCAGTCTCCTGCCTATCCCGACGGGAGCAGGCTGGGGGGTTCCTGTGAAAATATTGGGGTGAAGTGCAGAGCTCCAACTGGCCTGACTGACTGAGCTCTAGAGTCACTCCACGTTTTATCACCGTGGGCCTGCTGCCTGAGTCTTCCACAGAACCACAAAACAAGGTAAGTACACTCTTGGGCTGTCTTTCTGTCCCTGTCAGAGTCCCCAGATCTGACCCTCCTGAGTCCCTTACAAACCTTTCCCATCAACGTTACCCCATCCATCCCTGCCCTCGGTGAAAAGATTGCCCCCTCCTGTCACTAGAAGAGCCTCTCTCTGGTGCCTGGGGAGCCCTGTTGTGTTGCCACTTGCCCCTCAGTGCAGGTCCTGACATCAGAAATGTCAGTGTCACCAGGAGCTGTCAGAAGTGCAGAAAATGGAGAGGCAGGAGGAGCACTTGAGGCTAGAAGTTTGAGACCGGCCTGGGCAACGTAGTGAGACCCGCCCCCCCCCATCCCTACAGAAAATAAAATACATAGCTACTCGTGGTGGTTCATACCTATAGTCCCAGCTACGCAGGGGGCTGAGGTGGGAGGATCGCTTGAGCTCAAGAATTTGAGGCTTGTGGTGAAATCTGATCATACTCCAGCCTGGGCAACAGAGACCCTGTCTCAAAAAAGAAAAGAAAAATGCAGAAACTTGGGCCCCACCCAGAGGCATTAAACCACAGCTTCCGTCTTAACAGGATCCTCTGATGACTCAGTCATGTTTATGTTTGAGACATGTTGGTTTGGTGGCCTTCAAACATTTTGATGTTGAGCAGTGATTTGGACCACATTCCTCTTTATTTTCAATCTGTTCAGGCATTAAGCAACAATATAGACATCTTTAAGGCGCAAAAAGATTTCTCTCCATAGCCAATGCATCCGTCTTGGGGGATGACTGAAGCTTTAACACCTACTCCGTGAAGTTGTTTCAGCAGTTTGCACCCTGGTGTAAATGGATTTAGCAGTTTGGGCTGCTTTCCTCACCAATAGCGGAGCCAATATGTGCGGGTGAAATGAGTGCTCAAAGTCAACTGTAGAGGAATCATCATCATACCTTTCCCCCTCTTATCGTTTGTTCTCAGGCTCATCTCCCACCAGGCTGCAGAAAACATCCTCAGGTTACCTCTCTCTTTCTGTTCTTGAGGTGTGGGGGTGGGGTGCTCCCTTCTGCAAAGATAACTGTAGCGGCGACCAACGTCCCCATCCATCCACAGGCTCCTTCATGCAGGCCAGTGGGCTCTCTAGTGTTTCCTTTTGCACACCCAGGAGCCTGGGTCCCCAGCGTTCTGTCTCCCCTCTGGGGCGTTGCCAGGATGCCTCGTCCAAGTTCTGGTTTCTTGCCTTGCACGGAGCTCTGCTGCCTGTGTTCCCAGCCAGGTGCGGTCGCCTTTTCTGTGTATGGGTGATTGTGGGGATGAGGACAGAGAAACCGGATTGCAGTGGGGAGCCCTTGTGTTTTTTGCAAACTTTTTGTTGATACCTAAGTTTTATAAGCAATTCTGCTTTTTGGCACGAACCTATTCCTATTCCGTGATAGGGAACCGCTGTGACAGTTGCCTGAGGAGGGCGGTATTGAACAGGTTGCGGGGAAGAAGTGCACATACAAGGAGAGACAGAAGTACTCAAAATAGTCACTTAACGCAAAGAATGTGTGATACTGAAATTGTCGCGTCACGGCTGTGTGAGATGGCTCACACCTGTAATCCCAGCACTTTGGGGGGCCGAGGCAGGCGGATCGCTTGAGGTCAGGAGTTCGAAATCAGCCTGGCCAATGTGGTGAAATCCCATCTTTACTAAAAATATAAAAAATTAGCTGGGCATGGTGGCACACACCTGTAATGCCAGCAACTTGGGAGGCTGAGGCAGGAGAATCATTTTAACCCGGGAGGTGGGGCTGCAGTGAGCTGAGGTCGTGCCACTGCATTCCTGCCTGGGAGACAGTGAGACTCCATCTCAAAAAAAAAAAAAAAAAAAAAAAAAAAAAAAAGAAAATGCAGCGTCACAATCCCCCTAGGCTTCTCTACAGGAAGTCATTGTTGGAAGAAGGAAAAAGGAATATTTATAGCCCAAATCATGAATGTGCAAAGCCTCTGTAAACACGTGGGGTATGGATGCTGTTGGCAATTTACTGTCTTCTGCTGGACAGTGCAGGATATAAACCGTCCCAGGTCCTGTTCCTGGGATCACTTTGCTTCCATTCTTCTGCCTGTCATATGCCTTCCCGCCCCCCACCATATACCAACACTTGTCGACAATGGAGTTTATTCTGGTCTATGCTTTCTACATCATGAAGCAAGTTTTAGCCTATAAATTCTGCTGTTTCAGTAAGTCCATTTCTATTGTCACTGAGTTCACCACCTCAACTGTGTTCCTGAGTGACATGTGACCCACGGACATCTTTATGTCACCGCTGTCAAGCCGGACTTGCGATTTCTAACTTGTGTGCAGTAGATCCTCTGTGATTGTTTAGTCACTGAGGATTTCTTTCTTTTATTTATTTGTTTATTTTCATTTTGAGACGGAGTCTCACTCTGTCCCCCAGGCTGGAGTGCAGTGGCTTGACCTCGGCTCACTGCAACCACTGCCTCCCGGGTTCAAGCAATTCTCCCTGCCTCAGCCTTTCAAGTAGTTGGGATCACATGCCTGACTAATTTGTGTATATTTTGGTAGAGACAGTGTTTCACCATGTTGGCCAGGCTGGTCTCAAACTCCTGACCTCAAGTGATCCACCTGCCTTAGCTTCCCTAAGTGCTGAGATTACAGGCGGTCACTTGGGATTAAAAATGACAAGGGATATAGACTATTTGGACACCTTGCACTTTCTGTACAGTTAACTACTTTCACATTGGGGAGGTACACTTTTTTAAAAAACCAAGTCCAGTGTCCTTAATACTTAAAAAAAAAAAAAAAAAATCAGGAACCACACAGTCCTTCAGAATTTTTTTTTTTTTTTTTTTTTTTTTTTTTGAGACAGAGTTTTGCTCTGTTGCCAGGCACCAAGCTGGAGTGCAGTGGCACGATCTCAGCTCACTGCAACCTCCACCTCCCGGGTTCAAGCAATTCTCCTGCCTCAGCCTCCCGAGTAGCTGGGACTACTGGTGCGCACCACCATGCCCAGCTAATTTTTTTGTGTTTTTGGTAGAGACGGGTTTCACCATGTTGGCCAGGATGGTCGCGATCTCTTGACCTTGTGATCCTCCCGCCTCCACCTCCCAAGGTGCTGGGATTACAGGTGTGAGCCACCGTGCCTGGCCAATCCTTCAGAATTTTTTTCCATATTCTTCAACATATTTCATAGCCAGAGCAAGCCAAAGTTCGGTTTTTTTAGCCAGTCAGGCCCTAGTGGAATTGCTTTTGCCTTTCTAGGCATCAGCTTCATCCTTTTTGACTTCAATACTTAATTTCTTTTCTTGAGCACCACCTGGGGCTTCCTGGGCTGCTCCCAAGAATGATTTGGTTACTGAGTTTGGCGCCTTGACGTCTGAAACAGGATGTCCCGTGTTCTGTTCTCATCTCTGTGCTTGTCTGTTCTGACTGATGCTGTTACCTTGTATTTTAGACATTAATGGTTGGTTAATTATAAGCCTCTCACTTTCAATCAAGATTGTAACATTTGATTGTCATTGATTGGTTTCTTGAGTATATGCATGGGGTATGCCTGTGGACACACTTAAAAATGAGTTTATATTTTATTAACATACTGTTTTGTTAATCTGATTTTTACTCTTAATGATACAAGTTGTAGACGTTTGTATGACATTCTAAAAAGGTCTTCATCACTGTAAGTCATGGTCACATCCATCACGATGGTCATAGTTCACCAAAATTTACATGACCAATTCCCTGCTGATGGGCGTTAAGGACTCCAGCAGATGGGAAAGTGGTAATGGCTCCCGGAACAGAGTTGTTCAGTTTGGGGAATGGATAGAAAGTCAAGGTAGGGATGGAGTGTCATTCACTTGAAACAAATCTTGATAGCTTTTACTAAAAGCCATTGCATACAAGATACGTTTTTGTGGAAAACCAGGGAAAACAGACGATGACTGGCGGATCTTCTTTTACCCTTTCCGGTCTCAGGGAGTTTCTCTCCACCAGTTGGAATAAGGTGCATCAGACCCGACAGAGCAACGGTCCTTGAACCAAAATGTGACTTTCCAGGAGTTCAGGGATGCAGATGCCTTAAGGGGAATCTGTATCTAGAGACTCAATGTCAAATGCCCTTTCCTAAAATTGATCTGCCTGGGAATGTGCTTGTGATAAAGTGCACATTCTCTTCTCTCCCTCTCTCTTCAGAGTCATTTTGCTCCCATTTTATTAAAAAAGAGAGGGGGAGAGATAGAGACAGAGAGAGATAGAGAGAGAGAGAGACAGAGAGAGAGAGATAGAGAGACAGAGTGAGAGAGACAGAGAGAGACTCCTCTCAGCTGTCCTGTATTGTACTTAAGGAGAAGAGCCTCAGGGACCCCAAACAAATGGTCACAGAGTGATGGTGTGTTCAGAAAGTAAATGACACCACCGACCAGGGAGCTAATCCTTGGGTGAGCCAGGTGGCTTCTAATTATTTGCTCCTAATCAGTTTGAAGGAGGACCTAATCAGGTCGTCAGGTGATAAATCATTAATTATACATGATATCTCTGATTTGGTACATATAATTCAAGAGGTCAGAGAATTGAGTGACACACAAAACTGCCTTAATTAAACTCCTTTCACTCCCAGTCGTCTTCAGCCAAGGCTCTTCTGTGCTTGCATCTACAAAAATGAAAAACAGAAATAGAATTGAGCAGAACTCTGTCTAGCTAAAAATCAGATCCACTGAATGGATACATGAACTAATTGAAAAATAAAAATCTCTGTCCATTTCATTAAGAGATTATTTCCAGTGAAATTTTATTCTTTATATTTTTATATTTCTCTTTCTCTCTCTAACATATATATATAATATATATATATATTTTAACATAGAAAACTTTTAACATAGAAATTTATCTCTATATATAGAGAGATAAATTTCTATGTTAAAAGTTTTGGCATTTCCTATGACCATATGTATGGTCATAGGAAATGCCAAAACAAAATTATATATATAATAAATCTCTCTCTCTCTTTTATATATATATAAATTATATATAGTAAATCTCTAATATGTATATTATATATATTAGAGAGATAATATAGATTATATAATATATGAGATATATATATATATTAGAGAGAGATTGATTTATTATCTATATATATTTTGGCATATATCTTAGAGAGAGAGAGATTTATTTTTGTTACCCAGGCTAGAGTGAAGGAGTGCAGTCATAGCTCACTGCAGCCTCAAAGTGGACTCAAGCAATCCTCCCACCTCAGCCTCCTGAATAGCTGGGACTACAGACACATGCCATGACCACTGGGGCTAATTTTTAAAATTTTTGTAGAGACAAGATCTCCGTATGTTGCCCAGGTGGTCTTGAACTCCTGACCTCAAGCCGTTTTCCCACCTCAGCCTCCCAAAGTGCTGGGATCACAGGCATGAGCCACTGTGCCTAGCTGATACATTTTTATATTGATAAATTGTGTACCAATATTGATAAATTGTGTACCAATAATAATTGCAATGGTAACACAATCCGGAAGTCATTTTTTAAAAAAATTGTTGTAGCTTTATGGTCATAGGAAATGCCAAAAGTTTTAACATAAAACTTTGTGTATATCTTTGTTGTAAAGAAGTATGATAGGGTAATAAAGTATTATAAAATGGGGCTAAAAGAAAAAAGGAATGCTATGAAATTATTGAGTTTTTAAATGTACCTTTTTTGTGTGTGTGTGAGATGGAGTCTCACTCTGTTGCCAGGCTGGATTGGCACCATCTCAGCTCACTACAACCTCCACCTCCTGGGTTCAAGTGATTCTCCTGCCTCAGCCTCCAGAGTAGCTGGGATTTCAGACACATGCCACCACGCCCGGCTAATTTTCATATTTTTAGTAGAGACAGCTTTCACCATGTTGGCCAGGATGGTCTCGATCTCCTGACCTCGTGATCTGCCTGCCTTGGCCTTCCAAAGTGCTGGGGTTACAGATATGAGCCACCATACCTGGCCTAAATATATCTTTTGAATGAATGATGGGCATCAAATTGATTTGAGATTTTGGATACACTGGGTACATTAAAACTGACAATAGTTTTTGAAAGTATCACATTTATAATATGTATCAGTTGCTAAGTAAGAAAAGCATCCAAAGGCTTAGTGGCTTAATACAACAAGCATTTACAATGTTCATGAATCTGGGGGTTAGCTGCGTGGTTCTGGACATGGCTGGCTTGGTGGATCTCCGTGGTCAGCTCGTGGTTCAGCTCAGCTGGGGCTGCGTGTCCTCACACCCTACGGCTTCACATATGTGTCAGTTGGAGGGCTGCTTGGTCTAGGAACTTTAGCCGGGACAGCTTGTCTCTGCTTCACGTGATCTCTCTTCCACCAGTAGACTAGCAAAGGCTTTCTTACATGGCGACCACAGGTTCCAAAGAGTAGCAAGAGCAAGCCCCAGAACATGAGCAATTTTCGGGCTTCTTCCTGACTCTCCTTTCCACACTGCTTGGCGAAAGCAAGCCGGCTGTCCAGCTGGGAAGGAACTCTCCCTCGTCCTGGATCCAGGAAAGAAGTGGGACTCTTTTGGGACCATTACCGCCATAATCTATCATCGCCAGGCAGTGCATTCTTTGAAACTACTTAAATTTATAATCAAAACCCTTATTTATGGCATTTAGCTGTCAGAGGGAATATATTTTCAAAATGATCTTGGGGAGTTTCTGAGAAGAAATTGGAAATTATTGCTGAGAAGTCGGGGTTGTTTTCGAGGGCAGTCCAGGCTTTGTCAATCTCCCCTCTCTGTTGAGAACAGGGAGTCTGAATGCAGAGAACGTGCATGGGCTTTGGGGTGGAACCCCTGTGTGCTTCAATCTTGACATTTCCATTGACCAGCTGTGTGAACCTGGGCAAAACACCAATCCTTCTGTGTCTCTTTCTGCACCTCTGCAGTGGGGATAATAATACCTACTTTAGCACGTGACCAATTAGCGGTCACCACCTGCTGTGTCTCCCTCCCCTAGCCCGCATGGAGGAAGCAGCGGAGCCTCTGTGTTCTCAGTGTTCTGAGATGATGAGATGGTGCCAAGTTTGCTTTGAAAACTTCTAGCTCAGGTTTTGACCAATCACATGAAAACTTGCATTTGTAGAGAAAGAGGCCGAAAAACGCCTTTATTCTAATTAGGGTTTTGTATTCACTTGTAAAGTTATGCACCACCCTGTTAAATATGTAAAAGTCAATCTAGACTTAAAAGTGATCCAAGTGTTTAGAATAAAAGTAAACATTTTCCTACTGAATTTTAAAAATCAGAAAAGCTACCTTGACAGTGTGTTCAAAAGTACTTGGCCTTTTTTTTTTTTTTTTTTTTTTTGAGACAAGGTCTTGCTCTGTTGCCCAGGCTGGAGTGCAGTGGCACAATCTTGGCTCACCACAACCTCCGCCTCCCAGGTTCAAGCAGTTCTCCTGTGTCAGCCTCCGGAGCAGCTGGGACTACAGGCACACACAACCATGCCCAGCTAATTTTTGTATTTTTAGTAGAGACGGGGTTTCACAATGTTGGTCAGGCTGGACTCAAACTCCTGACTTCAAGTGATCCACCTGCCTCAGCCTCCCGAAGTGCTGGGATTACAGGTGGGAATCATCCCTCCTGGCCTGATTTTTAAAGCAAATATGGACGCTGTACTCAAACTAGCAATTTCGTGGGTGAGCCCTGCGTCACTGCCGTATTACTCAATAATTCATGTTCAGATAGCTCAGTCTGAAGTACCCCAGTTTGGGAATTTAAAAAGAATTAAAACACACAATCTGTGTCTTAGCAAAGATAGGAAAAATTTACTACCTTTTTTTTTGCTGGTTGAATTTCAGATTTCTCCTATAACTCTGCTCACCAGAAAGGAATCTATAGTACAAATACACATGAAACCCCATCAACTGTTCCATTAAAAAAAAAATTTCCATGATCTTATTCAGGACATACACAATTTGTTTTAATTAAAATTATTCACTCAATTTTTATACGGTACACACCTGAGAATTCTACCAGAGTTTTCTTGATATTTCTCTTTCTTAAGCAATTGATCTTGAAATTCTCTTAAAAAATGTTACCTGAGTTTTAAAAATTGTAATTGACTGCCTGTGGGAGGAAAAACAGTTTTTCTATCTTTCTTAGTTTTTAACTGGGATCTCTGTAAGCAAAAGAAAAGCAAACAGAAGCTTATTACATGTATATTTCATATACACATGGGAGAAAACTCATAGAGTAATTGTCAAACAGGTGGCTGAGAATTTTGGTGTATGTAGTACTTTGAGCAATACATCTTTATAGAAGTGACAAGATAAAGAGAAGGACCGGCAGTCTTAGGCATAGCAAACTGTGGGAAGGCAAAGAAGCTGAAAGGAAACTAAGGCTGGATAGAGACTAACCCCTCCTCTTCCTCCTCCTTCTCAGCCTACTCAGCGTGAAGGTGACAAGATTTTTATGCTAGTTCACTTCCATTTAATGAATAGTAAATATATTTTATCTCCAGCTTATTCTGTTGTAAGAATACAGTGTGTAATACATATAACATACAAAATATGTGTTAACTGACTTGACGTTATTGGTAAGTTTTTTGGTCAACAATAAGCTATGAGTGGTTAAGTCTTAGGGGAGTTGAGAGTTACACATGAATCTTTGACTGCATAGGGAGTTGTCCCTCTTACGTTGTTCCAGAGTCCAGTGCATTTAGGGTTTTTTTTTTTTTTTTTTTGAGGATGGAGTCTTGCTCTGTCTCCCAGGCTGGAATACAACAGCGTGATCTTGGCTCACTGCAACCTCTTGCCTCCTGGGTTTAAGTAATTCTCCTGCCTCAGTTTTCCAAGTAGCTGGGATTACAGGCGCCTGCCACTGCACCCAGCTAATTTTTGTATTTTTAGTACAGACAAGGTTTTGCCATGTTGGCCAGGCTGGTCTCAAACTACTGACCTCAGGTGATCTACCCACCTTGGCCTCACTGCAACATCCACCTCCTGGACTCAAGCAATTCTCCTGTCTCAGCCTCCTGAGTAGCTGGGATTACAGGCGCACACCACCATGCCTGGCTAATTTTTTGTATTTTTAGTGGAGATGGGGTTTCATCGTGTTCCCCAGGCTGGTCTCAAACCCCTAATCTCAGACAATCCACCTGCTTCAGCCTCCCGAAGTGCTAAGATGAGCCACCACACTAGGCCCCTGTAACATACTTTTTAATGGTTACAAAAATCCCCTTTGGGTTGACACACTGTATAATAGTTTGGATGTGAGCTCCCTCCAAATCTTGTGTTGAAATGTGATTCCCACTATTGGAGGTGAGGCCTGGTGGGGGTGGTTGGATCATGGGGGCAGGTATCTCATGAATGGTTTAGCACCATCCCCAACCCCAGGTGGTAAGTGAGTTCTTGCTGGTTAGTTCACGTGAGATCTGGTTGTATAAAAGTCTGGAACCTCCCCGTCAACCCTGCATCTTTTTTTTTTTTTTTTTTGAGACGGAGTTTCGCTCTTGTTGCCCAGGCTGGAGTGCAATGGCGCGATCTCGGCTCACCGCAACCTCCGCCTCTCCTGGGTTCAGGCAATTCTCCTGCCTCAGCCTCCCGAGTAGCTGGGATTACAGGCACGCGCCACCATGCCCAGCTAATTTTTTGTATTTTTAGTAGAGACGGGGTTTCACCATGTTGACCAAGATGGTCTCGATCTCTTGACTTCGTGATCGCCCGCCTCGGCCTCCCAAAGTGCTAGGATTACAGGCTTGGGCCACCGCGCCCGGCCCCCTGCATCTTTCATGTGACATCACCTTCTCTCCCTTCTCCTTTGCCACGATTGGAAGCTCCTGAGGCCTCACCAGAGGCAGATGCTGGAGCCATGCTTGTACAGCCTGCAGAACCACGAGCCAATTAAACCTCTTTTCTTATAAATTACCCAGCATCAGGTACCCTTTTTCTTTCTTTCTTTCTTTTTTTTTTTTTTTTGAGATGGAGTCTCATTCTGTTGCCAGGCTGGAGTGCAGTGGCACAATCTCGGCTCACTACAACCTCCACCTCCTAGATTCAAGTGATTCTTCTGCCTCAGCTGCCCAAGTAGCTGTAGCTGGGACTACAGGCACTCGCCACCATGCCTGGCTAAGTTTTGTATTTTTAGTAGGATTTCACCATATTTGTCAGGCTAGTCCGCAGGCTGGTCTCAAACTCCTGAGCTCAGGCAATCCACCGGCCTTGGCTTCCCAAAGTGCATGGGATTGTATCAATCCTGACCGAGGCATTTCTTTATAGCAACGCAAAAACAGACTAAGACACCATAGGTCCTCAAATACTTGCTGACGAGGGTCTCAACTTGATATTTGATAATTTTGGACATTTAGATCATTTGCCTTTTAGCTATTGTAAATCAGACACTGTGATGTGAACATTACCTTGAAAATAATTACACCCTTGTATCATTACATTATTAATGGTATGAATAAGCACACCTTTGAAATAATTCCACCGGGAGTTTGCATTTGTAGTATACACTTCAGAACATGTACAGATACCTTAGTCTCGTCCTCACAAACCTGGTGAGGAGATGGATACGCTTATCTTTTCTCGCCATCTTAGAGGTGAGAGAAGAAGGTGTGGCTTGCACCACAAACAGCAGCTTTTGTGTTCCGTGTTTGTGACCGGGACTAGACGGCACACAGAGGGAAAGATTGGCAAGGCCAGGCATTTCCCAGACAGAAAGTTCACTGATGAACTATCATAACAGGACTGCATGCTAGAAATCCAAGGATCAGGATTCTGCCCTGCTGTTCGTAGTAAGGGTAAGGGAGCAAGCTCACCACATGCTAAGAGCTTTCTGCCGAACCAGCTTTGAGGGTGCCACGTGTGCCCCACTGCTCCCTGCTGGAGACCTACCTGTAGGGTCATCTCAAGATTTTTTGGCAATGTCCACAAAAGAGTTGAATTTGACTTAGCAGCTACGCTGTGAGTTTTCAGGAGCCAGGAGTGGGAGGCGAGCAGGAATCCGTCCCAAGCTCTTTTTTTTTTTTTTTTTTCATCTTTTAGCTGATGAGAGGGCTGTGGCCCTTCGCGCTGCTCTGGGTTGGGAGCGGAGCATCGTTGCATTTAAGAGCACCCAGGTGATTGATTGATTGTATGTGCCAGCTGGATCGAGTTTACCTTGAAAATTCATGCATTTGACTAACAGACTGGCAGTGAAGAGCTGGACGATGCTTTTTGCCTTGATAAAGAAATAAAGGGTATCAATAGGACGTTGGCTGCGGTTGCTGCTTTTCGAGGGTTTTTCCCAGATTGAAGGGTTTTCCTGAGTGAGGGGGGTGCGGAGGGATGGCTTTCCACCTTCCTCCCACCTGGTCCCCTGGCTGGCTGGGGCGCTTCCAGTGCCGTCCTGCGCGAGGACGTTTCTCTGGTGCCCTCTCGCGGTGGATCCGCGAAGTGCCGCGTTTTCTTTAGAACCCCCGCGGACCTGGAAGGAGGACCCTTGGAAGGCATCTTTCGTAACCCTCTCATTTTACAGACGAGGAATCGAGGACTAAAGCAGGGAAGCGGTTTGCCCAGGCTCACCTGCCTGGTAATGAGGGGAAGTGAGGTTTGGCTGGGGACAGTGTTTAGGAACAGGAGAGGGTAACCCAGATCTCTGGAGGTCGACAGCCGGAACAGAGGTTTGGGAAATGAGAACCAGCTGGTGATGGATGGAATTAGAACAGATGCTGGCTGCCGCACACAAGGCCACGGGTGATTACTGCTTTCACCACTGCAGCCTCAGAACCTGAAACTTACAAAGCCCCTCAAGGCCAGTATGTCCCAAACTGAACTTAGGGTTTCCACCCTTCACTTTATCCTCTTCCATCACATTTCATTGCAGGAAATGGCCTCGCCTTCTCTCAGGTTGCTCAAACTCGTCATCTCTCTCTGTCATCCATATCCAATCCATCACTGAGTCCTGCTTCCTGTAAAATTTAGGCCGGGTGCGGTGGCTCATGCCTGTAATCCCAGCACTCTGGGAAACTGAGGTGGGCAGATCAGTTGAGGTCAGGAGTTCAAGACCAGCCTGGCCAACAAGTCGAAACCCCGTCTCTACTAAAAATATAAAAATTAGCAGGGCGTGGTGGAGGGCGCCTGTAATCCCAGCCACTCAGGAGGCTGAGGCAGGAAAATGGTTTGAACCCGGGAGATGGAGATCGCCGTGAGCTGAGATCGTGCCACTGCACTCCAGCCTGGGTGACAAAGCGAGACCCTGTTTTAAAAAAATAAAAATGGTAAAAAAATTATCTTAAATCTTCCACTGCCAAAACTTCCCCTTGCCTATGATTATGTAAACCTGGGTAGTGGATGTCTTCCAGCTGTGGCTGCCTAAATGCTGAGCACCCTTCTTGTGTAGATAGTGTCTCATCTTGCGAGCATTGTCCTGCTTTCTCAAGGTAGAATCTGGCCAAATTCCTTTTCCAGCCCTCCCAGTAAGGGGTGTGTACCCCTTGGAACTGGAATGCAGATGTGTGTGCTGGGCTTTACCCAATTAGGTGCAAACCAGGAAGCTTCGATATGGAAGTGAGTGGCGTGATGACAGCTGAGGATGGAGCCGGCCTTTCATCAGGGTTTAAATGGCCTGGAGGGTGCGAGGGGATGATTTGGGAGGAAGAGAGGCAAGGGTCATAAAGCGGAGGAGAGAGGAGATGCCACATGATTGTTATTTAGAACTCTGGTTCTAACTAAAACTACATTTTGGGTTATGACCCAGTGTGATGGTTAATATTGAGTGGCAACTAGATTGGATTGAAAGATGGAACATACTATTCCTGGCTGTGTCAGGGTGTTGCGAAAGGAGATTAACATTTGAGTAAGTAAGTGAACTGGGAAAGGCAGATCCATCCTCAAGCTGGGTGGATATTATCTAATCAACTGCCAGCCAGGCCAGAATTTAAAAAAAAAGGCAGGAGAAGTGAAAATACTAGACTGGCTTGCTTTTTTTTTTTTTTTTTTTTTGAGATGGAGTTTTGCTCTTGTCACCCAGGCTGGAGTACAATGGCGCAATCTTGGGTCACTGCAACCTCTGTCTCCCAGGTTCAAGTGATTCTCCTGCCTCAGCCTCCCCAGTAGCTGCAATTACAGGCACCCACAACCATGCCCAGCTAATTTTTGTACTTTCAATGGAGATGGGGTTTTGCCATGTAGGCCAGGTTGGTCTCAAACTCCTGACCTCAAGTGATCCGTCTGCCTTGGCCTCCCAAAGTGCTGGGATTACAGGCGTGAGCCACCGTGCTCAGCCTAGACTGGCTGACTCTTCTGGCCTCCATCTTTCTCTCGTGCGGGATGCTTCCTGCCCTTGAACGTCAGACTCCAAGTTCTTCAGCTTTGGGACTCAGATTGGCTTCCTTGCTCCTCAACTTGCAGACGGCCTATTGTGGGACCTCACCTTGAGATCGTGTGAGTCAATACTCCTTAATAAACTCCCCTTTACATATACATCTATCCTATTCGTTCTGAAACTCTAGAGGACCCTGACTAATACACCCAGGGGACACAGAGGTGACACATAGTAGTGCTACATTTCTCAGGCTGACAATGGTGTGATTTCAGCTCACTGCAACCTCCGCCTCCCGGGTTCAAGTGATTCTCTTGCCTCAGTCTCCCCAGTAGAGAGGCTTTCTCAGGCTTTCAAACTCTGATTCACAAAACCTGTTGCCTTGGAGTAGACCAAGCTAACGCCACAGGTGGAACAGATGAGCCGGTGAGGCTGTCGCAGGAGACTGGGGCTGTGATGGGTGCTTTAAAAGCTTGTGCAGGAACAAGCTCTGGTTGGAAACAGAGCGTCATATATATAAGACAACAAAGCTGATGTAGGAAATGATAAACAAGTAGCTAATACGCTATTACACAATTTTACTCCAAAGCAAGGTGTGACCCGATTGGAATTAGAATGTGTGTGTGTGTATGTGTGGCTGGATGGATGTGTGCATGTGTTAAATCTATTGTGAGTGCAGCAGTTGCCATAGAGAATTTTTGGGTAAAATCACCCTCTTTGGAAATATAATTTCTTCCCCCTGGGACCACTTTTGGGATCAAAGCTTATCTGGCTGAGTCAGCTTGGGTGACATCCTTGCCAAAGACGTTATTTCATAGGCATTGTTTTTAGCAGAGCTACTACAATTTTGCAAAGTAAGAATGAAACTCTGGTTTGGGCTTTTATGCAGGTTTAACCGAAATATAAACCATGTTTGATTAATTGGATTGATTGAACATGTAAATGAGACAGGTTTTTGTTTCCTCTTATTTCCAGAGCAGGAATAGTCTCATTTTAGACATTCTGTCGTGGGTAGTAATCTGCTGTCTAACTTGACTCTTCTGACTAATAGTCTCATTACTTAGACATTCTGTCATGGGTAGTATCTGCTCTCTGACTAACTTGACTCTTCTGACTAATAGTCTCATTTTAGACATTCTGTCGTGGGTAGTAATCTGCTGTCTAACTTGACTCTTCTGACTAATAGTCTCATTACTTAGACATTCTGTCGTGGGTAGTATCTGCTCTCTGACTAACTTGACTCTTCTGACTAACTTCTAAGTATCTGAAAAAAAACCTTGCATTGGGTGTTGTTTTAAGATCTTTTCAGTTTACTTATTGAAAAACAGTTTCCCCAGCAGTCTTATTTGCAGAAGTGAAAAAAGCCAATTGTTAGATTTTACATAATTGCACAGGGCCCCTAAATAGCAAAAACAATCTTGAAAAAGAAGAAGAATAGGAATTACCTAATGGGTACTGTGCTTATTATATGGGTGGTCAAATAATCTGTATGCCACCCCCCCCACGACATTCAATATACCATATAACAAGCCTTGACATGTACCCCTGAACCTAAAATAAAAGTTAATAAAAAGAAGAAGAAAGTTGGAAAGCTAACACTTCTGGGTTTCAAAACTGAATACAAAGTTACAGTAATCAAAACAACGTGACACCGTTATAAAGATATGCATAGAGACCAATGTAATAGAATTGAGAGTCTAGAAACGAACTCATACATCTACGGTCGATGGATTCTTGATAAGGACGCCAAGTTCATTCAGTGGGGGAAGAATAGTCTTTTCAAAAAATGGTTCTGGGACAACTGGATTTTTACATGTAAATGAATGTAGTTGCACTCTTACCACACACTGCATACAAAAATTAATTCAAAATGATTTCTGCATTAATCTGATACCAAAACCAGATAAGGACACAACAATAAAAGAAAAATGACAGGCCAATATTCCTGATTAACATATATGCAGAAATCTTCACCAGAATATTAGTAAACTCAATTCAACAACACATTACAAAGATAATTCATTATGATCACGTGTATCCCAGGAATGTAAGGATGGTTCAACATATGCAAATCAGTAAACGCGATGCATCGCATTAGCAGAGTCAAGAACAAAAGCCATATAATTACAATAGATGCTGAAAGAGCATTTGATAAAATTTAACATCCATTCATGATAAAAACTCTCAACAAACTGAGTATAGTAGGAACATATCTCAAAGCAATAAAAGCCGTATATGACTTTTGTATGGCAAAAAGTCATACATGACAAACCCATAGCTAACATCCTACTGGATGGGGAAAAATCAAAATCCTTTTCTCTAAGATCTGGAACAAGACAAGGTTGTCCAGCTTCAGCATTTTTATTCAGTAGGATCCTGGAAGTCCTAGCCAGAGCAATTAGGTAAGAGAAAGAAATAGGAGGCATCCGAATAGGAAAGAAGGAAGTCAAATCATTCTTGTTTACAGATGAGATGATTCTACATTTAGAGAAACTTAAAGATTGCACCAAAAAACTGTTAGAACAGTTGATGGAGAAAGATTGACCAACCAAATGGAGAGCAAAAATAAATAACTAAATAAAAAGCAGGAGTTGCAATTTTTGCCTCTGATAAAATAGACTTTAAAGCAACAAAGATCAAAAGAAGCAAAGAAGGACGTTACATAATGATAAAAGGATCAATGCGACAAGAAGAGCTAAAGATCCTAAATATAAAGAGGTCTTCGACCTCTTAAAGATCCTAAATATATACGCAACCCAATACAGGAATACCCAGATATATAAGACTTATAAAGAGACTTAAGACTCCCACACAATAATAGTGGGAGACTTCAACATCAATATTAGATAGATCAATGAGACAGAAAATTAACAACGATATCCAGGACTTGAACTCAGATCTGGAACAAGTAAACTTAACTAACATTTATAGAACTCTCCACTTTCAATACACAAACTACACACTCTTATCAGTACCACATCACACCTACTTATAGGTTTAAATGAAATATTGGTTGGCTACTTGTTTGTTATTTTCTTCCCTCATTTTTTTTTCATGTCTCCATTATTAAGCACAATTATAGGCATACCCATTTTTAGATTGCATTCTAGCCTGGGCAATAAAGCAACACCCCCATTCTCTCTTCCTCTTCCTCTTCCTCTTCCTTTTTCTTCCTCTCCTTATTTTTTAAATTATTCTTTTTTTTCTTTCTTTCTTTCCCTCTTTCTTTCTTCTTTTTCTTTTTTTTTTAAACAAAACAAAACAAAAAACTGTTAGAACTGATGAACAAATGCAGTAAAGTTGCAAAATACAAAATCAATGTACAAAAATCAGTGGCATTTTTTGTTTATTTTTTGGAGACAAGGTCTTGCTCAGTCACCCAGGTTGGAGTTCAGTAGCAGGATCACGGCTCACTGAACCCTAGACATCCCTAGGACAACCCTTCTACCTCATCCTCCCAAGTAGCTAGGACTAAAGGCATGTGCCACCACACTGGGCTAATTTTTAAAAACATTTTTGTAGAGATAAAGTCTCACTTTGTTGTCCAGGATGGTCTTGAATTCCTAGGCTCAAGCAGTCCTACCACCCTGGCCTTGAACAGTTCTGGGATTATAGGCATGACCCACCATGCCTGTTCGTCAGTAGCATTTATATATGTCAGCAGAGAACAATCTGAAAAGGAAAGCAGTCCTATTCATACTAGCATCCAAAACAAAAACAGAGCCCCAGGAATAAATTTAACCAACAAAGTAAAAGATCTCTACGATGAAAATTACAAAACATTAACAAAAGAAATTGAAGAGGACACAAAAAGTGAAAGATATCCTATGCTTATGGATTGGAAAAACTGATACTGATGTATCCATACCATCTGTAATAGTCCATTTTCACACTGTTGATAATGACATACCCCAAACTGGGCAGTTTACAAAAAAAAGAGATTTAATGGACTCAGTTCTATGTGGCTGGGGAGGGCTTACAATCACGGCAGAAGGCGAAAGGTGAAAGGCACATCTCACATGGCTGCAGAGAAGAGAAACGAATGAGAGCCAAGCGAAAGGGGTTTCTCCTTATAAAACCATCAGTTCTCGTGAGATTTGTCCATTACCGCAAGAAAAGCATGGGGAAACTGCCCCACGATTCAGTTATCTCCCACTGGCCCTCCCACAACATGAGGGAATTATGTGAGCTACAATTCAAGATGAGATTTGGGTGGGGACACAGCCAAACCATGTCACCCACCACCTAAAATGATCTGCAGAATCAATGCAATCCTTATCCAAATACCAATGACACTTGTCTTAGTCTGTTTCTGTGACTCTAGAGGAATACCTGGGTATTTATAAAGAAAAGATGTTTATTTGGCTAATGGTTCTGCAGGCTGTAGAAGCAGCATGGCATCTGCTTCTGGCAAAGGCCTTAGATTGCTTCTACTCATGTCAGAAGCTGAAAAAGGTCCGGGTGAGATCACATGACAAGACAGGGAGGAAGAGAGCAGAGAAGGAGGTGCCAGGCCCTTTTTAGCAATCAGATCTTGTACACAGAGCAAGAACTCATTACCAGGAGGATGGCAACAAGCCATTCATGAGGAATCTGCCCCCATGACCCAAACGCCTCCTGCCCATCCCCACCTCTAACATTGGGGATCACATTTCAATGTGAGATTTGGTGGTGGAGTGGGGGTGTCGAATATCCAAACTACGGCAACCTTCTTCACAGAAATAGAAAAAAAAATCTTAAAATTTACATAGAACAGAACTCCCTGAATAACCAAAGTGATTTTGAACAAAAAGAACAGAGCTGGAGGTATCACACTACCAGGGATCGAAATGTACTACAAAGCTATAGTAACCAAAAATAGCATAGTACTGGCACGAAAACAGACACATAGACCAAATGGAACAGAATATAGAGCCCAGAAATAAACCTATGCATATAGAGCCAATTCAGTTTTGACAAAGATGCCAAGAACATACTTGGGGGAAAGAACTGTCTTGTCAATAAATGGTGCTGGGAAAACTGGCTATCCATATGCCACAGAACAAATCTAGGACTCTGTCTCTCACCATATTAAAAAATCAAATCAAACAGATTAAAGACTTAAATGTAAGATACGAAGCTACTAGAAGAAATCACTGGGGAAATGCTTCAGGACATTAGTCTGGGCAAAGATTTTTTTTTGAGTAGAAACTCACAGGCACAGGAAACAAAGCAAAAATCAACAAACAGGATTATATCAAGCTAAAAACTTCTTACACAGCCAGAAAATGATCAGCAGAGCGAAGAGGCAACCTACAGAATGGGAGAAAATGTTTACATCCGTTTGACAAAAGGATTAATAACCAAAATATATAAGAAATATATAAGAAACTCAATAGCAAAAAAACCCAAAATCTGATTAAAGAATGGGCAAATGATCTGAACAGACATTTCACAAAAGAAGACATAGGAATGGCCAACAGATATGTGGTAAAATGTTCAACGTCACTAGTCATCAGGAAAATGCAAATCAGATATTATATTACATGCAATGAGATATTATCTCCCCCCAGTTAAAATAGCTATTATCAAAAATATAAGAATTAACAAATGCATGCCAGTAGACTGTTGATGATAATGTAAATTAGTACAGCCACTATGGAAAACAGTATGGAGGTTCTTCAAAACTTCAAAATAGATTCACTGTAGGATTTAGCAATCCCAGGACTAAATATGTATCCAAAAGAAAAGAAATCAGCGGCTGGCTGTGGTGGCTCATATAATCCCAGGACTTTCAGAGGCTGAGGCAGGTGGATCATTTGAGGTTAGGTCAAGACCAGCCTGGTCAACATGGTGAAACCCCATCTCTACTAAAAATACAAAAATTAGCCAGGAGTGGTGGTGCATACCAGTAATCCCAGCTACTCAGGAGGCTGAGGTAGGAGAACTGCTTGAACCTAGGAGGTGGAGGTTGCAGTGAGCTGAGATCATGCCACTGCAGTTTAGTCTGGGTGACAGAGAGAGACCCTGTCTCAAAAAAAAAAATTAGTATGTTGAAGATATCTGCATTTCTATATTTATTGCAGCACCGACAGTAGCCAAGATATGAAAATAACCTGAGTATCCATCAATGGATGAATGAATTAAAAAATATGGCACAGATGCACAATGGAATATTGTTCAACCATAAAAAAGAATGAAATTCTGTCATTTGTGACAATATGGATGAATCTGGAGGACATATTAAGTGAAATAAGTCAGACACAGAAAGACACATGTATCACATGTTCTCATTCATGTGTCTCATAAAAGTTGATTTTATGAAAGTATAATATAGAATGATGGTTACCAGAGGGTGAGAAGGATAGTGGAGATTGGGCATGTATTTTCTTATCCAGTAAAGGAAATACAGTTAAATAGAAGGAATAAGTTCTAATGTTTGGTAGAGCAATAAAGTGATGATAGTTAATAATAGTTTATTATTATTAGAAGAGAAGATTTGGCACTTCTGTATTAGAAACACAAAGAAAGGATAAATGTTTGAGGTGATAGATATCCTAATTACCCTGATTTGATGATTACACATTGTATACATCTAACCAAATATCACATGTACTTCATAATTGTGTGTAATTATTATATATCAATAAAAAACTATAGAAGAGAAAAAAAGAATTTTCAATAGTTAATTATAGAAATTTTAATTAAAACCCATATTTCTTTCTTTCTTTCTTTCTTTCTTTTTTTTTAGACAGAAGTCTCATTCTGTTGTCAGGCCGGAGTGCAGTGGTGTGATATCAGCTCACTGCAACCTCTGCCTCCCTGGTTCAAGTGATTCTCCTGCCTCAGCCTCCTGAGTAGCTGGGACTATAGCTGCGTGCCACCACACCCAGCTAATTTTTGTATTTTTAGTAGAGATAGGGTTTCACCATGTTGACCAGGATGGTCTCGATCTTTTGACCTCATGATCCGCCCGTCTCAGCCTCCTAAAATGCTGGGATTTACAGGCATGAGCCACCGAGCCCAGCCAAACCCATATTTCTTAATGATGAGTAAAAAAACAGCAATGCTTCTTTTTGATTCAGGGTGTCTAGAGTTCATTCTTCTTTCTTATCAAATTAACTAAAATATTCTTGCTTTTTGATAAGACTTTATCTGAATTTTTGCTTTTTGCAGGTGTTAAGTCACTTTATTGTATTAAGATACTATCCCAAACCTGAGACATACCCTCTATAAAATACAGAGAAATAAAATCAGCAAATGTTTGACACATCATGAGGAATTAAGGATATCTAAGTCATTTATCAGGACATTTATAGTTTAAGAATGAATTATAAAAGAAAAAATAACAAAAACGACTTGTAAATATGCAGAAAACCGCACAAGTATAATTTTGAAATAAAATGTCAAAAATTTCATTTGAAATTTCATTTGGAGTGGATGTCTCATACAAATGTAAGCCAAAAATTTATGTATAAATAATTTTACAGCTCAATAAAATTTTGTTTTATTTAAAGCCCCAAAACAGGAAAAAAAAATTCACTCAAAATAAATCAATGACCTTAATATAGGAGCTAAAACCATAACACTCCTAGGAGAAAACACAGGGATAAATCTTCGTCATCTTGGATTTGGCAATAAGTTCTTATATGTGACACAAAAAAGCTTGGCAACAAAAGCAAAAACGGACAGATGGGACTACACCAAACACAAACACTTCCTTACGTCAAAGGAAAGAGTCAGCAGAGTGAAAAGCAAAGCTACAAAATGGGAGAAAATGTTTGCAAATCATGTATCTGACAAGGGATTAATACATAGACTATATAAGGAACTACTACCTCTAACAACAAGAACTCAATTAAAAATGGGCAAAGTAGCCATGTGCAGTGACTCATGCTTGTAATCTCAGCACTTTGCGAGGCTGAGCGGATCACCTGAGGTTGGGAGTTTGAGACCAGCCTGACCATCAAGGAGAAACCCCGTCTCTGTGAGAAATACAGAATTAGCCAGGCATGGTGGTGCATGACTGGTAATCCCAGCTACTCAGGAGGCTGAGGCAGGAGAATCTCTTGAACCCGGGAGGCGGAGGTTGTGTTGAGCTGAGATCATGCCATTGCACTCCAGCCTGGGTGACAAGAGTGAAACTCTGTCTCAAAAAAAAAAAAGGCAAAGTACCTGAATATACATTTCTCCGGGGATGGTTTCAAATGGCCTCTAAGCATATATGAAAAGATGCTCAATCATTAGTGAACTGCAAATCAAAATCACAATGTACCTCATACCCATATTAGTATAGCCACTATCAAAAAACACAAAATAACAAGTGTTGGAGAGGATGTGGGGAAACGAACCTTTGTGGACTGTTGTCGGGAATGTAAAAGGGTACAGGCTGCTATGGAGAACAACATGGAGATTTCTCAAAAAAAAAAAAAAAAAAAAAAAGATTTATCATTTAATCTAGCAACTTTACTTCTGAGTATATAGCCAAAAAACTGAAAGCAGGAGCTTGAAGAGATATTTTCACACCGGTGTTCATTGCAGCATTAGTCACAGGAGCCAAGAGGCAGAAGCAACTCAAACGTCCATTGATGGAAGAATGAATAAAGTAAATGCAATATACGTGCAAAGGAATATTATTCAGCTTAAAAAAAGAAGAAAATCCTGTTACAAGTGACAACATGGAGGAACCTTGAGGAAATTATGCTAAATGAAGCCAACCAGTCACAAAAAGACAAACACTGTATGATTCCACTGATAAGAGGCATGGAAAGTAGCCAAACTCATAGAAAGAAAGTAGATTGAAAGTTACCAGGAGCTGGGAGAGAGGAAAGGAGAAGTTATTGCTTAATGGGTAGGAAGTTTCTGTTTGTAGTGAAGAAAAGTTGGTTGCCAGGGGTAGGGGAAAGAAAACCAAAGTTGTTTAATGGATACAGTTTCAGTTTTGCGTAATGAAAAATCCCCTTAGCAACTGTTGGCAAGGGTGTGAAGTTAGGACCCTGTACATTGCTTGTGGGGATGTAAAACGGTACACCTGATGTGGAAAAGAGTAAGGGGATGGTTCCTAAAAAAAAGGAAAAAATTACTAAGCATAACTGGGTATGGTAAAGCAAGCTATTTGGGAGGCTGAGGTAGGAGAACTGCTTCAGTCCAGGAGCTGGAGTCCAGTCTTTGCAAGAGAGGGAGACTCTGTCTATAAAAATTAAAATAAAAATAAAGAAACATATAATTTGCCATATGTTCCAGCAATTCCACTTCTGGATATATATAAAAAGAACTGAAAGAAGAGGCCTAACAGATACCTGTGCACTAATGCTTATTATTCACAATAGCCAAAAGGTGGAAATTTCTCAGTGTCCATCAACAAATGAATGGCTCAACAACATATGTATCCATGTAAGGAAAAATTATTCAGCAATAAAAAGGATTTTTTTTTTTTTTCTGAGACAGGGTCTTGCTCTGTTGTCCAGGCTGGAGTGCAGTGGCGCAATCTTGGCTCACTGCAAATTCTGCCTACTGAGTTCAAGCGATTCTCGTGTCTCAGCCTCCCAAGTAGCTGGGATTACAGGCATGGCCCACCACACCTGGTTAATTTTTGTATTTGTAGTAGAGATGGGGTTTTGCTAGGATTACGGTGCTAGGATTACAGACGTGAGCCACCACACGCCATGTAATAAAGTTTGGATGCATGCTGCAACATGGATGAAAACTTTATGTTCAGTGAAATAAGCCAGACACAAAAGGACAAATGTTGCATAATCTTATTTATATGAAATATCTAAAATAGGCAAATTCGTAGAGACAGAAAGTAGTTTAGAAGTTACCAGAAAAGAGAGGAGAAGGAAGGGAGGAGAAATTATTTCTTAAGGGATGCAAAGTTTCTATTTGGAGTGATGAAAAAGTTTTGGAAATGGATAGTGGTGGTGGTTGGACGATATTGCAAACATAATTGATGCCACTGACAATGTACACTTACAAATGGTTAAAATGGTAAATTATATTTTACCAAATGTCACGTTTTTCCACAATAAAAATTATAAAGACAATCTTCACTTTTTAAAATGAGTAAAACATAAAAAAGTACAAATACACAAATATTAGACATATGGCCAGGGGCGGTGGCTCACTCCAATAATCCCAGCACTTTGGGAGGCCAAGGTGGGTGGATCATGAGGTCAGTAGATCAAGACCATTCTGGCCAATGTGGTGAAACCCCGTCTCTACTAAAATACAAAAAACTAGTGGCAGGTGCCTGTAGTCCCAGCTACTAGGGAGGCTGAGGCAGGAGAACTGCTTGAACTTGGGAGGTGGAGGTTGCAGTGAGACGATATCGTACCACTGCACTCCAGCCTGTCGACAGAGCGAGACACCATTTAAAAAAAAAAAAATTAGACATACAATTCAATGAGCTATGAGCTATACTGGACTCATCCTGTTGCAATAGCAACAGGATGGTGCTCAACTTGACATTGTCAAAATTTTTCCTACATGGTGCTTTGCGTGTGATTTCCCTGCATCTGCAGAGAAACCCTGAGAGGTGCTATGGGGCCCATTTTACAGATGGGAAAATAGATTAAGTCTTGGTCCAAACTTATGCAGCTGTATAAATCCAGCATTCAAATCTAGGTCTATCTGGCTCCAGATGGAGTACAAGCAGACCATGGTGACCATTTTGGGAAAATTGTTTCACCATGGAGGATAATTTTGAACTTTTACTTAATGTAACTAGGGAAGACCACTGTGAGGGAGAATAGATTGAAAGTGAGCAAGAGCCTACCCAACTCCAACTTCTCACTGGATTTTGCTGGAACTCTTCAGCCTCAGAACACTTAGTGTGGGTTGAGTTTTCTAGTTTATACGGTTTTAGTGCACAATGGCAGATTTAGTAAATGTTGAATGCAGTTCTTTTCCAATGTAATAACCTATCCATTTTTGTAGTTTAAAATTGACTTTAAGAAGGGAAGTTCTTGAATTTCCTGCCAGTGACCAGCGGAGGTCGCTCTTTCACTATGAATGTTTTTAGGATCCAAAGCAAACTCTAGCATACATAGTGTTGGGTCCAAAAATTGTCATTCTTATTTTCATTTCTCTCTCTCTCTCTCTCTCTCTCTCTCTCTCTCTCTCTCTCTCTCTCTCTCTCTCTCTCCTTTCCTCCTTTCCTTTCCTTTTTTTATTTCCTTCTCCTCCTATTATTTCAGTAAGTCAGCCCAGATGTGATACCAAGAAAGGAATATTTCTGTTCATCACATTCTTTGAACATTTATTCACCTCTTCCCCAACGACTACTGTTTCCTTTAATAACAAACTTGCCAAGAAAATGGACCAAATGGAAAAGATACTTTTCCTTCCCCTTTACTATTTTTAAGGGTGAAAACGGACTTTCATTTTTGGGTGTAGATAAACAGCTGAACAGCCACATGGCAGAGTTCAGTGTTCCTTTCCTCAGCCGTTCATTTTCAGAGTTGAGCCTGCTCTGGCCCCAGAGAGGGCAACATGGGAGTTGTTTAGAAAAACCCATTGTCAAATCTGGAGAGCATTTAGATTTTTGACACTTGATAGCCAAAACTCATTTTCTGGATGGACACTATCGCTTTCCAGAAGTTTGTTAAGCAGCTGAAAGGAAATTTAGGTTTTGTTGCTTTTCTTTCCCTCGCTCTGGCCCTCTCTTTCCTCCCTCCCTCCCTCCCTCCCTCCCTCCCTCCCTCCCTCCCTCCCTCCCTTCTTCCCTCCCTCCCTCCCTCCCTCCCTTTCTTCCTTCCTTCCTTTCAGTGCTTTCACCAATGTTTCTGATCTTTGCTTTCCTGTATCCCCACCTGTGTTACTTTAAAAAGTATCCAAACAGGGCTTTTTTTTTTCTTTCTTTTTTTGATATTAAGCCTCACTTTGTCACCTATGCTGGAGTGCAGTGGCACGATCTTGGCTCACCGCAACCTCCGCCTCCCGGATTCAAGAAGTTCTCCTGCCTCAGCCTCCAGAGTAGCTGGGATTACAGGTGTGCACCACCATGCCCAGCTAATTTGTTGTATTTTTAGTAGAGAGGGTTTTCACCATGTTGGTCAGAATAGTCTTGAACTCCTGACCTTGTGATCTGCCTGCCTCGACCTCCCAAAGTGCTGGGATTACAGGCATGAGCCACTGCACCCGGCTCAGCCAGGGTTTTTAACTGGGAGAGTTAACAAGCAAAATCAAATTTTATCAATTAGAAAAAAGTTTTTTTTTAAAAGAACTTTGTAGCCTGACAGATGAGGGGATCAGGGTGCATGTGTGTTGGGGGCAGGAAAGGTGTGTGACAAGCACAACTTCTTTATTCTAAATTACCTTGTGGGGGCAGGAGGGAAGAATTATTTACTTTAAGGATGAGATGATTCAGAGCTCCAAAAAAATAGTCATCTGCAGAAGTGCCTCATCACACAACGTGGTTAGTGAGACCTTCAATGGACTTGTTATTTGTGTCTTGGATGCTATGTCTTTTAAAGGGGCTGAAGGATCTTTAGGGAGTTAGGAGGCAGACGAGCTTTCCTGCTTCTAATTGATATCATGCCGCTTTTCCTTCTCATTCAGGCTATTCACACTAACAAGAGGAGGTTGGTTGGGGCCCTCCTCCTAAATTGGTTTCAACTATATTTCCATTGCTTGTGTGACTTTGAACCTGTCCCTGAATCTGTCAAGGTTTCAGCTGTCCCTGTCACACAATGAGATGTGGAATGATGTGACCTGTGACATCTTCTGAATGCCAGCTCTATGATTCTCCCTGACTTTATTGTCTTAGAAGCACCGTGTTCAGATTCTGATTCACTATTCCAAGCAACTGCCTCACCTTACAGTAAAGTAGACAGAATATCAATAAATACAAGATTGTATTTTCCTTTCTTTTGGTTCTGGAAAGACTTTTGATCCTAGCCTCTAGTTGAACAGGAATGGGGAAAAAAGGAAGGTGAATCAATAAAATAAAAGACCACTTTGGAGCCTGACTTCCTGGGTTCAAGTCCTGGCTTTGTTACTTTTATCAGTAGGTGAGCAAGCTTTAAAATTCTTTGTTCTTCCATTTTCTCATCTCAAAAAATAAGATAAAAATGTCACCAACCTCGTGGGTAGGATTGTTGTAAAGACAGCTATCACTGTAGTAATTATTACGTAATTATTATTTCTGCCAACTTATAATTATGCCTTTTATTTATTTATTTTTGGAGATAGGGAATTATAGTTCACTGCAACTTTGGACTCCCAAGTTCAAGTGGTCCTCCTGCCTTGGCCTCCCAAGTAGCTGGGACTGCAAGCATATGCCTGGTTATTTTTTAAGAAAAATTTTAGTAGAGATTGAATCTTGGTGTGTTGCTCAGGCTGGTCTCAAACTTCTGGGCCTGAGTAATCCTCCCACCCAGGCCTCCCAAAGTGCTGGGATTACAGGTGTGACCCCACCCCCCACTGTGCCCAGCTTATGCTTTTTGGAAGATTAGCATCTTCCATTTTCCACTGTGACTCATTAATCAATTTGAGAAACGACTTTTTGTGAAAAAGACTGTCCTGGGCCCATTTTCCTGCCTTTGTAGTGTGTATTTACAAATGAGTTGGCAAGATAAGCCCGCCGTAAGTAAAATGCAAGTGGATCGCCTGAGAGGGGACTGTCGGGGGAAGCTGCTTTTGAGGTCACGGATCTCCACTGGTGGCTGTTTTGTCAATGCGCCTTCAGGGAACAGGGACAGTGCAGCCCCTGTTCAAAGGACATGAGCAAACCATTCACCTGGTGTTATAGGCTGAAAACCACTCAACAAGCCCGTCAACATGATGGGCTCGAAACCTCCATGAGGGCTCAATTCAAAGGATGGTCTGAGGGCTAGCAGCGTGGGCATTTGGCATTACCTGGGAGCTTGCTGGAAATGCTGGATCTTGGTTACCACCCCACACCCGCTGTATCAGAATCCGTACTAGAATGAAATTCTTAGGTATTTGGAGAGGTTTCTCGGCAATTACTGAGCACATTAAAGTTGAGAAATGCAGCCAGACCTGTGTTCTGTCTATTGTTCTTTTTCTTTTTCTTTATTTTTGAGACAGAGTCTCACTGTGTCCCCCAGGCTGGAATGCAGTGATGTGATCTTGCCTCACTGCAACCGCCTCCTGGGTTCACGTGATTCTCCTACCTTAATCTTCCAGGCAGCTGGGACTACAGGCATGGTGTCACCCCCAGCCATTTTGTTTTTTGTACTTTTAGAAGAGATGAGATTTTACTATGTTGGCCAGGGTGGTCTTGAACTCCTGATCTTAGGTGATCCATTCACCTTGGCTTCCCAAAGAGCTGGTATTATAGGTGTGAGCCATTGCACCTGGCTGGTCTACTTCCTTTTAGTTTTGGTTTTACCCACTGAAGCAGATTGTCGGTAATGATAAAGAAGTGACATGGAGCAGAAACTGACAGGAATTACCTTGGGGATTTCACTGAAGACACAGTGACCATAATTACGATAATCATCAGCCATATTCTCCAGGATGGAGCCTGTGAATTTACCAGATAAATTTGCATTTCCATGAAGCCACGGCAACTCATGATTTTTCCCTTTGCCCTATCTTCCACTGTGATTATAGGGGTAAGGAAAATTATTCTAAATCTCTGTGTGAAATGAAAAGGGAAAATTTTTTTTGAATATCTTAAAAATGCAATACTCAAAATGGTAAATCTTGTGCTATAAACTTTAAATTAATTCCCTTTCAGCCTCAAAGTTCTGTTTCTCTTTTAACTTGTTTTGATTTTGAAAGTAATATATACCTATTTGAGAAAAGTTGCGTAATAGATGACAAAGAAAAAAATGAAAACCATCATCCAGAAGTAACCACTTTTGATATTTTGTTTATAGAATTCTAGGAGGTTCATTTCCCTATAAAGTAGAAATAGACTGAACACACTTCTTTACAAACCACCTTTTCTCCCATATTACTATCATTGCTTAGACTTCCTATGCCATGAATATTTCATACTACAGAGGTTCTCAAACATGAGTGAGTCTCAGAATTACAGATTGTTGGCTCTAGCCTCAAAGTGTCTGATTTAGGAGTTTTGGGATAGACCTGGGAAGTTGTATTTCTGCAAGTTTCAGGAGACCGCACTTGGAGAACAGCTGCTATGTATCCGTCTTACTAAACTTGGAATCTGTGTGTTTTTTTCCTCAGGCTTTTAAAGTGATTTTGATGGTCCATCAGTCTGAAAACCATGATGGGAGCATCATCATAGCACTGATCTGATAATGCTGTGGCAGGAGAGAGGTGTGAGGAGGCTGCAATCAGGCTGCTCTTCTAAAGATGGCTTGTTTTTAGAAAGTGCACAGGTAAAGGCACCCTTGGACATTTTGGTTTAGTCTCATAAAGCGTTTGTAAAAGAGTTGTAAACTTTTGGCCGAGGGCGGCGGCTCACATCTGTAATCCCAGCGCTTTGGGAGGCCGAGGTGGGCAGATCATGAGGTCAGGAGTTTGAGACCATCTGGCCAACATGGTGAAACCTCGTCTCTACTAAAAATACAAAGTTTAGTCTGACATGGTGACGCACGCCTGTAATCCCAGCTACTCAGGAGCCTGAGGCAGGAGAATCGCTTGAACTGGGATGCAGAGATTGAAGTGAGCTGAGGTCGCACCACTGCACTCCAGCCTGGGTGACAGAGCAAGACTCCATCTCAAAGAAACAAAAACCAAAAAAGAAAAAAAACAAGAGAGTTGCAAATTTTTTACACCTTCAACTTCAAAAAATTATTTTATTTTACCACAACAGTTTTGGCTCAAAATGAAGGGAAATTGATTAATGGCCATGGACTGTTACTATTGTTAGAAGAAAAGAAACAAACGGGACAGATTTTATAAAAGCAAGCAAGAGACTGACAGCCAAGGGAATACTGTAGAATTTAGTAGTCATTGGTGAAAATCGACTTCCTAGGCTGACCTTCCTCTATTGTCTGATATATGTCTTTTCAGCTTCTGTCATGTCAAGAAAACAAAGAAACAAAACAGGGTGACTGTGTGAAATATACACATTTGAAAAGTAGCTCGCCCCTATCATCTGTGTGACAAAAATACATACCATACGGGAAGTGACTATTTTATTAGTCAGGGTTCTCAAGAGGTACAGAACTAATAGGATAGATGTATATGAAAAAGGGAAGTTTATCAAGGAGTATTGACTCACATGATCATAGGAGAAGAAAGCCAGTTGGAGTCCCAAAGCTGAAGAACTTGGAGTCTGATGTTTGAGGGCAGGAAGCATCTAGCATGGGAGAAAGATGGAGGCCAGAAAACTAGACCAGGCTAGTCTTTCCAGGTTCTTCTGCCTGCTTTTTTTTTTTTTTTTTTTTTTTTCCCTGAGATAGCATCTCGCTCTGCTGCCCAGGCTAGAGTGTGGTGGCGTGATCTCAGCTCACTGCAATTTCTGCCTCTTGGGTTCAAGTGATTCTCCTGCCTCAGCCTCCCAGGTACTACAGGCGCTGGGACTGCAGGTGCACTCCACCATGCCTGGCTAATTTTTTGTATTTTTAGTAGAGATGGGGTTTCACCGTGCTAGCCAGGATAGTCTTGATTTCCTGATCTTGTGATCCACCCGCCTCGGCCTCCCAAAATGCTGGGATTGCAGACGTGAGCCACTGTGCCCGGCCTGCCTGCTTTTATTCTAGGTGTGCTGGCAGCTGATTAGATGGTGCCCACCCAGATTGAGGGTGAGTCTGCCTTTCCCAGTCTGCTGACTCAAATGTTCTCCTTTGGCAACACCCTCACATGCACACCCAGGAACAATACTTTGCATGCTTCAATCCAAGTAAGTTGACACTCAATATTAACTATCACAACTATATTTTTGCATTGGATATTTTTTCTTTTTATTTTTTAAGAGGTAGGGTCGGTCACTCTGTTGCTCAGGCAGGGGTGGATTGCCACAATCATAGCTGACATCAGGCTCTAACTCCTGGGCTAAAGTGACCCTCTCACCTCCAGAGTAGTTGGGATAGAGGCGCATGCCACCATGCCCAGCTACGTTGTCTAAGTCATCTACAGCTGTAGTCAGCCAAATCAAAATAGAAAAGCTTACCCAGGCCTTAGTTCAGTGACTTGCGAGATAGTGGAGGGAAAGCAAAGCTTCTTTGTTCTTTTATTGAGGCAAAGGAAGCATTCCTCAGATTCACTGTTACGTCATGATGGCATGGTTCCTGCTTTTAGAGGCATTAGCTGTATAGCTGCAACCAAACCACTCAACTTCACTGAGCCCGTTTCCTCATTTGTGGCAGGCCAGGGTACCATTCTGCTTGCCTGCCTCCAGGGCTGGAGGTAGAGAAAATCAGATGAGAAAATAGGAAAGCAGTTTGATTATGAGCAACGGCTCATGCCTGTCATCCCAGCACTTTGGGAGGCTGAAGTAGGAGGATCGCTTGAGCCCAGGAGTTTGAGGCCAACTTGGGCAACATAGTGGGACCCCATATCTGTTGAAAAATTAAAGTAAATTTAAAAAGAAAGCACTGTTTAAGCTATAAAGTGCCATGCACATCTCAAACATTGAATATCCTTGCTAACGGCTTGGGTGGATTCTGCCTCTGGGTAAGAGGAATGTGACTTGACCATTGTTTCCAGCAGGACGTGAAGCAATGTCCTTACCTAGTTAATGCTGTGTTTGGTACATGCTGCTCCTCTTCTCCCATGTCAACAAAGCTATTATTTTATACACCATTTCTCTGAAGCCTGGAAGATTGGCTAGAGATGCTGACAGGAGGCAAGATTAAACTACCAACTTTGAGCTGAAAGATTGGTGACTCTACAACACAGTAGCCAGGACCAGGATGATGTCATAGAAAATATAGAAAACCGAACCACAGATAAAATTCATGTTTTGGTTTGTTCTTTCACTTTATCTTGTGTTAACTTTAAAACCAAATACTGATGAGAATCATCACTCAAATGACTGTTGGCTTTTCAGGCTGTTCTCACAGAAAACCTCAGGAGTTGCTTCTGTTCTTGGGGTCTGTGCTGCTTTGTGTCTCAAATCAAGTCAATTGCAAGTGAAAAAAAGGTCCATAAACTCAAATTGCAAAGCAAGGACACATCTATCTCACTTCACTAAAAAGCTGAGGGGTTCCAGGGGTGTTTTGGGATGCTGCCTTGATGTCTCTGTTCTCAACTCTGCTCTTTTCTGTGCTGACTCGGATCTCAGCCCGATGTCCCTCTGTGGTCTCAAGAGAGCTCCTGACATTCCCCCTTAATCCCCTGTCCTCTCTTCCCACCAGTTTCAGCAAGAATCCCTTACTGGGTCTTCTGCTGGCACTGAAGGGTTGTTATCTGCAGAACGACATGTAAGTAAAACTTTTCAGAAGATGCTGTTGTATTGCGGTAGTGTTGCTAATGTGTACGGGCCTGTGTGTATGGCACGGCAGGCCATGGAAGAAGACATGATTAATAGTGGTTTGAGCTGTTTGCTAAAAACCAGGTGTATTCGTTTTCTGTGGTTTCTGTCACAAATTATCACAAACTATGTAGCTTAGAACAGAAACTTATTCTCTCAGCGTTCTGGAGGCCAGGAGTCTGAAATGGCAGCGTCATCAGGGCTATATCCCTTCTAGAAGCTCTGGAAGACGTTCCATCCATTGCCCCACTGGCTTCTGGTTGCTGTCGGCATTCTTGGGCTTGCGGTTGCATCTCGCTGGTCTCCACCTCCATGGTTACATTGCTTCCTCCTATTCTCTGTGCCTTCCCCTCTTCTGTCTGTCTCAAATCTCCCTCTGCCCTCTGTTTATGAGGACACTTGTCATTGAATATAGAGCCCACCTAATTATCCAGGATCGTCTTATCTCAAGATTCTTAATTACAACTGCAAAGATACTTTTCCCCAATGAATGAACGTTTCCAGGGTTTGGGAATTAGGATGGGGATGTATCTTTTTTATTTTTATTTATTTTTTTGAGACATGGTCTGTCACCCAAGCTGGAGTGCAGTGGTGTGACCAAAGCTCACTGTAGGCTTGAACTTTTGGTCTCAAGAGATCCTTCTGCCTCAACCTACCTAGTAGCTAGTACTATAAGCATGCAACACCATACTTGGCTAATTTTTTTTTTTTTTGTAAAGATAGGGTCTTGCTGTGTTGTCCAGGTTGATCTTGAATTCCTGGGCTCAAATGATCCTTCACACATTGGCTTCCTAAAGTGCTGGGACTACTGGCATGAGCCACCACACCTGGCCCTGTTTTGGGGACCACCATTCCACTTATTATACCATACCATGATATGTATAAATGTTCTCCTGAAATTCTCTCTAGGTTTTGAATATTTTTCTCTGGTTGCTTATGCTCTAGTTTAAAGTCATGTTTTCAAAGCCAGTTTCTACAGCAGACCTGTAAGAGATCTAAACTCTATACTCTGAATCCTCAAGTGGAGGTTAGGGGCACAAATTGAGGCAGTGAGAGGAACTGATTTGGAATTGTGATTGCTGAGGAGGGGTAGAAGGGCCTGAAGGATGGTGGGGAGCGGACTCCAGAGAGTGCAATTTACTGGCTCCTAAGACAGGCTCTTGCTTGAGACCGTTCCTTACAGACCCCGCCTCGCCCACAGGCTGATATTAAGAAACCACGTGTGATAACCTTTTCAGACTCTCCAGGGAGACTTAGCTTTCTGGAACAGCACAAAGCTCATACAAACCCATCTCCTATCAGTGTTTGCGTATGAGGTTGCCTATTTCATTAATAATAAACTATATTTTTTCTCATCCCAGGTAGGACATCATTTCCTAAGAGTTCCTCATCTTACTGGTTGAAAGATAATTCATGAGTTCCATGTTTATCTCGTGAATATGATGCCATGTTGCAAAGAAACAGGTCTTGTGCATTTCATTTTAATGTAGCCACTAGTTTTGGCCCAACTGTACTCTGATCATGGCTGTGATCACCGTAGCTGCTTTTCCCAGCACCCAGTGGTCTGTGATAATTAGCAAGCGCATCTGGAAAGTTCTAGAACTGCTTGAAAATGGAAGGGCCACGTGATATCATTCTGCAACTACAGGAGAGATGTGAGAATTAAGGCAGGGCTGGACCTGATTCCTCATGCACTCTCTGTCTTTGGAAATCAACCCCTGAGTCACAGAGAGTTGAAAGTTTCACACTTGTCTATAGCCTTTGGGTGAGCCAGGTCTCACGATGAGAGCTTTGCACAGTTAGTGCAGAAGTGCAAATAGGGAATGTAGTTTCCCTCAGTTGCACTGGGCTACCACGATATGCTCTTGGAAGAACCCTGGGGCTGTCTTCACCCTTCCCACCATCTTGTTCACTTCCAGGTTTTCAAGGTCACCAGGACCTTTGTCTTCTTCTACATGGAAGACAGAAGTCTGATTATCTTTCTATTGGTCTCTGCCTCCGTTCTTCATGCCACCGGCAAGATTATCTTCTAAAACTCTGTACACAAGTCATTCCTCAGGAGATAAAACTTCCCTGCTTACCTCACTGTCACCTAATAATGTCCCAAATCTACAGCCCAGCTCTGAAGACCCTCTTGGGTTTGGGGGTCATCTACCACTTAAAAATATCTTTTTCTTTTCTCCTTAATCAACCCTCAACTCTTCCACATCTTTAGCTCTTTCTGCCACTTTGAATGACCTTCACCTAACTGTATTGCCAGCTTCCTTATTGGTGATGGGAGTAGTATCCTTAACTCTCCCAGACAGAGTGGTAGGTTAAATGGACAATTTCATGGAAAGTTTCTAGGACAGCACCTGATGCAGTAGGTGATCACAGAATGATTACATACCCTCCGTCTTTGGGTATTACTTATTGCAAGCTCTCCCTCATGGTTTAGCTTGAGAGCTGCTGCTTTTCTGATGCTGTCTCTCCAGCCTTCAGAATGAACTTAGCCCTATACCTAAACACCTAGCCTTCCTGACACCTAGATTTTAGTCCTGTTAGACTTTAGACTTACAGAACTGTAGGACAATAAATCTGTGTCATTGTAAGCCACTAAGTTTGTGGCAGTTTGTTGTAGTGGCAATAGAAAACTGGGGGTGGTGGTGGTGTTGAAGTATTAACTTTTGGGTTACTTGTAGTTAATTAGTTAAATATAGTATTTATATTTAATATAGTCTTTTATAAATATATTTATATAGTATAAATATATACTATAAATATAATATAAATATATACTATATAATATATATAGTATATATTATATAGTATATTAAATATATTTATATAGTATTTATATTAAATATAATATTTATATAGAGCTTCTCCTCTGTGTCAGGCACAAAGGTGAATCCATAGTCTCTTTCCCCTTGGAGACTGCAGTCTGGGGAAGCAATTATTCTAGCAAGTTCTACAGTTCATAGCTGTATCAAATAGCCTGTTTTACTTGTTGTTTAGGATATTTTGGTTAGGATATTTCTTTTTCTCCATGTGAGTTTTTTTTTTTTTCACTAAGAAGTCATTTCTAATTTAAACCATTGAGCACTTTGCATTTATCATGTGGAAGGCATGATAAATGGATGCTAGGGAGATAAAGATTCTCTTCAAGGGGCTTCCAATCTATTAGTAAAATTGGAAAGCATCTAAAATAGACAACTAACTCTACAGGGTAGTGTATGATTTTTAATAGAATGAGATTAGGCCAGAAGCAGAACCCAGGACTCCTGGAGTCTCCCTTCAGCTGCCAGCCTCTGCCCTAGATAGATACCATGTACAGAGCCCTGCAGATAAGGAATTCTTTATTACCTACAGACCTAGTTTTTCTGGAGACTCCAACGCTGCTGCTTGTCTGAATCATGCCCAGCTTCAAGGGCTCCCTGTATCCCTGTAAATTTAGACTTAGACTAGAGGTAGATCAAGGTTATACCAAATGCTGATCTTGACCTGATAAATTTAACTTATAGCCTACGCCACACACAAGAGAAGGCAATCCTTTTAAATCTTTTTAAAAGCAGATCATTCACCTCATTTTCACTCCTCCAGCTGAGCATCTTCCTCCTGTGCCCTGTCAGCTCTGTGCCCCAATTATATCTCTGTTCTTCAAAATATTCCTGGTCCGTCTGGCAGGGTCCAAGGACATTTTTAAAAAAGTTGTCTAAACAGGAGGAGAGAAGCCTTGGGATTTCCCTAGAGGTCAGAGTGTGTGACCAGCCATGCTAAGTGCCTCAAGTGACTCTTGCAATTTCAGGGGATTCATGGATCCCAGGGGAGGGCTACACCATGAAGTCAGCGGGTCACAGAGCCTTTCATGGAGGAAGGGAATGACATGTGCCTCAAAGGACGTGGAGGATTTAACTGAAGAAAGGGGAGAGAGCGTTTTCCAGGTAGGCACCTGGGGTAAATAAATGGGAAAGTGGGAATCTGTAGTGTGTAGGGTCCAGAACCCATTTAGAACTAACTTCATGCATGCATTTCTAGTTACCTGATTTGAGCCTGTCTTAAAATATGACTGGTATTTATAGGATACCGCTATAGCTGAAGTTCTTGGAGTAAAAGCAATTGTATTGCGAAATCTGGGAAGCCCAGGGCAGGGATATGTTCTTAATCCTTTTTAATAGGAAGTCCCTGAGGAAACACAGCTGTCTGAGCCCCATATTCACCTGCAGATTAAATGAGACAGGTATTAATTGACAGTTTCTCTTGTCCTTGGTTAAGAAGCCCATTCCATAGAAGAATGTAATGAAACATCTGCAAGATGGCACAGCTTGCGGTGGTTTACTCTGATTACACTGTTTATGTGCAAAGAGAAAAACAAGCAGCATAAGATAATGTAGGTAGGCTTCAATCCCAGGAATTTATTATTTGAGCAATCTGCTTAAAACCTGTTCCTAATAGTGAAAGAGTAGATGATCCCTCTTTAAAAAAATGTGCAGATTTTTCTTTGTACACAATTCGAATTAAACCCCAATAAATTTATCTGTATTGGGTATGGAAGAGCATGGAATGGCAGAGCATAAGCTGTCATGGTCTTAGGTACAATGCTGAGTAATTAGTTAATTAAGTATTGATATAGACAGAGTCCCTAACTGGGATATTCCATAAATTATGGAGAGTCTTGGAAGATGCCGTTTAGATCACGTATAAAGATTTATTGTACGTATTTTTTTTTTTTTTTAGCACATGTGGAATACCGCAATTAGTGTGTCGTTCTTCTGTGTCTGCCATACTTTCTACTTTTTTTTTTGGACAGGGTTTCACTCTGTCATCCAGCTGGAGTGCAGTGGGGGGATCTTGGCTTACTGCAACCTCTGCCTCCCGGGGTCAAGAGATTCTGGTGCCTCAGCCTACTGAGTAGCTGGGACTACTGGTGCATGCCACAACATCCAGCTAATTTTTATATATATTTTTGGTGGAGACAGGGTTTTACCATATTGCCCAGGCCGGTCTCAAACTTCTGACCTCGAGTGATCCACCCACCTCAGCCTCCCAAAATTCGGAAATTACAAGCATGAGCCACTGCACCTGGCCACATTTTCTAGTTTTCTTGTGCTTCCTGCTGAATTAAAATCTCTTTTAGTGGATGATGCAACCTTAGCTATTACCATTCATTGTCATCTCAGATGGGATTGGCTGACAATGGCAAATTGATGATGAAAGTCACATCCTGTAAACACAGGTGGAAGGAGGCGCAAGCAGCCAGGAAAGAGAGACCAAGGGAGCCAACGTCACAATTTGGCCCAGGGCAGTGAATTGTCTAACTGGGGCCCTATGTATCCCATCAAAGCTTGGACGGTCAGCTCAGGCACTTTGGTTGCTGGCAACAGAAGCTACCTTAAGCTAATAATAAAAAGAGAAAATAAAGAAATGTACTGGGAGGATATGGGATAGCACACAGAACTGAAGAAAGATTAATAAATAATCAATAAGTGGGACAAGAATGGGGGCAGAGTCAGAAGAATAATGGACAGTGTCTGTGAGCATCACTTTTGGGATAAATCTTCTCCAAGTGTTTTCTATCCTTGAAGTTTGCTGCACAAAATCTGAATCCTTGCTGGGAGCAGGGAGAATCTGATCTAGTTTTTCACCCTTGAATCAAGAAAGGGGAGGGACACTAAATGACAGCTCCATCAACACCACCAGCTAGGAGGGTAGTGCTTCTTCACAAGAGGGCAGGGCATTGCCCCTAAATCAAGTGAGATGGGCTTTGGGCTTCTTGTAACAATAGATGTCATATCCAGGTAGCCAGAAGTTTTATAATGCTTTCTAAATGTGAGGAGAAAATTTTTTTGTATTTACTTTCCATATAAATGTCAAGGCTTTCAAAGAACTTTTGTCGAGACTTAAACATAGGGACACTTGTAAACTGGGTAATAAAAACTCAAGAAGAGGGGACAACTGGTAGAGACTGCAGATGAGTCTAAAGTCCCCTTTGGAGATTCATGACTTTATTTTCATTCAGAAATAATTAAAAAGATACGTGATATACAATGATCTCAGAATTTCTAAGAGGAATTTATGTAAGATTGTACATAAAGTCAATAGAATATGGTGGAGAAAGCTTGGACTTTTGAGTTGGAGGAGTTTATAAACTAAGATTTTTTTTTCCCAATTCTTTCCTTTATCATATGGAAATAACCACATCTCTTAGGGTTGTTATAAAGTACCTGAAGCTCTTGGTATATATTAAGCCTTAATAAATGCTAGCTTTCTTCTCTCCCACTGTATATTTATGTATATGTTCCTCTTTATATATGAAGCATATATAGTAACATAGTTTTCCTTTCCCTATAATGAGCTGAAAACAAATTCTCTTCTCCTCAAGTCTATTTTTCTTCTTTGGAGCTGATATTGGTAACAGGGGTACACAGCAGACAAGCTTGTCCCTATCCTGTGGTCTGTATTACACGATGCAATCATTTTTCCCCTGGTGGTAGATGAGGCAATTTATATCTCTGGTTGTCTTAAACCTCTCCTACAGCAACAGTCAGCTATAGTTTAAAGTCAAAATGAAATCCTCTGTGGACTTGAATCAGCTAGGAGCAAGGCCATCAAGTTGGAGTGGTTGATTTAGCGAAGTAAAAGAAGAAAAAAGTCTTAGAACACCTACATTACAATGAATGGTAATAGTATGTCATTCATGACAACTTCAATATTCTCAAATATTTTGTTTTATTTGCTCAACCAATTTCTCATATTGAAATGGCTTGATGGGGTGAATCTTCCTACATTTTATTTTAAATGGGGCTGAAAGTAGAAACTGTTGTAGAAATAAACAACAAGTTGTTTAAGGAGACATCTAGAGGGAGAAGCAGCAAATAATCTTGGAACATGTAGGCGAAAGAGCAAGTCATCTTGCAAAATATGGTAAGAAAAATCTGCCATCCCTGATCCAGCCCAAGGGAAAGAGTAATCCAGGGTACCCAGAATACAGAAAAAGAGCTTCAAAGTCGACCAGAACAAAATGGGTTCCAGTCTTGCCACTTTCTAGTAGCTGGTGAACTTTGGAAACGTGTCTTAGCCTCCCTGAATTTCATTGTTATCTGTAGAATAAGGCTAAAAAAATCTCCATTTAATTCCTGTGAGGATGAAATGAGAATGTAAAGCACTTCGGGGTGGTTGGAACATACAAGACATTTGATAAATGATGTTATGTTATTGCTTAATATATTTAATACAATGTATATTCTAAGATATATATTAAAATATGCATGCATTAAGATTTGACCTGATAAATGAAAAATGATGCTTTATTACGTGAGAGTTAATACTCATAACAATTTTGAATAGGAATCATATTATATTAATTCTTACATAAAAATGCTGAAATTTGAGGAGATACAGAATAAGAAAAAAACATGGATTTGGGGTCAGAAAGTTTTCAGTTTCTTCTGCTTGGTGGCTGAGATGTTTGAATAAGTCACTATAACTTACTAAATTTCAGTGTCTTTATCCATACAGAGGGGATAATACCACTTACGTTTTAGAGTTTTGGGAGGATTATAAAACAACTAATGAATATTGCCTGGCATGTGGTAAACCAAAAATACCTGTTCTCTTCCCTTTTTGTATTGTTCTGAGACTAACACAATCCCTATATATATCTCATAGTCACCTTAGAATACAGACAGAATATAGAGTCTCAAAATCTCACAGATAGCATATAGTATATTGGAATCATCAGACATAAAATTTAAAAGTGAACCTGGCGAATATTTAAACTCTACTAACTGATACATTCGGGCTTCTGACGTGTCCCTGGTAAGAAAGTTGCTAGGTAATTTCTGTAGTATTAGGGCCTTACTACCTTAGAACAGAGAGGTCTTTCCCTTGAGGCAATTTTAATTGTCAGAAAGTTCTTAATACTGAACTGAAATCTCCTCCTGGCAATTTTCCTTCGATGGTTATAGTTTTAGATGCTGATCATCTTCACATCACAGCCCTTCGTGTATTTTGAGTCTGCTACTTTAGAACAGTACCTGACCAATGGTAGGCACTCAGCAAATGTTTCCTCAGTGAATGAATGAGTGGATGAATGGGACAAGAAATGAGAATCATTTAACAGTGTTAGTGCTTTACTGCCTATGCTTGGAACATTAGCACAATTTCTTTTGCACAAAATGGTAATACATTGTGTCAGTCATGGCACAATAAAGACAGTAGAACCATTATGAGTTTTATAGAGTAAGAGATTTATCATAGGAATAAGGCCTTATACCATTATGGATGGGGTTGCAGAAGTGTGGTTTACAAGCGGGGGTTGGAGGATCAGAGAAATGTCTATAACCTGCCTTCTGAAATGCTAGTGCAAGTGGACAATGGGCAGAGTTCACAAAGGAATATGAGGAGGCAGGGACATCAACTGGGGAGTGAAAATGGGAAGAAGACTGGGAACGAAAGGAAATAAAAGTTGATCCAGCTGGAGCAAGGAGATTTTGGGATGATTTGGATGCTGGTGTGTTCTGAAGATACCTGTCTCCCTGGCCTTGCAGACCACACTTTGTTCCTCTTGACCCAAGAATGTCCAGCATGGCCTCTGAGACTGTATGGCTAGAGTGTCCAGGTAATAAACTGAGAGAGTCTCACACAGTTTAGATGATATGGTTTGGCTGTGTCCCCACCCAAATCTCATATTGAACTTTCTAGATATCCTCATATCTTGTGGGGGAGATAACTGAATGATGGGGGTGGGTTTTTTCTCATGCTGTTCTCATAATAGTGAATAAGACTCATGAGATCTGATGGTCTTATGAAGGACAATTCTTTTGTACACACTCTCTTGCCTGCTGCCATGTAAGACGTTCCTTTGTTTCTCCTTTGCCTTCTGCCTTGATTGTGAAGCCTCCCCAGCCAACTGGAACTGTGAGTCCATTAGACCTCTTTTTCTTTACAAATTACCCAGTTTCTGCTATTTTTTCTTAGCAGGATGAAAATGGACTAATACACTAGACCTCACTGTGCATGAGGCAGAGCAGAGAAAAGTCACTTAGATTTTCCCGGTACCTTCATTCTATGTCCTGTTTTTCTACTGGAGGTGAGTTGCAGCATTCTGGGACAGAGCTAATGAACCTAAGGCAAACTTGATTGGGTTTGGAGGAAGTCAGTTGTGGATGCCAACTCCAGTTGCCTCTTACACCTGGTACCAGGACATTGCAACCCACCCACCAATAAAAATTATTCCCAAGGAGAAAGAAGCTGAGGAACAGAGGCTTGAATTGACTGAGTTTGATATTCAGTCGTTACATTTTAAAATGGTAGCAAATTGAGTTTAACTTGAATGACAAGATTAGGTGTTTCAATCGTCAAAGAAAAATGAGTTCTCAAGAGCCAAGTTGATTTTAGTTAAAGTTTTCTCTCCCTCAGTAGATGCTCAGAGTCATTTACAAGAATCCTCCTCTTTCCTTCCTCTCTCAAATAAACATTAGTACCTTAAGGCTATAATGCTGAGGGGAAACACAGCACCTACAATGGTCATGTGAGCTCAGCTGAGGTGGCAGGGAAGAACTACAGACATGAAATTGATAGAATTACAAAAATTAAAATGCAGTGACATTTAAAAATATGAAACTACCCATGAAAAATAATTTTTGCAGTTATAGACCAAAAGATAATTTTTTTCAAGGATGAATGGCATCTGGAAAAAAGCACTGACAATTTAAAAATGAAAACTAAAAATTACTTTGTTAGCAACATTTTATAGGTTTTTTTTTTTAAAGTGGACTTAAACATATTTTTATTTGACACTCTGATAATTTCAATTATTTGCTCCTTGGGCAATTCATTAGGTAACTTTGAATGAATTTTCAATACGGAAGCCTTCACTTACTTATGGAAAAACAGCCTTTTATGTAGGGCATGGTATAACCTCAGTTACTGATCTATATGAACAATTAAAGTTATTTAGAGCATGTTAGCTAATGACATGGAAATGCAGAAATCCTAGCTGCTGAGCTAGAGGAGGGTCTCTTGTTGTGACTGTGTTTTCTCAGTCCAATTCATGCATTCCTCTGAGTTTCTCTAACTGAATCCGTTTATTATTTTTCTGAATTGAACTAGTTTTCTTCTGATAATTTCTTATGAGTGTTTGAATCACCTTTCAGGCAAAATGCAGTGAATCATGATGTTTTAAGTACCCTAAGAATACGAATTTTCTAGAAAGTGGAGAAGCTGAATGGTTCGGGGATAATATGGTTTGACCATGTCTCCACCCAAATCTCATCTTGAATTGTAGCTTCCATAATTCCCATGTGTCATGAGAGGGACCTGGTGGGAGGTGATTAAATCATGGGGGTGGGTCTATCCCATGCTGTTCTCATGATAGTGAAAAGGAGTCATGAGATCTGATGGTTTTATGAAGAGGAGTTTCCCTGAACAAACCCTCTTTGCCTCCCTCCATACATGTAAGATGTGCCTTTGCTCCCCCTTGCCTTCCACCATGTTTGTGAGGCTTCCCTAGCCATGTGGAACTGTGAGTTCATTAAGCCTGTTTTTCTTTATAAATTACTCAGTGTGTCTTTATTAGCAGCATGAGAATGAACAAGGGACATTTAGGCACTGACAACCCTCACACCCTGGAAGAGAATGGAGCCTTGCTAGTGCTAACTTGGGTTCAAGAAGCAGGAGAGCTTGATATTTGTAAAAATTTTGTTAAAGGGTAGTGCACAGATTTTAATGTACCTCACTTATTTTAATGTAAATGCTTCCAAATGATGATATATCAGCCATGTATATTAAAAGGGCAGTGGCTTGGCAGTTTTCCACCAAGACCTTACCTTGAGCCAAAAAGGTCAATGGTGGCTACATGTCCTCCATTAAACATTTTGAGGGTGAAGAATTTCACATCAATTTCTGCCCTGCATGGCCACTATGCTTTTAATAGGGTTTGTGACCTTGCTGAAGTAGTGTAGGAATGGAATGTAATCTCACAGTGGAGTGTGAATTTGTGGTTACTCCCCATCAATGTATATAGCCCACCAGAATAATCTATAAAATTTTGGAAAGAAATTTAATTTTCCTTTGCAGAAAGAAGCCTTTTTAAGAATAGGTAGGTTCTATGCTTTTGGGGCTAAATGTTCAACATGATCCAAGGATGTTGGGTATCTCTGGAAGTAACTTGTTTTTTCATGGTTGGCTCAACTCCAGTAGTGCAAAGAGACTTTCAATTTAGTGGGATAAATTATTTTGAGATCAAGAAGGAAGAACTGGTATAAATATCATGATGATGAACTGAATTGTGTCCCTTCAAAATTTGTATGTTGAAGCCTTAACCTCCATTGTGATTATATTTAGAGATTGGGTTTTTAGGAGGCAATTAAGGTTAGGTGAGGTCATAAGGGTGGGGCCCTAAGCTGATAGGATTAGTGTCCTTATAAGAAGAGAGAGAGAGAGACCGGCTGAGAATTTTGAGTTATGCCTGTAATCCTAGCACTTTGGGAGGCTGAGATGGGCAGATTGCCTGAGCTCAGAAGTTAGAGACCAGCCTGGACAACATGATGAAATCCTGTCTCTACTAAAATACAAAAAATTAGGTGGGCATGGTGGTACATGCTTGTAGTCCCAGCTACTCGAGAGGTTGAGGCAGGAGAATTGCTTGAACCCTGGAGGCAGAGGTTGTAGTGAACCGAGATTGTGCCACTGCACTCCAGCCTGGGTGACAGGCTGAGATCCTGTCTTAAAGAAAAAGAAGGTGGCTATCTGCAAGCCAAGAGAAGAGGCCTCAGAATGAGACATACATTGCTGGCACCTTAATCTTGGACTTCTCAGCCTCTAGGATGGCGATAAATTTCTGTTGTCTAAGCTACCCAGTCTGTGGCATTTTGTTATGGCAACCTAAGCAGACTAATACAATTACTGAGCACCAACTTAAATACTTCTTGAGTCTCACAAGCTATATATGCTTGCTGGGTTAAATTTATTGAGTCAGATGTTTTATACACACACACACACACACACACACACACACACACACACACACACACCCCATACCAGTATTCACCTTTAGAAGTGGGGATGGTGTGGGCATGATGGCATGCGCCTGTAGTCTCAGCTACTCAGGAGGCTGAAGCTGGAGAATTGCTTGAACCCGGAAGGCGGAGGTTGTAGTGAGCCGCCGAGATGGTGCCACTGCATTCCAGCCTGGGCAACAGAGTGAGACTATGTCTCAAAAAAAAAATAAATAAAAGTGGGCATGATGGTTAAACCATATCAAAGTTCTGGGGTGCTATCAGAGTGTTCCGCAGTCACTGGTCAGGTTACCTGATTTCATCCTTTAGTGACATCCCACAATAAAGTTACACGGGCCTATACATTGTTGAAATACCTGACAAAGTAATCTATTTCTCTCTAGTTCATAGATTTCTTAACCTTCGGTTTACAGGTAGACTTCATGGTTTTATACATTTCATAAAATTTTATGCTAAATATACCTATGTGCATTTTCAGAGGAGAGGATTCATAGCTTTGAAATTCCGGACTCTAAGGTTAAGACCCATGATTTCAGACCAAGGTGTGGTGGAGATCATTTTTTTTCCTCCCTGAGACAGAGTCTTGCTCTGTTGCCCAGGCTGGAGTGCAGTGGCTCAATCTCGGTTCACTGCAATCTCTGCCTCCCAACTTCAAGCAATTCTCCTTCCTCAGCCTCCTGAGTAGCTGGGATTACAGGCACCTGCCACCATGCCTGGCTGATTTTTGTATTTTTAGTAGAGACAGCTTTCACCATGTTGGTCCAGCTGGTCCTGAACTCCTGACCTTGTGATCCACCTACTTTGGACTCCCAAAGTGCTGGGATTATGGGTGTGAGCCATCGTGCCAGGCTGGAGATCTTATAAATAGTGAGGAGTAGCTCCGGGTTAAAGTGATGATCTGGGCATGATCTCTCAGGTCTGACCAAAGGCATTTGCAAGGCTTTTCCTGGCCAGTCTCATCGGAGAAAGCTGTCTTCCCCACATTGCAATCTCTGGAGGAGGGAGGTGAAGTCAAGGATTTGGGTTCCCCCACCCTTATTCCTCATATGCTTAGGGATAGCTGCATTCATGGTCCAGGCACCTCCATTCGGGGTCTTCGTAATCTGTAGCCCTGCAGGGTGGGGGCCACTTTTCAGGTATGTCCACCAAGATACTCCTTACAGGGGACTTTGACTAAGACTCTTCTCCTCATTGGGTGCTCTGGCCCCGTACTTTTTAACTCTCGTTCTTCCCTCTCCCTCCCTTTTCTTTTTCTTTGTCGCTTGCCTTCAATCTCATGGTAAATTAATGAAAGTTTGGTTGCTTCTTCCAGTTTGGCTTGTTGTCCCACTTGATCATTTTGGGATCTGGCAGCTCAACATGAACCGAGGAACTTTAAGAGGACTCTCCTCCTCTGGAAGGTCACACTAAAATAATCATTTAAGGGAGATCTTTACAGAAGAACGTGACTATCTCAAAGACATGGTCAATTCCAAGGAGCCTCAAAACGACTCATGTTCTTAATAATTTATGTGGATTCTTCTTTACTAGGCCAGTAGTCTAATTTTAGTTCTATTTGGCATTGGGAAACTGGTGAACATACTCCATCAAATTCTGGCTTTTTCTTCCAAATGTTCCACCAGGGTCACCTGTGGCCTCTGGTGTTAGACTATCCATCTATAATTATAGCACAAAATTGCTCATTAGAATGGATCCCAGGCTTACACAATAGGCTCAGAGAACAGTCACACCTGCCCTATGTTAGGAACCCTCACTCAGGCTTATACACGTTTATTTCTCCCAGTAATTTTTATGAATCTATTGGTCATTTTGCAATTCTCTTGGAACCAAGGTCTTACTACTTCTATGTAACTGAGTTGGATGGGAAGGCGAGGGCAGGGCATTGACATGTGTTGAACAATGACCTTTAAGAACGATGAAAGGTGCTTTTGTAAACCTTATCTCTTGCGATGCTTCCGTGAGGGTCACTTTGTAGAAGAGGATATGTATTCACAGTTTAAGTGACGTGCCCAAGGGGGCAGGTGGTGGCCTTGGGATATGATTGCAAAGTCTGTGTCCTTCACCCTCACCACAGCATTTCCCTGGACTGGGATCTGCTCTGTCTAACTCACCATTGTCTACTGAAGACATCCATGATGTAATAAGACTGTTATATTAACATTTGTATTAGTCTGTTCAGGCTGTGATAATAAAACACCATAGATTGGGTGGCTTAAGCAACAGAAATTTATTTTCTCACAGTTCAGGAGGCTGGAACTCCAAAATCAAAGCCAGCAGGATTGTTTTATTCATGAGGCCTCTCTCCTTGGCTGGCAGCTGGCCACCACCTTGCTGTGAACTCACGTGGTCTTCTCTCTGTGTGCGCACATTCCTAGCATCTCTCGTGTGCCCAAATTTCCTCTTTTTATATGGACTTAACTTAGATTTTGTTAGGTCCCACCCTACCAACAACATTTAACCTAAACATTTCTTTCAAGGCCCTATCTCCAGATACGATCACATTCTTGGGTCCTGGAGGTTAGGGCTTCAACATATGAATTTGGGAAGGCCGGAATTCAGCCCATAACAATGTTCTTATGTCCAGAGTTGGGCTCTGGGCTGTGTAGGACCCAGTATCATCCTTAGGGCACAGTGGGACCCAACAAAAATCACAAATTCCCATCTCCTTGCCTACAAGCCTTCCATGCTGGGAAATTTTATTAAAATTGACGAACAGGCTGGGTGTGTCGGCTCACGCCTCCAATCCTAGCACTTTGGGAGACTGTGGCAGCCAGATCGCTTGAACCTAGGAGTTTGAGACCAACCTGGGCAACAAGGCAAGACCCCATGTCTACAAAAAATACAAAAATTATCCAGGCACGGTGGTGCGTGCCTGTAGTCTCAGCTACTTGGGAGGCTGAGGCAGGAGAATTGCTTGAGCCTGGGAGGTCAAGGCTGCAGTAAGCCAAGATTGCGCCACTGCACTCCAACCTGGGTGACAGAGTGAGACTCTATCTCAAATCAACAAAAGAAAAATTGGCAGAGAAGGTACACTGTGAGAGGAAGAGTAAGTGGCAGCTGATGGAACCACTTCCTCTTTCCCTCATCCTTCAGCTGCCTCTCTCAGATGCTTACTCATGGGTTACTCCTTCACTCATTTATCAGGTCCCCTACTGTGGCAAGGCTGTGTGAGGGGCTGAGCACATACCAGCAATCCCTGCTTGCAAGGAGCCCCCACTTCCTGTGGGAGAGCTGGGGGATAAGGAATACACAAAGCACCCTCTGGGAGAAGAACTGAGAGTGGTGGGCGCGGGACCTGTTTGAGGGTGGGTGGTTGGGTACGCCTTCTTGAGGTGATGACCTTCAGGCTGAGACCTGAACAGTGAGAAGCAGCAGCCTCTTGGAAAGTCGATGGAAGAGTTTCCAGACAGAAAGAATAGCATGTGCAAAGTCTTTTGGGAAGAAAGGAATGTTGGAGACACTGAGAAGAGACCTGGGTGGCTGGAGATGAGTGAAGGGGATGGGAAAGGGAGAGCAGCAGGGTGGAGGAAAAAGCAGGGAAGGAGGCCTGGAGACTGTAGGCTCCGAGGTCCTCAAACTGAGAGTTACAACCCTTCTACGAAGGCCATTCGAGAGCTGAGCTTCAGGCGGAGCTGAGGCTTTCTAGGGCAGATTAGACCTCGCTTGCATAATCATATTTGAGGGACGTACTGAAGGACGTCCTTATCCAGAAACTATTGCTCTCACAAGTACAATCGTTCGTGTCTGTTGGTGGTGCCTGTCATTCCTATCATGAAAGAATCCTTTTTTCAAGTACCTTTGCTTTGTCTAGGAAGAGACTCCTGCTGAAGTACAGATAACCCTGGCAGCATATCCCAGGACACAGACTGCACAAACTAGTTTATCAGATCATCCCACCTTGACAGTTAGACAGGAGCAGCTTGTTGGAGAATGAGGTATGCTTTTGGCTCTGCCTGTATTATTTCCGGCTCTGAAATTGCCCCCTGTTAACAACATTGCCTATCCTTTTCCTTGAGTATTTCTCTTATTGTCTTTTTCCTGAGTCCCCACCCTCATCCAGCCACCTTTCCTCAGACTGCAGGTCCCTCTGCAATGTCCCAGTCCCTTCACTGCTTCCTGCTGTTATTTACCTCTGTACACAGCCAGGACTCTTCCTTGCCCTCTTTTTTGCCCCAAACTTCTCACCTTGGGGGCTTCCACTCCCCCCATCATGCGGACTCTGGATCATTGTCACTCAGATCATCTGCTTTTTCCGTTGTGACTCTGTGGCTTCTGAGACTCACTGAAGAAAGCGATCTCATAGCCTCGATGATTGGTCATGAGATTCCCCCCACTGTCGCACCGTTCCAGCTGCACCACTGTCCTTCTAAATTCTAGCTCATTGTTTAACACGTGTCTCATCTCTAGGCTTCATGGTCATATGCAGAGAAGTAGCTGAGCTTTGGTGTCACAAGCCTGGGTTTGAAACCCACTTTACTTCTTACTCACAGCTGTGTGGTCTTGGTCAAGTTATTTAGCTTATCAGAACTTTAGATTCCTCATTTAAACAGATTTAACAAAACAGATTTAATAAAACTTTTATGGGCTGGGTCAAGTGGCTCACCCCCTGTAATCCCAGCATTTTGGGAGGCTGAGGTGGGTGGATCACTTGAGGTCAGGAGTTTGAGACCAGTCTAGGCAACATGGTGAAACCCCATCTCTTCTAAAAATACAAAAAATCGTGGGCACCTGTAATTCCAGCTACTGGGAGGCTGTAGCAGGAGAATTGCTTGAGCCTGGGAGGCAGAGGTTGCTGTGAGTCAAGTTCACACACTACACTCCAGCCTGGGTGACAGAGCAAGACCCTGTCTTAAAAACAAAAAACAAAACAAAAACAAAAAACTTGTCACCTGTGTAAGTTTGAATGCAATTGGTTGTGCAATGCTTATTATTGAGATTAGCCTGATAATAAAGGATCAAGAAATGTAGATTATTTCCCTCTTTTCCCTCTAGTGCTCAAAGAGCAGATGCTACATTCACATAAAAACTAGGTCCCAGGGCACATTATCACAGTCTTTTCAGAGGAAGCCAGACCAAGCCCTGGCTGTGAATACCTTGGGATCACCAGTGCCAGAGGAGAAGGTGGTCACGTGAGCTTCTTCCTTGATGTAGTAACCTTGCTCTCTGGAGTGGTGTCTTATCTGAAATCACAGCTCATTTTGCAGCCTCATAAATTCAAGGAACACTGCTAGATTTGCCTCTTCCTTTGTCCAAAGGCAAAGTTCATGTTGTATTTAATGAGGACTAAAGTGGGATCAGGAATAAGCAACCTGCAAGATATATGTGTGACAACTAGTAGATATATTTCAGTATAATTCTACTGTCTGGAGAAGAAAATAGCAGCAGGATCATGACAGTCACCACAAAAGGAAAAGTAATTAAAGGCATTGACTAGAAAATGATTTCAATGTAATCAGGTTGCTCATGATGCACAGGGCAGAAACATTAATTTAAGGGACATTTGTCCATTTCTTCTGGGTGGAAGAAATGTATTAATTGTATTTTTGTCAAAGACAAAATACAATTAAAATAATGTAGGCAGCCTTTTGTGATAGTCACATGGTCAACTCTAAATTACTTTTGAATGCATGCAGAGACAAGATTGAAGAGAAAGCTTGAAAATAGTTTGCATTAAGCAAGTGATTATTTAGTACCTACTATATACCTTGAGTAAGTTCTGGGTTAGAGCATGCAAGGATGCTGAAGGAAAACCCTATGGAAGTACCCAGCAGATGGCCTTGAGCTTACTTGCTGCTGCAGTCAGAAGATATTTGGGACCAGAAAAAACCCATGGACACCTGAGAAACGCTGGTGAAAGTTATTTTTTTTTTTTAAGATAGAGTCTCACTCTGTTGTCCAGGTGGCATCTCCACTCTCTGCAACCTCCACCACCTGGGTTCAAGCAATTGTCCTGCCTCAGCCTCCTGAGTAGCTGGGATTACAGGCGCATGCCACCATGCTAATATTCGTATTTTTAGTAGAGATGGGGTTTCCTCATGTTGGTCAGGCTGGTCTTGAACTTCTGATCTCAAGTGATCTGCCTGCCTCAGCCTCCCAAAGTGCTGAGATTATAAAGGCATGAGCCATTGCGCCCAGCCTGGTGAAAGGTTTTGAATTGGGTTTCAGACTAGAGGGTGATCTTTGTTTCTTTAAGGAGCTAAGAAGGAAGCTCAAATACCCCTTATACCTGTGGGACAGTTTTAAGAAACACACTTTCAGGTAGCTTTGAATTTAAAGGGCATATACAGAGTGTTTCCTTGAGCATTTTAGCCTTATAAAAGCCAGAGAATGTATTCATAGTTGATAAAGTATAATGAAGGAAGAATATAATAATGATGATGATAATGATGACAGTGTGAACATAATGAAGTTCATTTACTGAGCTCTCATCACATGCCAGACGTTTGGCTGCACACACTTCTGAGAACAATTCATTCAGTCCTTACAACACAGTTTTAGATTCTTGGACCCTCAGTGTCTTCAGCTGTAACTTCTCCCTTAACTTCATGTGATGGCTAATTTCATGTGTCAACTTGCCTGGGCTAAGGGATGCCCAGATAACCGAGAAAATGCTATTTCTGTGTTGTCTGTGAGGGGTTTCCAGAAGAAATTAACATTTGAATCAGTCTGAGTTAAAGAATCACCCTCACCAATGTGGGCAGACATCACCCAATACTTTGAGGCTTTGAATAGAATGAAAAGGCAGAGGAAGGGCAAATTTGCTCTATTCGAGCTGGGAATCCACTGTCTTCTGTCTCAAGGACCAAGGACATCAGAGCTCTTGGTACTTGCGGCTTTGGATGTAGCCTGATGTACCATTGGCTTCTCTGGGTCTCAGGCCTTTGGACTTGGACTGAACTACACCACCAGCTTTTTTGCTTCTCCAACTTGCAGATGGCATATGATGGGACTTTTTGACTTCTAGAGTTGCATGGGACAATTTCCATAATAAACCTCTCTCTGTCTCATATGTATATATGTGTATATATATTCCATTTTTCTGTTTCTCTGGAGAACCCTGTCTAATTGGACACTTCATTAGACCTCTGTTTTCCCATCTGAAAAGTGAGGACAGTAATTTTTGCCTCTAGAGTTGTTGCAAAGATTACATGAGACAATGGACCCAAAGCCCATAGCACAGTATCTGTTACTAAGCATTCACTAGAAACTGTATTTATGTTTGTGACTATTATAGGAAAATGTCTTTAGGCGTGTGTCCAAGGGCTGTATTCAGCTGTGTCTCTCATGCCTCCCCGAAGGCTGTGGCATGGCCAGGTGGCTTCCAATCTGTACTCAATTGTTACTGTACAGACTTTATTAGTGGCAGTCCCTTAGGTACCAAGGCAAATAGGCCACTGCTTAGAAGAATCTCATGTTTTGTGACCCCCCCTGACATTTATTACCCTATGAGAGTGGGTAATGCTCTGGGCCTGAGGGAATCCCATAAATGCTTTTAGAAGTCCCAGTATTCTGATACCTTTCCAGCCTTCTCCTGCTTTCACTGTTCTCAGCCCCTTGGCAACCCACATCCCCAAAACAAGAGGAGGGAAATTTTCTGATACGTTTCTCTATTAGTGTTATCTGGAGAAATGGAACCAACAGGATGTATATATGTAGAAAGAGATTTATTGCAATAAATCAGTTCATGCAATTACGGAGGCTGAGTAGTCGCAATATCTGCAGGGTGAGTTGGTAGGCTGGAGACCCAGGGGAGCTGATGGTTTGGTTCCTGTCTGAATCTAAAGGCCTGAGAACCAGGAGAGCCTGTGTTGTGGCACCAACCCAAAGGCCGTCAGGCTGAGCACTCAGGAAGAGCCTGTGGTTCAGTGTGAATCTGAAGGCAGGAAAAAACCCATGTCAGTCAAAAGGCAGTCAGGCAGGAGAGATTCCCTCCTACTTGGGAGAGAGGTGGCTTTTTTGCTCTATTTAGACCTTCAGCTGATTGGATGAGGTCCACTGACGCTAGGGAGGGCAATTGCTTTACTTAGTCCATTGGTTTAAATGTTAATCTCATCCAAAGCACTTTCACAGAAACACCAGGAAAAATACTTAACAAAATAGCAAGCACCCCATGGCCCAGTCAGTTTGCCAAATAAAAGTAACCATCATAATTTTGGTTCTCATCAATCTTGAAGCCCCCTTCCTCACCCTCCAGTAAACTGGCATTTTGTCCAAAGCTTCTAAGTTATTTAAAGTTTTACACACCAGTGAGGGTGAGTTTTTAATCTAAGGGGTAGGAAGGGAAGAATAGGGTGAGGAGGGAATGGCAGAAGTAATTAGAAGTAATTGTCATAATTGCTTCTTGTTAAACCCAGCTAATTGGTAGAAAGTAACAAGGAGAAGGCCATTGCAAATACATGGGCACTCTGTTCAGCTCCAGATGAAGATATCAGAGCAGAGAATGGGAACATTTCTACAAGCCAGTTACATGATGATCTGTTCATTATCCTTCCTTATCAGTAACCCTCGGCCTCTTGCAGCTTCAGACTTCTGCAATCTTGTTAGTTTTTCCAACCTGCTCCAAATCCAATTCAATATATTCTGGGTCATTCCTGATCCTTAAGTTATGCTATTTTCCTCTCTGTCTTCCAACGATTACCACCCTTTAATGCACAGTTCAAATTCTGTCTTCCCCGTGATGCGTTCTGTGACTATTCCAGTCCTTAGTCTTCCATTTGCTCTGTATTCTTTTCTTCTTGCCTTTTTCTGTACACTGACAGCTGCTTATATGACGTGTGTTACTAGTGGCTCCTCTGCCTGGTTATTTCCCCAGCAGGAGAGTAAAAAACTTTACAACAAAGCTCTGTTTCTTGTGTACCTTCTTCAGCACCAAGAACAGTCCCAGGAATAGAGTTGCTAATTGACACTTATGAACAATCAGTGACTCTAACATGTAAGCCAAATTGTATCATTCCTCTAGGAAAAACTCTCTAATGACTTCTCATCTTGTAAGAAGAGCTAAAGGTCTATAACAGACAACACAAGACAGCTTGATTGGATCCCGTGTCTCTTCTTTTCTTGTCTCCATAATTCTCCACCTTGCTCACTGGAGCATCACCTAAATTGTCTTCCAGGAAGACCTCTCAAGTGTAAAGGTTTCCAGGTACTGTAAAGGCAAATACAAATACAAACAAGAGGCTGGGCACGGTGGCTCATGCCTGTAATTCCAGCACTTTGGGAGACCAAGGCTGGTGGATCACCTGAGTTCAGGAGTCCAAGACCAGCCTGGCCAATATGGGGAAACCCCATCTCCACTAAAAATACAAAAAAGTAGCTGAGTGTGGTGGTGAGTGCCTGTAATCCCAGCTACTTGGGAGGCTGAGGCAGGAGAATCGCCTGAACTCAGAAGGCAGAGGTTGCAGTGAGTGGAGATCCTGCCACTGCACTCCAGCCTGGGCAACAAGAGCAAGATTCCGTCTCAAAAAAAAAAAAAAAAAAAAAAGAAGCGTCAAAGATACCTCCCTTTTCTTAGAGCATTTACTTTAGAAAATTTGCCATTGTAAATTCTCTCTTACTTCGCAGGTTTCTTGATCTCAAACTACCTTCTATTATTGGGATATAAGAAGTTAATTTTTTCTTTTGAATCAAACCAATTGGAAAACACAGATGGTCACTGCAATTACCCAATGAATCTAGGATGAGCCACGTGTGACAAATGGTGCTGCCAAGTCTCTCATGGAGGCGTAGGTGTTGTTTATCCTGAGAACATGTATGTAACAGGCTGTATCTGCTTGGCTATATAAAAAGGTGAGACTTCTTTCTGTCTTCACGATTTCTTCATGGGTCACCTGAGATATGCACCACATTCTGGTCTAACGTTTATTCAGTAATGAAATCGTTTTCTTCCGCTTCTTCCTCTGAGGGAGGTTTTCTGAGCTTCATTCTTCAAAAAGAAAATATCATATTTAAGTACTTTTAATTTTACATATTTTTATAAATTATAGTTTAAGTTTTCCTTAGAGAACAGAAGATAGAATCTTAGAATTTGGAAAACAACTTTTTAAAACCTATTTGCTGATTGTGTTAGGAATTTAGTGAGGCAGAGAGGCCTGCCTGCCTATCTGTGGCTGTGGAGTCAGATGGGTAGAGCTGCTACTCAGATGTCAGTCTCTTTAGGAGAGTACTTTTTAAAAAGAAGAAGATTACAAAAATGAAAAATATGGTATTACTTAGCAAAAATCACACCCACAACTCTTGTCCCTAGTGGTATTTCCTATGTGAACACTGCATAAAGAAAAAAGTCTAGCAGTCAGACCTAAGAGCCATCAAAATTTCATAAACGACATTGAATAAAAGGCTAGTAATGTGTAATGAAACAAAATTTTGCCATTTGGTTTTTTCTCTCTCTTAAAAAATAAATGTGATCCTGTTGTGCTGTCAGCTCCGCTTTGTTGGATTTATACAGTAAGTGTACTTCTTCTATTACTTCACTAACTGAAATAACAAAGATAAAGGGGCAAAAGTCATGGGATTGGGAAGGACAGGTCTTATTTACAGTTGTACCTCCAGCTCTGAGCATAGGGCCTGGGATGCATTAGTTGGGCATTAAATATTTGTGAAATGAATACATTAAGAATCAGATACTGTGAAGGGGCTGTAATGAAAGAACAATTTTAGGTGACAAAATTGGAGCTGATTGCTGCTCTGATGTCTGATTATGGAGCTTTAACTATGATGGTCAAAGCAAGAGGGCTTTGAAGACAGCATAATCATCCTGTGGAATCCAAACTGCACAGAAATCAAATGAAAATAGCTTTAATTAGTGTCAGGAATTGTCCTATAGTTTTAAGAAGAATGAGATACTTTTCATGCAATTAAATCTACACCGTGAGAAGTCTTAACATGAAAGCTGTATTTTTTTTTGAGATGGGGTCTCACTTTGTTGCCTAGGCTGGGTGCGGTGGCAAGATTTCAGCTCACTGTCACCTTTTCTGTTTTATTGTGGTAAGAACACTTGAAATGAACTCTACCCTTCTAACAACTTTCTGAGTCAGCAATACATTATTGTCAACTACAAGTGCCACACTGCATAGCTGACCTCTAGCGCCTGATCACCTTGCTTGACTGAAACTTTATGCCCCTTGGTCAGTAACTCCCCATTTCCCCCTCAAGCCATTCTCCTGCCTCAGCCTCCCAAGTGTCTGGGATTACAGGTGCCTGCCACTGCGCCCAGCTAATTTTTTAATTTTTAGTAGGGACTGGGTTTCACTGTGTTGGCCAGGCTGGTCTGGAACTCCTGACCTTGTGATCCACCTGCCTCCGCCTCCCAAAGTGCTGGGATTACAAGTGTGAGCCTCCGCACCCAGCCCAACTCTTTTATTTCAATAAACTAATTTTAATAGTAGAGCAGCTTTGGTTAAAAAAATTTTTTTTCTATTTTATTCTGGTAAGAACATTTGACATGAGATCTACCCTCCTAACAATTTTCTGAGTCAACAATACATTATTGTCAACTACAGGTTCCACACTGCATAGCTGATCTCTAGAGCCTGTTCACCTTGCTTGACTGAAACTTCATGCCCCTTGGTCAGTAACTCCCCATTTCCCCCTTCACCCAGCCCCCAGTAACTGCTACTCTACTCTTTGATTCTACAAATTTGACTCTTTTAGATACCTTATATAAAGTGGAATTGTGCAGTGTTTGTATTTCTGTGGCTGGTATGTTTCACTTGGTTTCATTTCTATTGACTCATTTCACAGAACGAGACCCAAGCTTCCGGGGTCTGTGTGTGTGCATTCACCATTGAATATTCTGTGCTCATGAGAATGCCCGGCACGTATAAGGCAGACAAGAATATCTGTGGATTAAGAAACTTGCCTATTGGTGTTATAATATAAAATCAGTTTTAATCTGTCCAGTGCTTATCTAAAATGTCATCTAATTTTGGGATAATGGTGTTCTTTTACAGCTCTCCACCCTCCTCTCACCCCATTTCCTCTTATACACACATGTACACACTCTGGTCAAACATCTCTCACCTTACGTGTAATTTATTTTTATCCCAGCAGCTGACAAAAAAACCCTCAACAGTGGCACTCCATATATATACCTTTAGAGAGTCAAGCAGAATGCCTTGCATTTTGTCAAGAAATATAGATAAAAAATTATTTGCTTTTAAGGCAAGCTACAGAGTGGGAAACAATATTTGCCACATAACTGGAAAACAAACAAAATTTGCCACGTAACTTGCACACTTGGACTTCACCATAAACAACCTAATGTCTATCAACATTATAACGGAAAAATAAATTGCAGCATATTCTTACAGTGGAATATAACACAGCAATGACAATGGCCAGACTGGTGCTATAGGCAACAACCTGGCTGAACCTCACAATCATAATGTGGAATGAAAGAACCCAGGCATAATAGAATAAACACCATACGAGCCCATTTATTTAAGTTTTTGGAGAAGAAAAATGAGATTATAGGGTTAGAAGTCAGGATGGTGGTTACTTTTGGGAAGATAGTATTCATGGGAAGGCTTGAGGGTGGCTTCTGAGGTGCTGGCAATTTTCCATGTTTTGATTTGGAAGTGGTTATATGGAGGTTCTTTCTAAGTCATTAAATTTATGCGGTGTGTATTTTTCAGCATGTTTGTTATATTCCAATTTAAAATTTGTTTAAAAATTGACAATATTCCATGACTTTAAAAGTGCCATCTAGGAGCAGATAATTCAGCTGGTTCAAACATTTTTGAGGACCTACTATGTATTCCATGCTGGTGGCTAGGATATATGGAGATTTCAAATGAATAAACACATTGCTTTTGGTGTCAAGAAACTCAAAATATAGCATCCCTTAATAGAGGCATAGGTGGGGAAGGGAGGTCTGAGAGGTGGGTGGTGAGTTTCTGTTTCAAAATTTAGGAGAAGATTAGGGAAGTTTCTCCTAATGTGTCTAAGCCCCAACTTTAGGATATATACATGTTATTAATATTGTTAGTCACAAATCTAATCATATCTGCAAGAATAAGACCTAAAAAAAGTTAAACAGTAACCACAAAGAAAATCAAGTAAAAAACATGAATTAAGAAACTTGCTTACCTGTGGGTCTCTCCCTTTAGCTTATGTAGGAAGCTCAATGGGCCCTGAGTATATTTGCTGAGTGTGCTGTGGGTGATATGAGTAGGAGATATGTATGATGAATAGAGAAAACAAATCTAGCTCAATTTTGACAAAACTTCAAAGGGAATTTTGATGCCTAAAAATTGTTCTAGATGATTTTTGAAAATTATATAATAGGCTAAATTATTCTTTTGAATTCGTGAGAAAATGTGCTGATAGGAAGACGCAAATATATTAACAAAAATGTTGTTTGCCATTCCTTTAATTAATTTATCTACTCTATTAAAATAGTTTGGATAAGTAGAGATATACAGTTAATAATATTGTTTGTGTTTCTCAAAGATATTTTAGTTAGGCAACAATATTCTTGATTTCATATGAAGTCTTCAGCATTTCAATAGTGTTGTCTGATGTGCTTGGGATAGCTGATAGATATTAAACATTCCTCATGCTAATGAATATGTCTGAAAAATATATATGGAAAAACAATGACTTGAGAACTAAGAGTTACTCATGAGGGTGATAAACATAGTGATCAGCACAAATCTTGGCCAGGCAGTTGCTTTTATAACCCCATTGGCAGCTAGTATCTTCTATTTGACAGAAATAATATACCACATATGAACCTCTTGGCAAATTCAACTTTCCCCAAATGCCTGCTGAGATTTATCTTGCACAGAATGGATTAAACTTTCAAGGCTTAGAAAAAAAAAAGTACATTCATCCTCAACTCACCAGCTAAACAGAAAACCAAGCTCACATCTTACAAGAAAGGAAACCTTTAAGAATCATTCTGATGACCTAGAGAGAGATGACATTCTATACCACCCATGATGCCAGGTCTAGAGGCTTTAAAAACACCTGTTTGTGCTGGAACATAATTAGCACTAATCCTATGTGGCAAAATAAGCTGGGGTATGGTAAGGTTTAGAATATTTGTTAAGAATAATTTTTTGTTGTTGCTTAAAATTAGTATTTTTTTAATTTTTGTTTTATTTTTTGAGAGAGATCTCACTCTGTCACTTAGGCTGGAGTGCAGTAGCATGATCTTGGCTCACTGCAACCTCTGCCTCCTGGGCTCAAGTGATTCTCATGCCTCAGCCTCCCGAGTAGCTGGGACTATAGGCACGTACTGCCATGCCTGGCTAATTTTTGTATTTTTGGGAGAAACAGGGTTTCACCATGTTGCCTAGACTGGTCTTGAACCCCTGAACTCAAGCAATTCACCTGCTTCAGCCTCAAAAAGTGATAGGATTACAGGCATGAGCCACTGTACCCAGCCAAAATTAGTATTTTTTAAATTAAACTTTGGGTGACTACTATCTGGAAGGTGCTTGGAAGTAGTAAAACAAAACAAAATTTCTGTGCATTTTGTAAATGTCCCTGATTTTTGGCTATTTTCTTATCTATTATTAGTTGTCTATAAATGATAAATATCTATAAATAAAGAAGTAAGCTTTTTTCTAGTTCCTCTATAATGTCTAATTTGTTTTGTAGGTAATTTGAAAGAGTTGAATCTCAGTTGACTTCAGATCAAGAAATATTTGAGTTTATGAGTTGGAATAATGTTTCGGTATTGATCAGGGTAATAGAGCCTATGCTGCAGTAACAAGAAGACCCTCAAATCTTAGGCTTAACCCAGTAAAGTTATTTATGACTCTTGTCTAAGTCTTAGTGAGTCAGTTCTCCCTGGAGCTCTCTACAGTGACTCCGGGATCTGGGCTGCTATGTCTTATACCTCTGCTCTCTCGTTCCAGCTACACCTGAAAGGAGAGAACAGAACATGGAGAAAACATACCTGCCTTTGACTGCTTTGGATGAGATGAAACACATCAGTTCTGCTCCCGTTCTCATCGGCAAGTATTCAATCTTACATCTCTATGTGCCCCAAAAGGGGAGAATTGGTGGTCTTTCCATAGTTACTTTTCTCAGCCAGAACTGCATTGTTTTGTGTATCTTAGGGATCCCTTGCTCCATTTGTCTTTGAAATTTATTGTAGCTCAAAGGCACATATGATGGAGATGTGGAAAGATCAGGGGTAAATTTTCCACACTTGACGTAGAAAGGTTTTCTAGGCTGACACACCTTTTTGTCACTCTAAATGGTAAGAGCTGCTTTATTGGAACTCCAAGTCTTTTTTTGTTTTTGGGATGGAGTCTTGCTCTGTCACCAGGCTGGAGTGCAGTGATGAGACCTCGGCTCACTTCAATCTCTGCATCCCAGTTCAAGCGATTCTCCTGCCTCAGCCTTCCGAGTAGCTGGGATTACAGGCGTGTGCCACCATGCCAGACTAAATTTTGTGTTTTTAGTAGAGACAAGGTTTCACTATGTTGGCCAGGATGGTCTCAATCTCCTGACCTTGTGATCCACCGGCCTTGACCTTCCAAAGTGCTGGAATTACAGGCGTGAGCCACCGCACTCAGCCTGGAACTCCAAATCTTAAATAAATATCCAAATTCATATATCTATGTGCCTTCCTATCATTATATGTTACAGGTATTAAATCTACAAAATATTTAAATTTTAAATCATATAAACATAACAAAGAGATGCTTATGTTTTCAATATCTTGGGTTTTCAAAAAATAAATTATAGAGAGAGCAATGAATCCCACATTAAATGGATGAATTTCTTCAGGAGTAGCCTTGCCAAGTGGTTTTGGGTACATAAGGGTAGGAATTGAAGCTTATCTAATAATTATCAATTTATTTCTTTAGTTATCACCTTGCTTGGGGTCTTCCTGTGTCTTAGCAATTATGATTAAAAACATTCAAATACCTATAATAGCACAAAGTCTCTTTTTTTCCTTACTCCCATTTCTATCTATGCAGCTAAGTCTGTACCATCTTCTTTCTGCACCTGGCCTTAACCATCTGCACACACACATGTGCGCACACACACACGTGCATGCGCACACACGCACCCCCCCCTTCCCCCACACTCCACTTACATAATAACGTTTTGACAGATTAGGACTTTAACTGACGTTTCAGGGTGGGAGGGGCACAGAGTGATGGAAAAATGGTCAGATAAGGCCAATACCTCCACCATCTTGCCTTGGAGCCAATTCCTACCAGCCTAGCTTTGCCCAAACTCACACTCTGCATGTGTGACACATTCATTATGTGAATCTTTAAGTAAGTGATTCTGTTTCTGGATCTCACTGGGAAAAATGCCTTTCTGCTCTTTTCCTTAGGACTCCTGAAATTTTGGAAAACAGATTTTTCTCCATTTTGTCATACGTTATAACTTGCATGCTTCCTAATAAGCTTTCAGGTGATTTACAGTAAAACATAGTATCACATTAAACCATCAAGCATTAGAGACAAAGGACAAGAGGCCAACTCTGCCAGGTAATCCAGGTTAAGGGAAAACTGCAATTCAGTTAAAAAAAACCCCTAGCTCCAAGCTTCCTGGCTGCCAGGGTCATGAAGGAAACTCATTCATCTTCATTTTACTTGATTGACATACTTGCTTTTTTTTGTTTGTTTGTTTGTTTGCTATGACTCTTCTTAATTCCGGCTGTGTTACCCAATGTTTGGCCCAGCTTTGTTTCACTTATCTCTGTAACGTACATTACTTCTGTGCTATTGTTCACTGACCCAAGTCAGTTTGGGTAAATTCATTATCACCATCTCATTGGCCCAAGTCAATGAAAGAAACACTGGCAAAACAGGGCCAAATATGGCTTTACAGTATGTTTTTGGAATAACTTTCAGTGCTATTCATTCATTCTTTCACATATTTGCAAACACTGGCATGTCTTGGGCACTGCTCAAAGTATATGAGAAGTGGTAGTTGGTACCCCTGCTCCTAAGTAGATTGTAATCTACAGAAGGTAAAGCTTGAGAAGTTTAGCAATTTAATCTGACTTTAAACAGAGACCCAGTCAAATTACAGAGCTGGAATTTGAAACCAAATCAGTCCTCACCAAAACCCACGTTATTAGTTTTTATCCTCTACTTTCTTTGTGATAGGCAGAATTTCTACAGTGGCCTCCACAAAAATGCCCTGCCCTGACTCATGGGAACTGGGAATAGGATGAGATAGCACTCTCATGACTGTGTTATGTTACATGGCACACTTGACCTTGCAATGATCCAGCTAGGTCTGATCTAATCACATGAGTTCTTAAAAGCAGAGAGTTTTCTCTGCTGATAGCAGAAGTCAGAGATTCGAAGCGTGAAGGAGATTCAACACATCGTTGCTGACTTTAACGATGAAATGGACCCCATATGAAGGGATGCAGGTGCTGCTTAGAAGCAGAGAGATGCTCCTAGCTAACAGCCAGCAAGTAAATGGGGACTGTAGACCTATATACACAAAGAGCTGAATTCTGTCAACAAATTGAACAAGCTTAGAATTAGATTCTTCTCCAGAACCTCCAGATAAAAGTCCAGCCTGGCTGATGCCTTGACTTTGGTTTTGTGAAATCCTAAGCAGAGAATCCAGCCAGGCTTACTGAATTTCTGACCTACAGAACTGTGAGATAAGAAAATGTGTTGTTTTAAGCTGCTAAATTTTGAGTAATTTCTTTTACAGCAATAGAAATCTAATACATCCTCTCAGATTAAAAAGAAACCACCAGTTCTCTCTCATTGGGCAATTCATGAATCAAAATAGCTGGATTTCTTATCTTCTACCCATTTCCCCCAGATATTCCTAGGGTTACCATGAGAAAATTCCATGGAATCCAATTTCAACTGCACTTCTGATTCACTATTTGAATGACTCTTCATGCTCAGTCAGGTGTTCTAGTAACTGTTTCTCGTTGGGGAGTCAGGAATGGCCATTGACCAGCTGGGAAACCAAAGCTCAGAGGAAACTTGTGTAAGGTCATAGAGAAAACTGGAGGTAGACCTGGGTTGTTTAAATGTGTTTTATTTATTTTAAAATATCTTCTTTCGTTTAGGAAGCAGAGGACTACTCTTTTGTGCAAGATAATTCTGAAGGTGAGTTTAATGTCTGATGCAGTTGTGACACTTATGTAGGGAAATATTTTATAGTTTGCTTTTCTACTCTCATTTTCAGGCATATTTTAGTACCACAGCCTCTTGGGTTTTCCAGTGAAACGTCTTTTTTTGACCTCAATTATATGCTGTTGACTTGTTTAAGCCACTCTATTTCCACCTCAGTAGTGATCTGACTTGTTGGCATTGGATAGACCCTTGCATTCACTGTTATGTGAATAGACACTTAAAACCATTTTGATGTAGTAAAAGAAAGTAACTAACTTTAGGTTACTAAAGAAAACTCCTGCTGAAAATTTTGACCCTGAACTCCAAAGAGCATAGTATAAATGCTAGGTAAACTATTTTAGTCCTTTGCTCTATAAATTGGTTCCTTTCTTTCTTCCATTGACTGCTTTTTGGCACAGCTTCTGTTTTTAGAGCTGAAAAAAAAGATGGGAACTGAAAATAAAGAAATAAAATCTTATCTGAAACACCTGAGCCTGTGAATCACGGTCTGCCTCCTGCAAAGCCTGTGTGTAGCTGCTAAGTAATTTATGAATGAGGGAGCATAGACCAGAAATGGCATTAACAAAAAAAACTAAGACTGATGGATTCTATTTCTAGTTCCAAATTGATGATGAAATGACTTCAGATAAGTCACTTTAACTCCTTTTGGGGGCTCTACTTGTAAAATACGAAGAAACTCCTTTTTTTCTTTGACAATGATATAAATACCTACTTAGATTCTCACCTTTGTAGACTTCTCATTTAAGGCTTGATTCTCTTAATCTCTTCCTTTAGGCCAGGCTTGCTGTAATCTCAGCATACTGGAAGGCCAAGGTGGGTGGATCACCTGAGGTCGGGAATTTGAGACCAGCCTGACCAACATGGAGAAACCCCGTCTCTACTAAAAATACAAAATTAGCAGGGTGTGGTGGCACATGCCTGTAATCCCAGCTACTTGGGAGGCTGAGGCAGGAGAATAGATTGAACCCGGAGGCAGAGGTTGTGGTGAGCCAAGATCATGCCATTGCACTCCAGCCTGGGCCACAAGAACGAAACTCTGTCTCAAAAAAACAAAAAAACAAAAACCAAAAAACAAAAACCTCCTTTAATATTCAACCCTGTACAACAGCAATGGGATCCGTGCTTTCCTTTGTGACAAAGGAACTCAGGACAATAATTCAAATGATTCAGCCTCAGTGCTGATTTACTTGGAGTGTTGGCCCTGGTTGGGTTCTAGCTTTGTTCTGTGTAATCCATCCCTTTCCTCTGACCTCTTTCCAGTAACTGGATCCTCAGATTATTTTACTACATCTGAGCCTCTCCTCTGGTTTTTGATCTGCTATGCCACTCCCTCTGAGACTACGATTCTGCAACTGACCATTTTTGTCCCTCCTGTCATATTTCAGCCAGAGTATCCAGTCTAGTTAACTTCCAAATCTTCTTGTCCATCTATCCCACTACTTCTTGAAAGACAACCCTTGAAGACCATTCTTTAAAAATTTTAAATTTTTAAAGGATTAAACATTGAGGGAACCCCCCCCCCCAACACTTGTAAAATGTCCATAAAATATAAAGACTAATGATACAACGAACATATAGAGTATCATACCTGGTCACCACCACTACCACTACCAAAAAAAAAAAAAAAAAAAAAGAAATTATTGTTACCATTGAAGTCCATGTCCCATTCCTTTTTCTCTCTACTCAGACAAAACCACCCTGGCTGAATTAACTTGTGTTTATTTCTCTCTCTCTTTTTAAATTTCAGTTTTGCTTGATGGTATTTCCCTAAGTAACATATTATTTAATGTTGCATATTTTTGAACTTTATATAGATAAAATTATAGGGTATGTGTTATGATATTTGCTTTTTTTTGTTCAACATTATGTCTCTGAAGATTCATCCACGTTTTTACATTTACCTGTAATGTATTCATTGTCACAAGAAGGCAGTCTTTTTATTGCACGACTCTCACATAGTTTATTTCTGCTGTTCTTCATGAACATTTGGATTTTTCCTATTTTTATTATGAGAAGGACAGCTATGAATATACACTTGTCTTCTAGAAGAAGCACTTGCTGGTTGATACAGTCTTCAAAGATGCTTGTCTCAATTTATAATCCCACCAGAAGGATAATTCCATATGCTTGCCAACTTTAGATTTTGACAGGCTCTTTAATTTTTGTCAGTCTGGAAATCATAATATAGTATCTAATTGTGGTTTAAATTTTAATTTTCTTGGTGATTAACAAAGCTGAGAATCTTACTTGTACTTTTTTGGTCCTTTGGATGTTCTCTTCTCTGAAGACCTGTTTAAATTTCGTGTTGCAGTTTCCTATGAGTCATTTGCTTTTTAAAATGATTTGCAAAAGTTCTTTGCTCAGTTATTATTCCTTTGTCAGTAACACATAGGGAAAACATTTATTTCCAGTTTATGGGTTGTCTTTTTATTTTTGATATCTTTTAGGGAACAGAAATCTTTAATTTTAATGTAGCTAATTTATAATTTTTAAAAAATGACTTGCATCTTAAGACAATTTTTCTGGCCTAGTGTGGTGGCTCCTACCTGTAATCTCAGTGCTTTGGAAGGCCAAGGTGGGAGGAGGATTGGTTGAAGTCAGGAGTGAGACCAGCTTCCATGACATGGTGAGACCTTGTATCTCCAAAAAAAAAAAGAAAAAAAAAGAGACTTTTTTCCTTTTCCTAATATCACAGATATGTTGTCCTATATTTTGCCTAAAAGTTTTATAGTTTTGCCTTTTATATTTAAGTCTTCAATCTATCTGGAATATTTCTGTGCAAGAGGTTAAAAAGGGCTTTGATTTAATTTTTCCACTGATCTGTTTGCTTTTCCCTATGATAATCCTATAGTGTCATGAATATAAAAGTTTTATAAGAATTATTGATATATGGTAAAGCAAGCTTCACTAACTTGTCTTAAAATGTCTTGGTTATCCTGGTTCTGTGCTTTCCATATGTATTTTGGAAATTTCTTTTGACAAGTTACATATACTCACATACACACAAATTCATTGCAACTTAGACTGTAATTGCCTTTAATCTATACATGAATTTGCAGAGAGCTAATTTGTTTTATATTGCTTCTTCTATTCCATGAACGTGGTATATCTTGTATAGCTCTCCATTTAATTAGTACTTCTTTGAAGTCTTTTGATAACTAACATGTCTGTCATAGTCTTAGGCATATTTTGCTCAATTTATTGCTAGGAATATACATACACATTTGCTATGATTAATCATGATATGGGATTTTAATTGTGCGCACTTGAATTGTATTTGCATATTCTCAGCACACTTCATCATTTTCATTCTGTGCTATGATAAATCATTAATATTTTCATTTGGGAAGTCTAGATTAGGTGTAGTTTCTTGCTTTCCCTCCCACTTTAATTGGATAGTCTTTACTTTTTCTTACTGGTGAATATACATTACATTAAAAAAATTGAATTATGAATGTACTTTTTTGTCATGTATATAATGATATAAATAAATATATTTACTCTATCTCTCTATATAGAGAGTAAATATCTTTTTCTACTAATGGCTTGCCATTTTACTGTTTTGAATGAACCAAATTTTGACATATATAAAAACACACATGCCATGCACGTAGACACATATATGATTTTTACATTGCTATTTGTGAGATTGGTCTGTAATTTTTTATTCTCATAATGACCTTGCCAGTTTTTCACATAAAGTTATGCCAGCTTTATAAAATGAATTGGTGAGCGTCTCTCTTTTTATTCTTAGAAACTTACCTTTCCATTACTTATTCCTGGAGCTTGCTAATCAAACTATGTGGAACTAATATTTTCTTTTCAGGAATTTTTTTTTTACTAATTCAATAAAAAATGTTAATAAGTATATTTATTGTTTTTTAGTTGTTCTTTAGGCCATTTTATAAAGGGTATATATATATATATTTTATATACATATAAATATATAAGTATATACATTACACACACACACACACACACACACACACACACACACACATATTTAGATGAAGGCTTGCTCTGTCACCAGGCTGGAGTGCAGTGACATGATCTTGTCTCACTGCAACCTCTGCCTCCTGGTTCAAGTGATTTTCCTACTTCAGCATCCTGAGTAGCTAAGACTACAGGCACGCGCCACCATGCCTGGCTAATTTTTGTATTTTGAGTAGAGATGGGGTTTCACCACGTTGGCCAGCATGGCCAGCATGATTCGCCTGCCTTGGCCTCCCAAAGTGCTGGGATTACAGGTGTGAGCCACGTGCCTCACTGTAAATTATATTTTTCAATGCTCTGTTCATGTCATCTGTTTTCATAATTATAACTATCAAGTTATTATCTTTTTAATATGTGTAGCATCTATAATTTTGATTAATTTTAATTCAATATTATTTATTCTCTCTCTCTTTTTTAGATTAAACTTGTTAGAGAGGGCTGCCAGTTTTGTTATTTCAAATAACCAAGTTCTCACATCACCATTACTTTGTATTATGTGTTTGCTTTCCTCTATTAGATGTTCTTATCTTTAGTTTCTCGTCCTTTAGCACTCTTGGGATATATAGATAAATTTTCAGCACTTTAAGTTTTCTATTATAATCACATTACTTTATAAATTTTACTGTACATACCACTTTACCTTTATATTACAAGTTTTATCGAGCATGTACTTTTTTTTATCATTTCAATTCTAAATTTTATGATTTCTCTTATGATTTCTTCTTTGACCTATGAGTTATTGAATTTGTCCATTTAAATCACCAGACATATGGGGATTTTCATGTATGTTTTTGTCATTATAAGTAATAATTACATTGACTTTTGGTTGAAAAGTGATCTATATGAGATCAATTATTTGACATGTTTAAAGACTTTAGGTCAAAGAGATGGTCAGTTTTAATACATTTTTAAATAGAAATATTCTTCATGTTCTTGAAAAGAATATATTTTGAAGATATAGTGTTCGATATATGCACATAAGATTATGTTTTGGGTGGTGTTCAATCTATATCCTTACCAATTTATTTTTTGTTTGATTTATTGTCAGAAAAAGTATGTTAAAATATTTTTTATAGTGGTAAAAGCACTTATTTTTTATGTACTTCTCTGAATTTTTGCTTTACTTTATTTTATTTTTTTGAGATGGAGTCTAGCTCTTGTTACCCAGGCTGGAGTGCAATATGTGGTCTCAGCTCACTGCAACCTCTGCCTCCTGGGTTCAAGCAATTCTGACTCAGCCTCCTGAGTAGCTGGGGTTACAGGCACCCGCCCCTGTGCCTGGCTAATTTTTTGTACTTTTAGTAGAGATGGGGTTTCACCATGTTGGCTGGGTTGGTCTTGAGCTCCTGACCTCAGGCGATCTGCCAGCCTTGGCCTCCCAAAGTGCTGGGATTACAGGCATAAGCCATTGAGCCCAGCCTGCTTTAAGTATTTTGAAGCTATTTTATTTACTGTGTTATTGCATCATAACACCTTTGACACTGATGCCTAAGAGAATTGAATTTATATACACATATATATATTTGGCTAGATTAGGGTTAATTTTCAATGGACAATCCTCAGCTCTGCAAAAGATCTATCCATTGTCTATTAGACATTTATATCGATGTACATTTGAGGTATACAAATAAAATAAAGCTTAAATAAGTGATAGGTAGATCATTAACTTTGTTCTTTGATGGTGGGAAGGGTTAGGTTTGTGCTTTTGTTGGATTCATTAAACAGAATTACTATTACTTTTTAAAAAACACACGATGCATTCACTTGTTCATGACTCTTAGTCCATTTTGTCCTCAGAGGGGAAAAGCATGATGCTGCGGACCATGAGTCAGGGATGGAAGAAGGAAAACAGAAGGAACCACAGACTAGGATCCGGTTGGTTAATGTCTTATCAGCCTCCTTTTCCTTTTTGGCTTCTTGGTTCCTTAAGGAGGTAGGAAGAAGATGGGTTTTGAGAAAATTTCACTTTCGAGGGAAACGTTGCTGCAGTTTCAACCATCACGCAAGAAACCCCTTCAATAATATTATACAGGGTGTGGACATGAATAACATTAAATGTTGGACACCTAGACCAGCATTCTTGAAATCTTAGCTTGGTGGCACCATTTCATAAAGTCCATGTTACCTTTAATCCTAAACATATTCAGAATGTGATAGCAATTACCCATAGTTTTTGAACATATGCAAAAACAATACATTTTAAACTGACAGAGCATAGTTTCTTTGGAAGTGCTTTATCAGGAATGAAAATGATGAAGTGTGCTGAGAATATGCAAATACAATTCAAGGGCACACAATTAAAATTCCAAGATGTGTTTTATGATAAATCATTTCACTGCTGTTGCAAGAATTAGAAATAGGTATTCAAATTGATAATTATGATTATATGATTTTTAGAATAGCTAACAATTTTCCATTTTCATCTGCTCTTTGAAATAAAAAGAAGAATATAATATCTTAAAACCAATCTATAAAAGGGAGTTTGTATTTCAAATGTACAGGAAACTTATTTTTTTCTCTCCTGCAGTCTTCTGTACCTTGAGAAAACCGCAAATAGAATTTTTTAAAAAGTCCTATCTGCCATCCCCACCTCCCAACCTCAGAATAAACTCCAAAACTTGTTTCAGTTCCAAAATTATTTCCAATCCAGGCCTTAAAGAATGAGAGTAGGCTAGCATTAGGATAAATACCTAATGTAGATGACGGGGTGATGGATGCAGCAAACCACCATGGCACATGTATACCTATGTAACAAGTCTGCACGTTCTGCCCATGTACCCCAGCACTTAAAGTATCATTTAAAAGAAAAAAAAATGCGAGTAGGTGCTGTATGCTCCCATCACAATGCAAAGGTCCTGTTGGAAGTTAAACCACTTCTAACCAGTCCCTTCAGTGAGTAAGCCCTGAACTGATGAAATCACCTTATGATGAACGTGTGTGAAGGGCTGCGTTAGAGGAAAACTGTTATGAATTTTTGACTTAGACATTTATCATCAGCTAGGCCATTTGTTGTCTGCTTTCTGTTGCCTGTTCAGCTTGAAGGAATAACTCAAGCTGAGCAGATGATCTTCCAATTCAGAAATCATGTTGATTGCACATGTGATGGCTTTGCGGGGGTTCAGGAGGGAGAGTCAGATGTTAGGATTATCCTTCATCTGCTGGTCCAAGCTTATTTTAATTTTAATTTTTATTTTTTTGGAGTTTAATGAATGCAAGAGAAGAAATGTGCATGTTTTCAAATGTAGGTTTCATTATTCAGATATAGTGAGGCGAATGTGTTAGCAGATGACTGCCATTGAAAAGATGACTTGTTATAGATTTCAAGCAGAGGGACCTGCTATGCTCCAGGGACTTGGGGCACCCAGAAAAGCATGAGGGTTGGTCAGGAGGCAGAGGGAGAGAGGGGAAAACATGGGCAAGAATCTCTACTGTGGTTTCCATAGGAAACAGCAGGTGAGGGAGGGTAAGCCGACTTACAATTGGTTTGTTTGAATAATTTCAGCAGGTTTTGAGATGCAGAGAATGTCCTCACTTGTCTAGTACCTGGCTCTGGGGTGATTAGGACAAAGAAATAATGGCCTAGAGCAGGCGTCCCCAAACTACGGCCCTCGGGCCGCATGTGGCCCCCTGAGGCCATTTATCCGGCCCCTCGCCGCACTTCAGGAAGGGGCACCTCTTTCATTGGTGGTCAGTGAGAGGAGCACAGTATGTGGCAGCCCTCCAATGGTCTGAGGGACAGTGAACTGGCCCCCTGTGTAAAAAGTCTGGGGACGCCTGGCCTAGAGTATCAGAGCCCAATAAAGGGGGTGGTTGAGAGGCATGGGCTCTCTTGCCTCTCAAGAGATTGGTTGGTTTGCATCGAACTGGTTGGTTTGCATGTGAAAGGCAATATGTTTGCAAGAGAGTCCTTTACTACTTCTAGCAATCGGGGAAGTGTTGGGGAGGAGGGGGTGTGTATGTGACAGTGCCTTCAAGATTAGCAAGGCCCCAAGATGTCAAAGCATCGGAAATACATGGTTAATATGATGTTGTACTAAACAAGTGTCACCCTTCCCGTGGGTGCTTTGTAAGGCTTCGTACAATTGTCCAAGGTTGACTGGACCCAAGGTAGTCCCATGACCTGGACAAGGGAGACTGCGTGGACAGCATCTTACTCCCACACCTCGCTCTGGGTAGTGGATTCTGCCAAAGGCTTTGTTTAAGTCTGCACTTTACCTCTTTGAGTTTCATCTATGAAATTTGGACAAGAGCTGCCCTATCTGTGGAGAATGAATTAGAAAACAGCCACGAAGAAGGATTTAAAGCAAAAGATATTGAATGTACTTTGCAAGTGTAATTCATGATTATTTAATAGGGAAAAGAAGCAGATACTTCAAAAGAAGCATAAATGAAAACGATAACAACATACTACCAACAATGAAATTAAATTGGTCTTTTTTAGTTTCTGATTTAAAGCATACAGAGTAGGCATGGATTTCGTTTAGCATTCCCAGACTCAGAATAATGGCTCTGTGTTGAGGTCATTCAGAGAATCTGGTGATCCTGTAACTGTTGAGATGTTGGGCAATTCTATTGCAATTCTTAATCAAATTATCGCAGTGCAGTATTTGTGTGTTCTTGTCTATTTTCTTTTCGTTGAGAAATTTCCCCTCATGCCCTTGAGCATTTCAATTCCCTCAAAAGAGTTTACACAACATTGTTTACCTTTTATGCCAGGGACAAAGTCCTAGAGAGATCCTGATTATACGATTTACCAATCCAATGTAAAAAAATAAAAGCTTTTTCTTGGCTGGGGATCCTCCATGCAAGCTTGATTTATTTCCTTACGCGCCTAGTGTATAACTAGTTAGTAGCTGCCCAGTGTCCCAGATTTTAAAATAGAGGCAGTGAGGCTTTCTGTAAGATTATTGCAGTTTCCAAGAAACAAATGTAAACAAGGCATAAAGATGATTGCATTTGTGTTTTGAAGACCTCAGCAAACAGAGACAATTGAAACATACTATCAACAGGAAGGAAAAAGAGACGTGTGCATTTATAAGTCAGAATTAGAAATGAGTTTCCTGAATAAAAGACAGGAAGCTGAGAACGGTTGTGTACAAATGCCACCTCTGTTGAGAATATGCCTGTTTTTCCTGTATATTATTCAAAAAGTAGAATCCACCATCTCCTTCTGTAAGAAGGTCACAGGCACCAGCTAAGTGATGGCACGGAAACTCTCAGAAGCTTCAAATTTCTCTAGAAATGCAAAATAATGCTCTTTAGTGGAGAGAGTTAAATAAAGACATTTGCCAATTTCCCAGCTTTAAGTATACACTTTGCAGTTTAATCCCAGGAACAATATCACTCAGTGAAAGGTATTATTCTCAGTACATAGAGAAACTTAAAACATAAAAACCAATGATGAGGCTGGGTGCAGTGGCTCATGACTGTAATCACAGCACTTTGGGAGGCTGAGGTGGGAGAAGTGCTTGAGGCCAGGAGTTCAGGAGCAGCCTGGGTAACATAGTGAGACCACCGTCTTAAAAAAAAAATAATTAAAAATTAGCCAGGTGTCATGGTGCCACCTGTAGTCACAGCTATCTGGGAGGTTGAGGTGGAAGAATTGCTTTAGCCTAGAAGTTTGAGGCAGCAGTGAGCCATGATCCTGCCACTGCACTCCAGCCTGGTGACAGAGTGAGACCCCATCTCAAAACAATGACAACAAAAACTAATGGTGAGATTTACCTTACCCAAAGAAGAGCAAAAATCCTGTGCAAAATGAAGATTAAAAGCCTGATGCCCTCTTTGTGCAAACATCCAGCAATCCCCATGCAATAGACCTTAGACTCTGTGGAGTTCTTCACCAAATGGCTGCTTTACGTTGCTAATATCCAGTGTGTACCTTAAAGGTCTGTGAATGTTCTTAGTCCCTCTTTTCATAAGACTTTGGAAATCTTGAATTAACCAAATATTTGGTGGGGACAGTTCCAGGTTCCTTGAGAGAAACTGGGTCCTATTTATTATTAGAGAGAGTCCACAGAAACTGATATAGTTGGTCTTTGGGTGGATGATAGCGTAGGGTGGGCGTCTCTGGGTTTAATAGTAGACCTGGTTCTCCGCATAGGCAGGGGACGTGGACCTTCCAGCAGTATTCTTTATCATCTCTTAGGACTTTGGTCAGATGTGGACTCTCCCCTTCTCCAACCGTCATGTTCTCATTCATGTTGAAGTGGCTCCTCGTCCTCACCGGGACATCTGCTCCCACAGCTCTGCTCTCTTGTCTGAAATCTTCACCCCAGTCTGCCTCTGTTGTGCCTCTACCGAGCCCAGACCTCGTGGCTCCTTTGCGTGACTTCCTCGCTGGTACCTTAGCATCCCTCACCACCCTTAGCCCTTCACTGTCCCCATTTGTCACATTCATGTCTGGATACTTCTTAGCAAACCCTTTCTCATGCCATTTCTGGGTGCCAGGACCTGATAGAGGAAGCTGAGAAACAGTGCTGAGGGCTTGCCGGTAAGTTCAAGTTGTCTGGGTGCCCAGTTCCTTCTGCAGTTCAGCAATCCTCTTAATCAGCTGTCAATCCTCCGCTCTCCTCTCCCCACAGAAAACTCTCACTGCTTATTTTACTGAGATGATCAAGTCCATCTAATGAGAATTCCTCTCATTTTTTTCTTATTTCATTTCTAAAGTTCTCTGAGTGTTGGGATAATATTTTCGAGATATTAACCTCTATCCACTTTTTTTTCCCTTCCATCATTTCTTTCCTGTCCATAGAAGCAGTAAATGGTCTCCATGTTTGTTATCTCAATGGAGGGGTAGGACAGGGTAGGTCTTAATGGTTTTGGTTTCAAATATTCTGAGCTCTTAAGAAAAAGAGGGCAACTGAGAACGGACTCAATAGTGGGGAAAAACATGAAAGAAGAAGAATTCTCATCCCTGTCCTGCTTCAGCCCTTCCCCAAACTAGAGGTTTCCTCTGGGATGATGTGAGAACAGAGGCTCCACTCTTTGTAAATCCTAGAGAGAGTGCACCTGCTGCCTTGTCTAGCAGAATTGCAGAGAGAAATTGGGCTCACAGTGTATAGCAGATGGGCCCTTAGTCTAGTAGAGATTATTGCACCCCCGGTGTGGCACAAAGGTGGTAGGGAAAGTCCCTTGCCACTGGCATTATATAGAAACAGCAGAAAAGCCACCAGACTTGAAGCCACCATGAATAGAAACAGGCATGGCTTGGCAGAAAACTTCACAGACCAGTATTTCTACTCCCTTCTCCCCAGCCATGTTTCAGGATTCTGTTAGCACCCCAGCACCTTGACAGAACCAACTGGGATAAAAATTTCCACCAACCCAGTGGAATGGGGGCTTATAATAGCAATTAGGTTGAGTTGTAGAAAAATATATTATTTATTGCCTGCTTGAGTTAAAGACTGAGATGCAGACACACTTCATCTCTGTCTTTAACCATCTTCATTCTTTCATATTAACAAGTGTTTTATTGCCTTATGTTTCATTTCAGTTTCAAGAATAGCATGCCATCATCATTTTTAAAAACATTTATTTATTATACTTTAAGTTCTGGGGTACATGTGCAGAATGTGCAGGTTTGTTATATAGGTATGCACGTGCCATGGTGGTTTGCTACATTCATGACCCCGTCATCTACTTAGGTATTTCTCCTAATATTACCCCTCCCTGATCCCCCCACTGCTATCCCTTCCCTAGCCCCCGACCCCATGACAGGCCCCGGTGTGTGATGTTACCCTCCCTGTGTCCATGTGTTCTTATTGTTCAACTCCCACTTATGAGTGAGAACGTGTGGTGTTTGGTTTTCTGTTCTTGTGTCAGTTTGCTGAGAATGATGGTTTCCAGCTTCATCCATGTCCCTGCAAAGGACATGAACTCATCCCTTTTCATGGCTGCAGAGTATTCCATGGTGTATATGTGCCACATTTTCTTTATCCAGTCTATCATTGATGGACATTTGGATTGGTTTCAAGTCTTTGCTATTGTGAACAGTGCCACAATAAACATACGTGTGCATGTGTCTTTATAATAGAATGATTTATGATCCTTTGGATATATACCCAGCAATGAGATTGCTGGGTCGAATGGTATTTCTATTTCTAAATCCTCAAGGAATCACCACACTGTCTTCCACATGGTTGAACTAATTTACACTCCCATCAACAGTGTAAAACTGTTGCTCTTTCTCCACATCTTCTCCAGTATCTGTTGTTTCCTGATTAATGATTGTCATTCTAACTGGTGTGAGATGGTATCTCAATGTGGTTTTGATTTGCATTTCTCTAATGACCAGTGATGATGAGCTTTTTTTCATATGTTTGTTGGCTGCATAAATGTCTTCTTTTGAGAAGTGTTCATATCCTTTGCCCACTTTTTGAAGAGTTTGTTTATTTTCTTGTAAATTTGTTTAAGTCCTTTGTAGATTCTGGATATTAGCCCATTGTCAGATGGATGGATTGTAAAAAATTTTCCCATTCTATTGGTTGCCAGTTCACTCTAATGATAGTTTCTTTTGCTGTGCAGAAGCTCTTGTTTAATTAGATCCCATTTGTCTATTTTGGCTTTTGTTGCCATTGCTTTTGGTGTTTTAGTCATGAAGTCCTTGCCTATGCCTATGTCCTGAATGGTATTGCCTAGGTTTTCTTCTAGGGTTTTCATGGTGTTAGATCTTATGTTTAAATCTTTAATCCATTTGGAGTTAATTTTTGTGTAAGGTGTAAGGAAGGGGTCCAGTTTCAGCTTTCTGCATGTGGCTAGCCAGTTTATGAAATAGGAAATCATTTTATTTTATAAATTTCCCATTTATTAAATAGGGAATCCTTTCCCCATTGCTTGTTTTTGTCAGGTTTGTCGAAGATGAGATGGTTGTAGGTGTGTGGTCTTGTTTCTGAGGCCTCTGTTCTGTTCCTTGTTGTCCCAATATTTCCAACATCCACCAAGCCTTCACTCCATCTACCCATTTCTTGTATTAGGTCATTTCAAGTCTCAAGGGGCATATGTCTAACTCAGAGTAAGTAAGACAAGAGGGTAAGACTGTTGGCTCATGGAAAGCAAATCAACATACAGATTCCTTCATCAAGAAAGTCCTTCTCAGAAAAAAATGTTGGCTCAATTAAACAGTGTGCTTAGTGATATAGTTGATCTGCTGCATGATTGAATTATATTTTGGTATAAGCTCCTGACCTCATCAGGAACCAGTAACAAATAATTTGAGGCCCAGTATTTTGAGTAGCTCCACTACAGGGGATCACTGTGGTCTAAATGTATGTGTTCCTCCAAAATTCATATGTTGGAACACAAACCCCAAGGTGATGATATTAAAAGGTAGGGCCTTTGAGAGGTGATTAGGTCGTGAAAGCTTCACCTTCATGAATGAGGTTAACACCACTATAAAAGGGATGGAAAGAACTAGCTGCATCCCTTTTTGCCCTTCCATCTTCTGCCATCTGAGGATGCACACAGTGTTCATCTCTTCTGCCAGGTGAGGATGTGGGAACAGGGTGCCATCTGGAAGCAGAGAACAGCATTCACCAGACATAGAATCTGTTGGTGCCTTAATCTTGGATTTCCCAGCCTCCAGAACTGTAAGATATAAATTTCTATTTTTGTAAATTACTTAGTCTCAAGTATTTTGTTATAGCAGTACAATCAAACTGAGGCTGAGATATAAAACAGATATGGTATGATTTCTGTTCCTAAGAGCTTACATTTTAATTGAAGAAACATAATGTGAAATTTTAAAGCAAGAATAGCAACAACTAGATCACAAGATGACAAACATGCAGGTCAGCAAAAAGAATAAAGGAATTAAAATGCCTCTAAATGGTTAGTCCGACTAATTCTCTAAGTTTTGCAGATCAAGAAACAAAGGCTTGGACAGGCTATTTTAAGCAAGTCTTAATAAGGCAAAAATGTTTCTATGGAAACAAAATGTTAGAAGTACATTTTAAAATATGACCAGACGTTAACTGTGATTTGAACATTCACGACAGTTATAGGTGAGCGTAGGTTCCACAAGGAAGTTTTCTGATCTTTGTTTGTAGATTTAATAAAATCCTAACTTTTTTAATTTTGTTTTTTGAGACAGAGTCTGACTCTGTCATGCAGGCTGGAATGCAGTGATGCAATCTCAGTTCACTGCAACCTCCACCTGCTGGTTCAAGCAAGTCTCCTGCATCAATTTCCCAAGTAGCTTGGATTACAGGCATGTGCCAACATGCCCGGCTACTTTTTGTATTTTCAGTAGAGATGAGATTTTGCCATGTTGGGCAGGCTGGTCTGTAACTCCTGGCCTCAAGTGATCTGCCAGCCTTAGCCTCCCAAAGTGTTGGAATTATAGGCATGAGCCACGGTGCCAGGCCCAAAAGTTTATATGATAAAAGATAACATTAGCATATAAATAACATATATTTCTGCAGTCTAGTCATCTTTTCTCTACTTAAAAATTCTAATTTGCCAGATGTGGTGGCTCACACGTGCAATCTCAATGCTCTGGGAGGCAAAGGTGGGAAGATTGCTTGCGTCCAGGAGTTTGAAACCAGCCTGGGCAACATAGCAAGACCCCATCTCTAAAAAAAAAAAAATTACAAAGGAAAACCTGGCCAAGTGTGGTGGTGTGTACTTGTAGTTCCATTTACTTAAGAGGCTGAGTCAGAAGGACCACTTGAGCCCAGGAGGTCAAAGTTACAGTGAGTTATGATGGTACCACTGTACTTCAGGCTGGGTGACAGAGCAAGACTCTGTCTCTCTAGACAAAACAAAACAAAAAATTCTAATTTATCTTATTAAAAAAGGATTGTAAGTCCTGAAGAAAGACTTTCTGAGTGGCGATATTTTCTTTGAAGGGCCTCTCAAGGTACGTAGTTTAAATCAAACATTTATTTGTTGCTTACAAATGCAATTTTAAGTAGTCTGACAATCATTCATTTTCTGAAATATTATCAACAAGAGTAGACTTACTGCACCAGCCATTAATAGAACTGATTACAAATATCAAATTGTATGTGCCAGATTTCTTGAACTGTCACCTTTTAGAGACACGTGAGTTAAATCAGCAGATTGCTGTGGAATTAGAAAAAGAACCAAAGACATCTTTAGTAGCAAGATACATAATTTGACAGTATAAATGTATTCTATTGCAGACAATGGAGAAAGAAAAATCTTTACTCCAAACAAAGTGAACACTGTTGTGGTTCCTGGTCTTCCTGACAAAATATTTGATCTGCTTGGGCGCACACAAGGTGGGTCACAGCTGGCAGGAGACAAAGATACCAGCACAGGAGTATCCTCACACTGTTACAGATGTGTTAGAAAAACCACCTGATTTACGGTTCTGCTCTCTATTAGCTCCATCCCCATCTCTGAGCTGAGGGAACACAAACTAAAACTCACACATCAAAATGAAATCCCAAGGAAACCTAAGTAAAATGTAAACAAAAAAATAACACCTGAAAAACACAGCAGGTCCAACAGTCATGGTAAAGAAAGGCAAGATGCTTTTATTCAAAAGCTGTTTGTTTTGCTCAATTGCACTTTGAAATACTCATTAAAAAAGGTTTTTGTTTGTTTTTTCTGTTTTCTTTCTTTCTTTTTTTTTTTTCTAGACCCTTTAGGACTTCTTCAGAGGATATCTATGCAAAGGTAAACAGAACAGATGAAGAAGGTGGAAGAATCACGCTGGAGAGATTTACAAGCTGATTTGTTAAAATGATCTTTTTGGATTGGAGATGAACTGTGTGTAAATGAACACTGTCTGTGAGTGGCTTTTCTTTTTTTCTTTTTGCACTTTCTAATCCCCTCGGAGATAAGCGTATCTAGAGGTCTCTCTCTTCAGATTATAACGAGGCTAAGGCAGAGAACGATTGCAGAAACTTCTATGAGCATTACTCTTGTTATGGACTGAATTCTATCACCTCAAATTCATATGTTGATTCTCTAATTCCCAGTGTGACTGCATTTTCAGATAGGACTTTAATGAGAGAATTAACGTTAAATGAGGTCATAAGAGTAGGGCCCTAACTCAATAGGTCTGGTGTCCTCATAAGAGGAGAGAGGAATGCAGGTGCACACAGGAAAGGCCAGATAAGGACACACCTGCAAGGCAAGAAGAAAGGCCTCTGGAGAGATGAAACTTACTGACAGCTTGATGTTGGAGCTCAGTATCCAGAGCTGTGAGAAATACCTTCCTGTTAAGTTACCCTGTCTGGGGCACTTTGTTACAGCAGCCCTAGCTGACTAAGATAATGCCATAGCTGTTCAGTAAGACAAATAGTAAAACTGAGAGTAAGACTTAAGAAACTTAAAAGCAAAAGCAATTTGACAGAATTGCTTTATGTCTCTTGAACTGATAATATAATATTGAGATAAGTATTTTGTATGCTTTAAAAAATGTTCACTTTCCCAGTAATTCAATTTTCTTTCTTTTTTGAGACAAAGTTTTGCTCTTGCTGCCCAGGCTGGAGTGCATGGTACTATCTCAGCTCACTGCAAACTCCCCCTCCCCGGTTCAAGTGATTCTTCTGCCTCAGCCTCCTAAGTAGCTGGGATTACAGGCATGTACCACCACGCCCAGCTAACTTTGTATTTTTAGTAGAAATGGGGTTTTTACCATATTGACAGGCTGGTCTCAAACTCCTGACCTCAGGTGATCTGTCTGCTTTGGTCTCCCAAAGTGCTGGGATTATTGGCGTGAGCCACCATGCTTGGCCTCATTTTTCTTATATTTTATGCAAGTATAGCTCTGTGATGGATTGGAAAAAAAAATCTGCTCCTTCACTGTAGGCTCAGGGTTAGAAGGAAACGGATTCCCCAATTCTCCTCTGTGTTCTGAATCTGAGACATAATTAAATACTGTGGTCTCTGTTCTGAGCTGAAGTAGATAATAGAGATGAAAGTTGGGTTGACTTGCATCTTACCTAATCAGATTTTCCTTGAGTAAGGGCCCAGAATTTGATGATCATGTATCTTGTATTAAATCATCTGTCCCATCTGTTGAAAAAATGCCATGTGAGAATAAGAAACTGATTAGTTTCTTCTTAGGTCAGTTATTTTGAAGCTTTCCTTAGCCTCAAAGCAGCAACAAGCTGAACTCAATAGAAGATTTTTTTTTTTTCCATAGATTTGTTTCAAGCCACAAGAAAAGGGAAGTTCTAACAGAGTTTGGGTTTAGCTGCATATATCAAAGCAATCCAAATAATAGTGGCTTAGTGTGTGATTATCCTTTCAAATGGCAAAGAAGTTTTGGGATCGTCAGGCCATAGTTTGTGGAGCAGCTCACGAATGTCAAGATTGACTTTTGAAATTCTTTAGATTTTTCTTTCATTTTCAGTTGTAATATGTCTGCTGTAGGTCCCGCCATCATAGCTGCATTGCAAGTCGGAGAGAAGAGTGAAGCACAGAGGACAAACCTTCTGTACACCAGCTGATTCTATCCCAGTTGAAGGTGCTTCCTGGCAGCCACGTGAAAAAATGCTACTTAATTATCATTGGCTAGAACTGGGTCACACAGCTATGCGTAACTGCAGTGGATGCCGGGAAATGAGGGAGTGTGGTTTTTGTCTGGTTTTAGGTAGACACCCTGGTTCTGTTTGTAAAGAGGAAGGGAGAGTAATGATTGAGAAGGAAACTGGCACTCTCTGCCACAAATGAATGCAAACAATTACAGAGCGCGTCTTCCATTTCAAGAAGTGAGCCGCTTGACTGTGTTGCTAAATAGAGAGAAATTCTCCTTACCTGACCACCTTTCTGGATAGGCTGACTGGGGATAAGAGCGGACAGAGGCAATGAGTCCCAAATACACCTCTTCATAGAAATCAGATTACAGAAGGAAAGGAGTGTTCTGCAAGTTTCGTGCTTCTCTGAAAGCGTTAGCATGTTTCTTTTTTCCCTCATCTTTGGTTCTCAGCAGTTTGCAGTTTTTGCCATAATATGCCTTGGTGGGGATTTTCCTTTCTCCTTTCTCCCTCCCTCCCCCCCTTTCTCTCTCTCTCTCTCTCTCTCTCTCTGTCTCTCCCTCTCTCTCTTTCTCTTTCTTTCTTCTTCTTTTCTTCCTTTTTTCTTTCCTTCTCTCTCTTTCTTTCTTTCCTTTTCTTTCTTTTCTTTCTTTCAAGATGGAGTCTCACTATGTCACCCAGACTAAGGTGCAGTGGTGTGATCTCAGCTCATGGCAACCTCTGCCTCCTGGGTTCAAGTGATTCTCTTGCCTCAGCCTCCTGAGTAGCTGGGATTACGGGTGCATGCCACCAAGCCCAGCTAATTTTTGTATTTTTAGTAGAAATCGGATTTCACCATGTTGGTCAGGCTGGTCTCGAACTCCTGACTTCATGATCTGCCTGCCTCGGCCTCCCAAAATGCTGGGATTACAGGCGTGAGCCACCGCACCTGGCCAGTGTGGATTTCTTAATGATTGTCTTGCATGTGGTTTGCAGAACTTGAGTCTATGGCTGTCTTTCAGTTCAGAAAAGGCTCATTCATAATCGCTTCAAATATTTCTTGTTTGTTCGCCCTTCCTTTGCTTCCTGGGACTCCACTTATACATGCTTTAGGCTTTTTTTTTTTTCTAACCTTGGTCTATAGAGTGATTCCACTCAAGTATTTTCTTTTTCCCCCATCATGCTTCAATAATAGTTATTTTTACAATGAGCAATATCAGTTCAATAATCATTTCGTCTATTTATCTAAGCTGGTGTTAACCCTATTTCTTGGAGTTATTAATTTCAACTGATGAATTTTTTATTTCTAAATTTTATGTATTGTTTCTTAGTAGATTTCAATTCTCTGATAAAATTCCCCATCTTGCTATCAACAATTCCTGAACACATCAATCACATTTATTTTAAAGAGCTGTGGGTATCTATTGGCCATTTTCTTTCCTCCTCTCTCTTTTTTTATAATTACTTGGTTCTATTTCTTGGCATGCCTGGCATTTTTTGATGGCAGGAGGATGGCTTGAGCCCAGGAGTTCAAGACCAGCCTGAGCAACCTAAAGAGACCTGTCTCTGCCAGAAATTAGAACCATTAGTCGAGTGTGATGACAGGCACCTGTGTTCTCAGTTACTCAGGTGGCTGAGGCAGGGAGACTGCTTGAGGCCAGGAAGTCAGGGCTGCAATGAGTTTTGTTTACACCACTGCACTCCATCCCAGCCTCAATGACAGAGCAACACCCTGTCTAAAAACAAACAAACAGAAAAAGGAAAGTAGCCCATAAAAATAACAAAATAAAAAGCAATACGGTGTAACAACTACTTACATAGCATTTACATTGTATTAGGTATTATAAACAACCTGGATATCGATAAAGCACAAGGAAGCAGAAGGATCTGCATAACTTATATGCAACTACTGTGCCATTTTCTGTAAGGGACTCTTAAGTCCCTTGCATCCACAGGTATCTGTATCGAAGGTGGCAGGTTGGGGGTAGGTGGCGGTCTTAGACCCAATACCTCATCGGTATGGAAGGATAACTGTGTGTACTGACTCTCTTGTCTCTTCTGCCATGCCACTGAGAAACTGGCAAACGCCAGGAGGAGAAATGTGGCAGAGAATATTATGGTCATGTCAGTGCCTTTTCCTTCTCTTTGGATCTTGATCCCTCAAGTGTTGGCTACCTTGCTTTATCTGCTGTGGTTTGAAACAGCTATTTTAAACAGAAATTCAGCTTTTATAGTTTATCTAAGGGAAAGCTGCTTTGACACAAGCTACGCTCTCATAGCCAGAAGTTGAAATTTCACAGTTTTATTTAGTGTTGTCTGGGGTTAGGTGCTAGTCCTTGGAGTCACTGAACTGCAGAAAACATGGTTTTAGAGCACCCTAGAGTAAAAGCCCCTCTCATCACACTCGAGATGAGGACGCAGCTCTGGAGGCTCAATTAGGGGTTATTACCTGCTCTCACCAAAGAAACCTTCCTTCTACATTGCCACTGCCTTTAGTCTTCATATTCCTGTAATAGGTGAGGAAATTCAAGAATTCTGGAGCAGGTCTTCAAATCCCAGTGTAAACTTTCCCCTCCCTCCCTCCCTCCCTCCCTCCCTCCCTCTTTCCTTCCTTCCTTTTCAGGGTCTTGCTCTGTCACCCAGGATGGAGTGCAGTGGTATGATCTTGGCTCACTGCAGCCTTCACCTCCTGGGCTCAAGCGATCCTCCCACTTCAGCCGCCTGAGTAGCCAGAATCGCAGGTATGTGCCACTGTGCTGGCTAATTAAATTTTTGTTGTTATTGTTGTTGTTGTTGTTGTTGTTGTAGAGATGGGGGTCTTGCTACGTTGCTCATGCTGGTCTTGAACTCCTGGGCTCAACTGATCCTCTTGCCTCAGCCTCCTAAAGTTCTGGGATTATAGGCATGAGCCACTGCACCCAACCTATAAATTTTCTTTGTGGAGGTTTGAATTTTACAGTCACATGAGTATTGTTTGATTGGTGCCTAAGTTAATCCTGAGTCAAGCAAAGCCCCAGTCTATATCCTGTTGCATAGCCAAACCAAATTTAACATGAAAACATCCACTTCTGCCTGGAAGTAAAATAAATATAAGAACTAAAAACATTTTATTTGTTTATTTATTTAGTTTTAGACGGAGCCTTGCTCCGTCGCCCAGGCTAGAGTGCAGTGGCATCATCTCGGCTCACTGCAGCCTCTGGCTCCCAGGTTCAAACAATTCTCCTGTCTCAGCCTCTCGAGTAGCTGGGATTGCAGGCACATGCCACCATGCCCAGCTATTTTTTTTTTTTTGTATTTTTGGTAGAGACGGGGTCTTTGCCATGTCGGCCAGGCTGGTCTCAAACTCCTGACCTCGTGATCCATCTGCCTTGGCCTCCCAAAGTGCTTGGATTACAGGCTCGAGCCACCACACCCTGCCTAAAAACATTTTAAAAGTGGCTTTCCCTTTGGAAGTACAGGAACCCTTGCTCCCAGGATGTCAAACTCAGCCTGCTCTTTTGGGAATGGTAGTTCAGTGACATTATGGATTAAATAGTTATTTTTTCTTTCTTGAACTGCGTGGGATTCTTTCATAATATTATTACTATGAGAAAATGCTCATAATGAAGTCTTTTTATAAATAATCTCTGGAACATAGCTCATGTGAAAATTTTGGATTACTTTCGTTAAACCTGTTAATTCAGAAAGCTAAGGATTTAGAAAAGGGAATTGGATCCCTTTGGGCAAAACTGCATCTCTTGAATTTCTTTCCTTGGTAACCACTCAAATAAGGTGTTCGAGAGCCTTGCGCTTTTCTTTGGCTACAGGTCTGTACATGGTTTATAAAGAGAAAAGAATATTAAAAAATCTGTTTCATGCAAGCTTCTGGAGCCTATACAAAGAAACAAAAATTAGGTCTGGGAGATGGAAAGGAAAACCAGTTTCAGAGCTGTGAGGGCCAATGGTTTTGAGTTTAGACGCATAAGTGATCTTGGCTGAAACCTCCAAATGCGCTGGGAAGTGCCAGAGTTCTTGAGGCCTCTGATGCGACCTCTGGGCAGCATTTGAATTGTACTCACTTTAAAAAACGTAGTTTCTGCTGATGCCATTTGCTTGAGTCTAGTAGGAGATACTTTAGCCACACCAGTTTGAAGAAAGATTATCTGCTCATGTCCTGGATGTGGCTGGATGGAGGTAAATGAGAGCAGAGCTGTAAATAGGCTTCTTGGGTTCATTGTCTAAGTCTGCCGTCACAAAGTCCCACAGACTGGGTGGCTTTAACTACAGAAATTTATTGTCTCAGAATTCTGGAGGCCAGAAATCTGAGATGGAGGTGTCAGCAGGGCAGGTTCCTTCTGTGTCTGCAAGGAAGGGTCTGCTCCAGGCCTCTCTTCCAGCCTTTGGTGGTTTGCTGGCAAGTTTGGGTGTTCCTTGATTTGTAGATGCATCACGTCTCTGCTTTCATCTTCACATGGGTTCACTCTGCATCTGTATCCACATTTCCTCTCTCTTTTTTTTTTAACTTTTAAAATTTTTAAAATAATTTTATTTTTATACTTTAAGTGCTGGGGTACGTGTGCAGATCATGCAGGTTTGTTACATAGGCATACATGTGCCATGGTGATTCACTGCATCTATCGCCCTGTCATCTACATTAGGTATTTTTCCTAATGCTATCCCTTCCCTAGCCCCTCACTTCCCAACAGGTCCCGGTATGAGATGTTCCCCTCCCTGTGTCCATGTGTTCTCATTGTTCAATTCCCACTTATGAGTGAGAACATGTGGTGTTTGGTTTTCTGTTCTTGTGTTAGTTTGCTGAGAATGATGGTTTCCAGCTTCATCCATGTCCCTGCCAAGGATATGAACTCATCCTTTTTCATGGTTGCAGAGTACTCCATGGTGATTTCCTCTTTTTATAAGATAGCAGTCATATTGGATTAGGGGCCCACTCTACTCCAGCATGACTTCAACTTAACTGATTATATTTCTAATAACTTTTTTTTTAAATGACATTTTTTAAATTGCATTTTAGGTTTTGGGGTACATGTGAAGAACATGCAAGATTGTTGCATAGGTACACACATGGCAGTGTGATTTGCTGTCTTCTGTCCCCTCACCTGTATCTGTCATTTCTCCCCATGCTATCTCTTCCCACCTCCCCACCCTCTAATAACTTTATTCCCATATAAGTTCACATTCTGAGCTACTGAGGGCTAGGTCTTCAATATATTAATCTTTTATTTTATGTATTTATTTTTTTTGAGATGGAGTCTCACTCTGTTGCCAGGCTGGAGTGCAGTGGTATGAGCTCTGCTCACTGCAATCTCTGTCTCCTGGGTTCAAGTGATTCTCCTGACTCAGCCTCTGTAGTAGAGTAGCTGGGATTACACGTGCCCACCACCACGCCCAGCTAATTTTTGTATTTTTAGTAGAGATGGGGTTTCACCATGTTGGCCAGGATGGTCTCAATCTCCTGACCTCCTGATCCACCCACCTGGGCCTCCCAAAGTGCTGGGAGTACAGACGTGAGCCACCACGCCCGGCCTTCACTATATTAATTTTCGGTTGCAGGGGGCTGGACACAATTTAACCCATAACATTTCTGTTAACTTGAGATTCCCAGATACTCCTTCCCTAACTTTCAATCACCACATCCATGAGAGTTAAGAATCTGATACATCACTTCACTCCAGGTAGCTATTATAATTGAATCAGGGTGTGACCCATTAGCTATCAGACTTTTCTGGTAATGAGAAGGTTAATTCATTATGCTGAGAAACTGTCTCTGGGGTCATGGCTTCCTGGCATGGAGAACCTACTCCTGAAACCTTTTATTAGATATGTGCACAATTATGTTGATTGATCTGCTGTTTTTAAAATCTTGCATTTTACAGCCATTCATTTTCAAATCTGGTAATCAGATTGATTAAACTTTGACAAGTATTAAAAAAAACCCAGAAATATGGAGAAGGAAGCTGACAGTCCTAGGAAGGAAAAATAATGAGTCTTTAAAAGATAAAATTTGAAAATACAATGGGCATCTGGAGGGTACTTGTTAAAATAATTAGTGACAAAGCTTTGAATCTCAAATCGTCTCCAGATTTTTCAGCTTGATTAACATGAATAAAGTGTCTTAAAGTGATACATGAGGTTTTGGTTTTGACTGCCTTTCCCCCCTGCTTTTTTTTTAGTTTCAGTGTCTGCTTGCTGAACCACTTTCTAATTTCATCACTTTACTCCACTGGTTCTCAACTGGGGGTGGTTTTGTGCCCTCCTCTCCACTCTGGGAATATTTGGCAGTATCTGGAGACATTTTTGATCACAACTTGGAAGCAGGGAAGATGCTACTGGCATCCAGTGGGCAGAGACCAGGTGGTACGGTTTGGCTGTGTCCCCACCCAAATCTCAAAGTGTAGCTCCCATAATTCCCATGTATTGTAGGAGAGCCCTGGTGGTAGGTAACTGAATCCTGGGGTGGGTCTTTCCCATGCTGTTCTTGTGATAGTGAATAAGTTTCATGAGATCTGATGGTTTTATAAAGGGGAGTTCCCCTGCATTTGCTCTCTCTCTTGCCTGCTGCCATGTAAGACGTGACTTTGCTCCTCCTTTTGCCATGATTGTGAGGCCTCCCCAGTCATGTTGAACTATGAGTCCATTAAAATTATTTCCTTTATAAGTTATTCAGTCTCAAGTATGACTTTATTAGCAGTGTGAGATCAGACCAATGTACCAGGGATGCTGCTTAACTTCCTACACTGTACACAGCACAGCCCCTCACAGCAAAGAATGATTAGCCTGAAATGCCAAGAGTGCCAAGGTTGAGAACCCACTATCTTTTTCCATTTACCTCTGCTGGGAAGTCCTGATTCTGTTCTTTTTAATTGCAGCTTAGATGTCATCCAGTGTTCACTGTCCATGTGGAGAGTTAGCTAACACTATAGGAAAGTCAATCTAACATTTCAAGGGAGGTCCAAGGACCTCCTCAAGGCTTTTCAAAATGACTGTGAGCTCATGTTTTCCTAGACATTAAAAAAATGTCACATAATATATAAAGGTCATACAGGCTGGGCTTCTGCTTTTAGTAAACCTACAGACTGTAATCCAGTCTTCTCTCCTACTGTTACTATATCTGCTCACTGCTAAAACAGATGTGGAACTTGAACTCCCAATCTTTATATTCTCAAATAAGCATTGGCGTAACAGATTTTGCTGCAGTTTTTTCTTTTTTTCTTTTGGAAGGTGGCATGTATTTATTTTTCATAGTCACAAAAGAGCAGACAAAAGGTCATCACAATTTCTTTAGTCATCCTACATGCTGCTTGGTTATATATTTTTGGCACAACTCCCTTCTGTGGATTTATAGGCCTCCAATCCTCAGGTTCCCTAGTGAAATTCAATTCCTCTGTACTTGAAGGTGCACTGAAATTTAGTATTCTGGGTTTAGCTTGGTTCCAAATCTCCCTTTGCATAATTCGGGACTCATTACTGAGCTATACTCTGCTGTCCCTGTCCTCTGTAGGTCTTGCTTTAACTCACACAAAGATCAGGTGAAGGGCTGATGTTCTGATTTATTCCTTTCATGCTCTGAAGCCAGTTCCTAGATGAGACAAAAGACACCTAGAGAATTTTGTTTCCACTCCAGTGACGGTGCAGCCCTGTTCCTCCAGACCCCTCTTAGTAGTTGTACTTGCCTTTCTTACCCCTCTCCTATATTTTTCCTTGTTCACAAAACTATTTGACCCGACACAAGTCGGTCAATTTAAAATCATTGAAAGTGCAGCTTGGCCGGGCGCGGTGGCTCAAGCCTGTAATCCCAACACTTTGGGAGGCCGAGGCGGGTGGATCACGAGGTCAAGAGATTGAGACCATCCTGGTCAACATGGTGAAACCCTGTCTCTACTAAAAATACAAAAAATTAGCTGGGCATGGTGGCATGTGCCTGTAATCCCAGCTACTCAGGAGGCTGAGGCAGGAGAATTGCTTGAACCCGGGAGGCGGAGGTTGCGGTGAGCCGAGATCGCGCCATGGCACTCCAGCCTGGGTAACAAGAGCGAAACTCCGTCTCGGAAAAAAAAAAAAAAAAAAAGTGCAGCTTAAGGAAACCCTAGAAAACATTTATTTTAAGCTTCTCATTTCAGAACTAAGAAAACTCATTAGGATTAACCCAAGATTAATTAATGGTATTTGGGACCAGGATACAAGCGCTCATTGTCTGGTAGTATTATTCACGATTACTAGGAGAAAAGCAACCAAATCTTAGTTCTCAAGGAAATCTCTGTTAATTACTCTGAGCCTCCTTGATTAAAAAATGGCAGGAGTTGTATTCAATAATCTCTAGGATTTTTTCTTCTTAGCACTAGCAATAAATAATTTTTACAAATTGCTTGGAGACCCTAAACATCCCCCAATTTAGACCAAAAAAAAAAAACAAAACTAAAATATTTTTCTTACATATGGAACATATTTAACTTTTTTCACACTTGTGACATTTTTAGAGAGACACAAAAGTATAACAATGGGTAAGAGCACAGACATTAAACATAGAACATTCAGGTATGAATACAGGTCTGGCTTCTTACAGGACAAGCTGTGTGATCTTGGGCAAGCTGCTTAATCTCTCTGTGCCTTTGTTTCATAATTTAAAAGGCACTGATAATCATTAAGCCTATCCTAAAGTAGTTTGAGGCATTAGATATGTTCAGAAAAGCACTTCAACCAGTAACTGGCACATGGTAAGTACCATGTAAGTGGTAGCACTTGTTATTTCTGACACCTGCAATTAGGATATAGATCATGAAATAAAATAATTCGGTTAGAATAGAAAAATTAGAGGGACACACTTTTTACCTTACATACACTTCTTTTCTTGCCAAAGAGCAACTGAGTCAATATATAAGAGGCTCTCCCAGTATTAGTTTTAGACACTTACGGGGAGAAATGTCTAACCTTATTCACACTTGAGATAACAAATTATTCATGTCATGAGAATTATCCATTACTGAGAGTGGGTAGAGAACCATCAAGATTGTGCAATGTAAGCACTTTGGCTTTGCTGTTGGGTGAGGCTTTTTGGACTGTATTGCAGACAATTTATGTTTCCTGCAAAAACGTAGAGAAAAGCCAAACTCTTGCAAACTGGGGCTTCAGAGCATTGGTGTTTTTGAATGTAATTTTTCTAATCCTTGCCATCAAAAGAGATGTGTTTTACCCTGGGAACCCCAACTGTATTTAAGTCAAATTATTTTTAATTAGTCTCAAATAATTTTCCCGGGAGGTCGTAGACTTGAACATCCCCCTCCCACCCCCGCCGCCCCTCCTTCTCCATGATCTCTTTCAGGAGCATCCAGTCGGAGCCACGGACCCAGCTCTGGGCAAGAGTTTATCTCAAAGTCATTTGATCTTAGAGCAGCTGCCAAAGGAGATGGAAAGGTGGTAACAGCTTGGAGACGGTCCTGGAACAGAAGTGCCCCAGTGAGGGCCCTGCCTGATCCAACACCCGTGACTGCTTCCGTCAAATGAGATGACACAGGCACTTGTGTCTTCCCTTCCTCCCTCTGCAACTTGGAGTTGAGGACTGTGAGGTACCACTGTGGGGAGATGAATACCAGCCATCAGCAGCCTCTGCCTCTGCCAGTAAGTCAAGGGGTGAGTGAGCAGCCATCAAGAATCACAGGTGCAGAGTCACCAGGCAGGAGAGGAAGGCATGTTCCAGGGGCCCCTGTTGACAGTGAAGGACAGCCAAGTTACAAGGTGTCACCTGTTATACTGAGACAATTTCTACATAAATCAGTCTCCGGCAGGGGTGAATATTAGGTGGAAAAATGTTCCAGGCTATGGAGTTTGCTCATTGCTGTGCCAGGTATTAATCTGTGGCTTGAAAGAAAAATCAAACAGGCAGAAGAATGTTGGAGCAAGAACACGGAGGCTCAGAGGGAGGTTGGGGCTTCCCATCCCTTTGGAGGGCTCTTCCAAGCGTTCTCTTTGAGGTGTTAAATTCTAGAGCTCCTGCTGTTCTTTCAGAAGCTAATGGCTTAGTCTCAGCACATTCAGGTGTGTTCTCTGCTGCATGGTGATTTCGTGGCTGTACATCCCAGACCCATTTCCTCTCGATGCCCACATTCTTTCTACATTTGGACCCTACATTTGATCCCAGACCTTCATTTGTGATGGCATTAGGGGTCATTGCAGCTCTGGAGAAACTGCATCAATACCGGAGAGGTGAGCTGCTGGTTTAGTGTCATCCTTTGAGGCCAGCCTGGAGCAAGACGTTTTTCTAAGCTTCAGCAACCATGCAAGTTTCCATGGCTTTTCTAGGAAAAGAGGCATTGGGAATTAGAACCTAATATACAAGAGGGTCATGAAATGCAATAAGAGCCTGGGGACTGCAAGGCACTGGAATCCTGAGACAGGAGAAGAGCAAGCCAAGCAGGGCTGGTCAGGGGGTTGATTTGAGACTTTGCAGAGTCCCTGAGGAGTAAAGTTGAAGGAGCCCAGATCTTTCTGGACCTTTGGATGCTCTGGCAGCTATGCAGATAGAAGGCATGATCTCCTCCCCGGGCCCCTTGGCTCACAGGCATGATGACAGTTGATTCCCTTCCTTCTGAGCAGCAGGGCATCCAGTTCTCATTGCAGACTCCACCCTGCAACGAGAACTGGATGCCCTGTTGCTCAGAAGGAACTGCATACATTTCTTGCTGTACTCTGGATCCTGAACCTCTATGGAGCCCTCATCAGTGATCCCAGGTTGTCAGCCTGAAGGTCCCGCCCCTGGTACCATGCCTCTGTTAGGGCCTGGCTCACTGTGTCTGGCGAGGCTTCGCTATGCTCCTCAGTGGGCAACTAGATGGTGGAACCCTTGGGAACCAGAACTGTGCCACCATCTCCTCTCTGTCCATTCTCACAACATGGAGTGTGGCATAAACTAGGCACCATTTGTTTGTTAAATAAAAACAGAAGGCTTCCTCCTCATTTCCCATGAATGTTGCCATCTAAACCAGCATAATTAAGAACAATGTGATTGACTTTAAAATTAGCATTTACTTTGAAAAACTCCATTATAATTTCTTTGAAAGGGGCAGAGATAAGAGGATAGACCAAAAACGTAACCAAATCCCTGGCACTGTGTAAAGTGTTATATATGCAGGTTATCTCACCTAATCTTGAATGTAATGTACGGGAATTATTTGCGCCGTTTTATAAATCAAGAAATAAGTTCAAGAGGTAGAGGTGAGAGGCTGAAGTGAGTTATAAAGTTGAATTTCAAACCTAGTTTCCGGAGGCTCACAGCCAGAGGTTACCCTATACTGCCTAGTATAATGAAGACAGTTTCACTTTTCTCTGCAGTGGGGCAGATTCTAATTTCAAATTCTTGCAAGAGCTATAAGTAACTTGGCATGCATGCACAATATAGTTAAAAAGATAAATACATCTACTGAAATTCACGTTTAAAATGCACAAAGTCAGGGTACCTTTGAAATACTTTCTAAATGAAATTCATTGCCCAGCTCCCCAGTTTTTAAAAAGTTATTTATTTTTCACTAAGCCAAGTTAAAAGCAGAGGAAAAGAATTTTAGTAGCAGACCATTTCCCTGAGGAGAGTGATTTGTCTTCATTAGTCTTGCAATTTTTAGTATGCAAATTGTATGCACATTTTTCCCTCTTCTTTATATTAGTGGCAAATTATAATTCACTCTCACTGACAGAATGCCATGGAAAATGAAAAGAGCCTGATCTTTAAAATGAGTCAGGCTTTCTCTGATTTGGGTGGAAGTGTAGGGACCCGCCTCAAGGCATGGGGTCAGCTGAAAGACCTTTCAAGGTTTTATTCTAGTCCTAGGAGTCATTTAATTATTCTGTTTTTCTGATTATTTTTCCCCCTCACATTTTAATATTCATGAAATTGAGAAGCACCTTACTGTTGATTGAATGTTTAAATTTTTGATAAATTGGGCTGGGCGTGGTGGCTCATGCCTATAATCCCAGCACTTTGGGAGGCCAAGGTGGGTGGATCACGAGGTCGGGAGATCGAGACCATTCGGCCAACATAGTGAAACCCTGTCTCTACTAAAAATACAAAAATTAGCTGGGTGTGGTGGCACACACCTGCAGTCCCAGCTACTTAGGAGACTGAGGCAACAGAATTGCTTGAGCCCAGGAGGTAGAGGTTGCAGTGAGCCGAGATGGCACCACTGCACTCCAGCCTGGCAACAGAGCTAGACTTCTTTTCAAAAAAAAAATTATTTTTTTTGATAAATTGTTATTTCCTCCCATTTTTGGGGTTGTGTCTCACAGTTGATGGTATCTTAGAATTGAGTAAATCTAGGGATCCTTGCTGGGATGCTCAGGAGCTGTTCTGATTACCTTTAGCCTTCTAATTCTGAGGAATGGGGGCTGGCATCAAGGCTACCCTGGTTAATATTTCCTTCCAAATGTTCTCCTGGTTGATCAATGTCATGACCTTCTGTCATCCTTTAGTTCTTATCTATTAAATAACATTATATTGGTTATCAGCTGTTCCTTATATCTTAGAATATTCTTCCTTTGCTTAATAAATAGGATCAATGGGCCAGGTGTGGTGGTTTATGCCTGTAATCCCAGAACTTTGGGAAGATGAGGAGGGTGGATCATGAGGTCAGGAGTTCAAGACCAGCCTGGCCAACATGGCAAAACCCCATCTCTTCTAAACATACAAGAAATTAGCCAGGCATGGTGGTGGGTGCCTGTAATCCCAGCTACTCAGGAGGCTGAGGCAGGAGAATCCCTTGAACCCAGGAGCTGGAGGTTGCAGTGAGCCGAGATCCTGCCATTGCACTCCAGTCTGGGTGACAGAGCAAGACTCACTCTCAAAAAAAAAGAAAAAAAAAAAAGATCAATGTAACTTGGAATGTTTTCTCATCTATTGATGCTGTGCTTGGAGAAGGCTGAAAGGCCAAGAAGTAGAGGTGAGTGAGCAACACAAAATCCCCAGAGGTCCCAGGAGAAAACAGGCAGACCCTGAGCACAAGCAGTTCCACGTTAGTGCCTGGCTGACGCCTCCTGGTTGGCATGGTGATGGGAAGGGGCTAGATCAGGAGACAGTCTTGAGATGTCACCATAGGATGAGGGTTTCTCTTATTCTCCTCTTTGCCATGTGAGCCTGGCTTAGGTTGTCACTTGAAGCTACGGTAAGGATTGTCACCCCTGAGGTCCCTTTGAGGATCTTCATGATATCAACATGTCCTCCTATTTCTGTGTGTGACACTGATCTTTGTTTCCTCGTGTTACTGCAGGATCCCAAATAGTCATGGGCTCTTGGTAACATCGTCATGATGCTGGCGTGTGATAGGCTTATTTCTTGCTTTTCTTCACATTGTCCCTATCCTTGCCTCCCCAGTGTTTATTTTGCATGCCTTAGCACAGACCCCAGCCCGCTGAGTTACTATTAGATGCGATAGGTCTATCTTTCATCATATCTGGTGAGATAAACCCTCTACCTGGTCAACATCTCAGACTGCCAAGAATTTAAATAATACTTTTTTTTTTTTTTTTTTTTTTTTGAGACAGAGTCTGACTCTGTCACCCAGGCTGGAGTACAGTGGCATGATCTCTGCCCCCTGCAACTTCTACCTCCCACGTTCAAGTGATTCAGATGCCTTAGCTACCTGAATAGCTGGGATTACACAAGTGTGTTACCACGCCTGGCTAATTTTTTGTATTTTTAGTAGAGATAAGTTTTCGCCATGTTGCCCAGGCAGGTCTTGAACTCCTGGCCTCAGGTGATCTGCCCACCTCAGCTTCCCAAAGTGCTGTGACTACACTCATGAGCCAAGGTACCTGGCCAGTAATATTATTTATAATGAAGCTGTACACAGAGTAACAGGATGGTGAAGGAGATAGTTCCTATTGCCAGGACTTTCAGCTAAAGTCCCAAAGCTGAGGATAATGAGCAGTAAGTGTTTCTACACTTTAAACGGAATGCTAGGAAGTGGCAAATCCCTCTTCCAAATGCCTCGCTAAAGAAGAGTGGATTGTTGTGCTATCCCCACACTCTATGTAAAGGGAAGACTAGATTTCATGACATTTCATTCAAGATGAGCATTGAATGAAAGAAAGGGGGATTCATAGAAAGAGTGGTTGCTGATCCAGCAAGGGGTCTTAGGCAATGAGGCTGTGTTCCCCTCCTTGTGCCACCTGAGGGCAGTGGTGTGATCTTGGCCTCACTGCAACCTCTGCCTTCCAAGTTCAAGCAATTCTCCTGTTTCAGCCTCCTGAGCAGCTGGGACTACAGGTGTGTGTGCAGCTAATTTTTCTGTATTTTTAATAGAGATGGGGTTTCACTGTGTTAGCCAGGATGGTCTCAATCTCTTGACCTCAGGTGATCGGTGCGTGTCAGCTTCCCAAAGTGCTGGGATTACAGGCGTGAGCCACCGTGCCCCCACTTAATTGTGCCCCCCTTAATCAAAGGAATGCAGCAGTATTTGGATTTTTAAAATACATTTTTATTTTAGAATAGTTTTAGATTTAAAGAAAAGTTGCGAAGATAGTTCAGGGTGTCCTCATAGACCCCAGGCCCAGTTATCCTAATCTCACATTACTATGGTTCATTTGTCACAATTAACAAACCAACATTGATACACTGCTATTAACTAAAGTCCACCCTTTTTTCAGATGTCCTTAGTTTTTAGTGAACCTCCTTTTTTCCCGTCCAGAATTATGCTTTGTCATCACATCTCATCAGGCTCCTTTAGACTGTGACTTTTTTCAGACTTTGGTTTTGGTGGCCTTGAGAAGCTTTGAGGAGTACTAGTCATGTATTTTGTATGTAGTTTTTTCAATTAAGGTTTTTCTGATGCTGTTTTCAGGGTTAGAGGAGGATATCTTTTTTTCTTTTTTTTTGGAAGGAAGACAACAGAAACAAATGCCATTCTCTTCACGTCATGCTATTAACATGGCTCTGCTGTTGACATGAACGTTGATCACGTGGCTTGGGTAGCGTTTTTTAGGTTTCTCCCCTGTAAAGCGACTCTTGCCCCACCCCCTCTCACACTGTAATCTTTGGAAGGAAGTCACTATGTGCAGCCCATGTTTAAGAAGTGGGACATTTTGTTTCACTTGGGTGGGGAGAAGCTCCATCAATTATTTGAAATTCTTTTGCATGGGAGATCTGTCTGTCCTCTCCATTTATTTGCCTGTTTACTCAGCCATTTATTCAATCAGTCTTTCATTTTTATCAGTGTAGTGGTTTTTGAATGGTGACTCCCAAAAAGATATGCCCACTACCTAACCCTGCAGATTGTGAATGTGACCTTATTTGCAAAGACGGTTCATTGCAGTTGTAACTAAATTAAGAATTTCAAAATGAGATTATCCTGGATTATCTAGGTGGGTCCTAAATCCAATGTCAAATGTCCTTACAAGGCACAGAAGGGGAGGCACACCCAGGAGAAGGCCATGTGGAGATAGAGGCAGAGCTTGGAGTTATGCAGACACAAGACCAGAGACATCTGGAGCTCCCAGAAGCTGGAGGAGACTGGAGCCTCCCCAAAGTCCCAGAGGGAGTATACCTCAGCCAACATCTTAATTTCAGATTTCTATCCTTGAGAATTGTGAGAAAACAAAGTTCTCTTGCCTAAGTCACCCACTGTGTGTTAATCTGTTACGGCAGCTATAGGAAAGTAATACAATGAGTATGAGTTTGTGAATGCTTATTTTATATTTTGCATTACAATCTCATATAATGTTATTTATTTTATTGCTCAACTTTTTCAGGCTTTGGTCATTGGGAGCCCTTTCAGCTGGCAGCAGTGGTTGGTAACAGGCATCTCTGTCTCCCATCCTGGTGTGTGTTGCTGGCCTCTGCTTTGCAGAGCATTTTAGTCTGCCCTATGTGAGCACCATCTCTGAGTCAAGTCCAGAGCCTCTGACTCAGTTTCCCTGGAGCTAGGTCATCGCCAAATCCTGAACCAGAAAGTGACCTTTAATGTTTTATTACTCTTTAATCATTCTGTTACCCATCAGCACACCTGGGAGTTTAACTACATTCCAGAAGGTTTGCCAGGGGAGGGAAGAATTAAGCAGGAATGCTGGCATCAAACAGGTTTTTCTATGCCCTGAAATGTTTACATGTTTTAGCAACACACTGGCATGGCATTAATGAGAGGAGGCAGAAGCAAAAATGTGCTTTCAGACTGCTTCAGATTGGACCTTCTTACCTGATATATTTTCATGCAAAGGCAAAGTTAATGCTTTCTGTTGGCAGATTTGAAATTTCAGATACTTTAGGTCAAATGCGTGTCCAAGTTAGCCAAGGTGTTTTTAGCTGCCGTAAATGAGAGCCAGTATTCTAGGTTCCTTGGGGAATTTCCTGGAAGATCTTGAGGATTAAGATTGAATCTGCTCTCCAGATGTAATACGGATAAACAACATTTCTTGGGTGAATTTAGACTTCCTCTCTTTGTAAGCCAGAGGGCCCTTGGTATCCATTGGCTACAGAACTTGTAGAATGATTATCTTTTCTCCTTTGCAGTAGAATGATTTAGTTTGAGAACTGAATGTGATAAAAAGGTTGGAGAAAATTGCAAGAAATGATAAGGCTCCATCTCTCCCCCACCCTTGCTCCCTGCCCCAAGCTCACACCCCTTCAGGATTTCCTGTGTTCATAAATGTTCCTCATTGATCAGCCTTGAAGCTGGGCTGGCATCTTTATCCACTTTCCTTCCTTTTTTGGTTCCTCCTTCGCTCTCCCCCACCCCATCCAAACTCCAAGTACAGCTCATTTTTCTTCCTCTCATCTCCGTATCTATTTAACTTTGCCTCTTACAGCTAGCACCCTAATCCAGAGCTGCATAACTTTATTTCTGAAATGTTGCAAGACTTTTAATCTAATCACCTACTTTTAGACTCTCCTTTACGTTTCTCTAGGTGCATTAATGCATAATCACATCTCCTAAACACAACCTTGTGTCTTGATATTCCCCAGCTCATTCTCTTTTAAGGTTTCCCCAATGCCAGAAACAGAAAGTCTGCACTCTTTCCTGTAACTCTTAAGTTCTCTCCTAGATCAAGCTTAGCATACCTGTGTAACTGTAAATCCTATAATTCAAAAATGGCATGAAGCTTCTGTGCTCACTGAGGTGATTACTGATGCATAGTTCTGCCCATTGTCCTTTTCTTTCATTTTCCTTTTCTTCTTTTCCACTACGTAATCCACTATTTCAATGCCCCATCCTATAGATGAGCTCTTCTCTTTTAAGGTTCTACAGGCTGTTCCTGCTTCAGGCAATGGCCCTCCTCTTTAAACTCTTGTGTTCTTATTACTATTGCAATATTTTTCAAACTGAAGTCTGCAGAGACATACGATAGCCATGGTTCTCAAACTTCTAGCATGCTATCAAAACCATCTGGAGGGCTCGTTAAACAGAGATCACTGAGTCCATTGCCAGGATTTTTGGTGCAGTAGGTCTGTGGTGCAGGGGAACATCTGCACCACTGATGAGATTCAGGTGATTCAGATGTTGCTGGTCTGGTAACCAGATTTCAGGAAAAAATGCTGTCCTATGGCTTTAAGATTTTAGTGTTCACTGGAATCCCTTGGAGAGCTGATTCAAAGCATAGATTCCAGGGCACTCACTCTGGTGAGTCTGATGAGGTAGGTGTGGGCTGGGCAGGCCCTTGATCAATCCCAGGTGATTGTTATCTGTGATTATTAGTCCTGCCCAAGAATTCTTGTTCTGGAAGGTGCTAGCACTGTCATTTCTGAGAACAGTGGTGAGCCATTAGGCTCTTACCCCTTAACATCCTGGGCTGCTTATCTCTATGCATTTGATTTATTGCTTCAATTAAAGCTTTATGTTTATTCCAAAGAGTTTCTTTTGATTCTCAGTCTCTAGCACAGATTTTCCCAAGGAGTAGATACGCAAGACAAATCTTTTGGACTTTACCCAGTTTGAAAAATTAATTCCTGTCTATTCTGATGCACTGTAAAAGTAAGAGTTGAATTGTGAGTGGGGGTGGGAGGGCTTGATTGGGCTTTGTGAAAAGGCCTCAGGCTGTTTGAATTTCCAAGACGTACTTCCACTTTCCCTGATGTGGGCATGTTAAGGCCAAGCTTCATTTTTCTCTTTTGCTGGAGGTGAGAATTGAATATCCATATGCCTGTGTTTAAGTGGCATTCTGATTGCTAGGTTAAAACTAAGCCACTTCCCTCCATACTTTCAGGTAGTTTCTTGTGAGTGACAAACTTTTAAAAAGTGAAACCAAATGCCACTTTCATTTTAGCCTTAAGAATAAAAAAGATTGAGGGCACAGAAAAAATGAGGAGGATGATTTTTTACTTCTATCTGGACTGATTGCTTAATGTTTCAGCAAGGGACAATGTATGTAGAATAAAGAGGTGTGCTGAGAAGGGGTGGGCAGGGATGCTGGAGGGCTACATATATTTGCCTGGTGGCTCTGTGTGCCTAGAACTAGGGACCTTGTAGTATGAAGTCCTCTATTGTACTGACCAGAGTGTATCTGGAGACATGCAGGTGTATAGATGTACAGTAAAGATGTATGATGTACATATATACAGTAGAGATGTGCAGGTGTACAGATATACAGATGTATACGGAGACATGCAGATGTACAGACTTATGATAGAAATGTGCACATGTATAGATATACAGTGGAGATGTGCAGGTGTACAGAAGTACAGTAGATATGTACAGATATATAGATGTACAGTAGAGACATACAGATGTATAGGTGTACCATAGACACTATACAGATGTATAGACACACAGTAGAGATGTACAGATATACAGATGTATAGAAGTGCAGTAGAGATGTATAGATGTATGGACATACAGTAGAGATGTACAAAGGTATGGATGTACAGTAGAGACATATAGATATACAGACACATATTAGAGACATATGGATGTACATATAGTACATATAGTAAAGATAGGCAATATATAGATGTACAGTAGAGATGTATCAATGTATAGACATACAGTGGAGACCTACAGATGTATAGATGTGCAGTGTAGATGTATAGACATACAGTAGAGACGTACAGATGTACAGTAAAGATGGACAGATGTATAGATGTACAATAGAGATGAATAGCTGTATAGACATACAGTAGAGACATAGGGATGTATAGATATACAGTAGAGATGTACAGAGATACAGATGTTCAATAAAGGTGTACAGATGTATCTCTGTTGCTTAAGAGGAAATCTAGGGAAAGAGATTAGAAGTAATCATCTTTACAGGAAAATCTGAATTTAAAAATCATATATTTAATTTAAAACTGATTGGCCTAAACTTACTTGATCACTGTTAGCATTTCCCTGGACAGTGTTCCCCAGAACGCCGTGTAGAAAATGTTTGTATAAATACATGTATATATACACAGCTGAATCTGTGTTACAGTAATGCAATTATGCCAGAATTTTCAGCTGCATGTTTTACTTATTTTAAAGGAATTACGGAGGCATGAACATTCCCTGTTATAAAAGTACTATTTTAGAACAATCTGATGTCCTCAAGAATATCAGAATGTTCTAAAGTTCAGATCCAAATCAGCTTTAAGAAATTCAATTTAATAAATATTTACTAATTTGACCAGGAAAAGAGCTTTTCTCTTTCTTTTCCCAAGTAACTGGATTTTATTTTAGGTGAATTCCAAATTTTAGAGTTAGAGAAAAGCTTAGAGTTCAAACTAAGGTAGATAAATGAAGTGAGGTGTCCAGTGGAAAACTCCTGAATGTTCAATGATAGGGAAAGTCGAAAAAAATAGTATACATGCACAAAGGAATATAATGTAAGTATTGAAAAGAAGGAGAATGATTGATAAGGTGACCTGGAAAAGTGTTCTTTATGTGTTGGTGAGTGAAAAACAAGCCAAGTTGCAAAATAATGTGTATAATATGGTCTCAGTTTTGCAAAAAAACCCAAAAAATCAAACAACAACAACCAAAAAAAAAAAAAAAAAAAAAAAAATGAAAAAAGGAAACAACCCAAACAAGCAAGCAAAAAACCCCAAACCAACCAACCAACCAACCAAAAGCTGTTATGTAAATATACACATGTTGGTATGTTTCAGCAAGAAAAACATGAAAACATACTTCAAAATGCTGTTTCTGGTTATCTTGTTAGGGTGAAGTGGGATGGGAATGAGGTCTTCGGTTTCTCCTGTAAATGTCTCTGTATTAGTTTGCTTGGGGACACTGACTGTTTAATGATTTTGTAGATAAATGGAAAATTCAACATTACATTTTTTTTAAAAAAGCTCTCAAAAGAGGGAGGTCTGAAAGTGTTAGAAATACCTTGCTAGGAAAACTACTTACCTTTTTTTCCTTTCCTTTAAATGAGCTGTGAGTGAACCTGTCAACTATAAAGTGAATGAGGATTTAGGAAGGTCTTGTGCATACTTGCTTTGTCCTCAAGTACTAAGTGTTCTTTCCGAGATGTTGTTTAAATGATCAGCTGGCCTATGAAGTAGGAACTTGCAAGCAAAGGTGAAGTTCGCTTCCGCCTAATGTTTTTCCAAAAAACATTGCTTGAAGTTTTCTGAATATTAAGATTGGAAATGTCCAGTTAGAGGATCTTAGAGTAGAGCAATTTTGACTAATTAGGATTATCATGTTAGTCCCAGAGGAAATCCAAAGATGTGCCCTTAAACACTGTCCTTGGTCTCTATGGTTTTATTCTGGAGATGAAGAGAAATATTTAATTACATGTCAAAAGTGGAGAATATTGGCTGGACGTTGGTGGCTCTCGCCTGTAATCCCAGCACTTTGGGAGACGGAGGTGAGGGGATCACCTGAGGTCAGGAGTTGGAGACCAGCCTGACCAATACGGTGAAACCGCGTCTCTACTAAAAATACAAAAATCAGCTGGACGTGGTGGCAGGTGCCTGTAATCCTAGCTACTCAGGAGACTGAGGCAGGAGAATCGCTTGAACCTGGGAGGCAGAGGTTGCAGTGAGCTGAGATCACACCACTGCACTACAGCCTGGGCAATAGAGCTAGACGCCCATCTCAAAAAAAATAAAAAATAAAAAAAATAAGAGAATATGATGAGATGATATACAATATGTCTGTGTAGTCCCCACTTTTTAGCAGTGCAGACATCCAAAAATGGAGAAATGAGTGAAGCTGCAGAATTTGGACAGATGCTGCAATGAAGTATTTTGTAAAACTAGAAAGCAATAAAATATAAAATAAAAATCCAAGTCTCTGCAAAAGCTATACTCACAGGTAAATAATCCACACACATACAAAAACTAGAATATAAAGGAATTAGAATTCCTTTTAAAATTGTTCAGTGGACAGCATCTACCACCTGACTTTCTCCTTGAAATCTTATTGATGTTAATTGGGATTATGAAAGTGGCTAGTGAGGGCGGCTGATTTTTTTATATTTTCTCAGTTTCTGCTGCTTCTAGTGTAGATTTCCACTTTAGTAAATCTACAAGTGAGCTTGCTGCTCCAAATATTCTTTAAGGAAACGAAATGATTTTCCCTGGCAATGTTTACAATCTTCCGTGGAGTTCTCAGGCATGACCTCCTGAGCTCTGTGGGCTTGTCATCTTTTCTGGGCAGCCTTCCAGCCAGGCCAGTATTTGAAAAATTTTATGCTTAGGCCTTTGGACATTTAGTGGTTTCCCTGCTGAGGCTGCCTGTGTCTAAACTGCTTCCTGAGTGCTGTGATTACCTAGAACACCATTATTATTGATGATAGGGACATACTCATAGTGTCCTTTCCATTTGCAAAGTGTTTTACAATGGCATTCACTTATTATTTATTAGATGTTAATGTCTAATTACAGGATGCCTTTGCCAAGCCTGAGAAAGGTTGACTGAGTAGGCTTGGCTTCTGGGGTGGTATGCCCAGCCTGTTCCCCCTACAGGGTTGAATGCATGTGGTCTCCTTCCACATCAGTCCTTCAGTCCAGCATGCCAGCCTCTTTATGTCTGTGCCCCGAGGACAGGAGTCTGGGGCAAAGCAGGAAGAATTTGCCCTGATCCTGGGCTGGATCAGCTCTTTGGTATCAGGTCACTAACTCCTGCAGCGAGGATTGTGTCCTTCCCTTTGACCTGACCGATGTGTACAGTTGCAGTCACTGGGAAATAAATCTACCCAAAATGTAGAAATCTTTTTTTTTTTTTTTTTGAGATGAGTCTGGCTCTGTCACCAGGCTGGAGTGCAGTGGTGGTATGATCTTGGCTCAGTGCCTCCACCTCTTGAGTTCAAGCGATTCTCCTGCCTCAGCCTCCCAAGTAGCTGGGACTACAGGTGTGCGCCACCACGCCCAGCTAATTTTTATAGTTTCAGTAGAGAGAGGGTTTCACCATGTTGGCCAGGATAGTCTCGATCTCTTGACTTCGTGATCCACCCGCCTTGGCCTCCCAAAGTGCTGGGATTACAGGTGTGAGCCACTGCGCCTGGCCAGTTTGAGTGTTCTTTAATAATACAGTGGAGGTACTTACTACACTGCAATGTGCATTGAGTAGATGAATGTTTGTCTTTTCTAAAATGGGGGCCATTTAAAAAATTGCAGACAAAAACCACTCTTCTTGTTATAGTTCTATTGGCATGAGTTTTGAGGACTTAAACCCAGCTGAGCGCTTGAGTTAATGAAACATTCCTTGTCCAGAGAAATTTAGAAATGTAGTCTGAGTTTCTTTTTAATTATGAAAGAGAAGCAATTAAAAACTGTATGGCTTTAGATTTTGATAAACTCTGGGGTTGTGTGTGTCTCATATGAGCGTGGGTTGACTGAACCTGGGGCTTCCAGCCCAAGGCAAAAAGTCAGTGTGTTGACGTCACATAGCTGTGCTATTGATTAGCATTCCACATTTGGGTGTTTAGGAGCTGATCAGAAAATACTGCTTCTATGCATGTCTGCAGCTACCTCATTGTTGGTTAAGGATCCTTCAGTTCCAAGTCTCTTTCCTGTTGCTGTAGAGTTGAAATTGAAGGTTCCCGTACTTGTCAACATGTACTTCATTGTTGGGATAAACATGGATACTTCTTCCTTTCACTGGAATCTAACCATCTTGCTGTTCTCCACTGTCTTCCTAAACTGCCCCAGTTGCCACAGCTCAATGGAACTGCAGTGCTCACATCATATTGCTCTGGCAGGCATGTGAGGAGCAGTGTTGACCTAACGTTCCTCCTCATGGGTTTCAATTCTAGAAAGAATAAAAAACATGCAGAAGTGAAGTGTTATTTCTCCATAAGATAGGACTGACCATAGAACATTTGTGGTATATAGTACATACTTCATCTAGTATGGTAATTTATTTCTTTTTTGTGTGTGTAATAGTGATAGCTGTGTTTATTTTGCAGTTCCTTGAGAAAGGGGAGGCAAATCCCAAAAGGACATTAGTTGAGACTCTGAAGACCATCCCTCTTTTGGGAAAGCTCAAGATTGGTGGAAGCAGGATCCTGGTACCCATTAAGGAGGCCTGAGTTTCCAACTGCTCTGCTTTCCATGGGGCAAAGAAGCAGGGGGCATTCTAGAATATCCTGGCCAGGACTGGCAGTGGTGCTAGTACAATAATGCCACAGTAAGAATCTATGGAGGATCTTCTATTATGATTTTGGCTGTGGTTCTGGTATCCTTTCATGTTGTCCATTTTTCTGTGCTTGGTTGACTAGCCTTTGCCTGAATCCTGTCATCTAACCTACATCCTTCTGATAAATTGCATTTTGCCTTCAAGTAACCAATGCTGGTTTCCTTTACATGGAATCAAGAACCCTGAACAGCACTCCTGTTCTGGGCCCCAGGACACTGACTACAAAGTAGAACATATTTTGCCAAGTATCTCTTTTTAATAATAGAAGAACGTTTTCTTTGAACTTGAGAATGAGACTTTGTGTCAGCTACCATATGTATTCCAAGTCAAGTGTCTGAACTACTCACAGCTTTAGTCACTGTGTTTCTATTATTCTAATGTTTTATGCTCCTAATGGCTAATTGTGCATTCCATGCAAGTGCTGATGATACAAACTTACTCCAAATTCTTGTTTTAATTGGTTCTGCTAATACTCTTTTGGGTATTCCTGATGCAATTACTTGTGAATTCATGCTGTAATGAGAGAAATTCTATAAATAGTCTTAGCTTTACAAGGGAAAATAATATCTTCTAGTGGAGGGTTATCCAAAGAATGTTTTTGCCATTACTTAGGAAATGGATTCTTTGGTTTGTGTTACCCTCAAATGTTCACCCAGATTCAACAGTCAAACATTGTCTGTGTTGCTTTCCTAGGAATTTGCTTTCTTCTTCATGTTTATTTACAGGATGAGTTATGTTTAATTGTCATTTGGGAAATGTTTTCACAATGTTCATTTCATATAGCAGATTCTCATTACGTGAAGGAATATCATCTTGATCTGCATGATACAAATCTCTGGATTGGTCTGCAGGGCAGATGGTATATCTGCTATCTTTCATTTGTGCATGTAGAATTCCTTAGGTATGGTATAGTGATGTGCAGATGCAAATGCTTATTTAAGTTAATATGATCACATTAAAATATATTAAATACCCAGAATTATGTCAATAATTAACACACAATTGCAATTGGTGACAAGAAGCAACTTCTCTCAATAAATAGAACATTTATTCAGCAAGTATTTACAATGTCTTCTTACTAGGTGCTAGGCTCTTTGAGGAGAACTGAGGCTGGCATGCTTTCCACTCAAGGGATTATCTATTTAATTGGGGAAACTTACAGTTTCATTGGAAACTTATACTCTAATAGCTTTTAGGGATTTTTAGTCAATCCACAAATATAAGCTCCTTGTTGGCTTATACGTTCCTGGCAAAACTTTGGATGTAGGCATTTGGAGGCAATAAAACAAACATCCTTTAAAGTACAAAAGTCTCCAATATCTCTGATCTGAAATTCTAACGCTGACTTCTAAGCTGTTTTCATAGTGACCCTAAATACGATAACAGTAAAGTTTTGAAATTCGAGGCCTGAAAGAAAACAAAAATAGGAAATCAGAGCATCTTGGACCTGGAATGAAGCACAGATCATTTGGCTTTCGTTACTAAGAGCTCAAAAACTTTTTAGCTCATTTGCATGTGAGAAATCACTGACTTGACACCCTTGCTTTTTTTTTTTTCTTTCCACTTCCCCTCCCCACCCCATTTTATTCTTCTAGAGTCCACAAAGATACCTGTTCTGTGCCTCAGTGGTTTTGGGTTTTAAATTTTTTTAGAAGGTAGAAACACCAGTGCTACTTGGGAGACATTCACCATTGTTCTAGGGAGTGAATTGGACCCAGACTACCTCTTCCTACTGATGTCACCTCCTTTTCCATGGCCTTCTTCATGATTGTGGATCAGTTTTCCATAAAGGGCCACGGAGTAAGTATTCTAGGCTTTGTGTGCCTTGTGCACACTCAATTGCAAATACTGCACTCTGCCATCATAGTGTGAAAGTAGCCACAACAAACAAAGTAACACACAAACAAAGACGCGTGGCTGGGTTACAATAAAACTGTATGTACAGAAGCCCAATTTTGAATTTCATATACTTTTCATAGGATATAAATTATTATTTTTCTTTTGATTTTTTTTTTCCAACCATTTAAAAATTATTCTTAGCTTACAGGTGGTACCAAAACACGTGGTGGTCTGGCTTGCACGAAGGTCCCTTAGTTTGTTTATCCCTCTTGTAGAGAATCATTATGGAAAGTTTCTTTTCTTTTTTTTTTTTTTTTTGAGCCAGGGTCTTGCTTTGTTGCCTAGGCTGAAGTGCAGTGGTATGATCTCAGCTCATTGCATCTTCCGCCTCCCAGGTTCAAGCAATTCTCCTACCTCAGCCTCCCAAGTAGCTGGGATTACAGGCACGCGCCACCACCACGCCCAGCTAATTTTTGTATTTTTAGTACAGATGAGGTTTCACCATATTGGTCAGACTGGTGTTGAATTCCTGACCTTGTGATCCGCCTGCGTTAGCCTCCCAAAGTGCTGGGATTACAGGTATGAGCCATCGTGCCTGACCTGGAATGTTTCTTATATGTACCCTGAAGAATCCTAGTTACAATGGATGCTCCAAGAAAATCAGTGTAAAAGAAATATAATCACGTCAATGCTAATTAGAATCCCAGAATTTTAGGAATTACTTTTCTCATATTCCTACATTTAGTGATGCTCAGGTGGTGGCCTAGAGAGAGGAAATGACTCCTTCTTGTGACCTGTCTCCTCCTGATTAACAGTTGTTGGCTTCTCTGTCCCAAGCTGATGCAGATACCCAGGGCTCTGGACTATATTCCATACTTGTTTATTCGTTAAAAGAGTTCTTTTCTTTATTTTCCTTTCTCCTCTCAGCTGGGATTCTCCTGGGGTGACGATCTGCAAGCACTTGCAGGGAGACAGATGCCTGCTCGGCTACTAGCCTTGAACCTCAAGGACGCTTCCCAGGGAGAATTTTGGATGAAGACCTATACAAAGGGGTGAGGCAGCTGCTCAAACTCTTGAGTCATTGCTGCGTCATCTTTTATAGGTTGCCATCTCTAGTACAAGGCGAATACGAGGGTGTGTGAATGTATGTGTAGTTTATAAGAACAAAATCAGGGATATGTTTGCCAATAGCTTTATGAAGGGTGGATCAAAGTCAGGGAGTGAAGCCCATAGACTGAAGAGAAACATGAAATTCAGATTCATCATGGCCTGGCTTTTAGCCACACATCAAAGATGTTTGGTCTGTTGGCTTGGCTTAAGAACACACTTAAGTTATTGTATAATTTATTTCTCAGAGTGGGGATTTTAAATGTCGATGGACTAGAGACACTGTGAGTGAGACAAACAGTTTTCTTTTGGATATTCATCTGAAGGTAAATAATTCAAAAGTAAATTTAAATGTGTGGGAGAAACAGTCTACATCGCCTGAATACGCTTGCCTATCTCATTTTTGGTTGAGATTCTGAGATAATGTCTCAACGACACACATTTCAAAATGTGAGAATGGGACTCCTAACAGGAACTTGCAAAGGAGGTGGTCAAAATCCTGCTTTGTGGCCTTTAGCTGATCACCTACACAAGGCTGTCAAAGAAGTCGGAGAGTCTGAGAGAAGAACCTGGAGTCTGGAGAGCGGACTGGTTTGGGAAAACGTGGGCTTTGAGTTTCATTTTTCACCCAAGCTCCAGACCTCTCTTGCCCACTCCGTCACCTCCTAACCTAAAAATGATTCACTTTTTTCAAGGTAAGAGAGGAGGCTTTAAGGGGCTTATTTGCACAGCTGGCGCTATGAGCCCTTCGGTTAATAATGTATGCCTACAAAAAAAAAAAAAAAAATCTTCACAGCTGAGAGGCTGGCTGGACAAGCTGTGGCAGCTGAGGACAGGGTTATGTTTGGGTCTGGTATGCTCCCTCTGATGGTGGGTCAGACATTTCTGTTACCTGGAGGCCAGATGAAGGCCACATGTCAGAGCACCAGCTTGGGGTTGTCTTAGATCCTGACACCAGGGCTTCCAGGATGAGCAAGAAAATATCAACAGCGTGGGTTTGGAGGTGTGCCAGTAGATGCCAGGACTGAAGGAGGAATTCTAAGCTATAAGCAAGAAGATATATTTATGCTCATCAAGGAAATTACAGGTAAGGCACCCCCAGCTTGGAGATGCTGTCCAAAGAAGACACAAAGTATCCCACAACAGCATTGTCACTGAACACCAGCAAGAACCAAAGCTATGTCGCACAGATGCCCTTCAAGTGAGTTCTTTCCTGTCTCCTTATCTCTTCTCTCCTCTTTGGCTCAGGTCCTAGAGAAGTTAGAAGCCACAGCTGGGAGGGTGAGGTAATCAGAGCAGAGGTCCTTCCTCCTTTCACTTTGAAAAAAAGTTTGGAGTTTGACGTTACACAGGATGTTATATTTAATTACTGAAATAAAACTACCTTTAGGAGTGGAAGTGATTAGAGGGAACTAAGTGATCATGGAGTGAAGGGATGTCTTACGGGGTCTGTACAAGATTTTACCAGGAGCAAGGCAAGATTTCATCCACAGGCAAAGAATATCAGCAACACAAAATGGCCTCGACTAGCAGGGGAGAAAATAACAAGTTGGTTTCTGATTGTTCTTTGCCAATGTCACCTATTTCATATCTGGGTTACAGCTATAATTTGCAACAGCAAATTACAGGAATATAAAATATAGTTTTTTTGTTTTTGTTTTTGTTTTTTGGCCAATGTTACAAGATTAGACTCCTACAGGAACAGACACTTTAAACCACAGTCCTCTGCAAATTTTTCACAAATTTTTTTGCTTGTTTGTTTATTCTTTGATGACTTTAATTTTGATTTCCAAACTGAACAAATTCAGCCTAACAAAAGAAAACCACAGGCTAACTTTATTTACTGAAATAGATTCAAAAATTTGAATGAAAATGTTAGCCAACGAAACTTAGTGATGATCACAAGGAATAACACATCAGGACTAAATGATTATTTCAGAAATGAAAGCATGTTTCTATACTGTGAAACCTATTAGCATTTTTTCAGTTCATTAAAGAAAAAGGTAAAAATTACACGATTATCTTGCCAGGTACAGAAAAAGCAATTTATAACAATTCAACAGATACTCCTGGTAAAAACTAGGAAGAAACAGCCTCCTAAACTTAGATAAAAGGTATCTACTAAAACAGCAAACATCTTATGTAACAGTGAAACATTGGGAGCACATTAATTAAAATCGGGAGCTCTGTTATTACTCCTGATCGTACTACAGATACCCGCCAATGAAATATGACAAGAGGGAAATAGTGTACAAACATTGAAATTGAAGTGATAAAACCACAATCATTTGTAGTTGGTATGATTGTCTACCTAGAAAATCAAAGAAACTAAAAAAACTTTTAGAACTAATATGAGAATTCATTGAATTGCCTGAATATAAGATCAAACACTGAGATCACAAATTTACTGTTATCTAAGAGTAGCACATAAAGATGTTATTCATAAGAATAAAAAGACCAAAATGCCTAAGAATAAGGGCAGAACCTCAGAAACTCTGAAATGCCTAAGGATAAACCTCAGAGCCTGAGAAATGTTCAAGGAAAATTAGAACACTCTGTTGAAAAACATAAAAGAGGCGGTGAATACTGGGGAGATACACAGCATTTCTGGTTGGGAAGACAGAACTGCAAACTGGCAATTTCTTCCCAAGTTAATTTATAAATTCAATGTAATTCCAATCAAAATTTTTTTTTTAGAATTTTCTCCAAATAAAGCCATGCTATGATGGCAAACAAAACAAAACAAAACAAAACTTTCCATAGCAGTGTGGTTTTGTGTAGTTTTGTCATGGAAACAGAAGAACAAATAAATGGAATAGAATTGAGAATCCACAGAATCATGTGTCTTTGGTAATTAAGCATTTATAATTGGACTGTTTCGTAAATGATACATGGCCAATAATGTTTGAAAAAATTATTCTATACCTTATGCCATATATAAAAATAAATTCCATACGGTTTAAAGACATAAACTGGAAAAAACACCCTATAAATATAAGAAGAACATGCAGGACTTATTTTTTTCAATTTGATTGAAATATTAGGAAACAATATGAGCACAAGACAAATTTTCTGTTTGTTTGGTTGGTTTTGTTTTGTTTTGAGACAGGGTTTCACTATGTTGCCCAGACTGGCCGCAAGCAATTCTCCTGACTTAGCCTCCCAAAGCGCTGAGATTACAGGTATGAGCCACACATTTCCTATTTCTCAATGCGTGATTTCATCCTGGAGAAGCACTAGGGGAATGCAGAAAACGATCTGCTAAGCCACACTACATGGGAATACGAAAGGCACGCACGTGCACACCCCTCAACGTCTATCGAATTCTTCAAAACACCGTGTTATAAGCCACACCCATCCACACCTGCGGTTACAGCTTTCTGTCAGATTTCAGACAACCCTGTCCCCACCACCCCGCCATAAATTACAAGCTGCTGCCCTTTCAAGCCCGCATCCATGGGCAGGCTCCAGGTCTTCTTCAAGGTCAAGTGCCACGTTTATTATCAAACGTATGCACCATTTTTACCATTTGACCATTCGAAATGTGTGAAACTGTGCCATCATTTTTGTTAGGTTTTTCATCTTTTTAAACTGATTTTCTAAAATATACACATTTGTTTTACATTTTAATAATCTTTGAGTGGGGAAGATTTTCCTAATTAAGACACAGAACACGTTACTATAAAGATATAGAGTTTAAAATTTTAAACTTGTCCATAAGCAAAGATAAAATATAAGTAATATGAGAAAAACAATAATGGCAAAATAAACAGAAGATCAATTTCTATAATATGTAAAACACTCTCTAGTCACTAAAAGGAATGACCCAATAGAAAAATGAACAACGATAAGGAAAAATCGATTCACAGTCCATTGGAATGTGAAAAATTAGGAAGCTAACTTAACCAAAAAACGCAAATTAAAATAATAAGATTGAGCATTTTTCATCCATTGGGCTAGCAAAAATAATATGAACATTTATTAATAATGTATTAATATAATATGAACATAAAAAGTGAACATTTGTCACACATTATTGATGGGAATATGAAGTAGCAAATAATGTTTGAAGAGATTTGGCAATTTTCACCTGAATTTAAAATAGTAATTTCCTTTAACCTAGGTTTTCTATCTATCACACATTTATATATATGCACAAAAAATATAAAAATTATTTATTTGTCAGAATAAATAAATTGAAAATAACCTGTTATGTCCATCATTAGAAACTGGTAATATAAGGATTCTATGAAACCAATAAAAAGAATCAAGTAGATCTGTATGTACTGAAATGAAAGGAACTCTAAGATGTAACATTAAGTTAAAAAGTTGTTTCAGAGTTTCAGTATAATATGTGTAGTATGAATCTATGTTTGTAAGCATAAATAGACATCTGAATCTGTATCTGTAGCTATAAATCTGTATTTATTCACATAAATGCATAAAGTTCTGGAAGGATACTCTGGTTGCCTAAGAGAGTGGTCTTATTTTAAGAGGATGAAATGGGTAATTTTGTCTCTTATATCTAATTCTTTAAAATTTGAATTTTTTAAAAGAGCATGATTCTTGTATTACTTTTGTAATTTTAAATGTTGTTACTCTGCTTTGCCTTGTAAGGACTGGACAGGAAAAGTACTGGGCTTTCAATAACTCTCAATTTTACTGCAAGGGAAGTGGGGTTTTTAGCAGCCCTAATGGATATCCATATGCCTGGGGCTCACGTCCTGGAGGCTCACATTCAACCTCTGGTCTTTCAAAACAGCTGCAAAGACAGCTGATGAATCTGGGTCACAAGCTCATAGTCAAGTAGAGAATTAGAAAGTGATTTAGTAATTCAGAATTTAGAACTATTGTATAGAATACAGAGTTGTAGAGATTCAGAAATAAATAGTTTTATCCAATGTTAGAACAACATCAGAAACTATTATCTATGGAAAGACCCAATAACGACAAGAACTGTGAATAAAGCAAGAATTATGAAACTATTGTCCACGGAAAGAGCCAATAACTACAAGAATTGTGAATAAAGCAAGAATCTTAGAAACTCAGAGTTGCATAGAAATACAGAGCCACTTTTTAAAAACTGTTCATTTATTTCCTATTGACATTGAAAGTTCTATGCCTTTGATTTTTCAAATGCCAAAAATGTGGGTCCCCTAATTGATGGATCAATGGCAATATTTATTTCAATATGTGCACTGTATTTAAAACATGTACACATGTGCATAATACACATTTGGTTAGAGATAGAGATGAAAGTTGATAGATAAATAGACAGATGGAGAAAAAAATAGATTTCTGTCACGTGACCAGAAACGGAAGCACGCGGACACGTTGCAGGGTGGGTAGGGGAGGGTTTATTGGGCAAAAGGAAAGAAGGAAAGATGGATGCTCAGCAAAGCGAGAGAGTCGTGCGGCAGGACTCCCACCTCACAGGTTGAATCCCAGGTCATCACCTAGGAACGGAAGGGGCCGGACTCCTCCCTCCTGCAAACGCCCTGAACTTCCCGAGGCTCCACCCTGTCCTCCCAGTGCACTGGTGGGCGTTATTCAGAGGTAATCAGTCCGAAAAGCACGAGCTTCATCCCGGGACGCGCAGTCCAGTTTTTCAGCCTTCGGGCTGTTTCAGGCTTCAAGGAGGGGTTTCACCTGGGAGCCCTGGGTGTCTGCTGTCTCTATCACAGATACATAGATACACTGAAGCATAGCTCATCTGAAATTTTTCAGCTGCTGCTTACTTTGCTTTCCTGTATCTTAAAATATGAAATTGAGTTCTACTTGTAAAACTTTTTAAATAAAGAAAAATTACGCAATAAATAAATAAATAAATAAAAAGAAATACAGAGCCATCTCTTTTGATGTTTCCATTTCACAGGTGAAGAAAATGAGCTGATGGACTTTTTGTGACTTTCCACAGGACTCCTGAATCCTAGTGCTCATTTAACTGTAATATCCCCAAAGCTGTTGTTGCATGAACTTATAAGGGAAACCACACTTTTAGGAAAAATAATTCTATTAAAATAATAAAAGAAAGAATATGCTTAAGCAAGAAAAAAACGACAGACATGATCAGAATTTTCCATTTTATTCTTCTTCAACTTGGCCTCACCAAAGTATAAGAAAAGATTTCATTGGCGATGAGGAAAGTTGAAGACAATAGCAGGAAGGCCATAACAATGAACAAATCCTAAATGTAAATATTTCCATAATGAAGTGCCATAAAATAACTGTGAGAGAAGGTTAAGCATGTGATTATGGTTAGTGAGAAAAGAAAGAACTGATTCTACCCAGAAAAAATGAGAAGAATCCCAGAGACAAATCAGAAAGTGGATAGGCTAGGTAAACTTATTTCATAGTGAATCTTTGATTTTTCAGGTTCAAAATTTTATTTATTTATTTATTTATTTATTTATTTATTTTTTGAGACAGAGTCTTTCTCTGTCACAGCCTGGGGTGCAGTGACACGATTTCTGCTCACTGCAACCTCCGCTTCCTGGGTTCAAGCAATTCTCCTGCCTCAGCCTCCCGAGTAGCTGGGATTACAGGCATGCTACCACACCCAGCTAGTTTCTGTTATTAATAGAGACAGGGTTTCACCATGTTAGCTAGAATGGTCTCGATCTCTTGACCTTGTGATCCAACCTCTGCCTCAGCCTCCCAAAGTGCTGGAATTATAGGCATGAGCCACTGCGCCTGGCTCAAATTTGACTTTAAAAACTATGCAATGCATTTTAAAAAATGAAAGAAAAGAAAGTGGTAAAGCTGGCTGTGCAGGGGATTATGCCTTACGCATTTTCAGCTGCTGCATAAAAGTTTTATTATAAAACCGAGCATCTATGCTGTGAATGCAGAATATTTTTGTTTATTATGAATAATAAAACCTCATAGTATATACAAAATTTAGTTTAGCATATACTTTTAATGGACTTCATTATCATATCTTTCCTAATGCTTCAGAAGGAATAATGTTGGCCAGGTGAGGTGGCTCATGTCTATAATCCCAGCACTTTGGGAGGCGAAGATGGGTGGATAACGAGGTCGGGAGATTTGAGACCATTCTGGCCAACATGGAGAAACCCTGTCTCTCCTAAAAATACAAAAAAATTAACTGGATGTGATGGCACGCACCTGTAGTCCCAGCTACTCGGGAGGCTGAGGCAGGAGAATTGTTTGGACTCGGGAGGTGGAGGTCGCAGTGAGCCAAGATTGGGCTACTACACTCCAGCCTGACCACAGAGCAAGATGATGTCTCAAAAACAAAACAAAACAAAACAAAACAAACAAACAAACAACAACAAAAAAAACGGAATAATGCTAAGTACTTGCATTTTACTTTGTGATTTTCCTGAATCTCAATTTTTCCTTTCAGGATCTGTCTGCACTCCATTCACTGGAAAGTGAATGTTTCTAAAGTTTAGAAACATTCCAAAGTTTGCAGTACACATACCAATCACCAATAAAATATGAGTTGGCCACTTTTCCTGTAAGGGCTGGAGAGTAAATGTTTTAAGCTTTGTGAGCCCTGAGGTCTTTCACAACTCCTCAGTCTGCCTCTTAGCACAAGAGCAGCCTCAGACACCATGTAAAGAAATAAACTTGCTGGTTTCCTGCTACATTTTTTTTTAAATAAATTTAGATTTAAATTTTACTTTAAGTTCTGGGATACATGTGCAGATCTTGCAGGACTGTTACATAGATATACACATGCCATGGTGGTTTGCTGCATCCATCCCCCACTAAGGTGACACTACATTAGGTATTTCTCCCAATTATCTCTCCCCAATCTCCCCACCCCTGCCATCCCTCCCCTAGCCTCCCACCAACCAACAGACCTCAGTGTGTGATGCTCCCCTCCCTGTGTCCATGTGTTCTCATTGTTCAACATCCATTTATGAGTGAGAACATGCGGTGTTTGGTTTTCTGTTCTTGTGTCAGTTTGCTGAGAATGATGGTTTCCAGATTCATCCATGTCCCTGCAGAGGACATGAACTCATCCTTTTTTATGGCTGCATAGGATTCCATGGTATATATGTGCCACATTTTCTTTATCATTGATGGGCATTTGGGTTGGTTCCAAGTCTTTGCTATTGTGAACAATGCTGCAATGAACAAACGTGTGCATGTGTCTTTATAATTGATTTATAATCCTTTGGGTATATACCCAGTAATGGGGTTGCTGGATCAAATGGTATTTCTATTTCTAGATCCTTGAGGAATTGCCACACTGTCTTCCACAATGGTTGAACTAGTTTACACTCCCACCAACAGTGCAAAAGTGTTCCTATTTCTCCACATTTTCTCCAGCATCTGTCGTCTCCAGAGTTTTTTTTAATGATCGCCATTCTAACTGGTGTGATATGATATCTCAATGTGGTTTTGATTTGCATTTCTCTAATGACCAGTGATGATGAGCATTTTTTCATATGTTTGTTGGCCACATAAATGTCTTCTTTTGAAAAATGTCTGTTCATATCTGTCACCCACTTTTTGATGGGGCTATTTCTTTTTTTCTTGTTTTAGTTCTTTGTAGATTCTGGATATTAGCCCTCAGTCAGATGGGTAGCTTGGAAAAAAATTTGCCCATTCTGTTTATTGGTGGTTCATGCTAATGATTGTTTCTTTTGCTGTGCAGAAACTCTACACCCATCAAACTACCGTTGACCTTCTTCACAGAACTGGAAAAAACCACCTTAAGCTTCATATGGAACCAAAAAAGAGCCCACATAGCCAAGACAATCCTAAGCAAAAAGAACAAAGTTGGAGGCACCACAATACCTGACTTCAAACTATACTACAAGGCTGAAGTAATCAAAATAGCATGGTACTGGTACCAAAGCGGAGATATAGACCAATGGAATAGAACAGAGGCCTCAGAAGTAATGCCACACATCTACAACCATCTGATCTTTGACAAACTTGACAAAAACAAGCAATGGGGAAAGGATTCCCTGTTTAATAAATGGTGTTGGGAAAATTAGCTAGCCACGTGCAGAAAGCTGAAACTGGACCCCTTCCTTACACCATATACAAAAATTAACTCCAGATGGATTAACAATTTAAACATAAGAACGAACACCATAAAAACTCTAGAAGAAAACATAGGCAATACCATTCAGGACATAGGCATAGGCAAGGACTTCATGACTAAAACACCAAAAGCATTGGCAACAAAAGCCAAAATAGACAAATGGGATCTAATTAAACTTAAGAGCTCCTGCTACCTTTTATTTGGGGAAACTTACATTTCATATAATTTCCAGATATCATGCAATATTCTTCTTCTTGTAACTTTTCTTCTCAATCATCTAAAAATGTAGAAGCTAAGCTGGGCATGGCGACTCATGCCTGTAATCCCAGCACTTTGGGAGGCTGAGATGGGTGGATCACCTGAGGTCAGGAGTTCAAGACCAGCCTGGCCAACATGATGAAACACCATCTCTACTAAACATACAAAAATTAGCCAGGTGTGGTGGTGTATGCCTGTAATCCCAGCTACTCAGAAGGCTGAGAACAGCAGAATCACTTGAATCTCAGAGGCAAGGTTGCAGTGAGCCAAGATTATGCCACAGCTCCAGCCTGGGTGACAGAACAAGATTCTGTCTCAATCCATCCATCAATCAATCAATAAAAATACAAATAAAAACAAAAATGTAAAAGCCACTCTTAGATTGCTGGTTGTACAAAATTAGATAGTGGGCTGGATTTAGCTTACGGGCAGAAGTTTGCTAAGCCCTAACCTAAAACCTTAGAAAGAAGGCAGGGAAAAAAATGAGTGTGTGTTTATATTGAAACTGCTTTAGTTTTTTTTCTTTGAAGGATCAAGAGGGAGATTTTTTGCATTGCTATAATGATAGCAGTAATAGTAGTCAATATTGTATTTCTCTTTTCATTTTATTTTTTGAGACAGAGTCTCGCTCTGTCGCCCAGGCTGGAGTGCAGTGGCTTGATCTTGGCCCCCTGCAACCTCCACCTCCCAGGTTCAAACAACTCTGTTGCCTTAGCCTCCCGAGTAGCTGGGACTACAGGTTCGTGCCACCATGCCCAGGTAATTTTTTTTTTAATGTATTTTTTTAATTGCATTTTAGGTTTTGGGGTACATGTGAAGAACATGCAAGACTGTTGCATAGGTACACACATGGCAGTGTGGTTTTCTGCCTTCCGTCCCCTCGCCTGTTATCTGTCATTTCTCCCCATGCTATCTCTTCCCACCTCCCCACCCCCCGTCCCTCCCATATTTCCCCCCAACAGACCCCAGTGTGTAGTGCTCCCCTCCCTGTGTCCATGTGTTCTCATTGATCAACACCCGCCTATGAGTGAGAATATGCGGTGTTTGATTTTCCACTCTTGTGTCAGTTTGCTGAGAATGATGGTTTCCAGGTTCATCCATGTCCCTACAAAGGACGTGAACTCATCGTTTTTGATGGCTGTGTAATATTCCATGGTGTATATGTACCACATTTTCCCTATCCAGTCTATCATCGTTGGGCATTTGGGTTGGTTCCAGGTCTTTGCTATAGTGAACAGTGCTACAATGAACATTCATGTGCATGTGTCTTTATAGTAGAATGATTTATAATCCTTTGGATATATACCCAGTAATGGGATTGCTGGGTCAAATGGGATTTCTATTTTTAGGTCATTGAGGAATCGCCACACTGTCTCACAATGGTTGAATTAATTTACATTCCCACCAACAGTGTAAAAGTGTTCCTACTTCTCCACATCCTCTCCAGCATCTGTTGTTTCCAGATTTTTTAATGATCGCCATTCTAACTGGTGTGAGATGGTATCTCAATGTGGTTTTGATTTGCATTTCTCTGATGACCAGTGATGATGAGCATTTTTTCATATGTTTGTTGGCCTCCTGTATGTCTTCTTTTGTAAAGTATCTGTTCATATCCTTCGCCCATTTTTGAATGGGCTTGTTTGTTTTTTTCTTGTAGATCTGTTTTAGTTCTTTGTAGATTCTGGATATCAGCCCCTTGTCAGATGGGTAGACTGCAAAATTTTTTTCCCATTCTGTTGGTTGCCGATTCACTCTACTGACTGTTTCTTTTGCTGTGCAGAAGCTGTGGAGTTTGATTAGGTCCCATTTGTCTATTTTGGCTTTTGTTGCCATTGCTTTTGGTGTTTTGGTCATGAAGTTCTTGCCTATGCCTATGTCCTGAATGGTTTTGCCTAGATTTTCTTCTAGGGTTTTTATGGTATTAGGTCTGATGTTTAAGTCTTTAATCCATCTGGAGTTAATTTTGGTGTAAGTGTCAGGAAGGGGTCCTGTTTCTGCTTTCTGCACATGGCTAGCCAGTTTTCCCAACACCATTTATTAAACAGGGAGTCCTTTCCCCATTGCTTGTTTTTGTCAGGTTTGTCGAAGATCAGATGGTTGTGGGTATGTTGTATTTCCTCTGAGGCCTCTGTTCTGTTCCATTGGTCTATATCTCTGTTTTGGTACCAGTACCATGCTGTTTTGATTACTGTAGCATTGTAGTATAGTTTGAAGTCCAGTAGTGTGATGCCTCCTGCTTTGTTCTTTTTGCTTAGAATTGACTTGGCTATGTGGGCTCTCTTTTGGTTCCATATGAAGTTTAAGGTGTTTTTTTTCCAGTTCTATGAAGAAGGTCATTGGTAGCTTGATGGGAATAGTGTTGAATATGTAAATTACTTTGGGCAGTATGGCCATTTTCACGATGTTGATTCTTCCTAACCATGAACAGGGAATGTTTCTCCATCTGTTTGTGTCCTCTCTTATTTCGTTGAGCAGTGGCTTGTAGTTCTCCTTGAAGAGGTCCTTTACGTTCCTTGTTAGTTGTATTCCTAGGTATTTTATTCTCTTTGTAGCAATTGTGAATGGCAGTTCGTTCTTGATTTGGCTCTCTTTAGGTCTGTTACTGGTATATAGGAATGTTTGTGATTTTTGCACGTTGATTTTGTATCCTGAGACTTTTCTGAAGTTGTTTATCAGTTTCAGGAGATTTTGGGCTGAGATGATGGGGTCTTCCAGATATACAATCATGTCATCTGCAAAGAGAGACAATTTGATTTCCTCCTTTCCAATTTGAATACCCTTTATTTCTTTCTCTTGCCTGATTGCTCTGGCTAGAACTTCCAGTACTATATTGAATAGGAGTGGTGAGAGAGGGCATCCTTGTCTAGTGCCAGATTTCAAAGGGAATGCTTCCAGTTTTTGCCCGTTCAGTATGATATTGGCTGATGGTTTGTCATAAATAGCTTTTATTGTTTTGAGATACGTTCCATCAATACCTAGTTTATTGAGAGTTTTTAGCATAAAGGGCTGTTGAATTTTGTCAAAGGCCTTCTCTGCATCAATTGAGATAATCATGTGGTTTTTGTCTTTGGTTCTGTTTATGTGGTGAATTACGTTTATGGACTTGCATTGAACCAGCCTTGCATTCCCGGGATGAATCCTACTTGATCATGGTGGATGAGCTTTTTCATGTGCTGTTGCAACCGGTTTGCCAGTATTTTATTGAAGATTTTTGCATCTATGTTCATCATGGATATTGGCCTGAAATTTTCTTTTCTTGTTGAGTCTCTGCCGGGTTTTGGTATCAGGATGATGTTTGTCTGATAAAATGATTTGGGAAGGATTCCCTCTTTTTGGATTGTCTGGAATAGTTTCAGAAGGAATTGTATCAGCTCCTCTTTGTATGTCTGGTAGAATTCGGCTATGAAGCCATCTGGACCTGGGCTTTTTTTGGGTGGTAGGTTCTTTATTGCTGCCTCGACTTCAGACCTTGTTATTGGTCTATTCAGGGTTTCGGCTTCTTCCGGGTTTAGGCTTGGGAGGATGCAGGTGTCCAGGAATTTATCAATTTCTTTCAGGTTTACTAGTTTATGTGCATAGAGTTGTTTGTAATAATCTCTGATGATGGTTTGGATTTCTGTGGAATCTGTGGTGATATCCCCTTTATCGTTTTTTATTGCATCCATTTGGTTATTCTCTCTTTTCTTTTTTATTAATCTGGCTAGTGGTCTGTCTATTTTGTTGATCCTTTTGAAAAACCAGCTCCTGGATTTATTGATTTTTTGAAGAGTTTTTTTGTGTCTCTATTTCCTTCAGTTCTGCTCTGATCTTAGTTATTTCCTGTCTTCTGCTAGGTTTTGAGTTTTTTTGATCTTGCTCCTCTAGCTCTTTCAATTTTGATGATAGGGTGTCAATTTTAGATCTTTCCTTTCTTCTCATGTGGGCACTCATTGCTATATATTTTCCTCTAGAGACTGCTTTAAATGTGTCCCAGAGGTTCTGGTATGTTGTGTCTTTGTTCTCGTTGGTTTTGAAGAACATCTTTATTTCTGCCTTCATTTCATTGTCAACATTCAAGAGCAAGTTGTTCAGCTTCCATGAAGCTGTGTGGTTCTGAGTTAGTTTCTGCATCCTGAGTTCTAACTCGATTGCACTGTGGTCTGAGAGACTGTTTGTTATGATTTCCATTCTTTTGCATTTGCTGAGGAGTGATTTATTGCCAATTATGTGGTCAATTTTAGAGTAGGTGTGATGTGGTGCTGAGAAGAATGTATATTCTGTGGATTTGGGGTGGAGAGTTCTGTAAATGTCTATTAGGTTTGCTTGTTCCAGGTCTGAGTTCAGGTCCTGGATATCCTTGTTGATTTTCTGTCTGGATGTTCTGTCTAATATTGACAATGGGGTGTTAAAGTCTCCCAGTATTATTGTGGGGGAGTCTAAGTCTCTTTGTAAGTCATTAAGAACTTGCCTTATGTATCTGGGTGCCCTTGTATTGGATGCATATATATTTAGGATCGTTAGCTCTTCTTGTTGCAGTGATCCTTTTACCATTATGTAATGTCCTTCTTTGTCTCTTTTGATCTTTGTTGCTTTAAAGTCTATTTTATCAGAGATGAGAATTGCATCTCCTGCTTTTTTCTGCTCTCCATTTGCTTGGTAGATCTTCCTCCATCCCTTTATTTTGAGACATTGTGTATCTTTGCATGTAAGATGGGTTTCCTGGATACAGCACACTGATGGGTTTTGGCTTTTTATCCAATTTGCCAGTCTGTGTCTTTTGATTGGGGCATTTAGTCCATTGACATTTAGGGATAGTATTGTTATGTGTGAATTTGATACTGTCATTTTGATGCTACCTGGCTGTTTTGTTGGTTAGTTGATGCAGATTCTTGATTGTGTTGATGCTCTTTTACCATTTGGTGTGTTTTTGGAGTGGCTGGTACTGGTTGTTCCTTTATATGTGTAGAGCCTCTTTCAGGAGTTCTTGTAGAGCAGGTTTGGTGGTGATGAAATCTCTGAGTACTTGCTTGTTCGCAAAGGATTTTGTTTTTCCTTCACTTATGAAGCTTAGTTTGGCTGTATAGGAGATTCTGGATTGAAAGTTCTTTTCTTTAAGGATGTTGAATAGTGGCCCCCAATCTCTTCTGGCTTGTAGGGTTTCTGCTGAGAGATCTGCTGTGAGTCTAATGGGCTTCCCTTTGTGGGTAACCCGACCTTTCTCTCTGGCTGCCCTTAGCATTTTCTCTTTCATTTCAACCCTGGTGAATCTGACGATTATGTGCCTTGGGGTTGCTCTTCTTGAGGAATATCTTTGTGGTGTTCTCTGTATTTCCTGTATTTGAATATTGGCCTGCCTTGCTAGGTTGGGGAAGTTTTCCTGGATAATATCCTGAAGAGTGTTTTCCAGCTTGGATTCATTCTCTTCATCACATTCAGGTACACCTATCAAATGTAGATTAGGTCTTTTCACATAGTCCCACATTTCTTGAAGATTTTGTTCATTCCTTTTTGTGCTTTTTTCTCTGTTCTTGCCTTCTCTTTTTATTTCATTGAGTTGATCTTTGACCTCTGATATCCTTTCTTCTGCTTGGTCAATTCGGCTGTTGAAGCTGTGCATGCTTCACGAAGTTCTCGTGTTGTGTTTTTCAGCTCCATCAATTCAGTTATATTCCTCTCTATGCTGTCCATTCTCGTTAGCATTTTGTCCAATCTTTTTTCAAGGTTCCTAGTTTCTTTGCATTGGGTTAGAACATGTTCTTTTAGCTCACTGTAGTTTCTTACTACCCACCTTCTGAAGTCTGATTCTGTCATTTCATCACCCTCCTTCTCCATCCAGTCTGGTTCCCTTGCTGGTGAGGAGTTGTGATCCCTTTTAGGAGGAGAGGTGTTCTGGTTTCAGGAGTTTTCATCCTTTTTGCACTGGTTTCTTCCCATTTTTGTGGGTTTATCCATCTGTTGTCTTTGTAGTTACCGTCTTTCAGATTGGGTCTCTGAGTGAGCTTCTAGTTCATGAATGCTCAAGTTACTTCTTCTTCTTCTTCTTCTTTTTTTTTTTTTTAACCTTTCCTTCTAACAATCTGGCCCCTCTGCTGTAGGACTGCTGAGGTCCTCTCCGGGCCTTGCTTGCCTGGGGATCACCTGCAGCAGCTGCAGAACAGTAAGTGTTGCTACCAGTTTCCTCTTCCACTGTCTTTGTCCCAGAAGGATGCTCGCCAGCTGTCAGTCCGTTCTCTCCTTTATGAGGTGAGTCTTTGGATCTATGGGGGTCAGGGAGCTACTTGAGGAGACAGTCTATCTTTTATTGGGGCTTAAGTCCTGAGCTGTGAGCTCCGTTGTTCGTTCAGAGCTGCTGGGCAGGTGCGTTTAGGTCTGCTGCAGCTGAACTCATAAAGCACTTTTTGTTCCCAGGTGCTCTGTCCCGGGGAGTTAGGGCTTTATGAGTTTCCGTTGTGCTATTGCCTTTTTTGATTTTTCTTTCAGGTCTGCCCCACCCAGCTATCAGCCCACCTGGCCACTTGCGGCCCACAGAGGCTTTGCTGAGCTGCTGTGAGCTCCGCCCAGCTGCCCTGAGCTCTTCCCTGCAGTCCTGTTTATATGAGCATAGTTAGAACTGTCTCGGCAACAGTGGCCCCGCCTCTGTTATGGCGGACTCTCTCTGTTGTGGCAGGTTGCCTTGGCAACGGCGGGTTGTCTCCTTAGCGGTGGAGAGTCTCAGTAATGGTGGACGCCCCTCCCCCACCGAGCCAGACAGTCCTGGGTTCAGCTGTGCTTGCTTTGAAACGCTCAACTCAGAGGGTTTCCAATTACTGTTTTTGTTTTCGTTGTTGTTGAGGGTGAGGGGGTGGGACCAACCAAGCCTGATCACCTGGCTCCCTGATTCAGAGTCTTTTAAGTTGAACGACCCCGCGTTCCAGTCGCTTGTTGAAAAGGCATCGGGATCTCCCGTGCTGCGACTCACGGAGTCGGCTCGAACTGCGACGCCGGCTCCTGGCGGATTTTTTGCCTGGGAATCTCCTGGCCTGGCTCGCTATTTCAGATGAATGGGCAACTCTGCCATCTCAGGGATCCGATCGCCAGCTAAGAGGGCTCCTAGACCAGTGGCTTTTGTACGGCGGCAACAGGGCGTGGTCACAGCAGCCGCAACAGGGCGTGGTCACAGCAGCCGCACGGGCCAAATCAGCCCCGTGGGGGCCAAAGCAGCCGCACCTGCCGGGACTGCGGAGCTGGCGATCCCTCTGCCTGGGTAGCTCCTGGTCTGTGGCCAATAAAAATTCGTCTGGAAATGCAGCGTCCACTCACCCTCTGCACTTTCACTGGGAGCTGAAGTCCTGAGCTGTTCTTAGGTGGCCATCTTCCCAGCATTCCCCCAGGTAATGTTTTATATTTTTAGTAGAGATGGAGTTTCACTGTATTAGCCAAGATGGTCTCAATCTTTTGACCTTGTGATCCACTTGCCTTGGGACTCCCAAAGTGCTGAGATCACAGGCGTGAACCACTGCACCTGGCCCAATACTGTATTTCTACAGCACTTTCTTTCTGCCTGCTACTTTTCAAAGTACCTTTACCTTGACTGACTCCCTTAATTCTCACAATAAACCAGTGAGATAAGAAGCATTATTATTATGCCCATTTTACAGATAAGAAAACTGAAGCACAGAAACTTTAAATAATGTGCTCCAAATTCGCAGTGCTAGTAAAAACAGTAGGGCTGAGATGAGAAGTCAGGGAACCTAGTTCCAGCATGTGCACCGTTAACTGTAATGTTAGTTTCCAGCTTAATTTAGTCACACACCAAATGAAGCCTGCTGTTTGTCTTTCTGTTTGAATATTCTTTGCAAGGTCTAAATAATTTAGTGGGATGTTTTCATTGAGAAATCTGTCTGTGAAATAGTATCAGAAGTGAGAGATGGAAAAATGCTAAGTAACTTTTTTTCAAAAAGATACATATTAAAAAAAATTCTTGAATAACATAATTTTAGTAGGCAAATTGAAAATCACAGGAAGTCTTCCAAAACATTTCATGAAAGTGAAAGAAGTTTAATTTGTTTGATTAATTGATACTGGACTTAGTACAGACTTTAGGACTTTGTGTATTCTTTGAATTAAAAATGAAAAATGCTTTTGAAGTGGGGTTCATTGGGGGATGGTGTCACTATGGCTGTCCTTGGAGAACCCAGCAGGACCCTAAGCAGCAGGGTGTTTTACTTTCAATTTAACATGGAAATCACTAAGTAATCAAACAAAGACTGCAGCCCATAAGGAGAAAATTAGTTATCAAAGATCTCAAGTCTGTGAAGAATTTCTCAAATAAGTCACCAATTGTTTTAAGTTTTTAAAACAACTGTGTCTTATGTGTATGAGTGTATACTTCTTGGTAGGGGGTAACTCATTCATTTATGTGAGGAAGACAAGATGTACTTTATAAAAGCTAGTTGGTTCTACTAAATTCTGTCTGTACCACTTTTGAGTTGATTAATATTTGGCAAAAATCCATTCCTTCTCCAGCATCTAATTATTTCACTACAAATGATGATGATATTACCAAACTCACAGGCTGGCTGGAAAGATTAAATGAGATAGTGTATATGCATTGGAAATTGTGAAAGGATAATACATATATTAATCTCTTTTAATAATGCTATTGGAAAAGACAAATCTAGCTGTATCTCTCTGTTTAAAAGAACTTTATTACTACCTGCATCAGCAAAATTCAGATAAGATGTTCATTGTTTATTTTTTTCAGCAAGAGCTGGAAAGCAACTAATAGCATAGCTGCTATCAGAGATGGTTTCAGAGATCTGTGAGAATGCATATATTCATTTTAATTTAAACTGAGCATGCAGTGTCGGCTTCACCTCAGAAACGTCTTAGGGGATAGATTTTATTAAAATATTTGTTTTGTATTCTTTCTAATGAGAAGCATTTTCCCAGCTTTGATCTAAACTCTTATTTTTTAAGATAAAAACTCATCTGTTCAAGTGAAAAATGTGTGTGGTGGTATCTCTAGGAGGAGAGGCATGCTATTTGATAAAAACCTCGACACTTTTGGTAGTTCTTAGCCAGGTTCAACATTCAGGAAAAGATTGAAATTTTATCCTTCAGCTTTGTGTCCTCTAAAACTGCCAATGTTATTATTTTCAAGGGTAACCTTTATTTTTACTAGCCTATTTTGTTATTCTCTAAAATTAAATTATTGGCTTTCTTTAAAATTACCTTATTTTTAATGGGATAAAATTGTCTTTATTTGCAATTTCAAGATGAATGGATAGGCCAGGCTTGGTGGCTCATGCCTGTAATCCTAGCACTTTGGGATGCCAAGGTGGGTGGATTGCCTGAGCTCAAGAGTTCAAGACCAGCCTGGGCAACACGGTGAAACCCTGCCTCTACTAAAATACAAAAAATTAGCTGGGCGTGGCAGTGTGCACCTGTAATCTCAGCTACTCAGGAGGCTGAGTCAGGAGAATCACTTGAACCTGGGAGGTAGAGGTTGCAGTGAGCTGAGATCACACCATTGCACTTCAGCCTGGGTGACAGAGCAAGACTCCATCTCAAAAAAAAAAATTAAAAAAAAAAAAAGATGAACAGGGTAGACATGTGTCTTAGTCTGTTTTTTGTTGTTATTACTGAATACCTGAGACTGGATAATTTATAAAGAAATAATTTTATTTCTTACAGTTCTGGAGGCTAGGAAGTCCAAAGTCTAGGGGCTACATCTGGTGAGGACCTTCTTGCTGTTGGGGACTTTCTGCAGAGTCCTGAGGTGGTGCTGGGAATTGCATGGCAAGGAGGCTCATGAGGGATGGCCAAACTGATTTTTATAACAGATCCACTCTATTATAAACTTCCTCCCTTGATAATAATCCATTAATCAATTAATCCATAAGTGTATTAATCCACTCATGAAGGCAAAGCCCTCATGACTCAGTCACCTTTTAAAGGCCCCGCTTGTTAAGACTGTTACATTAAGGATTAAGTTTCAGCTTGAGTGTTGGAAGGGACAAATGTTCAAACCATAGTGGAATAAGATTGGGACTGTGTGTTATCTGGAAGTAAAGCTCTTTGGGGGAAAGGTCATGCTGAGTGATTTCTGTTAGATGTTAACACACACACAGCAAAAGAGAAATGCCATAGTGGAGCTTCTTTGCTGCAGACCCTCAGATGAGGTTGTTCTTGCTTGCTTTGGAGACAAAATATGAACATCTATCAATTATTCCAAAGATGACCAAGCAGTCACTGCAAATTGACGTGGAAGAATCAAATAGAATTTCATGTATGACTTTTGAGAGCAAACTAAGTGGTCCTTGGAGTAACCTGGTACAAGGATGATTTGGGTAAAAACAGCCTTGAACACCGGTAAAATCTCATTTTAATGAATTTGAGGGAGATAGAAATAGCTCTGTTACATTCCAATTATATTTAAATGGAACCTATTAAACGGAGCACAGAGGTGGTGTTATTTACTTGATTTAGTTTATCTAAATAAAGCAGGCATTTCATTTCTATGTCTTGGTTTTGCTTTCTTTCTTTCTTTCTTTCTTTCTTTCTTTTTTTTTTTTAAAAAAAAGCACTTTTTTTTCATCTCCCTCTTATTCTGTATCATGTTGAGGTACTTGCCTTGGAGATATTCCATCCCTGACCCCTAGTTCTGGTAATTTCGCTCTCTCATTCCTTTCCAGCCTTCTTTACTCTTCTGAGATGCTAATATAACAATACTGTAACAGTAGAAAGCACTAATTCTGAACCATAGCCGTGTTTTCATTAAGCAGTTTGGCTGCTATGTGGACAGGGACTTGTGAGCACATCTGTTCTACAGGATTTTTCATTTAATATAATTTTCTGAAACCACATTGGCAAAGCACCATTATTATAAGCCATCCCAAAGGACATGGAAATAATTTTACTGAACAGAACTCTATGTTAAAACGCTATTTATAATTGGGAGATTCTACTTGAATTTATTAGCTGTCCCCTCTCCCCATATATGAAAATCAACTCTGAGCTAGTGTTATTTAGATGAGGATTTTGGGCTTTGTCCTTACCTAGTTATGGGGCTGGGCCTCCTGGAGTTGCTTGCCTGTTTCCTCTGACTCATTTGACACATAATGGTAAGGTTGTTGGCCCTGGTTAGGAAGACAGTTTGTGGAAGAACAAGCATTATTTATGCCAAATTAACTGGCCCTACCGAAATTGTACCCATTAATCTCATTTAATAAGATTATGATCAACTGAGATTACAAAATGCAAGAGCAGGAATGATATCAGCTCAATATTTTTTCTATCAGTTTGTTTATTTATTCATTTTTATTTATTTTTGAGATGCAGTCTCGCTCTATCACCCAGGCTGGAGTGCAGTGGCGTGATCTCAGCTCACTGTAGCCTCTATCTCCTGTGTTTCAGAGATTTTCCTACCTCAGCCTCCCGAGTAGCTGGGATTACAGGTGTCTACCACCATGCCTGGCTAATTTTTTGTGTTTTTAGTAGAGATGGGGTTTCACTATGTTGGCCAGGCTGGTCTTGATGTCTTAATTTTAAGTGATTAGCCTGCCTTGGCCTCCCCAAGTGTTGGGATTACAGGTGTGAGCCACTGCGCCTGGCCTCAATTAGTTTATTTGATTGGAGGGGTGAGTGTTATTAATTCCTTGGATCGTATCTCTTGTTTCCTTTCCAAACTCTTTAAAAGTGTATCTTAGACTGAGGACACTGCAAAGCTGTGTCTCTGACCCTTGCTTCCAGGTGAGAGACATGAAATGGGGACTGCAGTGTTTCATGTCTGCCTGTAACTGGCTTCAGAAGGTTTTCTCATGAAAAGAAAGCTGGCTGTAGGTGAGCAGTCCCTGAGGTCTTTAGAATGGATTTTAGGCATGCTAGCTTGATCAGTGGCTCTCATTTGGGGGCAATTCTATCTCCCCGCTCCCTTCCAGGGCAATCTGGCAATGTCTGGAGACAATTCTGGCTGCTAGAACTTGGGGGTAGTGGTATACCCTGCAGGTCAAGATCAGGGACGCTGCTAAACACCCAACAACACACAGGACAGCACTCCACAAAGAGGAATAATTTGACCCGAAATCTAAGTAGAGCTGATGTTGAGAAACCATGAGATTTAGGAAAGAAGCTTGTTTGAACCTTAATAGTCCAAAGGCTGAAGATTTATGCCACTCCACTCTACAGATTTTAATGCAGCTGTTCAAGAGTGATACATAGATCTATATTTGTGGAGCTGCTTATGATGTATTAAGTGAATAAAAGCAACTCTCCAAGTGATGATAAAAATAAACAAATATTTTTATTTATAGCAAACCTTTATTGAGAAATGACTGTTGGTCAGGCATTGCACTAAATGCTGTAGTTGTATCATCCAACGTCATTCTTCCAACTGTATGAAGTAAGCATTAATACTGGTTCCATTTTATAAATGAGGACACTGTGGCATCAAAAAGCTAGACAAAGTTGCTGAAAATCACATAGCTGGTAAGTTCTTAGAGTTTCTTTCTTTCTTTTCCCCCTCCCTCCCTCCCTCCCTCCCTCCCTTCCTTCCTTCCTTCCTTCGTCTCTCTTCTTTCTCTCTCCCCCTTCCTCCCTTCCTCCTTTCTTTTTCTTTCTTTCCTCTCCCTCCCTCCTTTCTTTCTTTTCCTCCCTCCCTCCTTTCTTTCTTTTCCTCCCTCCCTCCTTCCTTCCTTCCTTCTTTTCTTCTTCTTCTTTTTTTTTTTCTGAGACAGAGTCTTGCTCTGTCACCCAGGCTGGAGCGCAGTGGCACAATCTTGGCTCACTGCAACCTCCACCTCTCAGGGTTCATGCAATTCTCTTGCCTCAGCCTCCCGAGTTGCTGGGATTACAAGTACATGCCACGACGCCTGGCTAATTTTTGTATTTTTAGTAGAGATGGGGTTTCACCATATTGACCATGCCCATGCTGGGCTTGAACTCCTGATCTCATGATCCACCCACCTTGGCCTCCCAAAGTGCTGGGATGACAGGCATGAGCCACAGCGCATGGCCAGGTCTCAGAGTTTCTATCCCTTGTCACCATTTCATGCATATGCACAGAAACCATGATGTGATATTGGAGATTTTGTAAAAAGCAATCATCTCCCCCAGCCTTTCTCTGACATCAGTTCCATTTTTTGGAGAAAACTCCTCTGAATCTTTTTGTTTTTGGTTGTTCTATGTCTTAACTCCACAACTCAAAAAATTGCTTGATTAAAATAAATTAAGTACCATTTATTGATTTCCCACTATGACAAAGGTTTGACTCACACTCACACTACTACGATACCCTCTGAACACCTTCCCCTCCTCTTGTTTTTCGTGTTTTTGAAAATTTCTGTTGATCATCAATGTAACTTTAAATAATAAAATAGCCATTTTTTCATTCCATACATTTTTTATCACAGTTTCCCTTTTCACACATTCTCTGTCTTAATACCTCTGACTTTCTTCTCTTTGGTTCCCTCCTCTTTTCTCACTGTTGCCAGACTCTTTAACATTTATGTGGTTCTGCAAACATCGGCAAGTCTTCTGAGGCTGTCCGGGAGTTAATGTGGAGAGCTGAGAACTGCTAGCTGTTGTTTACATAGCTGTGGTGATGGGTTATTCTTGGATCGTGAAGGGGCTAGGATTACATTTCCTTTACTCCAGGCCTGAAGTCTGCAGCCCTGAGCTCAGGTGGACAATGAGGGTAGAAGTGCCAGTAGATTCTGTTTTTCTGAATAAAGACTATGGGATGTAGAAAAATTCCTTTTTAAAGTTTCCTTTCTTGTTAAAGAGTAAGTGTGCTAATACCTTTGTGAAGCCCTATCCTATGTGGCTGTTAGCTATGCCGTGCCTACAGGCATGTAGCACATTCTATGTCCTTGTGCTTTAACCAGGATATCTGTGCTGGAGGTGCTCACAGACATGTCCCTGCTCTCCATTGCTTTTACCTGTTTAGAAAAGGTTTAAGCTGTTAGCCAATCGGGTTTTAGTTAGATGGTGAGGTCTGGCTCCCATCAATGGAGATCAGACACAGCAGTAAAGACAGCCCCTAAATGCATAAGAAATACCTTTTTCTGTTTTCCTTTGTTCTTTGTACTCTGGTGGCAGGATGGCTAGTGAGAGTACCCTTCCTGCAGTCCAGGGAGTAAAAATTGTGTTGCTAAAAGATCCTTTGTCTCAGTGCTCATTTTTCTTTATGGCACTGAGCATCTATTTCCAACAAAGACCATTAGCGGATCCCCCATTTCCAGCCCATTTCTTACTCCTGTTCACTCTGCCTAGCATCTCCCCTGGATTCTAAAGAAACTTCTCCAGTCACTTCTCTAGTTGCTGCACAAACTTAGTGCTTTTGAAAATTCCATCAGAATATGCAACTCTACTGCATTTTATTTCTTTTTGTGAGTAGTTTGTTTTATGTGTCGACATTTAACTACTTAATTTAATGGATGACAAAGAGTGTATAAGACAGTCTAGACTGTACCCTCCCAGAAGGAAGTTTGGATGTGTTTTTTTTCCCCCTTTGATTTATGAGCCCAGTGTGGTCTCTTAGCACTTTGGAGATTCAGTTCCTGAGGGTCCCTTTGACCTTTGAAGACAGCCTCTGAGGAGAGCTGGCACCACACTTCTAAGGCTCCTGCTCTTGGCAACCATTAAATTAAAAGAATATTCCCTTAAGACAGCAACAGTGCTCTTCAGAACATTCCCAGGTGAAGGAACATTTGGCTGTACATGAGAAGCCTGTGAAGTAGAAGCTTTGAGCCCACTGTGCATCAATTTCATATTGAACCAGTTTTGCGTGGGCTAAGTGGGGGAAGTCACACCCAGAGGAGACTCCTTGGTAACCCTATCCCAAGTTTAATTCTCAAAAATAGACAAGGGGTCTGTGAATTTCTGTAAGGCTCTGGGGAAAGAGGCTTGAGCACTCATCTGTCCTGAAGAGGATGGCTGTAGAGGTAGGAGAGGATTTAAATGGGCTGGGTAGGTGTTTCTGTCCCTTCTCCACCCCTACTTCTCCGTAACCCCCTAGAATGATGCATGGGTTCTGTAAGATGCCTTACAGATACGTTTCAGACTCCCTGCCTATTTTTTAGAATTAAACTCACGAAATGATCACCTGAGGGGTCTCCTCTTAGTGGGATTTCCTCCGCTTCTCAGTCCTTGCCATGGGTTAGAGACTGGTTCAGTGTCAGATTGACACACATTGAACTCCTGGGCACAATTCTCCTGACATCAGCCACCCATGAATAAACTTGAGTGAATGAATCTATTTTGTATCCTGAAAACGTTCCGAAAAGTTTTCCAGTGTAGAGCAACGATTTCCTCCTTACAATGGGGAAACTGACTATGGCTCTCTCAAAACAGATCTTTAGGATAAAGTGGTGGTTTGCCTGCTAGTTTATTCGTCTTGATAACAAATAGAAAATGGTCTGCTCCGCTTCCTGCCTCTGCCAAAAAAAGAGAAACAACCAACCAAACAAAATCAAACACAATGGACTGGGCGAGGTGGTTCACGTCTATAATCCCAGCGCTTAGGGAGGCCAAGGCGGGTGGACGACAAGGTCAGGAGTTTGAGGCCAGCCTGGCCAACATGGTAAAACCCCGTCTCTACTAAAAATACAGAAATTAGCCCAACTCAGTGGAACATGTGTGCCTGTAATCCCAGCTACTCTGGAGGCTGAGGCAGGAGAATTGCTTGAGCCTGGGAGGTGAAGATTACATGCAGTGAGCTGAGATTGCACCACTGCACTCCAGCCTGGGTAACAGAGTGAGACGCTGTCTCGGGGGGGGGGGGTGGCGGGGGGAGAAATCAAATGCAATGAAACAGAGAAACTTGATAATAGAAAATGTGTGATGTGGTTTTGTAACCAGGGGATGGGAGCAGGTTGCAGGGGTGTTCCAAAGATGCTCACTGTTTCCTGATCAGATGTATTTTCCCAGGTCCTTGGGCCTCATTCACCCAAGAATGGGGAGAGAGCCCTGGTGGTGCAGTGAGCTTGTTCAAGTAAGTAGCGGACCCAGAGAGTTTTGCAGAAAAGTGATTTATTAGGCAGAGAGAGAGAGAGAGAGAGAGAGAGAGAGTGAGTTCCCATGCTGTCATGGGAAGGTATCCAGAGATGGAGTCTGCACAGGTAGGGGGACTTTTAGTCTGGGAGTTACTCCAGCCCCATTCAAGTTCTTGTTCTATGAGAGGATTCCTTTAAACTTCCTCTGGAGTGATTGATCTTCAACTCTGATGCTGGATTGGCTGCCTGGCTCACAATAGGGCCCCTCCTTCCACGGCTTTTGGCGGGCTTTCTAGACAAAGGACGTTCACCTGGGCTGTTTACCTTCCCACAAGCCAGCGGGAAAGTTAGGCAAAGAACTCTAGGCTCCTGGATGGGGAGGTGGGTGGAGGTATGGCACTGGGAAGTTCTTGCCTTTGAAACTATGCCTCTGTGGACCTGGGAAGAGAAGTTAACATAGTCCATCACTTTGACTGCAGAGTTTGTGTCTTTTGTGAAGAGGTCTGTGAGTCCTAGTGTAGCAGGGGAGGAGTTCTTTCTGACCTCAGGGAGGAGAGTCAGCTGCCATCCTGGGGGAGCTGGGAACCTTCCAGAAAGATTGACAAACATGCTGCTAAGGACAGTTTTGTTACACTACACAATCTGACTCTGTGCTGAATTATTGCTTAAAATGTGCACCTGGAACATCCTGCCATCCATGGAATTTTCCAGAATGACATTCATGCACCAAACAATCTCATTTTACTTTCGTATCCTCATGTTCTCTTTTCCAAAGTTGTGACCATTTAGGGGTATTTTGGAACACTCTCCAGTCGCTAAAAATCCTCTAGTGACAGAAGGAGGTGGGGAAAAATGCAAAAAGCTCCTACCTTTTTAATCTTAGATTTTAACAACATCTGATTAAAAATCCCTGGATTTTTAAAAGACCCTGGATTTTTAAAAGCCATTTCTCCCATGTTTAAGGTTTAAAGTCTTTTTCTTAGGCTCCTGGGAAGGGAATTTCAATAGCAGAGCAAAGAGTCAACCTTATCTCAGTGGACATTTGAAGGATGACTTGTGAGCTTTCACTGAAATTGACTTCTTCTGATTCCACTTCTTGGTAAGAGGTAGTGTGTCCCACAGTAATAATTTCCTGACATGGCTGTGCATTGGAATGACTTGTGACATTTACAAAAAGAAAACCACATGCACACACACACACACACACACACACCGCAGAGAGGCACACCTACTAAATCAGAATCTCCAGCATATGGGCCCAGGAATCTGCATACATTACAAACTCTCCAAATGATTCTGAGGTAGGCCACCTGTGCACATTACTGTGGATCTTAATATATGTGTCCCTGCTGATGATTTCTTTATAGGCTTTCTCATATCTGGATACAATTTGATGAGCTTTTGAATTTTATTTACTCTAATCATTGGAACTGGCTACATAATTTTCAGGGCCTGGTACAAAATGACAATGCAGGATCCTTGTTCAAAACATTATTAAGAATTTCAAGATGGAGACAGCAAAGCATTAAACCAAGTACAGAGACTGATGTTTCTGCACAGGCTGCATGCTTGTCTATGAAACCAGCCCTGCTAATCACCTATTAGCTGTTAATGAAACACAAAGTTTAGGATAAACAACATTTCCAAAGCTCAGTTAGTAGGGAATCTGGAAGGTGAAAGCTAAATATCTATGGGTTATTATTATTTTTTCTTTTGAGATGATGTTTTCCTCTAGTTGCCTAGGCTGGAGTGCAATGGCACGATCTCGGCTCACCACAACCTCCACCTCCAGGGTTCAAGTGTTTCTCCTGCCTCAGGCTCCCGAGTAGCTGGGATTACTGGCATGTGCCACCACATGCAGCTAATTTTTGTATTTTTAGTAGAGACAGGGTTTCTCCATATTGTTCAGGCTGGTCTCTAACTCTCGATTTCAGGTGATCCACATGCCTCAGCCTCCCAAAGTGCTGGGATTACAGGTGAAGCCACCGCATCTATGGGATATTTCTTAGAAGATAGGTCCCTGAGTGACAGAGGAACGTATTTGGTCAAACCAGGCTGCCATGTAAAGCTAGGTAGTTCTATTCTGCAAAGCTCTAGAGGGCATCAGGCTATATGATGTGACCCTCCTGTGTGTGCAGTGCACAACCTGGACAACCATATGTAGCACAGCTAGGTGAAGACAAATTCTGCTTGGAAACCTGGGGGACGTGGCTGGAAAAAAAGTATACATATCTCTGGTCAAGATTCAGATGTACTGATTATTTAAGTAAGAAGTCCTGCCAGGCATAGTGGCACACACCTGTAGTACCACCTACTTGAGGGTCTGAGGTGGGAGGATCACTTGAGCCCAGGTATTGGAACTTAGCCTGGGCAACACAGCAAGGCTCCATGTCTAAAAAAAAAAAAAAAAAAAAAAAAAAAAAAAAAAAAATTAAAACAAAACAGCAAATAAAAAACTAAACAACAAACCCTTATTTCCCTCTGTAGTAAATAATTAACTAAGATTTTTGTGTAAAATTATTAATTCCCCTTCTAACTTCCTGTTTTAAGTCTGAACAGATGTTAAATAGAAGCCAACAGTTACAGGAGGAGACAGATTTAGATGGAGACAAGAGCTCCAATTTTCAAAGCAACTTTTTGAAATCCTAAGAATGCTCAGCACTGTGCTTGAGGTCTTTTGGAAAAGGTTTCTTCACTAATGATACAGATTAACATTTGTGTCATGGTTTCAGGAGCTTTTTCTAATTCAGTAGTTCATTTAATTTTATCTGCATACGGTTCTGTCCTTATCTTCTTTTGATAGATGAACAACTGGGGCTCAGAGGGGTTAAATGATGCCTCGAGGGGCTCTGTGCAAGCAGATAGTAGAGCTGGGATAGGACCTGGGACCATCTGATGCAGGTCCCACTCTTCTTTTTAGGGATTCTAGGTTTCTCCTTGGCAGGGGCACAGTGATCACATCCATTTTCAAATATCAGATCAATCATAAGAAACTGGATAGGACCTCAGGATAAAAATCTCTTGCATGAAAAGAGTTTAGATTTTGCTCAGAATGAAGATATTAATTCTTGACAACTATGTTCTTCTGTAATTATAATCCTCCTGGAAAAATCTTCTCAGATTATATACAAATGTAGTTTATTCAATGTTGTTACCAGTTTGAACTGCTATAACAAAATATCATCAACTCTTGTGACTTAAACCAACAGACTCCATTTCTCATAGTTCTGGGGCCTGGAAAGTCCAAGATCAAGGTGCTGACTGATTTAGTATCTGGGGAGGGCTCTCTTTCTGGCTTGCAGATGGCCACCTTCCTGCTGTGTGCTTACATGGTCTTTCCTCAGTGTATGTACTTTGTCTTCCTTTTCCTGTAAGAGGATTAGTCTCATCATGAGGGCCCTAACTTGGTGACCTCATCTAAGCCTAATTGCCTTCCAAAGGCCCCACCTCCAGATGCCATCACATTTGAGGTTAGGGCTTCACATACGAATTTTGGGAGGACACAAATATTCAGCTCATAACACTAAATTTACAAAAAAGTGATTGCTTTAATTCAAAAATTGCCTCAACTATATAATTTTTGCTTACGTTTACTGAGTGATAATTCTATACCAGATATATTTCTTAAGTATTTAATATATACAATTCATTACTCTCCATGACATTTATGAGTAAAATAAAAATAATAATAAAAGCTAAAGGCTAAAAATAAAGCCTATATCCAGGAGCTACCAGTAGGTATTCTGAAACAGCTGGTCTAAGATGAGACTTGGGCATTGGTATTCTGACAATTGAATATCCATTTTATTGTGCACTCAAGGTTAAGACTGAATGATCCATGCAAAAGCTTAAGAAGCTACTGAATATTTTGGTATACTGAGAATGCATCAATGAGCTATTGCTGTGTAACAGATAATTACAAAATTCCACAACAATAAGCATTTATTGTCCACATGTGCATCTCAGGAGTGGCTGGGGAGCTCTGATGACCCCAATATGGTTGACTGGGCTTGGCTTCTGGCCATGAGTTTAGTTTATCTTGGTTTCATGTGACTCTCATTTTTGGGGGACTAGCACGGTATTCATGACAATGGTAGAACTGCAAGGGAAGGGAGGAGAAACATTTTATGTCTTCTCAGGCCTAGGCTTGGCACTGTTAGTCTTTTCCTTCTGCCCATGTTCCACTGCGCCAAAATAAGTCATGTGGCCAAGCCCAGCTTCATTGGGCTCTGCAACCTGACAGTACTTTTAGGCTACATTCCTTGGGCAGACCTCTCATGGTAGATATTTTGAGCAGAGTTACAACTGAGAATTGCTATCTCATGTTGCATGAGACTCCCAGACTTAACAAGACTGCAAGAAGATAATTACTGTTTCCTTCATTTAGTGAAATTGATAATTTAAAAATTATCTCCCAAATCACTGGATTTCTATAACCATGTATTCACCCTCCTTTTATAAAGAAACATTTTTGTTAACTCTCTGTTGGGGTTGTGCAAAGCCCTATTGAATCCTGAAGCAAAGGGAAAAATTAGAAATATTAATCTTAATTTATAATCTTTTATCATTAACTTTTTCTATTGATTGTTGTGTTTTCAAGTATTGCATTAAACTGTTATGTATATTGATCCCTGAGTTTTCTGGCTTTCTCTTAGCTCTGGTTCTGCTCTTTATGAATGTGTGGCTAGGTGTGTTTTTGGCCTCCAAGGATCTGTCCTTGTTCCCAAGGGTGCTGCTGGGTGTACAGCTTTCTTTTCCACTTCAACTCTTTCCACAAACTGCCTTCCTAGAACAAAACTCAGAAGTCTGCATTTGCTAAGTAAATTTGCCTATGTGATACAGCCTCCATTTCCGTGTTGGGATGGACCAGGACACCCTGCCTCATCTGCTACCAGGCTGACCTCCAGAAGTTCTAGTGCAAAGCCTGTCCCTACCTCCCAGCAGTCTCTGAACTCAGGATCTGGGGAACTCAGCAGTCAGCCGAAAGGTTCTTCATCCATTCCTCCACAGGGCACCAGGGCATATGGTAGGTACAAATTAAACACAGTAGCAACCTAGATATCTAATTATTCCCTAAGGCAGATATGTAACTCAAGCATACTGATAACTCTGGGTTATAAACTTAAACCTTTTACTATTAATTCTGTAAAATGTACGGAGAGAAAAAATGTACCATTTTAGTAACCTTAGAAAGGTGACTTCTGGATCCATAAAATCACATGGGATAATGACACAACATAGATTTTGGAGTCACAAAGACAAGAGTGTGTATCTTGGATCAGCTAGGTGCCATATGTGTGACTTTGAGAACATTTCTTAACCCCTCTGAGTCTCAATTTAATAAGGGTAATGGCCTTTGTCTTTGAGGTGGCGGAACATGCTCAGGGCATATAATAGAGCTTAAAAGAAATAATAGTTAGGAGATACCTGAGATTTTGAGGTTGAAAGCATGTTGATTTCAGCTTTAAAGCACTCTAACAGCATAACTCTTTAGATAGAAGACCTTAATATCGTATTACACCTTCACTTTGCTGCTTACATAGAACAGACCGGGCCCGCATTGTCTTATTCTGATACACCAAGGCCATTAACAGGCACAGCTGTTTCCCGGGCTATGCTGAAGTGCAGAATGCCTCAGGACTTATTGATCCATGAAGGGCAACTTGTCCCTGTATGTCTCACTTGACGTGTCAGTGTGCTGATCTGCATTTTAGCTCTTTGGTCTTCTCCCTAGCTGTCGCGCGTTTGCTGTCACTTGTCCTTGGTCTTGCTTGCCTCCTTTTACTTGCTAGTCCTGACTTGTGGTAGCCTTGTAAACCAGATGTTAGCTTAATAAAACTGTAGGCACTAAAAAGTATTAATAGGCTGTAAGGACCAAGGGCATCCCTATGCATAGTGTGTACCTTTTGTGGCATCTTTCTTTTCAAAGGGATTGCTTCATGGTGGCAACCTAAACAGAAAGTTGCCAGGTGTTTGGATTTTTGATGGTGAGGTGCCATTATAATAGTTGACATAGCTCTGAATGGATGAAACGGCTTAGATCTTTTCTCAACTAGTATCATGGCTGTATCCTGAGAGCCAGGACTTTGTTTTGTGTGACTTGATCTCCTTCACAATGCCCAGCATATTCCATATTCATAATAGCTGGTAAATAGTTCAGGGCATTAAATTAGATTTAATGTAATTTGCTTGTCTAGAAGAAAGTAAATGTCTCCAAATCATATTAACAGAGGGTCAAAACCAAAACATAAATTATTAAAGAGGACTCACTTTTCCCTTGGAAAAACTATAAATGTAATTTAAGAGAAACTCTGGAATGTTGTTTAAGGGTGTGGGATGCCACCTCGTCCTCATGGCGCTGTTAGCCTGTCAGGTGACTGTATCCATTGGTATGGAACTGCCCCCAGCACAGGAAATTTCAAATGAGAGAAACATGTAGACAGAAAGAAACAAATATTGTGGCCTTAAATTACTTCCTGTATGTGTAGGTTAAGGTAGACGAAAGTGAAATGAAATAGCTTGGAATTCAGGTGAAATTCTACCACTGAGAATCCATCTAGAGAAACTCTTACTCCTGAAAAGGATGCATCCCTATAAATGTTCCCCGAATGGAGCCCACCAGAGTGTATACCATAAATCATGGTATATTCATGCAGTAGAATGCTATATAGTTTTAAAAATTAATAAACTACATACAACATGTTCAATTCATACACAATATGATTAACTTTCTTTTATTTATATTTATTTATTTATTTGAGATGGAATTTCGCTTTTTCGTCCACGCTGGAGTGCAGTGGCACAATCTTGGCTCACTGCAACTTCCGCCTCCCAGGTTCAAGTGATTCTCTTGCCTCAGCCTCCTGAGTGGCTGGGATTACAGGAATTTGCCAGCTTGCCTGGCTAATTCTGTATTTGTAGTAGAGACGGGGTTTCTCCATGTTGGTCAGGCTGGTCTCGAATTCCTGACCTCAGATGATCCGCCTGCCTCGATCACCCAAAGTGCTGGGATTACAGGCGTGAGCCACCAGGCTCATCAGTATGACTAACTTTCAAAATAAAATGTTGGAAAATCACAGGATAGAAAATTACAGGCTTGCAGTTAGGTAAAGGTAACAGAAAGTCACTCTGGAGGCTCTAGGGGAGGCTTCGTTTCTTGCTCCTTCCAGCTTCTGGTGCCACCAGAGTTCCTTGTCTTGTGCCAACATCACACCCATCTCTGCCTGTCTCTTCATACTGCCTTCCCCGCTGTGTGTGTATAATTGCCCTCTGTCTTTTTCTTGTAAGAACCCCTCCCTTTTTTTTGAGGCAATATTTCACTCTTATTGCCCAGGTTGGAGTGCAATGGTGTGGTCACAGCTCACTGCAACGTCTGCCCCCCAAGTTCAAGCGATTCTCCTGCCTCAGCCTCCCAAGTAGCTGGGATTACAGACATGTACCACCAGGCCCAGCTAATTTTGTATTTTTAGTAGATTCGGGGTTTCACCATGTTGGCCAGGCTAGTCTCGAACTCCTGACCCCAGGTGACCCACCCACTTTGGCTTCCCAAAGTGCTGAGATTATAGGCATGAGCCACCGCACTCGGTCGTAAGGACGCTTTTGATTGCATTTAAAGCCCACCTGCATAATCCAGGCTAACCTCCCCATTAATCACATCTTCAAAGATCTTGTTTTCTTTATAAAGTAACATTTATTTATAGGTTCCAGGTATTGGGACCTGGTATCTTTGGGTGGGCCATTATAAACCCTACTGGAATCCAAATGATAAAAGTCAGCCCTTGAAGTTTCTGTGCCTAAAAAGTGAGCATTTGGGCAGAGCAAGGACTTATGGATACAATTATCTGGTACTAAGCCCTGCTACATTCAGTCTAGATGGGTGTTGCTTTTTGGTTTATGGTTACTGCCTTGTGTCTTTGGACCACAGCAGGTATATGGCATTGTAATTCCTTCGTGCCACTTCAGGCCCAAGAAGATATTCTGATTTAATAGCTCCTGGTACTATTATTATTTCTTTTGAATACAGGATGGGAGACATTTGTATTTGACTCATTTGGGAGCCAGCTGGTGTATACATTAAAGTGAAAGGCCAAAAATCTTCTCTGAGTTCAGTTTCCTGCTAAGTGAACATCAAACATATTCATTCAAAATTATAATTGCCGTCATTGACAGAACCACATGAGGCTGGTGTGAAATTGCTAGGGAGATCCCGATACACATATTCTATTTATTTCTGTCCCAATTGGAATCAGTAATGCAAATCACAAATAAAAATAGGAAGCAATTTTACTCACTGTATTAGCATGAAAACATAGTTTAGTGTTGCCAAAGAGAATAGGAACCACCATTTGTAAGTAGAAGCAAGGGATATAGTTCTCCTTGTGATCAATTTTTGATTCAGTAAAAAGTTGCTGCTGCTTCTGTGATTATTTCTGATGTTTCTATCTTTATCTTTTATGGAAATAATTTTATTCATCTCTCAGTTGAAAGTCTTCTTCTTTAAACATTTAGAATAGTAATTTTGGCAGGTTTTATTCTTTCCTTTTCTTTTTTGTGGTGAGGTTAGTTAAGGCAGAAACAGAAACAACTCTTGTTTCCAGCATGTTCTTGGCTACATTGGACAAAACTAGATGACTTTTGAACTTTCAGGGTCTTTCAAAGGGCAAGTCGAAAATTCCAGACCAGACATTGCAAGTGTTGCTTATGGTATTAAGCAATACCACCAGTGTTGCTCTCATATAGCCCACGAGTGAGTGAGTGAAGATAAGACCCTGTGTGTTGCCAGTGGAGAGAAGCCAGTGAAGCAGAATGAACAGCCCTCATGAAATTACTCAGATGAAGAGGATGTTGCACAGAGAAGAAATATAAAACTTAAAAGGCTTTTGATATTGTGGGGAAAATAATTTTATAAATCAACACTGAAAAGGAATAAATTTTTATTGTGTTATCCTCTTTACAAGTTTCTTTCACATACAATTTTTTATTTGAGTTCTCCTGCAGTTCTGTGAAGCAAGAGGTATTATTATCTCTATCTTACATATGAAAAAATTGAGAACTAGAGAGATTGTGATATGATCAATGTCAGCTGACTCCTAAGAGGCAGAGGTGGGACCAGAACCCAGTGTTCCACCATTCTACTATGGTCGTAGATTAAGTCTGTTTCGAAGGCTCTGTGCGCGCGCGCGCACACACACACACTCCTTCCATTGGCTTTTGTTGTTTCATCCCTGGATTGGATTGGACAATCTGCCCTAGTAAGAATAGCATTCTGTAATGGGAAAATGATCCTTATTCTTAATCCAAAAAGATGGTGGGGCAATATTGAATCAAAGGATAAAGAAAATGCTTTTTTTCCCTAACTCAGTACTCTTTCTCAAGAATGATTTAAAAGGGCACTTTCCTTGGAATCACTTGGAATGCCAAATAAAAATCTGAAAAATTTCCTTCTCATTGCTGACCTGTGAAGATGATGCTTAGGTACGCTAATGTGTGAGCATTATTATCTTCGACTACCTCTCTCTCTCTGTTATGTGTGTGTATGTATGTGTGTATATATATGTATTTCTTCTTCTTCTTTCCTCCTCCCATCTGAAACACAAATAATGTTGCTATAGCCACAAATAATTGTGGACTTATTTGGCTGAGGGAGTCCAGCCCAAAGCATCCTTATCTCCTTGCTTACTAGTCGTAGGGAGAAGAACTACACTGAATACCTGGAGTCTGTTCTAAAAAGCCTGCTGGGGTTTTCTGGGTTAGGCCCTAAAGATCCAAGCAGAGCGTGATGGCAGAACACCAGCTTCTGAGTCCCCTTCTTGGGCCTGCCTCCATTAGAGGGGTCAAAGTTGGATCTAGCTGACTGGGCAGCAGGAACAGGTAAAAGGGAGTGCGCAGGGAGACTGCGGTAGTTATTTGAGGCTGAGATCTGATGGTGAGTCCTATCATATGCCTATTGTAATTAGTGTTCTTTCAGTTAAAAAAAAATAAATTTCTTTTTGTTTATTTGACTTATGTTTGAGATTTTTTTTTTTTTTTTTGAGATGGAGTCTTACTCTGCCATCCAGGCTGGAGTACAGTGGCATGATCTTGGCTCACGGTAACCTCCTCCTCCCAGGCTCAAGCAATTCTCCTGCCTCAGCCTCCCAAGTATCTGGGATTACAGGTGTGTGCCACCACACCAGGCTAATTTTTGCATTTTTAGTAGAGACGAGGTTTCACTACGTTGGCCAAGCTGATCTTTCTGACCTCAAGCGATCTGCCTGCTTCGGCCTCCTAAATTGTAGGGATTACAGGCAGGAACCACTGTGCCTGGCTTGTTTGGGATTATTGATTTTGCTTTTAGAAATCCTGCTATTGCCTGTACCTCCTTCCCCTCCCACCTCCTGCCCACATTCTTCCTTGCGAACCACATCAGTATTTTGAACATTTCGAACTCTTTTTACTAGGGATATTCATTAAGCTGCCTGAAGAAGCAGACATAAATTGAGGCATAAATGATTTTTTACAGAAAAAACTCCTCAATAATTACTAATCAAAATGATCAGATGATAATATGATCCAAAATTAGTGAGACAAGGAATCATAAACAGCAAGATCGGAACCCTGCATTCTAGAATATTAGACTTTGAGATAATATACCTACAATAAGGATATAAAGACAATGTACACTAAGTCTGTTTAAAATCATTAAGACATGATGGAATTGAACCCAAGGATTAGGGATGGGAGCTGTGGTGGATAACACACTATATAAAAAAAGAGATTTAAAGAAGAATCAAGTAAAACTTCCACTTCCAACACTAAAGAAATGTATTTTCATTACAAAAAAAGCTCAGTGAACTTTAGAATTAGTTTTACCAATTAAAAAGAGAATATTAGTATTTTATTGGGAATTGTGTTGGAATTTATGAATTAAATTTTGGAATAATAAGCAACAAGAATAGCTAAGAAAAGTAGTCTGAAAATTACAAGCAAAACAAGGACACAACACTGCTGGATTGATGTTAAAACATTATAAAGGTGTATTGGTTATTGGCACTTGAATAGAAAGTCCAGAAATAGATCTAAGTCTATAGGATAACTTAGTAAATGAGAGAGATCAAATTTCAGAAGGGAAAAAAATGAAGCCATTTAAAAACAAATAACTGTGTGCTTGGATTCATAACTCACACCTTATCTCAGGATGAATTCTGGATTGATCTGAAAGCTAAATGGTAAAAGAAAACAACATTAAATCTTATCTGTTATAATAGAGAGGACATAAATGTGTTTTAAAAGAAAATAGTAAGTTATTTTCCTGTTAAAATAAGAATCTTGGAGTGAATGGTTTAGAGTGGTGGTTAGCTCTGTTCCCCATGGTCTGTCAAAGACACAGTTTCTTTCCTTCTTAGTGTATCACATTTGCTAGGACAATGTCCCCTGCTGCAGGAGTGAAGCTAGTTTGCAGGCACATTGTGTTTCTGCTCTAAGGAAGCATCTCTAGAAGTCACATATGTTTGTTTGCATTCCGCTGATGGTTACTTAACCAAGTGTTTTCACATAGATGCAAGGGATTCTGGGAAATAGGGCCTTGAGCTGCATCATCATTTGCTCGACTTCAATTCTTTATTGTAAAATTGCAAAACAGATTTTGGTGGACATCCAGTAGTCTCTGCCACCCTGTTCTTCTAGTAATTTTAGTAATTTCATAATATAGAAGGTCCTGTGAGATAAGTTACAAAATATGTAGGCAATGCAATCTACCCATCTGACAAAGGGCTAATATCCAGAATCTACAAAGAACTAAAACAGATTTACAAGAAAAAAAACAAATAAGCCCATTCAAAAGTGGACAAAGGATATGAACAGACACTTTACAAAAGAAGACATACATGAGGCCAGCAAACATATGAAAAAAGCTCATCATCACTGGTCATTAGAGAAATGCAAATCAAAACCACAATGAGATACAATCTCATGCCAGTTAGAATGGTGATCATTAAAAAATCTGGAGACAACAGATGCTGGAGAGGATGTGGAGAAATAGGAACACTTTTACACTGTTGGTGGGAGTGTAAATTAGTTCAACCATTGTGGAAGACAGTGTGGAGATTTCTCAAGGACCTAGAAATAGAAATTCCATTTGACCCAGCAATCTCCTAGCTGGATATGTATCCAAAGGATTATAAATCGTTCTACTATAAGGACACATGCACACGAATGTTCATTGCAGCACTGTTTACGATAGCAAAGACCTGGAACCAACCCAAATGCCCATTGATGATAGACTGGACAGGGAAAATGTGGCACATCTACATAATAGAATATTATGCAATCATAAAAAACGATGAGTTCATGTCCTTTGTAGGGACATGGATGAATCTGGAAACCATCATTCTCAGCAAACTGACACAAGAACAGAAAATCAATTACCGCATGTTCTCACTCATAGGTGGGTGTTGAACAAGGAGAACACATGGACACAGGGAGGGGAGCATCACACACTGGGGTCTGTTGGGGGGAAATAGGGGAGGAACAGTGGGGGGTGGGGTGGGGAGTTGGGGAGAGATAGCATGGGGAGAAATGCCAGATATAGGTGATGGGGAGGAAGGCAGCCAATCACAGTGCCATATGTGTACCTACGCAACAATCTTGCATGTTCACATGTGCCCCCAAACCTAAAATGCAATTAAAAAAGAGGGAAAAGTATTGATTAAATTTAACAACATAAAAATAAAAAATTATTGCCAGGCAAAATCTCTATAAGCAAAGTCAAACGACATGATAATCTTAGAATCTTGGAATATTTACAGCTTATTTGTCCGACAATGAACAAATTCCACAATTGTGATATTTATGTATATAAATCATATGAATACATATTCTTATTCACAGCTTCTGGCTCATAACTCCCATAGCTCTTATGTTTTCTCTCCAAAGCAGGCTGTAGATATATAAATATACTCTAGTCTTTTGTCTTGAGCTGCCCTTAAAGAAATTCTCTGACCTATCTCATTTTAGGTTATAAAACCCCCATTTTAGAAGAAGTCCTCACTCACACTCTGAAGGAAGAAACACTGCACAGAGAGGGCAAGAGCAATCTGAGAATACATCTTTTTATCTGTATCTTTGTAATATATTTTTATAATAGATTGGTAAAAGTAAGTGTTTCTCTGAGTTCTGTGAGCCACTCTAGCCAACTAATTGGATTCAAGGAGAAGGTGGTGGGATCCCAGATTTATAGGCAGCCAGTCAGAAGTACAGGTATAAACAATCGGGGCTTGCAATTGGCATCTGAAGGTGGGGCTGGCTCAGGGACTGAGCCCTCAACCTGCAGGATCTGCTGCTGTCTCCAGGTAAACAGTGTCAGAATTGAGTTGGATTTCAGGACACCTAGCTTGCATCCCATGCCAAAATTCATTGCTTGCTTGCTGGTGAGGAGGCGCTCCCACACTCTTGGTCACATAAATTGTCTATATTGATTGTTACGGTGTGAGAGCAAAGGAAAGACAGTTTGTGCTTTTCCACTCAGACTTACATATAAAGAAGCCTAAAATCAAAATTTAAAAAGTTATTCTTATATTTTCTTCTAAGAGTGTTATAGTTTTAGTTCTTACAGTTAGGACTTCGATCTATTTTGAGTTAATCTCTGCATATGATGTGAGGTAGGAATCTGACTTTACTCTCTTTTGCATGTAAATGCTCACTTGTCACAGTTAAGGCTATTGTTTCTCTAATTAAATTTTCTTGATATCTTTGTCAAAAATCAATTGACTACAAATGTAAGAATTTTTGTACTCTCATTTTATCAAATTAATCTGTGTGTCTATCCTTATGTAGGTACCATACAGTCTTGATTATAGTAGCTTTGTAGTAAGTTTTGAAATTAAGAAATATGTGTTGTGCAGCTTTGGTTTTTTTTTTTTTTTTTTTTTTTTTTTTTTTTTTTTTTTTTAAAGATTGTTTTGGCTATTCTGGGTCCCATGGATTTCTATAAGAAGTTTAGAATCACCTGTCAGTTTCTGCAAAAAAAGGCAGCTGAGAGCTTTATAGACAATTGGGTAGAATCAATAATAAGGGAAGTATTGTCATCTTAATAATAAGTTTTTAGATCCATGGTCTTTCTATTTACTTAAGTCTTTAATTTTTTTCAGCAATATTTAATATTTTCAATGTATAAGTCTTACACTTTTTTGGTTAAACTTGTTCCTAAATATTTTCTTATTTTTGATTTTATTATAAAGTTTTAAAAATTTTTATTTTACCTTAGGTTCTGGGGTACATGTGCAGGTCATGCAACGTTGTTGTATATGTGCATACATGACCAGGTGGCTTGCTGCCTCTATTCCCTCTTTGTCTATATCTAGCATTTCTCCCCATATCATGCCTCCCTACCCTCCCCATGCTCTGCTGTCCCTTCCCTAGCCCCCTGAAACTGACCCCAGTGTGTGACGTTCCTCTCCCTGAGTCCATGTGTTCTCATTGTTCAAACTGTCTGGCAGTTTGATGCCTCCAGCTTTGTTCTTTTTGCTTAGGATTGTCTTGGCTTTGCGGGCTCTCTTGTGATTCCATATGAAGTTTTAAGTGTTTTTTTTCCAGTTCTGTGAAGAAGGTCATTGGTGTTTGATGGGGATAGCATTGAATCTATAAATTACTTTGGACAGTATGGCCATTTTCATGATATTGATTCTTCCTAACCGTGAGCATGGAGTGTTTCTCCATCTGTTTGTGTCCTCTCTTATTTCATTGAGCAGTGGTTTGTAGTTCTCCTTTAAGAGGTCCTTGATTTCCTTTGTTAGTTGTATTCCTATTTTATTCTCTTTGTAGCAATTTTGAATGGGAGTTCACCCTCGATTTGGTTCTCTGTTTGTCTGTTTTTGGTATATAGGAATGCTTGTGATTTCTGCACATTGATTTTGTATCCTGAGACTAAGTTGCTTAACAGTTTGAGAAGATTTTGGGTTGAGATGATGGGTCTTCTAAATATAAAATCATGTCGTCTGCAGGTAGAGACAGTTTGACTTCCTCCTTTCCTAATTGAATACCCTTTATTTCTTTTTCTTGCCTGATTTCTCTGGCTAGAATTTCCAATACAATATTGAATAGGAGTGGTGAGAGAGGGCATCCTTGTCTAGTGCCTGATTTCAAAGGGAATTCTTCCTGCTTTAGTATGATTTTTGCTGTAGGTTTGTCATAAATAGCTTTTATCATTTTATGATACATTCTGTTGAGATCTAGTTTATTGAGAGTTTTTAGCATGAAAGACTGTTGAATTTTGTTGAAGGTCTTCTCTGCATCTATTGAGATAGTCATGTGGTTTTTGTCTTTGGTTCCATTTATGTAATGGATCACGTTTATGGACTTGTGTATGTTGAACCAGCCTTGCATCCCAGGGATGAAGCCTACTTGATTGTGATGGATAAGCTTTTTGATGTACTGTTGCATTCGGTTTGCCAGTATTTTATTGAAGATTTCTGTGTTGATGTTCATCCTAAATATTGGCCTGAAGTTTTCTTTTTTAGTCAAGTCTCAGCCTGGTTTTGGTATTAGGATGATGTTGGTCTCATAAAATGAGTTAGGGAGGATTCCCTCTTTTGTACTATTTGATATAGTTTCAGAAGGAATGCAACCAGCTCCTCTCTGTATGTCTGGTAGAATTTGGCTGTGAACTCATCTGGACCTGGACTTTAAAAAAAAAATGTATTCATAAATTGTTCATTTAGTATATAAAAATGTAACTGAGTTTTGTATATTGATCTTCTGCAACCTTGCTTCCGTCATTTATTAGCTCTAATAATTTTTTGGGGGATTCCTCAGTGTTTTCAACACAGAAGGTAATGAAATCTGCATATAAAGATAGTTTTACTTCTTGCTCTTCAATCTGGATGACTTTTATTTCTTTTTCTCACTTAATTGCCCTACTAGAAATCCCAGTACAATACTGGGTAGAATGGTGACAGCAGATATTATTGTCTTATTTCTGATCTTTGTTGGGGTGGGGGCACTGTTCCTCTTTACCTATTAAGTATGATGTCAGTTGTGACTCTTTTTGTGGATACGTTTTATCAGGTGAGAGATTAGCTTCTATTCCTTGTTTGTTGAATGTTTTTGCCATCAAATGTTAGACTTTGTGAAATGCTTTTTCTACATCAATGAGGTAATCATGTTCTTATTGTTCTTAATTAATATGTTGTGTTACATTCGTTGATTTTTTGCATGTTGAACCAATCTTGCCTTTTTGGGATAAATTCCACTTGGTCATGGAATGTCATTCTTTCAATCTATTGCTGGTTCCAGTTTGCTGGTATTTTGTTGCGGACTTTTACATCTATATCCATAAAGGATGCTGGTCTGTAGTTTCCTTGTGATGTCTTTGCTTGGTTTTGTATCCAGCAACTTCAGTGAATTCATTTATCAGTTCTAAGAGTTTTTTGGTGGACAGTTGAGGTTTTTCTAACTGTAACACCATGCCATCAGCTGGGCATGATGGCTCATGCCTGTAATCCCAGTACTTTGGGAGGCCGAGGCAGCTGGATCACTTGAGGTTAGGAGTTTAAGACCAGCCTGGCCAACATGGAAAAACCCTGTCTCTACTAAAAATACAAAAATTAGCCAGGTGTGGTGGCATGCGCCTGTAGTCCCAGCTACTCAGGAGGCTAAGGCAGGAGAATTGCCGAATCTGGGAGGCAAAGATTATAGTGAGCCAAGATCATGCCATCGTACTCCAGCCTGGGAGACAGAGTGAGACTCCATCTTCAAAAATAAATAAATTAAAAAAATAAAATACAAATAATAAATTTTCATCTGCAAAGAAAACGCAAATCAAAACCAAAATGAGATGTCACCACACTCCAGCTATTAAATGGCTGTTATCAAAATGACAGTAACATATGCTGGTGAGGATGTGGACACTGTTGATGGGGATGTAAATTAGTACTGCTGCTTTGAAAAACAGTATGGAGTTTCGCAAAAATTAAAAATAGAACTATCATATGAGCTAGCAACCCCACCACTGGCTATATATCCAAATAAAAGGAAATCAGTATGTTGGAGATGTCTGCATTTTCATATTAATTACAGCACTATTCAAAATAGCCAAGATATAATCAACTTAAGTGTCCTTCATCAACAGATGAATGGATAAAGAAAATGTGGTATGTATAAACAATGGAACATTATTTAGGCATTGAAAGAATAAAATCCTGTCATTTGCAGCAACAAGGATGGAACTGGAGTTCATTAAGTGAAATAAACTAGGCACAGATAGACAAATACTGTATCTTCTCATTCATATGTGGGAGCTGAAATGGTGGATTTTGGCAGGGTGTGGTGGCACACACCTGTAATCCTAGCACTTTGGGAGGCCGAGAGGGCAGATCACCTGAGGTCAGGAGTTCAACCTGACTGGCCATCATGGTGAAACCCCATCTCTACTGAAAATACAAAAAATAAATAAATAAATAAATAAAAACCAGGTGTGGTGATGCACACCTGTAATCCCAGCTACTTGCTAGGGTGAGGCAGGAGAATCACTTAAACCCAGGAGGCGAAGGCTGTGGTGAGCTGAGATCGTGCCAGTGTATTCCAGTCTGGGTGACAGAGTGAGACTCTGTCCCCACCACCAAAAAAATAATGGATTTCATGGAAGAGGAGGGTAGAATGTTGGTTCCCGAGGCAGGAAAAAGTAGGGATAAGGGGGTAAAAAAGAGAAATTGGTTAATGAGTAGAAAAATGCTGTTAAGTAGAAGGAATAAATTCTCGTGTTTGATAGAACAATAGGGTGGCTACAGTTAACAATAACTTATTGTATATTTCAAAATAGCTAGAAGAGAATTGAAATTTCTCAACACAAAGAAATGACAAGTGAGATAACAGATACCCCTATTACTGTGATTTGATCATTATATATTGTATATATGCATTAAAATATCACATGTACCCCCAAAATATGTACAATTATGCATCAACAAAAAAGTGAAAAAAATTGTAGAATATTTGATTGCATGGGTATTTATAAATTTTTTTTTTGGATAGAGTTTTGCTCTTGTTGCCCAGGCTGGAGTGCAGTGGTGCAATCTCAGCTCACCACAACCTCCGCCTCCTGGGTTCAAGCTATTCTCCTGCCTCAGCCATCCAGGTAGCTGGAATTATAGGAGCCCGCAATGATGCCTGGCTAATTTTGTATTTTTTAGTAGAGATGGAGTTTCTTCATGTTGGTCAGGCTGGTCTCAAACTGGCGACCTCAGATGATCCACCCACCTTTACCTCCCAAAGTGCTGAGATTACAGATGTGAGCCACCACGGCCGGCTGGGTAGTTATAATTTTAATGGTTACTTCATTGTTGGATGATTAAGCTCTTTCACCTTTTTTGTACTTTCATAAATGCTGCTGTGACAAGTATCTTTACTCAGGCTACTATTAAGCACATAAATTATTTGGTATTATACAAAATCTGGTGCCTTCTGGGCCACTGAAGATTATTGAGCTTTTTGGTATCACATAAAATGAATAATGTTTTTGATTCTCATAATCTATTGTTTTAATTTTTTTATCTTCTCCCTTGATGTCTGATCGTCCATGGCTCATTCAAATTTTACTTCAATCCCATTTTTAAATGTTTCTAATCAGTTGTAAAGTGGGAAACTCAGCAACTGGTTGTATTATACTTGCTTATGAAGAAAAAGTAGGGACAGAGTAAGTGCCTTGTAGGAAAAATACTCAGGTTTTATTAAATACAATTATTGGCTCAGCTCAGACATTTTTTAAACTAAGCCTCATTTTTTTTTGACTGAAGTTCTTATTACTCCACTAAATAAAAAATAAATCTAATAATAATAAGAAATGGTTTCAGATGAGGTATTCTGCAGCTGACAAAAAAGATCAACTGTGATTTCTGAGTGAAGGGAAATATCTTATTTTCATGACTGGGTGATGGGGTGTGAGTTCAGGAGAGTTTAGGAAGCAGGGAGGCATTAGAATTTATGGATCTGAGGAAATGAAATGATCTGCTTGGCTGCACTCTGGCACAGTTCACTCCCTAGACACATAAACTGCCACCCAACTGAACGAGCGGTTGAATTGCCATTTCATTGAGGACTCAACATGCATTCCCAGATGCACAGGCTTCGAACTGATCTATTTGGAACGTAATGTGTTATCAGCCATGACTGCTAATGCTAACTGTTCAATACTGACACAGAGGAGCTAGCTACCACTGCCTAGGTGATTATCCCATCAGTTCATAAGGGAAAGTACAAATGTGCAAACCATTATACATGACTTTGAACTTGCTTGCAAAAACTCCAGAGGGGGTATTTTTGAAGTAGATTTGGCTGAATGTAGAGTACTGACTTGCCAAATGTAATTTTAAGAATAGGATGCCGGGAATTCTCAAATGGCTAATGGTACACAGTACACAGTGAGCTTTCCATGAGAAACCAGGACCCACCTTTTAGAAGAGGATTGGAAAGTAGGTTGGGAGTGGCTGAGAGTTTAAATGGAGACTGTCTTTTCTCCTCAATAGGCTCTGTGTTTGCCAGCTACTGTTTTTTTCCCCAGAGCTCCCCAAGTTTATTGGGAAGAAATGATACAAGACATGTGAGATAATAATTAAGTGAAAATAATGTGATAAAATGTTATGTGATATGAGATGATCAACGGGAAATAGTTTACTACATGTCAAACACACATACATGTGTGCACACATATATACATACACACAAAATAGGAAATTTGAGCTTTAGTTCTGGCCATTGTAATTAGTAGCTCCTGGTCTCAAGGTGCTTCTTTTCTGTACTTCATCTGTGTACAGATGGATGGATAATCTATAGCAGTTTAGTTTTTTTTTTTTTTTTGAGACGGAGTTTCGCTCTTGTTACCCAGGCTGGAGTGCAATGGCGCGATCTCGGCTCACCGCAACCTCCGCCTCCTGGGTTCAAGCAATTCTCCTGCCTCAGCCTCCCGGGTAGCTGGGACTACAGGCGTGTGCCACCATGCCCAGCTAATTTTTGTATTTTTTTTAGTAGAGACGGGGTTTCACCATGTTGACCAGGATGGTCTTGATCTCTTGACCTCATGATCCACCTGTCTCAGCCTCCCAAAGTGCTGGGATTATAGGCGTGAGCCACCATGCCCGGCTTTAGCAGTTTAGTTTTGATAGATTAGAAGCCGTGTGTAGGTGAAGCTGCTGTAACAAAAAGGTGTTACTGGACTTGCTTTAAAAATTATGAAACTGCCAGCCTGGGCAATATGATGAGACCCTATCTCTATAAAAAGTAAAATAAATAAAAGATTATCTGGTCATGGTGGCACACACCTGTAGTCCCAGCTACTTTGGAGGCTGAGATGGGAGGATTGCTTGATCTGAGAGGTCAAGGCTACAGTGAGCCATGATTGTACCACTGCAGTCCAGCCTGGGCAACAGATCAAGACCCTGTTTGAAAACAACAAACCAAAAATTATGAAAAAGTTTTGGTTTCTTTAGGATACTGCTTGACAAAATTTCATAGTAGACTACTCACTAGGGTGACAGATGGCCAGTTCAACAAAACCCAGTGAACAGATACTATAGTCATACTTTTCTTTCTTGACCTTATATAAAATAATCATATTCACAGATTGCTATCTTAGTATACACAAATTTACAATCCATATTTGCAATAAGTTCCTGTTCACCATTTGCATTTACATTATCCAGCATTCTTCTGTTCATATTATTTTTTAAATATCTGCTTTTGTACTCCAAGAAGACTTCTTTGAGCCAAAGATTCGTGTTCATTAATTGGGAGAAAAATGTGACCTAATGGTAACAATAAAAATGAAAATGTATCCTAAAATAAAACACAAGAATAGAAGCACTGTGCCCTGTTAACTAAATCCGATCTGATGCAAAGTGCCCCCTAGCACGTGCAGAGTATACACAACCTTCAAGAAAGTAAGGGGCCAGGCATGGTGGCTCATGTCTGTAATTCCAGCACTTTGGGAGGCTAATGTGGGTGGATCATGAGGTCAGGAGATCAAGACCATCCTGGTTAGCACGGTGAAACCGCATCTCTACTGAAGAAAACAAAAAACAAAAAACAAAAAATTAGCTGGCTGTGGTGGTGAGCACCTGTAGTCCCAGCTACTCAGGAGGCTGAGGTGGGAGAATCACTTGAACCCAGGAGGTGGAGGTTGCAGTGAGCTGAGTAACTGCACTTCAGCCTCGCTGACAGAGGGAGACTCTGTCTTAAACAAACAAACAAACAAACATACAAAAGACCAACTAAAAAATTAACGAGAAACTCGTGGAAATCATAACTAAATTTACGTTTCTAATTTATAACACACATTTGAATGAAATGGCCTCACTGCATTTTTTTCGTCCTACATCTTCCTTCTATCTACCAGCAGGCTGCTTGACAGACTCTAGTCTTCACTCAGTACCTTCAGGGAAATAAGAAACCATAAGAAAATGCTGCTAAGGTAAAGGATCAGGTTCCTCAGCACTCGCCCCTTAAACTAGAGGGTCCCAAATCTGGCTGTATATCAGAACCTCTCAGGACCTTTTAAAAATATGAATTCCTGGGCATTCCCCCTACCTATTTAGTTTGAGTCTTGGGGTGGTTGAGTCTAGAAATCTGTATTTTTCTAGAAGCTGGAGAGCTAGCCTAGCCTCTGCCTGCATACCTACCTTTGGAAGACACCAGCCTAAAACTTTCTGCAAAGATGAGCATATACATTATTTTGGAACATCTGTAGAAATGATATTTCAGACTCCTCTGGTGACTTTGGTGGCATAATTTCAATCTCAATAACTCCTATAGTTTGCAGATTCTCTTTCGGATCTAACCCAAGCCTTTCCCTTTCAGATTAAATTCATTTTGTTTTGAGGACTGAAAAACAACTGATGCTATTCAGGCATCGTTTGCATATTGGAGCCTGGTGAGCATAATTATTTCATTTTAAATTCTTTTGTCCATGTAATTAGTTCAATTTCCTTTTTGTCCACCATCTTTAATTTTTTTTTTTTTTTTTTTTTTTTTAAATAGAGAGGGTCTGGCTCTGTTGCCCAGGCTGGAGTGCAGTGGCACAATCATGGCTCAGTGCAGCCTCTACCTCCTGGGCTCAAGTGATCCTCCTACCTTAGCCTCCTGGGTCACTAGGACCACAGGTGCATGCCACCACACCTGGCCAATTAAAAAAAATTTTGTAGAGGTGAGGTCTCACTGTATTACCCAGGCTACGTCATCCTTCTTTCCCCCTAACTTTTAAATTCTTTTATAGCATTCTTTTCTAGCTAAAGAGAAAACAAGAGGAGTAGAACTAACAAAAGACAAGGATTCAGAAAACCTTCCATGTATGAGTTACTAACCATCTGATTGGAGGCCCCCATTCATTCACTTATGCAGTCATTCATCTAAGAAATATTTATTAGCTAGCTAATGCTGCAAGACAACAAACGTGGAAATCTCAATGGTAAAAATGCTTATTTGGCTTACATATTTACGTTGCCTGACTGAAGCCAGCTGGCCTCAGTCAGCTCTGCTGATCTCAGTTGGGTTTGCTAACATGTCTGTGGGTTCGTTCAGGATTGGCCATGCATACAGAGTCCCACTAGGGTTGTTGTGCAATATGCATCTCTTGTCCTCCTGCTTTATCGGGTGTGCTGACTTGGACATATTCTTCCCCTTGGCATGGCAGAAGGACAAGATCAAGTGGAAATGTACATGATTTTTTTTTTTTTTTGAGACGGAGTCTCACTCTGTTGCCAGGCTGGAGTGTAGTGGCATGATCTTGGTTCACTGCAACCTCCGCCCCCCAGGTTTAAGCAATTCTCCTGCCTCAGCTTCCTGAATAGCTGAGACTACAGGTGTGTGCCACCATGCCCAGCTAATTTTTTTTTTTTTTTTGTAATTTTAGTAGAGACGGGGTTTCACCATGTTGTCCGGGATGGTCTTGATCTCTTGACCTCGTGATCCATCCGCCGCTGCTTCCAAAAGTGCTGGGATTATAGGTGTGAGCCATCGCACCCGGCCAGAAACATGCATGACCTTTTAAAGCTTGAAATTAGCAGCACCTCACTTCTCCCTTGACCAAAGAAGGTCACCCGGCCCACCCAAAGCCAAGGGTGGGGAAATACAGTAGAATAAAAGAATGGGGTGAATATTTCTGAAAAATAGCCTAATTTATCATAAATGTCTAATGTATTTGGGGCTCATCTTTTTGTATTTTGCACCTCTATTTTTCTCTTTTGTAAAATTGAGATGACAACGTTCGCTTTTGGAATGACATAGTTTTGTTCTATGCCTTGAATGTGATGATGTCAAAGAGCTTAGTCAGATTTCATCATAAGTCTTTGGGTCGTCCAGCTGTGATTTCCACCAGAGACTGCTGGGGAGTGTGGAGAGAGGCTAGGAGGCAGTTTACAGGCGTGTGTGTGCATAACCTGACCCACGAAAAGAGAAAACAAAGGAAAACGAGGTACAGCAGGTACTTTACTCACATAGAGACGTCAAGAGACTTTGATCCATGTTTCTCCATCTTTTTCCTAAAGGAAAAGAACTAGAGTAATGGATCAACAGGTGTTAGTTGTACCCTACTAGGTATGACATTGCTGAAATTGTCTTTTGAATATGTGTTTTGAGGTTGCAGTGAGCTGAGATTGTGCCAATGCACTCCAGCTTCGGCGAGAGAGGGAGACTCCATCTCAAAAAAAAAAAAAAAAGACTCCAGGTTTATTGCAGTGTGGATTGCAAGTCTGGGAATTTTAATTTGGGCAGCCAGTTTGCTCAGCTTTGTAAGTATGATTCCATGAAAAATAATGTGTGTTGTTGGTTATTTGGGACACATGTACTTTTGGTCTGCCTTTGATCTGTGAGATGATGAAGGATGCTGTGCATTGCTTATGTGGCTAAATTAGATAATCATGATGAATGGAAAAAACCCAGGCACCTCACACTTCCTGTAAATGTAATTGGGGATTGGTTAATTTTAGTTTTACCTGAACATTTGAATCTTCATCAGTTCTCTCCCCTGTCCTTTTCAAATAAAGAAAAGAAATGTAAAATTTCTGAAAGGAATAATAAATACACTTTAGGAAGAAATCCCGGCCATGTGTGGTGGCCCACGCCTGTAATACCAGCACTTTGGGAGGCCAAGGCAGGCAGATCACTTGAAGTCAGGAGCTCGAGAACAGCCTGGCCAACATGGTGAAACCCTATCTCTACTAAGAATACAAAAATTAGCTGAGCGTGATGGTGGGTACCTGTAATCTCAGCTACTTGGGAAGCTGAGGCAGGAAGATCCCTTGAACCCGGGAAGTGGAGGTTGCAGTGAGCCAAGATCATGCCACGGCACACTTCAGCCTAGGTGACAGAGTAAGACTCCATCTCAAAAACAAAAAAAGAAGAAATCCTTGTAGTCGTTTTTAATATTTAGATACAAAAGGGGTGTGAGATAAGGCAGTGTCTCAATATATTCCAGTTACAAGTGGTAAGTTGCAGACTTATGACATTGTTTTTCCTTGTTTGTGTACTTGTGACCAAGATTAAATAGTGTAAGAGTCAGCAAGTCAGCAAATGCCAAGGGTGACACTTTGCGAGGGTTGGCCTCCCGAGAAAATGCCGTGGGGTGGGGCTTCTCTTTACATCTTCGCATCTCTTTTCGGCATTTGCCGGCTGCTTTGCCATTGTATATTTTTCCTGTGGAAAAAACAAACAACAAACCAACCAAGGCCTTTAGAATGATGAATAGGATTATGTAATCACTGATATCTCAGGAAGAGAAACCTCCTGGGCCTGAAGGTGGGGCCTCACTGGGGAACCACCCCTTCCCATCCAAGAGCCTGTCTGTACCCTGCTGCCCATGGGGCCCAGGCTGCTGGAGCCAAGGGGCTGCTGCAGGCCAGTGCTGAGCTGCCCCCACTGCCATCTTTGTATCCTTCCAGCACTCATTGGTGCCCAGCGTCTGGAGGGTCTGAGGCAGCAGGGGACCAGCATGTCAGCACTTCCCTGAGCCTGCACACATCCAGCTGGGCTGCAACAGTGCCCGGGCTGGGCCCCAACCCTGCTACAAGATCTGAGCAGATGCTTCAAGATTTCCGAGTGGGGAGAGGTCAGGCAGTGGGAGCGGACACCCCTGAGCCTGCGGTCAGTTTGAAGTGATAGATATGCTAATTACTTTGATTTGATCATTACACAATGTATACTTGTATTGAAACATAACATCGTACCTCATAAATATGTGTGATGACATGTCAATTAAAATTTTAAACAGGGAAATATGCATGAGATGAAAAGCAATCACTTTAAACCTTAAGGAGCCAATGGTTTGTCCTGAGAGGACCGGGAAGCCTAGGCCCACAGCCATGACCTGGGTGGCTGCAGCTGCTTCTGGGGAGCTCCAGCCCTGCCAGCTGGCGGACGAGGGGGAAGGTGGGGTAAGGGTCCTGCCTGTCCCTGGCTCTGCAGAGTGTACAGCCCTGGCCATGCCGTTTCTCTGCATCTCCCCTCAGTGGCAGCAGTTGAGGTGTGGGTGGCACAGTGGTCCCTGCCAACCCTGTGCAAAAGAACTTGAGGCTCCTGGGACCAGTCCTGCGAGTCCCGGATGCGCCTTTTGCCTGGTGCTTTTGGGCTCCAGGGACATGACAGGGAGCAAGGTTGAGGCTGCGGAGGAGGCTCTGGGCCTGGGAGTGGGTCCTGCTTGGCCACGTGAGGGTGGGGGGGGGGCACAGTCAGTTGCTTTGGGGACATGGGCACAGGGGAACCACTGCAGCCACCGCTGCTCCCGAAGCCACTTCTGCTGCCCTGTTTGCCTCCTGGCAGCCTGGGGCACAGCTCCAGACCCGTGCTAGGCCAGGCTGGTCACTGGGGCAGTGGTGACATTGCCACAAGTTCCCCTTGCACCCCTGTGCTCAGGAGTGGCTTGGGGTCCCCCTCACCCAGCTCACAACCCTACCAGGGGGTAGCCTCCGGGAGTGGATTGTTGGCCCCAGCCTGGCCATGGATGTGCCAGGCTCTGCAGCCACACTGATGCGGGGTGGATCCTGGGCCTCCAGCTGAGGCACAGGGTCCTGGCACCGTGGGCAGGGTGGGCTTGGCAGCTGCATCGCTGGCCTGGCCTGGGAAATGGGTGCCACTCCTGCTTCCCGTCCCAGGCCCCTGCAGCGTGGCCACCTCTGTTGTTCTGGGCCCAGCCCCTGAGCTCCATGCACAAGGGCAGCACTGCCCCAGGCCCAGCTCCACCTTGGGACCCCTCCATGCCTGACTGTGCCATTCCCCTGCTGGAGGGTGGCTTGGCCGCGCCTGGCCCCTCTGCAGCAGCTCGCAAGTGGCAAGCTCCAGACACCGTTTGCCTGAGCATCAGCACCTGAGAAACTGTGGCCCAGGCCCGCACCCCACTCTAACTGGTACCATGGCAGCAGACGCTTTGGCTGGCCCACCACTGCCATCCACAAAGCAACAGGGACTGTTAGAAGAAAAATCCTGTGTAATAAATAATAGAGAAGCAACACTTACTGAGATTTGACACAATTGCTCATGTTATTCAGGAACACTTTCAGTCAAAAACAACCGGCCGGGCGTGGTGGCTCAAGCCTGTAATCCCAGCACTTTGGGAGGCTGAGGCGGGTGGATCACGAGGTCAAGCGATCGAGACCATCCTGGTCAACATGGTGAAACCCCGTCTCTACTAAAAATACAAAACATTAGCTGGGCATGGTGGTGCGTGCCTGTAATCCCAGCTACTCAGGAGGCTGAGGCAGGAGAATTGCCTGAACCCAGGAGGCGGAGGTTGCGGTGAGCCGAGATCATGCCATTGCACTCCAGCCTGGGTAACAAGAGTGAAACTCCATCTCAAAACAAACAAACAAACAAAAAAACCAAAACGCAACTACTGATGGCTTAAATTAGTAGTTCTCAAAGTCTAGCTTGTACCAACATCACCCGGAGGACTTGCTAAAGAACAGGTTGCTGGGCCGCACCCCCAGGATCTTTCATTCAGCCCAGGGTGGTGCTCAAGGATGTACATTTCTGATAAGTTCCATGGCCGCGCTGATGCTGGTCTAGGTGTCTCACTTTCAGCACCACTGGCTTAAATCACAAGGCATTAGTTGACAAATGAACCAGAAGTCGGAGACAGGAGGTTCTCAACATTGGTTGACCAGCACAGTGGTATGTCAAGGGTCCACTGTCCTCAGGTTTTTTCTATCCATTGGCTCCTTAAGGTTTAAAGTGATTGCTTTTCATCTCATGCATATTTCCCTGTTTAAAATTGTAATTGACATGTCATCACACATATTTATGAGGTACGATGTTATGTTTCAATACAAGTATACATTGTGTAATGATCAAATCAAAGTAATTAGCATATCTATCACCTCAAACATTTATTATTTCTTTGTGGCGAGCGTATTAGTCCAGTTTTCATGCTACTGATAAAGACATACCTGAGATGGGACAATTTAACAAATAAAGAGTTTTAATTGGACTTACAGGTCCACATGGCTGGGGAGGCCTCAGAATCGTGGTGGACGGCGAAAGGCTCTTCCTACATGGCGGCAGCAAGAGAAAAGGGGGAAGAAGCCAGAGCAGAAACCCCTGATAAACCCGTCAGATCTCTTGATGCTTATTCACTATCATGAGAATAGCACGAGAAAGACCGGCCCCCATGATTCAATTACTTCCCCCGGGGTCCCTCCCATAACATGTGGGAATTTTGGAAGATACAATTCAAGTTGAGATTTTGTTGGACACATAGCCAACTCATCTCAGTGAGGATATTTAAAATGGCCTCTTCTAGCTATTTTGAAATACATATTATTGTTAACTATAGTCATCCCACTTCGGAATGGAAACCAGCATTTGCTCCTCCTTACTGTAACTTTGTACCCATTGACCAACCCCTCCTTATTCCCTCCTCCCTCCTACTTTCCAAGGTCTCTGGTGACCACTGTTCTACCCTCTCCTTTGTGATGTAAGCTTTTTGAGATTCCACATGTGAGTGAGATCATGAGGTATTTGTCTTTCTGTGCCTGGCTTTTTTCACTTAATGTAAAGATTTAATTCTTTTTAATAGCTGGATAGTATTCCATTGCGTGTATATATTACATTTTTTCTATCCATTCACCTATCGTTGGACACTTAGGTTGATTCCATATCTTTGTGATTGTGAATAGTGCTGCAGTAAACATGGGAGAGCAGATCTGTCTCTGAGATATGGATTGCCTTTCCTCTAGATATATACCAAGTAGTGGGGCTGTGGGATCATACAGTATTTGTATTTTTAATTTTTGAGAAACTCCATACTCTTTTCTAGGATGACTATGCTAATTTACATTTCTCCCAATAGTTTATAGGGTTCCCTCTTTTCCATTTCCTTCCCAACACTTGTGATCTTTTGTCGTTTTGATAATAGCCACTTTATCCTGGGGCGAGATGATACCTCATTTTGGTTTGATTTGCACTTATCTTGTGATTAGTGATGATGATTACTTTTACCTGTTGGCCATTTTTGTGTTCTTTTGAGAACTATAGGTTTCGGTCTTTTGCCCATTCAAAAATCAGATGATTTGTTTTTTTTTTGCTATTGAGTTGTTTGAGTTCCTTATATATTTTGGTTATGGATTCTTTCTCAGGTAGTTTCCTCCTGCAAATATTTTCTCCCATTCTGTAGATTGCCTCTTCACTTTGTTGATTGTTTCCTTTGCTGTACAGAAACTTTTTAGCTTGATATGATCCTATTTATCTATTTTTGTTTCTGACTTCTACACTGTTAGGTCTTACCCCAAAAAACCTTTGCCCAGACCAATGTCTTGTAGCATTTCCCCACTGCTTTCTTCCCATAGTTTCATATTATAGTTTACAGCCTTCTACTTAAGTATTTAATTCATTTTCGGTTTATTTTTGTATATGGTGAGAAATAGAGGTCTAGGCTCTTTCTTTTGTATACGAATATCCAGCCTACCCAGCACCATTTATTAAAGAGGCTATTCTTTACCCAATGTATCTTCCTGGCAGCTTTGTAAACAATGTATTGGCTGTAAAGTCATGGATTTATTTTTGGGTTCTTCCTTCTGTTTCATTGGTGTATGTGTCTGTTTTTATGCCACTATCATGCTGTTTTGCTTACTATAACTTTCTAGTGTGAAGTCAGGTAGTGTGATGCCTCCAGCTCCATTCTTTTTGCTCAGCATTGCTTCAGGGTCTTTTGTGGTTTTATATAAGTTTTAGAGTTGTTCTTTTTATTTCTGTGAAGAATGTCATTGATATTTTCATAGTGATTATGATGAATCTGTAGATCAATTTGGGTAGTATGAACATTTTAATGACATAATTTCTTCAAGTTCTTGGACATAAGCTATGCTTCCACTTTTTTTGTCCCCTCTTCAATTTCTCTTCTCTTCTCTTTCTATTCTCTTCCTTCTCTTCTCTTTCTTCCTTTCTTTTTTCTTTCTCTCTCTCTTTCCTTCCTTCCTTCTTTTCTTCCTCTTTTTCTTTTTCTTTCTTTTCTTTTTCCTTTGAGACAGAGTCCTGCCTTGTCACCCAGGCTGCAGTACAATGGCATGATCTCAGCTCACTGAAACTTCTGCCTCCTGGGTTCAGGCAATTCTCCTGCCTCAGCCTCCCGAGTAGCTGGGATTACAGCCGCATGCCACCATACCTGTCTAATTTTTTGTATCTTTAGTAGAGATGGGGTTTCACCATGTTGGCCAGGCCAGTATCAAACTCCTGACCTTGTGATCTGCCCGCCTCAGCCTCCCAAAGTGCTGGAATTACAGGTGTGAGCCACTATGCCAGACTCTTTTTTTTCCTTCCTTCCTTCCTTCTTTCCTTCCTTCCTACCTTCCTTCCTTCCTTTCTTCCTTTCTTCCTTTTTCCCTCCCTTCCCATTCCTGCCTCCCTTTCTTCTTTCTTTCCTTTTTTTTTTTTTTTTTTTTTTTTTTGCCATGTCTTGCTCTGTTGCCCAGCCTAGAATGCAGTGGTGTGATCTCAGCTCACTGCAACCTTCACTTTCTGAGTTCTCAAGAGATTCTTGTCTCCTGAGTACCTGGGATTACAGGCACACACCACCATACCCAGCTTATTTTTGTATTTTTAGAAAAGATGGGGCTTCACCGTGTTGATCAGGCTGGCCTCAAACTCCTGAGCTCAAGCCATTTGCCCATCTTAGCCTCCCAAAGTTTGGGATTATAGTCATGAGCCACCATACCTGGCCCTTTTTCAATTTCAATTTCTTTCGACAATTTTTTTGTACATTTTTTTTTCTCTGTAGAGATCTTTCTCCTCTTTGTTTACATCCATCTCTAGGGTATTTTTTTTTTTGTAGCTATTGTAAAAAAGAATTGCTTTCTCGATTGCTTTTTTAGGTCAATCAGTAATTAGTGTAGAGAAATGCTGCTGATTTTGTATGTTGATTCTGTATCCTGCAACTTTACTAAGTTTGCTTATCAGTTCTAAAAGGTTTTGTGGAGTCCTTAAGTTTTCTATATATGTAAAATCATGTTATCTACAACTAGGATAATTTGACTTATTCTTTTACAACTTAAATGTCATTTATTTCTTTCTTTTGTCTACTCACGCTCTGGCTAGAAACTCCAGAATTACGTTGAATAAAACTGGTAAAAAGGGGCATCTTTTTCTAATTCCATATCCTAGTGGAAAGGCTTTCAATTTTTCACTATTCAGTATGATATTAGTGGCAGGTTTGTTACATATGAAGAGGTCTTCAAAAGGTTCATGCAAAATAAGGATTATGAGAAATTATTCATGAATTTCAAATTTTTGGTACCTACACACATTCACACTAACTTATAACTTGTTTGAACATAATCTAGTTTGAGGCACTAAGAAAGATAAGCTATCAGTTTGAAAAGAGCTCCCATTAGAGCAACATGAATTTTGCTAAACATCAAATTTATAGTGAAGCTTAAAAAAGTGGTAAAATCACTGATGCCTTGTGAAAAATTTACAGGGACAATGTTCCAAAGAAATCAACAGTTTACAAATGGATAACTCATTTTAAGAAGGGATGAGACAATGTTAAAGATGAAGCTTGAAGTGGCAGACAAGCCACATTAATTTTTGGGAAAAAAAATTCATCTTGTTTATGCCCTGGTTGAAGAGAACTGACAATTAACAGCATAATCAATAGCCAACACCACAGACATCTCACTTCATTTAGTTTACACAATTCTGGCTGAAACATTGAAGCCGAGCAAACTTTCCATTTGATGGGTGCCAAAACTGTTGTGCCCAGATCAGCTGCAGACAGGGCAGATCTTTCAATGGAAATTTTAAACAAGTAGGATCAAGATCCTAAAGGATTTCTTCAAAAAATTGCGGTAAGAAATACTACCTGGCTTTATCCATATGATCCTGAAGACAGCATAATCAAAGCCAAGTGCAAAGGTCATGGCAATAATTTCGAGGGGTGTTCAGTGCGTTTTTCTTATCAATGTTCTCAAGGGCAAAATAATAATATCTGCTTATTATGAGAGTGTTGGTAAAAGTTGGCCAAAAATTTAGCAGAAAAACATCTGGGAAAGCTCCACGAGTCTTTCTCCATCATGACAATCTCCTGCTGATCAAACAAGGCCATCCACCTTACAGTTCTGATTTGGTTTCTTCTGACTTTTTTCTGTTTTCTAACCTTAAAAAACTTTAAAGGGGACTAATTATCTTCAGTTAATAATATAAAAAGGGCTGCTTTGACATAGTTAAATTCCCAGGACCCCCAGTTCTTTAGGAATTGACTAAGTGGCTAGTATCATACAAAATTACCTTGAACTTGGAGATGAAGTCGAGAAATTACATATCTATGTAATTATATATATGTAAATACACACACACACACACGCACACACACACACACATATACATAGACTACTATCAATTCTACTCAAAATATCCCAATAAATTGAAGATAAGGGAATACTTTGATACTCATTCTATGTGGCTAGCATTACTGTGATACCAAAACCACACAGGGACACACACACTCACACGCGCGCGCACACACACACACACACACACATCACAGGGCAATATCCCCTATGAACATAGATGCAAACATTCTCAATAAGATGCCAGCAAAGTGAAGACAACAACATATTAAAAGAATTGTATACTATGGCCAAGTGGGTTTCATTCCAGGGATACGAGGACAGTTGAGTATATATATATATATATATAATTTATTTGTAAAAGGGTATAATTCTGTCGCCTAGGCTGGAGTGCAGTGGCACAGTCATAGCTCACTTCAGCCTTGAACTCCTGGGCTCAAGCGATCCTCCTGCTTCAGCCTCCTGAGTAGCTAGGACTATGGCATGAATCACCACATCAGGCCTATTCAGCTAAATTTTTCTTTTTTGGTAGAGACAGGGATTCACTATGTTTTTGAGACTGGTCTCAAATTCCTGGCCTCAAGTGATCCTGCTGCCTTAGTCTCCCAAAGTGCTGAGATTACAGATATGAGCCACCATACCTGGCCAAGTTTCTATTTTTTACGTTTATCTTTTAATTTTTCACATACTTTGTGAAGTCCCCTTTTATGGCCTTTTTTTTTTTTTTGAGGTATGTTCCTTCTATAGTCAATTCATTGAATTTTTTTTTAATTGTGAAGGTGTGTTGAATGTTGTCAGATGCTTTTTCAGTGTCTGTTGAAATAATCATAAGGTTTTTGTCCTTGATTCTGGTGATGCGATTCATCACATTGATCGATTTACATATGTTGAGCTGTCCTTGTTTACCCGAATGAATCCCACTTGGCCACAGTATGCAATTCTTTTAATATGTTGCTTTCTTCCCTTTACTGGTATCTTGTTGAGGATGTTTGCATCTATGCTTGTCAGGGATATTGCCCTGTGATTTTCGTGTGTATGTGTGTGGTGTGTGCGTGTGTTTCTGTGTCCTTGTCTGGTTTTGTTATCAGAGTAATGGTGGACTCATAGAATAAGTGTCAAAATATTCCCTTCCCTTCAGTTTATTGGGATACTTTGAGTTGAATTGGTAGCAGTTCTTTAAATGTTTAGTAGAACTCAGTGGTGGATCTGTCAGGACTGGGGATTTTCTGTAATGGAGGACATTTTATTACTATTTTGATCCTGTTACCCATTGCTGGTCTGTTGAGGGTTTCTATTTCTCTATTGTTTAATTTCAGAAGGTTGTATGTGTCCAGGAATTTCTTTCTTTCTTTTAGGTTTACCAGTTTGTTGGTGCATAGTTGTTCTTAATAGTCTCTAGTGGTTTTGCATTTCTGTGTTGTCAGTTGTTACGTTTTTTTTTTGTTTCTGATTTTATTATTTGTTTATTTATTAGTGTAACTAAAGGTTTGCTGATTTTATCTTTTCAAACATTCAACTATTCAGTTTGTTGATCTTTTGTATTTTTGTCTTAATTTCACTTATTTCTGCTCTTATTTTTATTTTGCATTTCCTTCTAATTTGGGGCTTGGTTTACTCTTGGTTTTCCATTTTCTTGGGGTGCATTGTTAGACTACTCTTTCTCTTTTTCGATGTAGGCATTTATTGTCATAAAGTTCCTCTTAGTATCACTTTTGCTGTATTCTACATGTTTTGGAATGTTGTTTCCATTTTCATTTGTCTTAACAAATGTTTAAATTTTTATTTTATTTTTTTCATTGACCCATTGGTTATTAAGGAGTGTGTCATTTAATTTCCATGTTTGTGTAAAGTATTTCAAATTTCTCCTGTCATTGATTTCTAGTTTTATACCATCATGGTCAGAAAAGATACTTGATATCATCTCTATTCTCTTAAATTTGTTAAGACCTACTTTGTGACCTAACCTATGATCTATCCTGCAGAAGGTTTCATGTGCAATTGAGAAAAATGTGTATCCTGCTGCTATTGGGTAAACGTTCCATACATTTACATAAAATGTTCTGTGAACAGATCTGAAATGTCTGTTAAGTCAATTTGGTCTAGAGCGCAGTTTAAATTTGACGTTTCTTTGTTGATTTTCTGTCTATCTTTCCGCTGCTCTGAGTGTAGTGTTGAAGTCCCTATTATTACATATTATTACTATGATGATTTTGGAGATGAAATCTCACTCTGTCACCCAAGCTGGAGTGCAGTGGCATGATCTTGGCTCACCGCAACCTCTGCCTCCTAGGTTCAAGCAATTCTCTTGCCTCAGCCTCCTGAGTAGCTGGGATTATATGCATATGCCACCAGGCCCAGCTACTTTTCGTATTTTTAGTAGAGATGGCGTTTTGCCATGTTGGCCAGGTTCATCTCGAACTCCTGATCTCAGGTGATCCACCCACCTTGTCCTCCCAATGTGCTGCAATTACAGGCGTATGCCACTGTGCCTGGTTGCTACTATTACATATTGTGGTCTATCTCTACCTTTAAATCTAACAATGTTTGCTTTATATACTTGGGTGCTCCAATGCTGTATTTATGTGTGTGTGTATATATATATATATATATATATATGCACAATTGTTATATCTAATAATGTTTGCTTTATATACTTGGGGGCTCCAGTGCTGGGTTTATGTGTGTATATATATATATATATATATATATATATATATATATTTGCACAATTGTTATATCTATTTGGGTGCTCCAGTGTTGGGTTTATATATATTTACAATTGTTATATCCTTTTGCTGAACAGATCTCTCAGCTGAGATGACACTTTTTCTTCCCCAGTTTTAGACTTAGTCTGTTTTATCTCACAGATGTATGGCTACTTCAGGTTTTTTTTGATTTCCATTTGTATGGAATGTCTTTTTCTATCATTTCACTTTCAGTCTCTGTGCATCCTTACAGGCAAAGTGAGTTTCACATAGGCAGCACATAGTAGAGTGTTTAAAAAAATGATTCCATTCTGTCTACTTTTTTTCAACTTTTAAGTTCCAGGGTACATGTGAAGGATGTACTGTTTTGTTAACAGGCAAATGTGTGCCATGGTGGTTTACTGCACAGAGTGCCTTGTCACCTAGGTATTAAGCCCAGCATGCATTAGCTATTCTTCTTGATGCTCTCCCTCTTTCCCTGACAACAGGTGCCCAGTGTGTGTCATTCCTCCCCACATGTCCATGTGTTCTCATCAATCGGCTCCCACTTATAAGTGAGAGCATGTGGTGTTTGATTTTCTGTTCCTGCATTAGTTTGCTGAGGATAATGGCTTCCATCTTCACCCACGTCCCAGCAAAGAACATGCTCTCATTCCTTTTTATGGCTCTATAGTATTCCATGGTGTTTATGTACCACATTTTCTTTATCTAGTCTATCATTGATGGGCATTCAGGTTGATTCCATGACATTGCTACAGTGCTGCAATGAACATATGCATCTATGTATTTTTATAATAGAATGGTTTATATTCCTTTGGGTATGTACCCAATAATGGGGTAGAATTCCTGGGGGGTCAAACATTGGACTGGTGACTGGTTCCCAAACCAAGAGGGTGTATGCTGTGGGTGCACTGACTTGGGCTTTGCTTCCCTGCTGTGCAGGACTGCTTGTTACTTGAGGGCAGGGAACCATGTGAGCTTTTGTACTGGGGTCACCACTGTTCTACTGGACCTAATCTCTGAGTAGCTCAGGGCATGGCATTGCAGCCATTTGTGTGCGCATGGTGAAATGACGGTAGAGATGCAGTGCTTACTCTAGCAGATGGGGATTGCAGGATGCACTCTAGCAGTGGCTACGGTTTCAAGATGGCGCTGTGCCTTAGAAGCTTGAGTCATGGGTGTTGGGAAAGGCACAACATGGGATTCTTCTCTGAAACAGTGAGGCCATGTGAACTTGAGGCATCTCCCTAGACAGGGCTCAGGGTCTGTGAGGACTATGGGATGCTCCAGCAGCAAAGACTGCAGGTATCCATGGTGGTAATGAAGGCCGTTCAGGATCTCCTCCTTACCTTTTTCCTGTAAAGAGAGGTGCTTTTTGGCTCTAAACCAGTCTCATCTGGGGAGAAGAGGTGACGGAAGCAGCATGCTTGGTTCTCTTCTCCAGGCTGCCATCTTGAGTTTTCACTGTGCTCCACAGGGCTTCCTCTACTCCCTTGTACTCCAGCACTCTTCTTTAGATGCTCTAGTCTAGATCCAGTCATTTGTTATTTTGGTCCTTTTTATGTTGAGTGGAAATGAGTGTTAGGCACCTGGAGTCAGCCATCCGGCTGATCATGCGTATCTCTTGATGGTTACCACAGGTGCTGCTGTGCGGGTTACCACATCCCACACTGCCTTCAAAGGAAGAAGGATGAGGAAGAGAAAGGAAAAAAGGGCATAACTATCTTTCAAACTAGTTCCCTGGATACGTGTGTAATTGGAGGTGACTGATGAGACAATTTTGGGACTAGCAAATTATTATGGATTGGACACACATCCCTGGCAGAAAGGGTAACCTTGAGTTATTCGTTGGTTCATGGCCACACTGCTGCTACCAAAGCTACATTTGTGTCTTTTGCTATTGTCTTAGATTTATAAAATATTGATATTCTTGAAGTAGATTACTTTTTCAATTGAGCTAACTCTGTCTGTGGCATCCTGTAAGCTGGAGTCTTTGGGTCTTTTTCAATGTATCTTTGAGAACATCCTTGAAATGCTGTTTCTGTCCTTATCTTGAAAAAACATTGATTGAATTGAGAAAACAAAACCTGTTTCAGAAAACCTCTTGGTACATACATTAAATTTTATCATATGACACATCTTAATATTTCAGGTTTTTAAATCAAAAATAGTTTTTGGTTTTACTTCTGATTTTCCTTACCAAAACATTGTAAACATTAAAAAAAATCTGATCAAAACAAACTAAGTTTGAAATTATAAATGATTCTTATTACTATATTTTTGGAATTTCATATGAAATGCTTTTATTGAATAACTGTGTCATATAAACCCCACCTAGTACAGTAACAGGTGAAATACTGTGCCTGAGAGGAAAGGAAATATAATGTCTCTAGACTATCATGTTATTAAAAGACAAATTGAAAAGTGCTTTTAAGATCTTGATTAATTCACAGGCTTCTGTTTAAAAGCGTCAAGTGGTAAATATGCCTGTGGGTTGGGTGTTTTGCTTTTTACTTTGGGTTATTGCCAGCTGGAAAAAAAAAAAAAATGCTGCTCTAGCAGGCTGCAGCCAAACTGGAAGCAAAGAATCAGTGGAATCTCTTAGAAAAGTATTCTTTTGAAATTCCTGTGGTCAGCATATGCTGAAGCTGAGAGAGGACAGATGCATCTGGCTGGAACCAGTGTGTATTTCATAATGGCTGGTGGTGTGCTATCATTGGTTTAGTTTACTGCTAGCTTGGAGTCAAGTACCTTGTGTTACCTAGGTGTTCCCATGGGAGCCCAAAGGGGTCAGCCTTGTATGGAGGCCTTCAAGGCAGGGACTCTGCTTAATCCCATGAAGATTTCTGTGCTACCAGCAACTTTGCTAGTAGCTTTTCTTTAAAGGATCTACAGTGCTTCCTGTGTTGGGAGAAAAATGGCTGCTCCTGAAGATGGATTGGGAACTTGGTGTCTCAAGATTTGTTAAGGATTTTTTTACTCTAATTCTGTTTCTCAGCCACTGAGATGCATACTTAAAGACAAATTATGTTTTTTCTTGATGAAATTTGATTTACTTCATTAACTCATGTGCACTTCAGAAAAGTGGTTAAATACATTGGATATAGACCAAAATTATCAGGAAGAGGACAAATAGCCCCAAACTTACGAACTGGTGGAGAAACTATGAGTGGTTATGAAAATAAGTTAGGAAGGGAAGTGAGGGGAGATTCCTAAGGAAATTCTGGAGAAATGAGCCTAAAGTAATGTTCCTTTCAAAGTATATTTTATGTTGTGAGAATCACGGGAGTGTTTGTGAAAACTAAAGCAAAACAAAATAAAACAAAAAGAAACCCATGAAAGATCTCTGGCTCCATTTCAGACGTACGGGATCAAAACATAGGGGCTGGAGTGAGGGGGTGCTGTGGGCTGAATTGTGTCTTCAAAATTCATATGTTGAACTCCTTACAATACCTGAGAATGTGACTATTCGGAGATAGGGCTTTTAAAGAAGTGAGTGAGTTAAAATGAGACCTTTAGGGTGGGCCCTAATCCAATATGATTGGTATCGTAAGAAGAGGAGATCAGGACACAGATGCATAGAAAGATCTTGTGAAGGCAGAGGAGGAAGACAGCTATTTACAAGCCATGGAGAGAAGTCTCAGAAGAAATCAAACCTGCAGATACTTTGATCTTGGACCTATAGCTTCTGGAACTGTGAGAAAGTTACTTTCTGTTGTTTAAGACACCCAGTATATGGTACTTCGTTATGGAAGCCCTACCACAGTAACAGGTGGAATATGGATTTTTAAGATATCCCACAGGTGATTTTTTATGCACATTAAAATTAAAGAATAGATATTTTAAGGTTGGAAAAATAAATTTGAGTTGAGTCCCATTTGTTTTTAAAATTTTCTTGAGCAGTTGATTAAAATGGTCATGAAGAGAAATAAAAAGGTGAAAAGAAAATACAAGCCTACAAATTCTTATCGAGTATATGTAACCTGGGGCATAATGCAGGGGTGGGCCTTGGCGAGTTTCATTTGGTCTTCAGTACAAATATGAACCAGGAATTATGCAGGAATTATGCAGATGTCAGGCTCCGGCACAATACTGAGGTGTTCAGCTTCCAGGGACTGAGCATTCTTGCCATCCTTACTCAACCAGGTACATTGAATGTTGCCTTCCTTGTCTGCAAACAAAACAAAACAAAACAAAACAAAACAAAACAACCAAGCAGTGGTATTCTTAGAGGGAAATGTACTCATTCACATCACACAGCACTAGGCTCTGGTTCAGGACGAGACAAGCAAAGTACCAGGGCACAAAATGTAAGGAGGCAAGGTCATGCAATCTGCACTGGCATAATCTGGAGTTAGGTGCTCAGGGCATAGAATTTAAGGAGATACTCACTTTCAGGGTTCTACAAGGGCAGAGTCAACACTTGCATGACCTTGCCTCCTTAAATTTTATGCCCTAGTCACCTGTTTGTCTCATCCTAGTCCTGACCTTGTTGCTATGAGATGTGAACTAGTACATTTCTTTCTAAGGATACAGCTGTTTGTTTTTGCAAAGAAGGCAATGTTCAATGCATCTGAGTCTAGGAAGGTGGCAGGAACATGCAGTCCCTGGAAGTAGAGCACCCTCAGTGTTGTGTCAGGGCCTGGTAACTGATTAATGTCTGTTTGTAGTTGGTCCTGAAGCCAAGCAAAACTTAGCCTGCTTGTTGACTGCAGTCAAGAGAGGATTTGGGGACAAATGGTGATAGTCCCCCACTCTTTCTATGTTCTTTGTTTAGAGAGCACATTTAGCATCTTGCCTGGTATATTCAAGGGAGTACAAACAAAAGCTGTGATTGTTTTTGTTGAGTTTCCTGCTGGCTGGGGTTTGTTTCTCCTGCAGGTAGACGTTTAGTCTAAGGATTATGTTGTCCTAGAACCAACTCCAAGAAGATAGTTGGAACTATCTCTTTATATTTTACACCTGTTATTTTACTTGGAGTTCTATCGTGCCTACAATGTTATTGACTTTTCACTTGCATGCTTTATTGACTTTTTGCTTGCATGCAAGCATTTGACTTTGGGTTGGTGATACTAGAGTCTTTGGCAGTAGTGACACTTGCCAAGTAGTGAAGATTGTGACCTCTATTAGTGAGGAAATGTTTCAGAAAATCTGACTTACAAGGGCTTAAACAATGAGGAAGGATGTTTACTCAGCTATGAAGTGTTCATGGGTAAGGCAGACTTTAGGTTGGTTGACCTGGTGATTCAATGCCACTGAACATTGTCTCTCTACATGTCCTCCACCATTTGAAAAATTGGCATCTGTTATAGTTTGAATGTGTCCCCCAAAGCTTATGTGCTAGAAACTTAATCCCCATTGCAACAGTGTTGAGCTATGGGATCTTTAAGAGGCTCTGCCTTCATGAGTTGATTAGTGCTATTATTGTGGAGATAGATAATTATCAATGAAATGGGTTCCTGGTAAAAGATTGAGCTTCCTCTTTCTCATACATACATGTTTTCTTGTTGTTTTACCTTCGGCCATGAGCTGACATAGCACAAAGGCTATCACCAGATGCAATCCTTGACCTTAGACTTCCCTACTTTCACTGTAAGAAATAAATCTCTTTTTCTTATAAATTACTTGATCTTAGGCATTCTGTTATAGTAGCCCCAAATGAACTGAGACAGCATCTTTCTAAGCAGTATTCCCTCTCTTGATGAGGCAATGGTAACTAAATGCCAAATTACTCATTTCTTGGGGGGTAAGGAGGCAGAATACAGAAAGAAATCTTCTCTTTGGTTAGATGAGGTCAGCTTAGGCCAGGCATCTAGTCCTGATCTGAAAACTGATGCTGGGAGAATGTGTGTGCTCTCTGACCTAGGCCATTTCACTGTCTCAAGGGATCGGATTAGCACAATGGGTTTAAACCACCGTTTCTCAAGTTCGATACAGCATCAGACACATCTGGAGGGCTTGTAGAAACATGGTCCACAGGACTTCACTTTCAGAGTCTCTGATTCAGTTCACAATTTGCATTTCTAGTCACTTTCAGCTAATGATAATATTGCTAATTCAGGACCACAGCATTTTGTGAATGATTGATTTGAAACAGTTAAAATCCACCTTTGAAGTTGATTTTGATTATTCTAACAACTTTGAGGCAACAAACAATGAGCTTTGGAATGGACTTTGGACAGTCACCATGACACCACTACAGCATTTTCAGCTATTTTTCTTCTACTATCTCTTGCTTCCTAGCAACTTTCCTGTCCTGATCCTGAATCCTGGACCTACAGAGTCCTCTTGTTGAAATGTTTTCATTGGAACACCACCTTCTTACTACACTACCTTTGTCTGAGAGTGTTCTATGCTCCACAATGGTCCTCTTCTCTTTCATCCCTGGCCTCTCTCCAATATAAAATTTCTCTCTTTCCTTTGCAGATCTCAACTATGTAATAGATTGTTATGTGACTAAGTGATATGATTGTCCCTCTCAAAATTTTAAAAGAATGTTAAGTTTCTACCTGTGCACATGTACAAGGGAGCTATTTAGATCAAGTTATCCTTCCAGATATCTTTGGCCATTCCTGACCAACCTATTCTCTTTACTTCCAATTAAGCAGATTAAAGGTACCCCAAATGTAGAAGGAGAAAGACTTTTGCTAGAGCAACATTTTAGACTCTAAAACCAGAATTACTAGATTTAGTCACTCATTTCTAGACTTCTGGATTGTAAGCTTAAAATAAAACCACCCAGAAGGCAAGCTGGGGAGCCCTATGTATCTGCCCCACCCTCAGACTTCTGAGACACATACTGAGAAATTGTCATCGAGTAATTTACTTAATTTAAGCTTTTTCTTTGGGAGAGAAATTCATTTTGAGTATTTACTAAAACATGTGCTGTGCAGTGCAAACAGTGCTCTAAATCTTACTGATTCTCATCTTTACAGGAAATAGTTTAAATGATGATAAGTTCCAATAGTTTACATGCCCCAAAGGCCTTCAAAATAAGAATTTTGAAGGAAAACAGAAAACAAACTTTTATATCTTTCTCATGTTTTCTAATGTAAAATTCATATGCTTTGCTACTCTAAACCTAGTTTGAAATAAACAATCTTAAGAATAGATGAAAATTTTTATGAATTGTGGAATTATTTTAAATGGAAACCTCTTACATGTGATTTTCCTTGCCATCTAGAAATAAACCGTAGTATTTATGTTGAATCAATCAATACTATATTTACTGTTGCTTTAGTCTGTAGATCTTAAAATTGTATTAGTTGCTGCAGGGAAAATAAAAAGGGTAAAATGTATCTTATACTCAGTTGTTCCAAACTCGAATATAAACTTACAATTTCCTTATTAAACACTCATTTTCTAGCTTTTGTAGGGATAGAATATAGCCCCAAAGTATGGCTCCGTTTTTATTCAGTTATTCAGCAATGGAGGCTTCTACTACCAGGCACTCCAAGGATTGAATGTTAAGCTATATATTATAAGTAAAATAAAATTTTCTTTTTTTAAAGAAATGTTTAAATATTGAGCCCTCTGTATTTCTTAGTTATTAAGAAAATGTTCCAAATGGCTTATTAGTTACACTAACACTATTTTTCAGAAAGTAGTCCATCCTTTTCCCACTATTGAGACTGACCCTTTAATTAGTTCCTAAATTACCATATGAATGCAAAATTACCTGACATCTGTTTCCCGAAACTCTTCTATTGTTTTGACTTTATTGTCTTATGCTTTGCTGCTTTCCCGGCTTCTTTGGTTTTAAGCTGGCATTTGGATTAGGATTGCATCAAATTTGCATATAAATTGGGAGAGAATTAATGTCTTTAACTTTTTATTTATTTTTTAAATGCACAGGTGTAAAGTGAATGGCCTTTAGCGCTATAAGTTATGAAAATTATTTCATTTCACATTAAATTTCTGAATATGCTTTTTATGAATGTTTTCTCATTGCTCGTTTTTGGCTTTTGAGTAAACCCTTGATTTTGGCATTTTTACTTATGAACAATCATCTTACTAAAGTATCATGTTTCTATTCATTTCTCAATATAATCTCTGCCTTTTCCAGACAAATAATTATCTTCTCTGAAAATATTGGCTTTGCCTTCAAGATGACAACATTTATGTCTTTTGACATTACCCTTCTATACTACTGAAACCATTCAGCTGGGTACCAGTTTCCCTAACATTAGGCAATACTATTCTTTTAGGGGAGGGATGACCCTCTTTTTTCCCATTAGCCCAATCATTGTGTTTGACTTGCCACATGAGGAAAACTGAGCCATCGTATGGGTTTCTGCTCTGTAATATCTCATATGCACAGCACCCAGTCTCCAACTCTGAGAGTTTCTCTGTTGCTGCTATTTTTTAAAGCCAAACAAATACCAAGCAAAGGATTCACCTTTGCTTTTATTGACCATTTTAACCTGTGATATGGTTTGGCTCTTTGTCTCCACCCAAATCTCATCTCAAATTGTAATCGTTCTAATCCTCTCATGTCAACGGGGGGACCTGGTGAGAGGTGATTGGATCAGGGGGGCAGTTTCCCCTAGAATGTTCTCGTGATAGTGAGTCAATTCTCATGAAATCCGATGATTTTGTAAGTGGCAGTTTCTTCTGCCCTCTGCTCTTTCCTGCCTCCGTGTGAAGAAGGCCCTTTGTTTCCCCTTCCCCTTTGGCCATGACTGTAGGTTTGCCGAGGCTTACCCATCCACGTGGAGCTGTGAGTCAATTAAACCTCTTTTCTTTATAAATTACCCACTCTCAGGTATTTCTTTATAGCAGAGTGAAAACAGACTGAGACAACCTGTAGTTGTTTCTCCTTCAGAGCCTGTAGCTTTCGCTGCTCTATGCTGCATAGTGAGACTGTGTCATAATGAGGAATGAGGATCAGAACCAACAGCGAGGCATGATCAGCTTTGCAGTGTGGTACGCCTTTCTCCATTGCCTTCATTTCTTCCTTTACTCTGAGGAAGTTTCTTTACTATTTCTTGTAGCAATTAATTTCCTGAGCTTTTATTGGCCTGAAAACATTTTTGTTTCACTTTCATTTTTTGAAGATTTTGGTGCTGGCTATAGATGTACTGTATTAAGGAATTATTCCATTATCTCCTATTTTTCTTTTTCTTCTGATGAGAATTTAGTGATTACTGTTAATGCAGTTTCTGTGAATAGGAGTCTTTTTATCTGAATGCTTTGAAGACTGCCTCTTTAGTTTTGCTATTCAGCAGTTTGACTGTAATGTGTCTACTTCTAAATTTTATTTTGAAAATTATTTTTAAGACTTGCTGCATGCTTAGATTTGTGAGTTGATGACTTTAATACTTTTTAGAAAATCCTCAGTCATGATCTCTCTAAAGTTTCTTCCCCCACTTTCTTTCTTCTCTGCTCTGTAACTCCAATTGCATATAAATTAGATAATTTCATATTTTCCCTTAATTTCTGTTTGTTTGTTTTGATTTGTTTCAATTCCTTTTTCTCTCATACTTTAATTTGGAAAACTAATTCTATTGCCTTGTTTTTCAGTACACTGACCTGTTATCTTGCTCTGTCTGGTCTTCTGTTAAATCCACCTAATAATAATAATAATAATTTAGTTCTTTTTTATGCTGAAAGTTCTCATTGTTTCTCTAAATAATAGAGTTAAATGTAATAAAAGTTGATAAAGTTAATATGGTGTTTTTAAAGTTATTTCAACATTTGGGTCATCTTTCTGGAGACTATTTTTGTCTTAATAATTGGTCATATTTTTTCACTTCTTTACCTGTATTATAATAGTTTATTGCATACTAGACATTGTATAGGAAAGGGTAGTAGAAACAATATTAGATATTCATGGACTCAGAAAAGGCTTGCCTTTCCATTTTTTTTTGAGGCAGCTAGAGTGAGAAATTAAAGTATTCAATCAAATCAGAAGCTGGGTTCAGTGGTGGATTGGTTGACTCTCCAGGTAATTTCAATTAACGTCTGGTGTTAATATCTTTAAGCAGAATTTTGGAATCTGATTACCCAGAACTAAAGATATCTCTTCCCTTCCCTCTTTCTCCCCTTTCCTTTCCTGACCCTAAATTCCTAGTGCTGTTATTTATTTCACTGAAGTTATGTGCGAAAGAATTGTCTAGTGAGGAAGACCAATCTTTGCTTGGGAGTCCTCCAGATTGAAGTCGGTCATTCATGCCAGCCCCCCTGTGGCTGTTAAAGTGATCTTTTTTGTCTACTGTAAAACACTTCTGCTTAGTGCAGACTCATTCCTCTGACTGCTGTGCTCTCGCTTTAGGGTTGGTAGAGGCTACCGGTATTGGCTAACTCAGGAAGGACTCATTTTTTTTAAGGAATTTAGTTTATTTAGCATTCTTTAGTCTGCTGTTCTCTGATGACTACAAAGAGTATAATAGTTTCTCTTGATGAAGAGCTTTGTTATGAATAATAGAGGACTGTGTATTTCAAAGTGGTAACTTTTTACCTCTCTCTGCCGGGAGCATGAGGGGATTTTTCTCTAGTCTTCACTGTGAGAACTGAATAGAGCTTCTGGAAGTAAAATTCACAAAAGCATAGGGGACCCCTTATGCCTGAGCTTCCCATGTTTTTAACTTGCAGACTTGTCCACACTGAGTCTCTGGAAATTCATCAATGAGGGTTTGGGTTTTTCTATCTGCCCAGAGTTTCTTTTTATAAGCTTCTGCTCCAGTAAGTTGTGATTCTTGGTTTCCATCAGTTTGTCTTTCCAATTTAGGGGGTTATGACCTGCCCTGTGACCTCACTTCCCTGATGAACCTAAGAAGCATCATTGCTTTTTCAACTTCTTCAGCTTTTTACTTGTTGTTAGGATGGCTTTTTGACTTTCCAGCTTCTAGAAATGAGAAAGATGAAATTTTTGAGAAAAGTTATTGATTAGAGTAGAGGTTGCATCATGGGAAATAATGGCTAGGTAGAGTGGTAACAGATTATAAAAGACCTTGAAAATTTGGCAGAGAAGTTTGGAGTCTATATGGAAGGTAACAGGAGACACTCTGGATTCTTCTTCTTCTTCTTTTTTTTTTTTTGAGACACAGTCTTGCTCTGTTGCCCATGCTAGAGTGCAGTGGCAGGATCTTGGCTCACTGTAATCTCTGCCTCCTGGGTTCAAGTGATTCTCTTGCCTCAGCCTCCCAAGTAGCTGGAATTACAAGAGCCTGCCACCATACCCGGCTAATTTTTCTATTTTTTAGTAGACATGGACTTTCACCATCTTGGCCAGGTTGGTCTTGAACTCCTGACCTCGTGATCCACCCTCCTCAGTCTCCCAAAGTGCTGGGATTACAGGCATGAGCCACAGTGCATGGCCCACTCTAGATTCTTTTTTTAAAAATTTGATGTACAACGTGATGGCTTGATACACGTATACATTAGAGAATGGATAAATTAACATATTTGTCACCTCATATATTTATCATTTTTGTGGCAAGAACATTTAAAATCTACTTCCTTAGCCACTTCAAGTGTACAATACATTTATTAACTATAGTCACTATGGTGTACATTACACCTCTGGATTCTTAATATTTGGAGTGATGTGAGAAATGTGTTTTAGGCGGACTAATATGACAACATTATTCACAACGCATTTCTAATGGAGGTGATGTTGAAAGGCTGGTGTGGGGATAGGAAGGTGGGTAACAGGAAGGCAGGCACATAGCCAGGCATGATGGGCACCACCTGTAGTCCCAGATTCTCTGGAGGCTGAGGTGGGAGGATTACTTGAGCCCAGGAGTTCAAAGCCAGCCTGAGCAACATAGCAAGACTGTGTCTCTAAAAAGAAAAAAAAGAAGACAAGCACATCATCTCTTTCTCCAAAACTGTTCTCTTCCCAATCAACTAATTTATGTCAAATGAAGGCACTTTTTCATCTTTCAATCCAGAAAACCTGAAATCATCTTCAATTCTCTCTTCCTTATTTCCTAAATCCAGGAAGTCACCTACTAGCTTAATGTGGCTCTTTCTGGCATGTGTGCCTGCTTCTGCTCCTTTTCTGTGTTTGTTTCTGTCCCTCCCCAGTGGCTTGGACCCTTCAAAATAGTTTAGTTGAGATGAAACATTGGCTTTGAAGGGAGGTAACAGATATGCTTAGAGACAGGTGCTGACCTCTTTCTAAGGTCTCTCTAAGCATACCTCTAAGAAACCAATTTTAAAATCCATAATGTCTGGCATTCAATGGAAAATAAGCAAGTGACAAAACAACATAGACTGACAGAATATCTAAATGAAGATGTCTTCTAGGAAGTTTAAAATACGAAATGTGAGCACAAATGATTATTTTAGGACTAAAGATGAAGATACAGAAATCATTCATGTAACTACAGCTGTAGGAGTAGATCCATTTATTGAAGGAATATATTTAAAAGGGTTATTTATCCTGAGAGACACCTATGTAAAAAGAATATGTGTAAAAATAAGCATAGTCCTGTAAAATAAGTCAGGAAGGAATATAGAGCATATGTAGGAATTTAAGAAATACAGAGAGCAATAAGAAAAATTTAAAAATCAGAAATGTATAATGTGATGAAAATGAAAATTTTCAAGTAAGAAATTAAACAACAGAATTGGGTGCCTCAGAGAGTTAAAGGAGAGTGAGCATTCAGAAAAAAAGATTGGATTTTAAAACAAATGAGTTGTACTCTGAGAATGATGAGGTAGTCCATCTGGATTCTCTTGTTGAGAACAATCAGAAAATCTGGACAAAATGTCAACGAAAAAAAGTTTATCTGCTTGAAGTTATTAAGGAAGCAATTGGGTTGACTCACTCAGAGAAGTGAGACTACATTGAGGGCTGTTTTTTGACTTACAGGTATCTATGAAATCTGGAAAAGAAAATTGAGAAGCTAGGATAACTGGGGAGAAATTTTGAAAGCTGATTTGGGAGAAAAAATTGAAGTACCTTCTTTTGGAACACTGTAAAACTTCCTATTTTAAGTTGAGAACCCAAAAGGTTATGCTCTGGGAGTTGGGGTAAATTTGAACTAGATGAGTCCTTGCAAGGACTGAAGCCACAATTTGAATTATCTTACTTCCTGAAATTGAATTCAAGGCAATTCCAGATTATTTGTAATCTTGGATATCTACTAGAAAGAGAAAAGATATTTTTTTCCCCTGGAGGAAGATAACACAGGATTCATATTATTTCTACAACTTGCATAATTATTTCTACAATTTTCAAATTAGTAGTATCTGGTGTTCAACAGAAAATAAGCAGATGACAGAACAACATAGATCAAAATCCAAATAAAGCACCAGAGAAAACCCCACAGGGTCTGTAAATAATGATATTATCAAATCTAAACTTTAAAATAACTATGCTTAATATGCTCCAGAAAATAAAACATTAAAAAATTTGGCAAAAAAATAGTAAATGTAAAAAGGAATCACACGTAAATCTACAACTGCAAAATACAAAGTGAAATATGGAGAGTTAAAATTAGGAAATAGAGAAGAGAGTGTAAATAACATTGGAAAAAAATGAGTTGGATCCCCTGGAGCATAGAAGAGAGATAATGGGCCAGAAGCAATATATAGTGAGATTGAATCTGACGATTTTCTCAAGTTAGCAAAAACCATAAAGTCACATATTCAATCATCCTACAGATCCTGAGCAAGAGAACAAACAAACAAACAAACCTGGGCTTGTCATATTAAAACATCTGAAAGCCAAAACAAAGAAAAAATAATAAAAGCGTTCAGACATTCAGAGGAGAAAAAGCCAAACTAATTTCAAAGGGACAACTGTTAGTGGCAAGCTGACTGAAGAAGTGAAACAATGAAAGCTAGCTAGTAATAAAATGCTATCTTCAGAGTTCTCATACTGCTCATAGTAAATAACTTGCTATTGTGAATTTTGTATCCAGGGAAAATAACATCCAAAAATAGATAAACAGCATTTTTAGATAAGTAAAACCTGGCAGAATTCATCACCTGTACTCTACACCAAAGACAGAGAAAGATTATTCAGGCTCAGAATCTCAGATACAGAAAGAAATAAGGAACAATAAAAATGAGAAACAGATGAAGAAATTTAAATGTTTAATGACTATGTAAAAAATAAAAGTAGAACCTTATGAGAAAACATGACAGTATTATGTAAGTGACAGGAGAATTTATGAAATTAAAAATGTTTCAATTTTTTGCCTTCCTCTAGAAGAGACAAAAAGTCTCATATAACATTAGATTTTTTAGGGAAATCAATGAAGAATAGGAAGGCCAGATATTAACACTAAGCTGATAGTGATAAAAAGTGGAATAATAAAAATATTTTATCCAGAAGGATAAAGAAAGAAAAAAAGGAGAACAGTTTAGGTAAATAGAAGGGACTGAGTTGATAGCAGATGCAAATTGAAATATGTCACTAATTATATTAATTGTCAATGAACTAAATTCTCCAATTAGAACACAAAGTTTGTCAAATGGACTAAAAAGTTAACAATTTATAGCTTATAAGACTTGCATCAAAAAATATAGGGTTAAAAGGAAAAACAGATGAGAGAAGATATACCATGCAAACTCTACCAAAGGAAAGTTTGTACATATATTTACGTACCAGGCAACATACATTTTAGAACAAAAACATAAATAAAATACAGATGAAGTGTTGAAATGAATATTTAATTCACAAGAAGATAAAAATTCAATGTTTGCATATACCCAATACCAGTATATAAAGCAAAATTTTCAAAAGTGGAAAAATTACTAATCCTAAGGAAGCATTTAAAAATGTCTTTCTCAAAAATAACTGGGCAACCAGACAGAAATATCAGTAAGAAAATAGAATTAGAGAACAAGAATAACTACCACTTAATTAGATACATGAGGACTATACTCAACAACTGTAAGATGAACTCTATTTTCAAGCAGACATGGAATATTTACATAAATTGACCACATGCAAGACCAGAAAGCAAATCCTCCCAGATTTCTAGGGATTTAAATCATATGGAAGATTTCACTGAGTAAAGAACAATTAAACCACAAATCTGTAAAAAAACGTTAACCAGAATGGACTCAACCTAAGTTTCCATTAATGGATGAATGGATAAAGAAAACATGGAATATATACAAAATGGGATACTATTCAGCCATAAGAAGAAGGGAATTGTTGTTTGTAACAACATGGATAAACCTGGAGGAGATTATGCTAAGTGAAATAAGCCAGGCACTGAAGACAAATACCACATGATCTCACTGACATGTGAGATATAAAAAAGTTAATCTCATGGAAGTAGAGAATAGGATGATGGCTACCAAAGGTTGGCTGTGGGGACTAGCGAATGAGATGTTGGCCAAAAGGTACAAAGTTTCAATTAGAAGGAATGTGTCTTTGAGATCTATTGCACGGCAAGGTAACTATAGTTCATAATGATGTAACATACATTGCAAATTTGTTAACAGAGCATTTTAAATGTCTGTGCCACAAAAAAAAAAGTGAGGTGGAAGAAATGTTAGTTAGCTTTATTTAATCATTCCATAATGTATACATAAATTAAAACATCCCATTATACCTCATGAATATAGACAAGTATTATTTCTCAATTGTAAAAAAAGTTAACCAGAAAATCCTCACTTTTGGAAATGAATGACTGATGGGTCAAAAAAGACACCAGAAGGGAAAACAGAACCTATTTTGAAATCAACGATAATTTAAAAAGTGCATATCAAAATGTGGGATGCAATTAAAGATTTGTTTAAAGAATAAGAATTCCTTAAATTATATTTTAAAGACTATTTTACAAATAATTTAGAGAACCCAATAAAAAGAAAACTTTATTTAAAATGTACAAAAGATTTGGGCAGATACTTCACAAATGAAAGATCTAACTAGCCAATAATCATATAAAAATACTTAATATTATTAGTTATCAAAGAAATGCAGTATAAAAACCCAAATGAGATATCACATGTTATTAGGATGGCTGACATTAAAAAGACTGACCACACCAAGTGTTGGTGAGGTTGCGTGACAATATTGTTAGTGGGAATGCAAAACTTGTGCAAATACTTTGGAATGCAATATGGCAATGTCTTATGAAGTTAAACATACAACTACGCCTAACATATAACTCAGTAATCTCATTACTAATTAATCATCCAAGAGAAATGGAACATATGTGCATGTAATATATTGCACAAGAATACTCATACCAGTATTGTTCATGGATGCCAAAAAGTAGAAACAACTCAAATAGTCATCAATTGGCAAATGATTAAAAAAAAAACTGTTGTATTTCTATACAATGGAATACTATTCAGAAGTAAAAAGTAGTAAAATATTAATGCATACAACAATGCATTGGATCTCAAAAATAGTGGATCTCAAAAATAGTGAAATCATGCAAACACCACAGACTACATAATCTGTTATTTCATTTACCTGAAACTCTAAGACTAAACGATAGTGACAGAAAGCAAATTAGTAGTTCCCTGAAGCCACTCACCAGAGGTAGTGACTGACTGCCATAGGGCATGAGGAAACATTTTAGGGATTAGGATGGAGTTATTGTGTATCTTGATTGTGTTACATGACTGTATGCACTTGCCAAATTTCATCAAATTGTATACATAGAATGAATGAAGTTTATTTTATGTAAGTTATAACTCAATGAAAAAGTAAAATTATTGCAGAAATGCAAGGTTAGTTAAGTATTTGAAAATAAGTATAGTGTAGAAAAACATTTGGAGGGAAAAATCATTTGGTCCTCCCAATAGATGCAGAAAAAGTATATAAAACTTTACATCTGTTTATAATAATACATTGAAGACATAGTATTGGAAAAATATAAGGGTGTTTCATTCTCCAGATCAATAATACGTATAATAAGACTTCAGCAAACATTATATTGAGTAGTGAAATTTTGAGAGATTAGTGTTTGAAATAAGAATGCCTGATATTTGTTTCTTCTAGTCATCATTCTATTGGAGTCTCTGTCTGCAAAAAGGCAAATGTAAGAAACAAAATTCTTTATAGTTAGAAAGAAAGAAATAAAGCTATCATATTACAGATCCTATGATCACGTATGGACAAAATTAGGAACAAAATCACAAGTAAATTGGTAGAAGAATTAAACAAATTTAGCATATTTTCTGAGCATAAGGTCTGTATATAAAATCAAAAGTATTTCTGTGTGTCAGCAACAAATAGACAATGAAACTTTAAAATGCTATGCATAATAACATAAAATATAAGGCACCTAAGAATAAATCTAGTGAAAGATGTGTACAATCTCTACACAGAAAACTATAAAATATTATTCTGAGAAATAAAAGAAATGGATGGCTACACCATGTTATAGATTGAATGACTCAATACTGTAAAGATAGTAATTTCCCTACAAACTGATACATATATCAATTTGCATATGTGTGTGTGTGTGTGTGTGTGTGTGTGTATACATACATGCAAAGAGCCAAGAGTAGCCAACGTACTCTTGAAGTAAAAGAAGTTAAAAGAGTTATGCTATAAAGATGTCAAGACCTACTATAAAGCTGTACTATATTTAAGACAATGTGATATTGGCACAAGGAAAACTAGACAAAGGGATAGAACTGATGTTCTAGGAACAGAACAATTTTTGTTAAAGGTGGTGCTACAGGACAGTGGGCAAAAAGGAATCATTTCAGTGCATGGCTCTGGGGCAATTGGACATCCTTAGGAGGAAAATTTAGGCTTTACCTCTACTTCATACAGTAGACAAAAATTCAATTCCCTAGATTCTCTATTAAAATGTGAAAAGCAGAATCATACAAACTTTAAAAGATAAGAGCTAGGAATACACACACACACATACACACACACACACACACACACACACACACACACACACACACATATATTGCAGTTGAAGAAAGATTTCATAAACATGATCCCCAAACCCATTAAACATAAAGTAAAGGAAATGTCAATAGACAGGACAACATCAGGATTAAGGTATTTCATTAAGAAAGTAAAAAGTAAATCACCAAGCAGCAGAAAACATTTGCATAGCAAGTAACGGACAAAGAGCTAGTGTCCCTATCACATAAAGGAACGTCACAAGTGTTCAAGGGAGTTGAACAGGTATTTCACAAAAGAAACATTCACATGGCCACAGACATGGAAAAGTGCTGTCCTCATCAGCAAATTACAAACTAAAGCCATTTTGAGGTACAATGTCTGTCCCTAAATGGCTAAAATTACAATGACTGACAACATGAAATGTTGACGTGGAATTGAAACTTTCTGAAACTGTTGGAGGTAGTAGAAATAGGTACAATTGCTAACTACCTATTAGTGCTAATATATATGTACTGTATGGTCTTGAAATTTGACTTTTAGTTACCCAGCAGACATCTGTGTGCAAGTACAGTAAGAGACTACATAAGAATGTTCATAGAAACATTGTTTATTACAGTCAAATATTAAAAACAATCCAAATGTTAATAGTAATATAGATAAATTCTGTAATACACATACAATACGAATGCTGTATAACAATGCAAATGAATGAACTGATGCATACAATGGCATGGATAAATCTCACCATCAGAATGTTGAAGAAATAAACTAGACACAATTCCATAAGGCAGCACATGAGTCCATTAATAAAAAGATGAAAAACAGGAAAAATGAAACACCAGTGTTAGGCATAAGGTTAGAGATGGTCTTGTGGGTGGAGAGAAGGCTTAGGCAATGTTCTATTCTTTTTCATCATGAGAGACAGTTGATATTTTACAAATATGTTGTGATGATTTATTAGTGTTTTTGTTTTATGTAATTTTCTGTTTATGTGTTAATATAACTACCCAGTGGGTTCAACCTGCTGGCTGCCTAGAGAGAGCCAATTTACCAAGACAGGGGAATTGCAATGGAGAAAGAGTAATTCGCACAGAGCTGGCTGTGCAGGAGACCACAGTTTAATTATTACTCAAATCAATCTCTCTGAACATTTGGGGATCTGAGTTTTTAAAGATATTTTGGCAGGTAGGGGCTTGGGAAGTGGGGACTGTGGATTGCTCAGATTGGAGATGGAATCCTAGGGGGCTGAAGTGAGTTTTTCTTGCTGTTTTCTGTCCCTGGGTGGGATCGTAGAATTGGTTGAACCAGATTACTGGTCTGGGTGGTGTCAGTTGATCCATCCAATGCAGGGTCTGCAAAATATCTGAGGCACTGATTTTAGGTTTTACAATAGTGATGCTATTCCCAGGAGCAATCTGGGGAGGTTCAGACTCTTGGAGCCAGAGGCTGCATAACCCCTAAACCGTAATTCCTAATCTTGTAGTTAGTTTGTTAATTCTGCAAAGGCAGACTGGTCCCCAGGCAAGAAGGGAGGCTTTTCGGGAAAGGGCTGTTATCAATTTTGTTTCAGAGTTAAACCATGAACCGAATTCCTCCCCAAAGTTAGTTTGGCCTATGCCTGGGAATGAACAAGGACAGCTTAAAGGTTAGAAGAAAGATGGAGTCGGTTAGGGCTGATGTCTTTCACTGTCATAATTTCCTCAGTTACAATTTTTGCAAAGGTGGGTTCATTATCATTTACAATAAAATAAGGTCAAATGTAAAGCAGTCATTGGTGACCTTTAGGAGAATAATTTCAGCATAACATTGCTGACATTCAGCATAACATTCAGTAACATCTGAGGCAGAAGAAAGTGAAGGTAGGGAAAGTCTGGGCAGGATGTAAATACGTTTCAGATCACTTTGAGGGGTGTTTGGCAATGGGAACAAAGGCTAGAAAAAAATTTTGGTATTTTATTATTGTGGTGTATTTTAGCAAATAGTAAAATCTTCTTTACTCAAGAGTGGAAAGACATAAATTTGCTTTTTTATTTCCTGATACCTTTCATAAAATTCCATCAATGAAGTTTCATTATCTTTTCTTTGAATGCCTATTCAAGCTGCACTAATAATAGATTTAGGAAGAAATAAACCTTTCTCTGATAAAGAGCTCCTTTCATAATTTTGTTCATTCCATATGACAGCTAGGACTGAAAATTGAGGCAAGGCTGGGGAGGTCTCTCAGCTCTACAAAAGAAAGATATTGGTAGAATCTTTCCATTTTCCGTTTTAGAATTGCTGAGAAGGCCTTATGTTCCTGGCATGGCATATAATTCTCTGTGGATGAGGAGACTTTGCTGTATTCTATGGCCTCTGAAAGTGCCTCAGCCCAACCAGCTGTCTGCTATTACAAGGGAAATTGGATAAAAGGTGCCGACTGCTGTTAGGACTCTCATCACAATGTACCGTGTGATCTGCTTCATATTTTAGTCTGAAAATAAAAAAAAAATAGAGAGAGAAAGAGAGAGAGTTAAATCGGCAGTGCAGCAGTTTTTTAGAGAAATTCTGTCTTATCCTAGAGATAGAAACAGTGGATCATGAAAGAGAAAAGAAACTTCACAGATAACCAGCCAAAAAAGAATTGAGTTGGAATGGGGTGTGATTCTGCTACCTTGATAGAGAATTGTTTTATTTAAAGTCCTTTGGGTTGGAAGCACTATCATTAACATGACTTTGAAAAGAGGAAAAACTATGAGATATGCAAAATCCACTCAGTTTTCATTGAATAAGCTATAAAACTTATGGTCCTATCAACCAGAATTTTACCCAATGAAATATCCAAATCAGCTGATTAGATTAAGTTTATAAAACGTAGGTAGACTGTGCCAATGACCAAAAAAGGTTATTACTGAATTTATTACAAAAGCATGAATGTTAAGAATTCGATTTATTTCATAATTTTCTACTATGGAAACATTTATACCATCACAAGTAATTTGGGTTTCCTATCTCAGGGTTTCACGGTGCAAAATATACTCTGAATTTTAACTCAAAAATTTATTTAACCTGAGATATTTGAATCATATTCAGCTTTTTGGAGAAAAAGTTTGATATCAAACAAATCCATGCAACAACTAAGAAAGCATAGCTGGTAATTTTGCTTCCAACAGGCAGCAAATCACACTGCCATGTGTGTACCTATGCAACAATCTTGCATGTTCTTCACATGTACCCCAAAACATAAAATGCAATTAAAAAAAAAGGAAAAAAAAGAATTTTGCTTCCAGCTAGAGACAGAATTTGTTTTTAAAACATTGAGTGAAGATCTAACCATGAAAATCTTTAATATGCATATATTAAATATGTGGGTGATACATTTCTTTCTTTCTTTCTTTTTTTTTTTTTTTTTGAGCCAGAGTCTCACTCTGTTTCCCAGGCTTGAGTGCAGTGGCACAATCTCGGCTCACTGCAACCTCTGCCTCCCAGGTTCAAGCGATTCTCCTGCCTCAGCCTCCCAAGTAGTTGGGACTACAGGTGCACGCCACCACTCCTGGCTAAGTTTTTTGTATTTTTAGTAGAGACTGGGTTTCACCGTGTTAGCCAGGATGGTCTCGATCTCCTGACCTTGTGATTTGCCCACCTTGACCTCCCAAAGTGCTGGGATTACAGGCATGAGCCACTGTGCCTGGCCTATTCATTTCTAATGATTATTTCAGGAAATACGTCTTTGAATTTCAATTTATTTTTGTATTTATTATTTGGAATACTGATGACCCTGCACTTCCAAAGGAGTGATTTTATTTTTGGGGAACCTAATTTTGTTGCTTACTCTTAATTTGCCTGCCTTCATGCCCAGTAAAGATTTTACTTCAACCTTTCTCCAGAACTTGCTGCTTTGTTAGAGGATAATCTTGCATGCAAGATTATTAACAAATAATCTTTGTTAGAGAACAAATGTGGATTTACCACGGTTGCATGTGTTATTGGAATATGAACTAATTGTATTTACCTATTAGTAATTAAAGTTTATTGATTGCTAATTTTCATTATTCAGTAGCTTAATTGCCACTGTTTTGGAGCTAACTGACTAGATGTCTTTATTTGGGTGGGTAGCTTGAAGACTTTGATGTCCTAACCCAGGGATTAGGTTTGTTATTGATAACCAGCCTACTTGGTATCCTCATGGCTCAAATGGGAGACAAACTGTCATTGAAGGTGTACAGTAGGTTGATTACCTAACAGTCCTCATTCTATACCCGCCCTGTACCCAATCCCTTTGCCTTGTAATTCTTCAGTGCCCTCTGGCTGGGTATTCCATCTCACACCTTGACTTTAGATTGAACACATGACTTGCCCTGTACAATGGCGTGTTAGAAAATGTAACTGAAGTAGCGGCCTGAACAAGTGCTTGCGTGCTTTTGATGAGTCTCTTGAAGCTTTGTGATTTCCATGTGAACATGCCTGGCTGGCTTGCTGTAAGATGAGGCACATGGAGCAGAGCTGAGTTGTCCCAGACGCCCCAGCTGATGCTGTCCTAGATCACCTAACAGCCAGCCACCCCCAGACTTGAGACTGAGCCAGCCGAGGCCAGAAGTACTGCTCAATTGAACCCAGACTAAATCAACAACCCGCAGACCTCTGGGTAAATTTAAAGCTTTTTTTTTTTTACACTTGGTTTTGGGGTGGTTTGTTACATAGTGTTGTGGTAGATAATGGGTAGAACATAGTTTCATCAACATCTGGTTTTATGACTAAATTGGTGATGTAGCACTTTACAAACTCATACATTTTGATGATCAGATGCTGAGAGCTGGTCAGGAGGGACCTTCAAGACAGCTGAAGGTTAATTGATTGGAAGTACAGGAATACAAGACAGAGGAGTTTGTGTTATAACAAATATCCTTGACCAAACTTTACTCAGGCTCCTGAAGCTTCTCCTAGACCCATCTTTGCACTTCATTGTAAAATCCAGTTTTAGCCAAGAACTCCGCTTAGTAAAAACCATCCATCCTTGATACCTGATTTGGCTATTCATTCTCTACCATTCCCCAGATGATGTCTAATCATCCTTGTCCGTCTTTGGCAAGAATTCTGTTAGGTCAGTTTAGCCAGAGTTCCCCTTATCTCTGATGGTTCCTCTTAGTAATTTTCTGTCCACTGACCCCCACACTGCTTCTTGGCTATAAATTCCCCCTTGCCCATGCTGTATTCAAAGCTGAGTCCAATCTCTCTCTTCTGGTGCAAAATCCGTGGCCCCTATGCCCATTGTGGTGGTCCTGAACAAAGACTTCCTATTCTACTTTAACAAGGGCCGTTGAAGACTTTTTTCCTTTAACAGTTGTTCCTTCTTTTCTGCAGCTGCATCACGAATTCAGGGGATAGTGGGTCTAGGGTTAGGCTGTAGCTTGGTGGCAGCAGTGGTCTCTCTTTTGCTATAGGCAAACTTCTCACTCCAGGGCACGTAGGTGTTATTCTTTCTTTGTGTCTCACATGCTCTATTCTTCATCAACTTGTCATTTAATGGAAAGAAAAAAACACCAGGAAATATTTCTCAACCCCAGAAAGCATGTGAAATGTGTCCATCATATTTTTCCAGTTACTAAATAATTATTTCAACTTGCTCAGCAGATCATGGGGAAATTCAGAACATATATTTTTTCAGATTTCTGACTTTAGGAAAGATGTTTAATTTCATTTTGATATTTGTACAGTGTAATATGAAACTGTGCCAATCTATTCCTATAACTGGATTCTGATTTACAATAATACCAATTTTAATATATATATATTTTAGATTAGCATCGTGAAGCTCCGTGTACTTATCTGAGCTGAAATTATCAGGGAGACAAGAAAAACGAAAGCCTAAAATAACCTAGAGAAATAGTATTTGGGTGATTCTGCTCACAAATCATCTTATTTCACAAGATTTGGGAGAGCTTCATTGCTTCCTGATGCAAGCTGGCCATTTTGCAGTTTGAAGTTTTGAGGTGACTCACCTGAAAATTGAGTTAAAAGCAGCCTAAATAAGATGGCTCACCAAAATGACAGATGTATTATTTGAGGCTTACCAAAAGCAAAATACTTCAAGGTTCTCTCTCTCTGCCTTTCTCTACTTTTTGTTTTTTTTTTTTTTTTTCCTTCAGGATTGACCCACTTGGAAAATTCTGGAATTTCTAGCTCATTTATTGGTTTAAAAATGTTTATATTATGACTTCTACACAACAAAGACTGTGATAATTTGTATAACATTTCTACCTTGGGTCCTTGTAGAAACATCCGAAGAAATATAAAAATATTGAGATGCAAACATTATCACTGGAAATTATGGGAAAGTACTGTTAAAAAGCTGGGGATAGGCCAGGCTCAGTGGCTCAGACCTGTAATCCCAGCACTTTGGGAGGCCATGACAGGCGGATCATAAGGTCGGGAGTTCAAGACCAGTCTGGCCAATACATTGAACCATCTCTGCTAAAAATACAAAAAAAAAAAAAAAAAATAGCTGGACGTGGTGGTGCATGACTGCAATTCCAGCTACTTGGGAAGCTGAGGCAGGAGAATTGCTTGAACCCAGGAGGTGGAGGTTGCAGTGAGCAGAGATTGTGTCTCTGCACTCTAGCCTAGGTGACAGAGCGAGACAGTCTCAAACATCTGGGGATATTAGTTTCTTTTCTTTTCTTTTTTTTTTTTTTTTTTTGAGACGGAGTTTCGCTCTTCTTACCCAGGCTGGCGTGCAATGGCGCGATCTCGGCTCACCGCAACCTCCGCCTCCTGGGTTCAGGCAATTCTCCTGCCTCAGCCTCCTGAGTAGCTGGGATTACAGGCACGCGCCACCATGCCCAGCTAATTTTTTGTATTTTTAGTAGAGACGGGGTTTCACCATGTTGACCAGGATGGTCTCGATCTCTTGACCTCGTGATCCACCCGCCTTGGCCTCCCAAAGTTTCTTTATATTTAATGTAGAATTTTCCAAAACAAATGATTGGGGCTGTCTGAGACTTTCAGAAAAGTCCCACTGGTGATGAACTTACAGGGATGAGTGTAAGAGGCTGTGTGTACCCTGGAGATGGTGACTTGGGTTCACCCAACTCCTCGTTCACGGATGTGGATCAAGTCTATGAGAGTGCTTGTATTAGGAGATGTTAGAGTTCATATAGGATTCACATTAAGCAAAAAGCTGCCAGGGAGGCAAGATGTCTTTGAGACACCTTTGATTTTTTCATTTGACGTGCTAAGCAGTATCCTGGTAAAACAGATTATGTTAAGATTTGCCAGGAACCTGGGCATTACCGTGAACCAGAGAGAGAAAAAGGCTCCCCGCTGATCCTCAGCAGAATGGATCACCAGATAGAGTCGCTCCTCAGCCTCTGAAGCAGCCGTGTTCCCATGTGAGTTAGAGCAACCAAGCTTTCTGCCAAAGGTCTGAAATTTTTTTTTAGGAAAAATACACGGTGTATGAGAGGGATCCAAAGAGCCTGCCCCCTCCTCATTAAATATGGATGGATCACACCAAAATGCCTCAGTATGACACCGAAGAAAATGTTCTCAAGCTGAAAAAGAAGATGCAGATGTCGTATTTCTAAAATATTTTCCACAAGAAAGAGAACAAATGTAAAATAATCTCTTTGTGCTTTCAATAATACCCTGGAAAATATGAAGCAGAAGCATGGAAAAAAAAAAAACCCAGGAAATGATTAAAAAGGGATCCAGCTTGAGAGAGAGAGCAAGCGAAGGAATATTCAGTGAGTTGGATGAGGCATCAAAAGATGAAACAAAAATGTAATCTCTGATTTAAAATTTGCATGAGAAAGACTAAAATCTGTATGAGGAGGCTTAAAATGGAGAAGTTTTTCTGTGATGTAATGAATCACAATGTGGAAAACAACTTTGAGAAGCTTTTCCAGAATTCAGATGAAGAGGATAAAGAATGAAATTGATGAGAGAGAAGATGATATGGTTCATGAATCCTGGAAATGTAATAGATGGAATGTGGTCTTTCAGAATTGTCGTTTGAACATTAACTGCAAGAAGAAATGAAACAAGACTTGCAGGATTTTGAGAAAGAATATGTTTGCCCTTAATATTTTTGGTTTAATACTTAATTGGGTTTTTATTCATATGCAATGCAACTGAAGTACATATCCAGATAATAGTTAGCTAAAAATGTAGATTGCTAATAACGTTCTCTTCTTAAGCTACAGGAAATTAGAAAGAAAACCTCAAAACGATTAATGGTGAATAGTGAATAAAATAATTAAATGAGTCTTATGATTGTAGTTGTAAAGTCAGTTAAATAGGTTTTAAATAATTACTGAAAAGTGATACAAATTAAAAAATGGAAATTGAGTTTTACTAACAAAAATATCAGTGAGAGTTTGGGAGTATGATGTAACATTATGAATGTCTTCAAGTTCCATGGAGGAGAATCAATCGATTGTGTATTTTCTGATATTAACTTTTTTTAAATTATAAAGATGTGTGAGATTATTTCATTGTGAGATACAGTGTTCCATAGAGAATCTCGCACACGATGAATGGGTAGAATTTAGTGCGTTAATCATAAAGCTAACACCAGGGGCAGAAGGAGTATGATACCAGCCTACCCCAGCAGCCTGCTTTGTTCCTCCCTGATTATAAATTCATTCCTTCCCCTTAGCCATGGACATCATCCTAACTTTTTTTGTTTTGAAATAAAATCATTTTGCCACCTAAACAATATGATTTACTTTTGCCTGCTTTCGAATATTATATAAGTAGAATTAAATTCTGTGTGAATGTATTATTTTGTATGTTGCTTTTTTGTTCAATAGTTCGGGTCATTCATGTTGTTGATACAGCCTAGTTTATTTAACTTTATTACTTTATAGAATTTCATTATCTCTTCATATGATAGATCGATCCCTTCTAATGTTGGTGAACTTTTGGCATATTTGCAATTCTTGGCTTTTATGAGATGTATGTCTTCAAATATTTTACAAGATGATGACGTACAGAATTGAATAAAGATGTAGGGTTAAAAAAATACAAATATTAGTACATCAAAATAATGGTTAAAAAAAAGTAGGAAATCTTAAAATAGGAGGACTTACAAAATGGGCTGACAAAAGCAAATCCAAACCTATAAAATAAATATGAACACATTAATTTTTTTTATTTTTTTTTTTGAGACAGTCTGGCTCTGTCTTCCAGGGTGGAGTGCAGTCATGTGATCTCGGCTCACTGCAACCTTTGCCTTCCAGTTTAAGCAAGTTTCCTGCCTCAGCCTCCCTAGAATCTGGGATTACAGGTGCGCATAACCACACGTGGCTAATTTTTGTATTTTGAGTAGAGACGGGGTTTTCACCACATTGACTAGGCTGGTCTCGCACTCCTGACCTCAGGTGATCTGCCCATCTCACTTTGGCCTTCCAAGGTGCTGGTTTTACAGGCGTGAGTCACTATGCCTGGCCCTGAACACTGTACTTTTTATTAAAACCTAAATATTGGCTGGGCGCTGTGGCTCATGTCTGTAATCCTAGCACTCTGGGAGGCCGAGGTGGGTGGATCACCTGAGGTCAGGAGTTCAAGACCAGCCTGGCCATCAGGGTGAAACCCCATTTTTTTTTTTAATTTAAAAAAACAATATCTGAATGTGAGCTATTTATTATGAGTACTCATAAAGTAAACAATGAAGAAAGGTCAAGAGTAAAAGAGTAAGAAAAAACACATTAAGGCTCACACCTGTAATCCCAGCACTTCGAGAGGTCAAGGTGGGTGGATCACCTGAGATCAGGAGCTGGAGACCAGCCTGACCAACATGGTGAAACCTTGTCTCTACTAAAACTACAAAAATTAGCTGGGCATGGTGGCACATGCCTATAATCCCAGTTACTTGGGAGGCTGAGGCAGGAGAATCACTTGAATCCAGGAGGTGGAGGTTGCAGTGAGCAGAGATCACACAATTGCACTCCAGCCTGGGAAACAAGAATGAAACTCTGTGTCAAAAATGAAAACAAAAACAAAACAAAAACACTACATTAAGAAAATCAAACAAAACATCTAGAGTTACAGTAATAATATTAAACAATTAGGCTTCAAGGTAAAAATATAAAACAGAAAAAAATGGTTTGTGATTAAAGACAAGTGTAAAAACATTTTGTAATCCAAACTTATAAAAATATCAAGTTATACAAAAAAACACAAATTCAGGTATAATTCAGGAAATTAAAAAATATGCATGTACTGCTGGGCGCGGTGGCTCATGCCTGTTATCCCAGCACTTTGGGAGGCTGAAGCGGGCGGATCGTGAAGTCAAGAGATCCAGACCATCGTGGCCAACTTGGTGAAAGCCTGTCTCTAATAAAAATACAAAAATTAGCTGGGCAGGGTGGCACGTGACTGTAGTCCCAGGTATTCAGGAGACTGAGGCAGAAGAATCGCTTAAACCCAGGAGGCAGAGATTGCAGTGAGCTGAGATCACACCACTTTGGCTCTCCAGCTTGGCGACAGAGCAAGACTCGGTCTCAAAAAAAAAAAAAAAAAAGCACATGTTCTTTTCTTAGCATATACTTAGTATATAACTAAAAATTCGATAAGTAACACAATATAATTTACAAAAGAAAAAGGGAAAATCACACAGATGGCAGAAATTAATGAAATTAGAAAACCTAAAAATAAAATATCTGCATAAAAAGGGAATGCAATAACAGATTAAAAATTACCGGCAAATATTTAAAACTCTTTTCTAAAATTTAAAATCTCAAGAATGAATGAATAGGAGGGAATATGAATATAAAATGACTCAATGAGAAAGGAAAAACAAAAAATCTGAGCATCTGAATAAAACATCAAGCTAGACATAAAAATGTTTTTAAAAAATCACTTTCTGAAAATGCTTTGGTCCCAGACACTGAACTGGTAAGCTCTGTGGTTTTGTTAAGCACAGATAAAGAATATAGGTTAGTGTTATACTCTATACACTCTTTTATGATATATAGATAGTTGATACTATTTTACAAACTATTATTACCCCAATCTGGTCATGAAAATACAAAAAAATCCAAAACACCGATTTCATTTATAAATCTCATCTCAACATTCTAAATAGAGTTATAGCAAGTTAAATTCCAGAAAAGTTATAGTTACATGTCAAAAACAAAGTTCTTACCAAAGGAGTAGAAAAAGTAGATGAACCTTTTGGTGTGGGAAAGGTCTATTTTAGCCTAAATAACAAAGGAAGAAACTATTTTAAAACGTCAATAGTTCATAAGTGTATGTGAATAATACAACAATCCAAATTAAAAGGCAAGAGTAGAAAAGAAAAAAATAATGTAATCTCTGTTAAAGAGCTTGTATGTTTACTATGTAAAGATCTGTTACAAATGAGTAAGAAAAGTAAGTGCCTGAATAGAAAATTGGGCATAGCCATAAGTAGACAATTCACTAAAAAAGTAATGCATGTCAGCAATAAATAAATAAATAACAGCTTCTCTCATCATCAGAGTGCTACAGATTAGAAGACTGGCTCCGTATCTAGCAATGATTAGTTCATTGCACCTTTGTGGAAGTCCAAAGGCATTTGAAGACCCTGACGTCTTCCTAGGGCACTTATCTTCTCCGTCTATACCCTAACACCACGTGCCTCTTTCCAGGAATTGTTTTGGGCATCTATCTGATGCATGCTCCTTTTGTCAACATTTGAGTTGACCAAATGTGAAAATTAGGCCCTGTCCAACACACGCGAAATGTAGTGAGATTCAGAGACTGGAGAGCCTGTAGAGGTTGCAGAAAGGTTTATTTTAGGTGTACATAGGCCCGGCTCGGACTCATGTCCAAAATGGCTGAACATTAGACAAAGGAGAAAGGCTTTCTTTTATACTTTTCGATGCAAAGCAGGAAGTAAGTTTTACAGAAATGGGCACAAAGGCAGTTAATCATCCCTGACTTGTCTTGGGGCATGCCTTATATCTTAAAAAACATGTTTGTGACATAACTTACCTGTGCGGTGGCCTTGCAGCTGTTCCACAAGGAAAACAGGGACTTAGAGAACTCTTAAGGAATGTTGAGAATAGATAAGGTTAATTTTCTGCAGAAGGAAGAAGAGGCACTTACTATTTCTCCTTAACTTAGGCTCTGGTGGGACCTTCTTACAAACAATGTTTGCTTGCTAGAGTTATTTCAATTTCGTATCATGTTGTTTCATTAATTTTCTCTTCCCTCTTCAATACAAACCTCACTAGTATCATCCATACTGATGAAGGGGAGGTGGGGGAGAGAACACATAATGACAACTTGAACAGCTTCACAGTGGAAAACAGATATTCCCGTTCTTGAAATTTCCTTCACACCGCTACCTTTGGAGGAAGTTTTGTTAAGCACGGATAAAGAACTCAGATCAGTGTTATACTTTTCTACGACATGCAGATAGCTGACATAATTTCCATGAGATCTCTCAGCCTTAAAATATGAGATTGGCTCATTGTCTCCTCTTCCATCTACGTCCCTTGTCCCTCTCCTCTTCCTTGACACCTTTCTCTTCTCTCCAGCAATTCTGGTTGTACCAGTGGCTCAGTAAACGAGCTGCCTCTTTGTTGCCTTGGCTTCTGCTGACAAAAAACAGAGCTCTGAGAGCCTCATCCTCTATTCCAAAGAACTGACCGAAGTTCCTAAATAAGATGGTTAGGAATGATTCTTTCATTAAGAAGAATCAGCTGCTTTTGGGATAATAATGGTTCTACCATGATACTAAGACCAAATATGTCTTCAAAAAACATTTTTTTTTTTTTTTTTTTTTTTTGTTGTTGTTGTTGAGACGGAGTTTCGCTCCTGTTGCCCAGGCTGGAGTGCAATGGCGCGATCTCGGCTCACCGCAACCTCCGCCTCCTGGGTTCAAGCAATTCTCCTGCCTCAGCCTCCTGAGTAGCTGGGATTACAGGCACGTGCCACCATGCCCAGCTAATTTTTTGTATTTTTAGTAGAGACGGGGTTTCACCATGTTGACCAGGATGGTCTCGATCTCTCGACCTCGTGATCCACCCGCCTCGGCCTCCCAAAGTTCTGGGATTACAGGGTTGAGCCACCGCAAAAAACATTTTTGTACTTGCTCTGGGCCACTTTAGGCTCCTTCCCAGTGGATTCTATCAGTATTTCCTAAGGATATTTATTTGCTCTCTACTGTCATCAGAATTACTTTAGACAGGTTTGGAACTCACCCATTTCCCACTCCTCTCCACCTGCATCAAGTATTACCCACCACTTCAGGCATCCTCTTTCAGAAGTGTGGATCCTAAAGCTTAGGAGGACCACCTTTATCCCTGCCACCACGGCGAGGAATGGCAGCCTAGTGAGTTGATCTTGGCCATAGCTATAAAGGTTATGAAGAAATGAAATACCTTTTAACTATAGCTAGTACAAAATTTTGGGATTTGTGTTGAAATCTTGAGCCCTATTCACAATCTAAAAGTATGAAGCTGTAATTGTTAGTGATTATAAGTTGCTTGGAGTCTGTATTTTATGAATTGCATGCACTTAGAAGTTATATATGGTTAGGAATGTATAACAACTTTAAATAAACTGAAATTTTTATTTGGGAAAAATTGGAGCCCTATAAAGCCTTGTCTTAAATGAAAGAAAAAAAGGAGTGGAGAACCATTATGTATCGAATGTCCACATGCTCCAGGCATTACTTTATTAGTCCTCACACAAAGTCTATGTAGGTCCTACTGTTGTTTCCATTTGTAGTTAGGGAAAAGAGGTTTAGCAGTCTTACAGCTTTTCCCACGGTTCTGTATGGTTAAGTGGTGGTGAGGCAGGACAAGCAAGCCCCCAAATTGGGGCTTAGCTCAGGAGGGTTCTTGGCTTCTCCCAGAAAAGAATTCAAGGATGATCCAGTGATGTTAAACAGAAACTTTTATTGATGTGGCAAGCACCTCTGTACAACAGCAGAGGTACTGCTCCTTGTGGAGCGGGCAGTGTGCCCAGAGTAGCAGCTCAGAAGCAGCGGTGCACTCATATTTATACCCACTTTTAATTACATGCAAATAAGGGGTGGTTTATGCAGAAATTTCTAGGAAAATGGTGGTAACTTCTGACTGGTGGGGTTGTTGCCATGGCAAGAGGTGGTAACATCTGGGCCTTGCCATGATGATGGTAAACTGACATGACATGTTGGTGGGCGTGTCTTATAAGGAGGTGCGTCCACCCTGGACCTGTTTTAGCTAGTCCTCAATTTGGTCTGTGACCAAGCCTTGCTTTCACAGTCAAACCCCACCTCTTAGCTTAGTTGAGCACACTTTTCATCTGTAATCTTCACAGTAAACTCTAAGATATTCTATACAGCCAATGGTTTTTGCTTGCTTCATTTAAATGATGCAAATTACCTGGACAATTGGGTTTTCTGTAATAGAAATCTGGCAAGGCTGTTGTGAAACTTGAAATTTTAAGAATTTCTCCGGAAGAAGTCCCTTGGTTACCCTAAGTTTATTTGGCCATCCTTGGTTTAATTTTTTAAAAAATAATCATTGTGGTAATTGTTTTAAAAAAATTCTTTTCATTCTTTACATATTGCTAATTTCTAGTCCCACTATTTATATTATAGCCAAGATATTGGCATTCACCTTTGGATCACTGCAGCTATGGCACTCTCTTAATTGGAAGAGGATGAATGTTAATCCTTTAAATTATTATTATGATATTTTCAGTGCCAAGAGTGCCCAAGAGGCTTTTTAATGTGGAAATACACCAAATGATAATAGGACAAAATTTACTCCTTCCCTGTGTGGTTGTAATTTAAAGGTGAAAATAAGTACAATGCAGCTAAATGCGATTACTAGTTAGTGCCAAATATTATAACTTTACAAGCTGTGAATACAGTTGCCTCCCTTTTTTCATCGTTTCCCTTTCTGTGGTTTTAGTTACCCTCAGGACAGTACAAGATATTTTGAGAGAGAGAGACAGAGAGAGAGAGACATTCATATAACTTTTATTACAGTATATTGTTATGATGGTTCTATTTTATTATGGTTGTTGTTAATCACTTACTGTGCCTAATTGATAAATTAAACTTTATCATAAGTGTGCATATCCAGGAAACAATAGTCTATGTAGGATTTGGTACTATCCATGGTTTCAGAAATCCACTGGGGATCTTGGAAGATATCCCTTGAGAATAAGCCTGGGGGGGACTATTTTAATGCCTCAGGAGGCTTCTCTTATGCTATTTGTAGAAAATTGAAAGTGCAGCATAGATGTCTCACCATCACTTTGTACAATTTAGAATTTAATTTTTCAGTTTTAGTCTCCTATAGTGTAAGAACAATCCTGATAGGGTTAACCCTTAATTTATCCTTAAGATATGAAAATTATTGCTATAACTTTAAGAAGAGTTAAGTCAAAACAAGATTTGGGTAGGCAACTGAAGACTGGAACAATATTTTATTTACATTTCTCTTGGGCTTGATTCCAACGGGTAACTTGAAAGCAGAGATACTCTCTTATTGCCAGATCTCGGAGCCAATAATAATCAGGACTCCCTCAGTTTTGCCGTTCCCTGCATTTATCTGTGAATGACATTTCTGATTTCCCAGAAAAAAAGCAAAAAAAACAAAAGCAAAAACAAAAGCAAAAACAAAAAAACCTGTGTCAGCAAATTGCCTGCCTTAGTTTTGGAAATTCTATGTAATATCATGCTGCTTTAATATCTTTTGGAAGCTTAGAATATTAATCTCTTCTTACTTTAAAATAATTGAGATGAAAACTGTTTGTAATGCTCAATGATAGTTTGCTTTCTTACAATGCCTTTTATGTGTGAATCACAAAGCATTTTGCAAACCATAACTCAGTTCTTGCAGCTCCCCGGTGAGGCAGATCCCATTATCCGTGTTTTACAGATGATCATGAAACAGACCCACGGAGTTTCAATGAGCAGCCTCAGCTCAGGCAATGAGTCAGTGGGAAAGTTGGGGAAGGAATTTGCAGAACTTTTGACATACCCCTTGAATTTGACACATTAAGAAGTGTAAGCATTCATAAATGAGGAAGATAAGTGAAGAACTATTGGAAGAGCTGCTTTGTAACAAGCAATAGTTGTTCTGATACATTTTAAAATTTGCCTTAGCTTTTAAGTTTGTATATAAATGAAAGCTTGTTGGACTACTACCAGGATACTTTTTTGTGGCTTCCAATATGTAATATGCATAACTAAAGAGGGAAGATGCTTAAAATATGCAATAGTAGAAAGTGCAGTGTAATATGCAAGAATTAATTTCAGTAGACACGCTGAACTATTTGGGTATGCAATAATGTGCAAACTTAAATGCTAAATTCAAAGGTCAACATACCAAATTATTTGGCATGATGAGCTGCCAGAAAAAAAAAATATATTGCAATTTCAGATGCATGTAAGCTAAGGCATAATTTTGTTTTTATTATACTTTAAGTTCTAAGGTACATGTACAGGTTTGTTACATAGGTATACGTGTACCTTGGTGGTTGGCTGCATCCATCATCCTGTCATCTACATTAGGCATTTCTTCTAATGCCATCCCTCCTCTAGCGCCCCACCATATGACAGGTCCCAGTGTGTGACGCTCCCCTCCCTGTGTTCATGTGTTCTCATTGTTCGACTCCCACTTATGAGTGAGAACATGTGGTGTTTGGTTTTCTGTTCCTGTGTTAGTTTGCTGAGAATGATGGTTTCCAGCTTCATCTATGTCCCTGCAAAGGACATGAACTCATCCCTTTTCATGGCTGCATAGTATTCCATGGTGTATATGTGCCACATTTTCTTTATCCAGTCTATCATTGATGGGCATTTGGGTTGGTTACAAGTCTTTGCTATTGTGAACAGAAGGCATAATTTTAAAAATTTATCAGAACAGCTATTGCTCATTACAAAACAGCTTTTCTGATGGCATGTGAAGGAACTGGAAGCCACTTTTCATAGAGGTCATTTAGTCAGTTCAACCTGTGTTATATTCAACTTAAAAGAGAATTCCATTTGCTAAAAGTACTTGGAGAAGGAGGAGTTCATTAGATAATATGAGAAAATAGTCTTTTAGTGAAATGTGCACCTCTTATCTGTAGCAAATAAAATGGTTTGGTCACTGAGGGAGATGGGTCGACTGTCCCAGTTGAAGCTGGTGTCTACATTTTGATTGGAGGTATGCAGTGACAACAGGATCAGGGTCTGTTCCTCCAGTTTGCCGCTGAGGCTTTTAGTTTTGTCAGTTCACTCAGGGTTAGTGGGTTCTGAAGGACTAACCAAAGTTGGCCAAATTTTAGAGAGACTGACATACAAACCAGGGTGCAAATATAACTCACGCTGAAATCAGATTGGCATACTTATGCTAAGTCCTGAAGGTGTTTTATTTCTAGTAGGTAAGGAGACTTGAAAAACCAAGTCAGTATCAGAATTCTATTTGAAAAGTCTGTTTCAAGGATCAGATGATCTGAATGGCATGTCTGTCGTGTCTGAAAAAGATATATTTGCCTAGTGAAGAGTAAAAGCATTTGTGGGGCCGATTGGATGCTGTGCAGGACTCTACCTGTAGGCAAAGATAACATTACCCTTTATGTGTTTTCATTAGTTGGACAACAGTTTCTGTAATAAAAATTGTGCTTTTGCATGGGTGTTGAGGTGTGGAAAACAATCTGGTCTGAACACAATCCATTTGAAAGTCATGCCTTCCAAAGTTGATTATTTTGAATATGCCCACCACATTTCACTCACTTTATTGCTTTCTTTTTATATTGATCCTCATTAATTTCTATTACCATGCTTGCCTTCTGAATTACTACTCAAAATTCTGGGGATTACCACTACCCTTATATAATATACTATATAATTTTTCGTACTGTAAGTTAGTCATTCCTTTTAGTTCTTCCTAGTTATTTTTTAGTTTTCTTTCTTGAGCTTATTTATTTATTTTTTTTACATTAGATATTTTTGCAGAAACCAAAAGTTACTGTGGAATTTATACTGTGTCTTTCTTGGGAAGGAAAGAAGAGTTGGTGGCTGTGTCGATATTAGTAGGGGAAAAAGGATACTGAAGTTAAGGAAGGATGTGAAAGATGAGACTGGGTATATCAGTCTCGGTTGATTATTTTCCAGAAGGGTCGTTTTATCAACCTTTAGGTCTTTTGCTGTTTAGTCAAAGCAATTGCTTGCTTCAGGTTCACTTCATAGTTCAGTATCAATGATAACTGTGATCAGAAAAGCAAGGACTGAGCGATGCTTTGCAATTAGTGTAAGATGACTGATCCTTTGCCTGGGCTATGACCTTCTTTACCTGTGGCTCAGGAGCATTCGGGGAAAGATACGTTGTCCTAAAACACAAAAGATGTTTGCGTCCAGTTTGACCTTCACCCTAAATAATGGGAATTCAGTATCAGCAAGAGACAGCCCGAGGAAACCACCTTAGAATATACAATAGATACAGAAAATGGAAGGCCAGACTTGGGAGCAATTAAGAGGAATTAGGTCAGCTATTCTCAGCATTGCTACCGGTATTTTATTTTTCCATTATTAATTCCATCTTCATGTTCTTCAATCCACCACGAACTGCAAAACAATTTCCCTTATGGTATTAGACTGTGTATAAGACTGTGTATTCTTCAAAAATCTGACCCATCAAGACTGGTGAAGTCGCCGTAGTTTCCTATAACCTCTGAGAGCTTCCATGTGCCTGACTATTTCATCTGATGTGGAAAACCCTGAATACACATGTTCTCCACAGGCTCTGGAGCGTCCAAGTGTTTAATTAAGAAATGGAGCCAGCATAAATGAAGACTCTGGAGTGGCTGATGCTCCTTGAAAGTACCGAGGGTGCCGGTCATTAGCCTGATTCACTGCATCAAGCACATGGGTCTTAGGATGTTGAAGGCATCCCTTGGTCTCTCTAATTTCTGTAAGAATCCCCATCACAGGGTTCCTTGATAATGAGCTGTCTCTCTACTCTGAACATTTCTAATGATGTGAAAAATGACATTTCAATTTTTATGAGCATCAACTAAGCCTATCTCAGGGATCCCCCGTCCTGGTTTACTGGCAATTTAGAGAATGATAGTAGTTTTATTTTCATGGCTAAAACAACATCTTCAGTCTCATGTCCTCTTCCAGAACATTCTCACTTCTCTATCAAGAAGTATAGTCCATTTTACCTCTCCTGGGATCTGGATGGGTCTTTGGGATGCCTTGCTATGTAAAGTACGGCAAAAATGATGGTAGATGACTTCCTAGGTCAGAAAAAGTAATATTTAATATTTTATTAATATAGACTTATCATACATAAAAATATATGAATATATTGATAAGTATATCAATATATAATATGGTTATATTAATATATAACCATATTATATATTATAACATATATTAATATAACATAATATATAATAAAAGATAATATATAATACATAATATAATACAATTCATAATATATAATACATATACATTGAGATATCATCTCATGCCAGTTAGAATGTCGATTATTAAAAAATTTGGAGACAACAGATGCTGGAGAGGATGTGGAGAAATAGGAACACTTTACACTGTTGGTGGGAGTGTAAATTAGTTCAACCATTGTGGAAGACAGTGTGGCGATTCCTCAAGGACCTAGAAATAGAAATTCCATTTGACCCAGAAATCTCATTACTGGGTATATAGCCAAAAGATTATAAATTGTTCTGTTATAAGGACACAGGTACATGTATGTTCACTGCAGCACTGTTTACAATAGCAAAAACTTGGAACCAACCCAAATGCCCATGGATGATAGACTGGTCAGGGAAAATGTGGCACATATACCCCATGGAATACTATGCAGCCATAAAAAACGATGAGTTCATGTCCTTTGTAGGGACATGGATAAACCTGGAAACCATCATTCTCAGCAAACTGACACAGGAACAGAAAATCAAACACCACATGTTCTCAGTGATAGGCGGGTGTTGAAAGATGAGAACACATGGACACAGGGGGGGAGCATCACACACTGAAGTCTGTGGGGAGGACTAGGAGAGGGACAGTGAGGGGTAGGGAGTTGGGGAGGGACAACATGGGGAAAAATGCCAGATGTAGGTGATGGGGATGGAGGCAGCAAACCACACTGCCATGTATGTACCTGTGCAACAATCCTGCATGTTCTTTACATGTACCCCAAAATCTAAACTGCAATTATATATATATGTATTTTTAAAAAATACATGATACATAATATATAAATATATTTATTATATATACTTATATATACTTACATAATATATAACAATATATAAAAACAATATATTTCTTATATATACTTATATGATATATACTTACATAATATATAAACACAATATATTTATTATATATTATATATACTTATATAATATATAATATATAAGTAATATAATAAATATATAAGTATATATTATATAATATATAAACATATAGTTATATATAATATATAATATATAATACATTATATATTTTTATATATATGTATATATTATATATATACTTATTATATATTATTATATTATATATTATAGAATATATTTTTATATATGTATATATAAGTATATATTGTTTTTATATTATTTTTATATAATATATAATTAATAAGTATATACTTATATATAAAAATATATATTATATGTTATATATAAGTATATACCATATAAGCATATGATATATATTTATTATATATATGATATGATATACATGTATCCTATATGTGATATATATATCATATATTTATATATACTCTCTTGAGGCTCTCACTCTTGGAACCAGCCTCAGTGTTGGGAGAAATACTGGTCACACAAAGAGGCCAGACATAGGTATTCCCATTATGGCAAGTGTCAGCTGCCATACGTCTGAAAGGAATGAACCTTCAGACAATCGCAGGCTCCCCATACATCTGGAGCAGCGAGGAACTGCCCTGCTGCACTTTGTGCACATTCCCAAGCCACAGAATCCATAGGCATAATAAATGGGTGCCTTATGCTCCTATGTTTTGGGGTAATTTGTTACAAATTAGTTGATAAGCAGAAGAGGGAGCAGAGCACTTGGAATGTGGTGTGTGTGTGTGTGCGTGTGTGTGTGTGTGTGTGAATGTGTGTGAATGGGAATTTTAAATGACATATTCTCTAAAATAAAGCGAATTTTGGAAAATTAAAAAAATACTAAGCTGAAGTATTTATTATTTCAATATTTATGAAACCATTGTATGAAATCATTTAAATATTTATTAAACACATTGCTGTGATTTTTATCTTGACAATTTTTGTCATTATTTTCATATCAACCTCACCATTACAAATATTATTTATGTTTAATTTTTATATTATATTAACTTTTATTATGTTTATTAATAGTAACTCACTTTAAAAAACTTGCTTAAGCTCCATTTTATGTACTATCCTCAAAATTCTGGCTTGGATAACCTAGCCTTATTTTATTAATACATTTACAAATAAATTCATGGCTAATTAAAGATATAAAGAAGTTGTCCATTTACTACCTAAAATTTTCTCCCATTTCACAGTTGGTGCATGTCTTACTTTGTTAAATAGCATCTTTTCATTTTGGAAAGAAACAGTGACACGAAACTGGCAATAGTACTTGCCAACCTTTTAGTGTTTTTGATGTCACTCTTAGGGACTGGTCTATGTCAAGGCACCAGCATAGTAGATCCAAATTATCAGGAATACATTTGAAAATCTATTAAGAATCTAGCTGCATTTCAAGACTTTTGTGGTTACTCATTTGGCCATTGAAGAAATGGCTTTAAATACCTAAATGAGACTTGCTGGATGCTCAGCTTGTGTACAAGTCTTTTCCTGGGATTGTGTGGACAGAGGCGTGCATGTATCCTTGGGACCTAAGCTAGGGATTGGAAGGCCTGCTTATTATTTCTAATTCTTTCAAACAGCAAGTATTTGGAACCTGGGTGTCTCAAACCAAGTTTCCTGAACAGCAAAGCTTGAGACTGTTTTGGAATTTTATTCCAGGGATTGTAGCACAAGGGTAGTGAAACAGAAGAGTACAGAGAGCAACCACAAGAAAATGTTATCAGGTCAGCCACTGCTGCAATCAACTCGTGCATGATGACCTGGGACTTTCTGAAATGAGTTTCAGTACTGTATTAGGCCATTTTCACACTGCTAATAAATACACACCTGAGACTGGGTAATTTATAAAGAAAACAGGTTTAATGGACTCACAGATCCACACGGCTGTGGAGGCCTCACAATCATGGTGGAAGGCAAAAGGCACGTCTTACGTGGTGGCAGACAAGAGAGAATGAGAGCCAAGCCAAAGGGCTTTCCCTTTAAAAAACTATCAGATCTTGTGAGAATAATTCACTACCACAAGGACAGTAAGGGGGAAACTGCCCCCATGATTCAATTATCTCCTACTGGGTATCTCCCACAACCAGATGAGATGAGATTTGGGTGGGGACACGACAAAGCCCTATCAAGTATTATCTACCTGGAGGACAAAAGTGGGGAGCGTTCATCCTTTGGTTTGCATTCTCTGCTGCCTACAGCTGACCCGACTTCTGGGTGGTACCTATGTGACTGCAGAGAAAATTAACATGGACTTTCCTTGCCATGGCATCAGGTAATACCCAGCCAGAAGCAAGGAGCATGTGAGTTGTCTCTAAGTGAAGGAAGCACTTTGGGATTGTACCATCACGAAACTGGCTTAAGCATGTGCAAACAGGCTACAGTAAGAAATGAAGTGAGACAGTTTCGAAGTAGTGCACAAGAATGTTTGATGTGCTTGGCAAAGATCCTCCCTGTTTGGGACTTCGTTTCTCATGAATCGGGTAAGAGAATTATATGAGAGGAATTTAAAATCCAGCATTGGAAGTCTAATTACCAACCTGATAGAGTGCTGGCCTAATGTTACACTTTTAATCCCCCAGAAAGGCAGATCAGACTAAGAAGGACTATGTTGAAAGGGTATAAGCACAGGTCAATTAAGTGATGTTAAGAAAAGACATATCTACTTCGCCTGTCTTCTACATAGATTCCAGTATCCTTACACCACAGAGTACCTAATAGGGCCTGAATAGTTCTGGATCAGGGAAGGATGATACATCTTAGGTGACTTGGTGCCCTCTCTTAGGCCCTATACATAAAAACTACTCATACTTTGTTACTAATGGGTCTACCTCTGTTTCCTTGGAAGGCCAGGACTGGAGTCCATGCCAACTACACATGGGCTTTGCGACAGCGGGGTTTGTTGTGCTGAAAAATACTTGGGATGCTACTCACCTTTCTTGACAGCACCCTGATTTTGATCTGCAATGAAGACACACATGAAAAAACACATGAATCTGAAAACAGGCATCAAGAGAGAGAATGGTTCAATTTAGAATTTTTCAACCTTGACACTGTCCTCTGAAGGTTTATTTTTACACAAGTCATGTAGCTAGTGACTGCTATTTTCAGGTTCTAAAAGCAGCAACTGGTCTTTGCTTGCTTCTTTCACCCTAGACTTCCTTCCAGCCCAAATTATTCAACCCTTCTTATGATTGATGCATTTTGAAAAGAGTTTGGAAAACGAATTTCAGTTCAGTTTTGTGGTGCAAATCACTCAGCCTCCAGGGGTTTATAATGTCTTGGCTAATAAAGATTCTGGAGATTCAACCCAGAGGTCTGTGTGAAGTTGGAAAGAAAGCAGCACAACCCTGCCAACGTGTATTTAATTTTTAAGACAACCATTAAGTTCTACACTTAAGCTTCTGAATTTCCTTTTTACATTTCTTAGGAGACAATGAATAGCTTCCAATTTGAGAGGGTGATCACCCTGAAAAAGTACAGAATGACAGCATTTCATTTCATATATATTAATTTTTGAGCAAGTTCACTATTCCTCCATTCGACGAGGCTAAGTGGTTTTCTCTGAACTGGCGTTGGTCAACATTATCATCAATTTTGTGATGGAAAAAAATCCTTTCTGTGTATCAAACCTCCAGTCTCCCTCACATGCTTAGTTCATTTTACTCTCAAATGCTTGGCCTTGTAAGTGATTGCTGTGATTCAGTTTTGAGGGAAAGAATTGCTCATTTCCAGTCTGTGATAATTATTGTATAAGGCTTAGACTGTTCTATACAAAAGAGAGCAAATTATCCATCAGTGATGAAGATAATGGGTAGTAGTTCCTTGATCTCTCCTCATCTGCTCCCATTACATACCCCTGCCCTCATTTCATGCTCTGCAGACATGAGAATAATAATCATTATAAGAATTTTTGCTGAGTTGAAGTTTCATGTTGTGCCTAACTACACGGTGATAGCAATTGGCCGTGTAATTTTTTCTTACATTTTAAGGAAAGGATGACTTATTAATTTCATTGAACAACACTGTCAAATTAAAATTGTGTAGTTTCATCAAGCTTATGTGACTGTCAGTACATGTTTCTACACTTTTGCAGCCTACAGTGAATGCAGATAAAGAGTGGAAGTGCTTGCAAGTAACAATAGAATACATGAGAATATTTAGTAGCTTGTCTACCTCTGTGCTGGATGGTGTATTTTCAGAGAACAGCAGAGAAGCGTATCTATTTTTCAAGTCTAGTTGGCAAGACCTTTCTGAGAAGTGTTATTCACAAACTCTGAAATCATTTAATATAAGACTTCAGAAATGATCTAATGTAAGCCAAAGTTTCTTTGAATAATTAATCAAAGGGATCTACTCAACATTTCCCCTCTATTTAGCACCTGAAAAATGGCAGACTCTGGAAAATGGATGAGACTGAAAAGTCAATTCACTTATCTGCTATGCTCTGAAAATTAGTTGTATGCACAGCTATTATACATAATTATAACTTCAAACTAACTTTAAGCTATTCATGTTTCTCTATTCTTTTTTTGCTTTGTTTGTAGTGACCTTGCATCTTATTGCAAGGATTAAAAATTGTTAAATTGGATACAGAATGAAGAAAACATATGAAGTAGGACAGCAGTGCTTGTGACTTACTATTTTATTTATTTCCGTTGTTAATTGTTAAAAGATAAATGATTATATTCCTTATAATGTCTTCAATGAAGTATTGATTGATTGATTAAAAATAACACATTCTTGTTCATAACTTTACGGAAGGCATCTCATCACGTTTAAGTATCCTTGGTATGAGTTGGTAGCTCAGAGACTTTGTTTTAGTGGAATCTCAACTTAGTCAAATATAAACTCCATGACCTTGGCGAGCCACCCAACATCTCTGAACTTCAGCTCCGGCATGTGACGTGATACCTACTCTGTAGAGTTGCTGTAAGAACTCAGTGAGATGAGTTGTGCAAACCTTTAACTCAATGTCTGGAAGAGAGTGGAGCACTTGAAAGACACTCATGTTCTTTTTTTTTTTTTTTCTGAAGCAATGGAAGATATTTGCCAGGGCCCTTTTATCGGTAATTTCCAGCTTTCAATGAGAAAGAGGAATCAAGGCAAAGTAATAACTGATAAAATTCTCTGCCATTCCAGGAATGTGGCAACAGGTATGGAGATGTTCTCCTTTGTAATTCTACTACTGGCCACGTTTTGGGTATTCCCACAAAGAAGTACTCTTCCACAGTAGCCTGTAACCTATGACTGGGAGAAGCCTGTAAACTACTAATCCATTTTAAAACATGCAAGCCAGGCCCTAGGACCAAGGACTCAGGCCTTCAAACACCAACTAAGATACTCTCTTTGGTGGGAAGAGTGTAGCCACAACATTTAGGAAAGTAGTCATCTCATTAATTTTGCCTAGTTCCAGGGAACACACGGTGAGTCACTGAGGGAGGGTCGGGACATTGAGGTCTGATATCTGGGAATCATGCTATTGCTCACAGCACAGCACCCTCTTGTTTGGGTGTGTCATTAGCTTCCAATTAGATGAATGAAACTTTTGCAAGTGGATTTCTGATGAGTCCTGATGTAACACTGTTTGCTTTGTGGACATTTAAAACATAGCTTATTACCTGTAGCCCTCAAATATATGGAAATCCATTTTATCCCCTTGGACTCCCCCATATAAGCTAGTTTAAAAATGAGTCATATCTTACAGCTGTTTTGGGACAGAAATACCATTGACCACTTGAAGTGATGTTGAAGTTGCTTATTTTGCCAGAGTCAGGCAGTTTATTCATCTGTGTTCAGGTGGACCAAATGAGCCATCATTCTGGTGTTCAAAATTCATTATATCGCAGTAAGATGAAATAAAAGAGAATGGTACCCTTATAGCTTCCCCAAGCATAAAAAGAATAATTAAATATTATGGCACACACTTCACACGTCTCTTCATTACCAAACATTGATTAAGTGCCTCCTTCCCCACACTCTGCCTCCCCCTTATTCCTGACCGAGACAGTGACCTTGAAGAGTCTTTAGTTTGCCTATTATTAAAATGCATTCTATCTATAAGTATCTGTGTGAAAATAAATATTTTTGGAACACATTGAGCAAATTGGGAGAAAGACAGTATACCCTTTCAAATTAACATTATGATAATTAAAAAAATTAAGTAAGCCTTTTCCACTGGCATATTAATGAGACCCAGGAGTCACTATTATCCATTGTTATTAAATCAAACATTTTAGGAATAAAGCTCATCCAATCTATTTAGAAAAGGCCTTGGCTACAAATACGTTGCACTTAATTAGCTTCTAATTTGCTTTGTCACTTGAACATAAAGGGTGGGTCTCACTGCCCTCTAGCTTTCCCACGGGCATCTTGTTTGAGTCAGCTGATTAATTTGGAGAGCCAGCTCAGACTTTGGTTACAAGTCTCTGTGTCCTTTTTCCTGGCAGATGTTGTCCTTGTAATCTTGAAACATATTTGAAGAGGTAGCTTCCTAATGAGGAGCTCCGTTAGGCATGGTATAGTGACTGATTAAGTTATGTTTAAAAGATATTAAGTCCAGTGACAAACCAGACAGGCCATTGGCTTGTAATTGGTCCTGGTATGGAGGGAGAGAGTGTGTGATGGTAGGATGGTGGCAACTTTGGTTACTGTCAGATCAATACTCATCATAAGCAAGATGAATGAAGGACAAAGTGTGGGCTGGGATGACCAATAACTTTGAAGCTGCCAACCAGCCTTCTTAATCAGACTAAGTACAGTACAGAGACTTGTGATTTAGTTACCAAACTACTAAATTTCTTTATGAGGGTAAAGGCTTCTTAAGAGACAATTAATGTGTAGATTCATAAGATGTTCTAAGGCAAGCTGGTCTGAGCCAAAGAAGCCAGGGAGACCAGGGAGAGAGCCCCACCCACCAGCGAGGATATATAAAAGCTCAGGAGCCTGAAGTGACATTCACAACTCAGGAGGTAACTTCAGCAAGCTACCTGCAGCCCTCTGTCTGACATCATGTCCTTCAACTGCTCCACAAGAAATTGCTCTTCCAGGCCAATTGGAGGACGCTGCACTGCTCCAATGGCCCCAGCTGCCACGACTTCCATCACTGATGCTGACTGCCTGGGTGGCATCTATTTGCCCAGTTCCTTCCAGACTGGCTCTTGGCTCCTGGACCACTGTCAGGAAACCTGCTGTGGGCCCACTGCTTGCCAGCCAACCTGCTATCAGCGAACTTCATGCGTCTCCAACCCTTGCCAGGTGACCTGCTCTCGGCAAACTACCTGTGTTGCCAACCCCTGTTCAACTACCTGCAGCCGGCCACTCACCTTTGTCTCTAGTGGATGTCAGCCCCTGGGAGGCATCTCCAGTGTCTGCCAACCAGTGGGCGGAGTCTCTACTGTCTGCCAGCCAGCCTGTGGGGTCTCCAGGACGTACCAGCCGTCCTGCATGTCCAGCTGCCGAAGAACCTGCTAAGTGTGTGGGAGCCGGTGAGCGAATCAAGACTCCACGACCTGCCAGCTGTTTCCAGGATCTTCCAGCACGCTGCTTGTCCCTAATAGCTCTTCATCGCTGACTCCTCTTCTGACTGCCTGACTGCTGGCTACTAGCCATGCACACGCTGTCTTTGGCACTCTCAAAGTTTTCTGGCCAGCCCTAAGCCTGTTTTAAGGGTTGCTCACTGGTGCTGTGTATGCCTCTGGATGTGTCCAGAAGCTTTACCACCCACGCCCCAGTCTCTAATGCTTTTAACATGTTTTCACTGTGCTGCTGTATCTCCTGGCCTCTGCTTTTGTATCTCTCAAAAAGGGAGCTTGTTTCGCCATGTATTTCTCAATAAACCTGCATGAGTTGGCATTGCAAATGTATGTCTCAGCAGAGTTCTTTTAAAAAAATTTCAACTTTTTATTTAGATTTGGGGGTGGGTGGGTACACGTGCAGGTTTGCTACAAGGGTGTACTGTGTGAAGCTGAGGTTTGGGGTATGATTGAACCCGTTTGTCAAGTACTGAACATAGCTCCCAATCGGTAGCTTCCCAGTCCTTTCCCTCTTCTTCTGTTTCCACTCTCTCAGTGGTAGTGCCTATCGTTTTTATCTTTATGTCCGTGGGTACTCAACGTTTAGCTCCTACTTGTTAGTAAGAACAGGTGGTATTTGGTTTCCTCAACAGAGTTCCTTGTTTGCAAATGTCTTTGCTAATCAGGGTCTATTTTTTTTTTTTCTGAATATGGGCTTAGTCATTATGCCCTGTGACCAAGCAAAGTATTATCTTATATTTTACTTGTTCGGAGAGAGTCTTCAGCTGTGTGGTGAAGTAAAGACTATGAGATTTTCTCTTCTCTTCTCTTTTCTCTTCTTCTCTTTTTCTTCTTTTCTTTTTGACAGATTCTTGCTCTGTCGCCTAGGCTGGAGTGCAGTGGCATGATCTCGGCTCACTGTAACCTCTGCCTCCTAGGTTCAAGTGACTTTCCTGCCTTAGTCTCTAGAGAAGCTGGGATTATAGATGTTCACCACTGTGCCTGGCTAATTTTTGTGTTTTTAGTAGAGCCAGTGTTTCACCATGTTGGCCAGGCTGGTTTTGAACTCCTGACCTCAAGTGATTTGCTGCCTCCACCTCCCAAAATGCTGGGATTACAGGCCAGGGCTATGAGATTTCTAGGAGTATCTTGTCTTCTACATTTCCCCCAATTTCTAGGGGCACATGGCATAACTTTTATGTAGGATAAAGAAAAGTCACCCGGAAAACCAGATACTACAGAGAGGTGTACAGGGAAGTGGGCAGCGGGATCATTGAGAGGTTCTCAGTCTTACTTAGTTAGAAGATCACAGTGGAAACATTTGCAAAAGATCTCATCATGATCAACTGGGATAGAAGGAGAAGGAGGAAGAAAGGGAAGTCAATTTTCAGGCCCTGAAATTCATCACATCAAAAAGGTGTCTCTGGCTCTAGTTTTATAGTCTCTTCACTCCTGGCAGCAGATTGGTAGAATCTCCCAACCGGGGATTCCAAATGATTGATCAAGTCAGAGCTCTGAGAAAACTAAAGCTCTGTGTTTTAGTAAATCTTCAAAAGAAGCTTAAAACCCTGTTGGCTTATATTAACACTTAGCCACACTTCTTGCTTGCTCTCCTCTGGAACTCATGTACTAAATAAAACAAACCATCTGGATAGGTGGAGGTCAACATGCTAAGTCCCTTTACCTTTTTTTTTTTTTTTTTTTAAGAAAGTGAAGACTGGCTACCAACTGGTTTGCTTTTGCCTTTCTCATCTGTTCTGTCCAGAGAAAACATCTCAATTTTCTTTTTAGAGTTCTTCAAGGAGAAACAAAAGCAGATGATTTTTACAGAAAATGGAAACATATGAGATACACGTACCGCCAACAATGGATGTCCTTTTTCATAACAGAAATGCTGGTGCCTCGTGCAGAATTTGATCTCACTCTGTGTTGTCAGTGCAAAACAGATTTCTTATTTCTCCGAAGGGTTTTCAGAGGCAAAATGTATAGATTATTTCCATATAGATGCAATATTTAAAATTTTTCCTATTGATGACTCTCTTAGGATTAAATTGGATAATGTTAGTATGTATGGCTCATGGTAACATCTCATTAAACCAAGACGTGGTTTTTTAGTCTATATTAGTTTCATGCCCTCTCTTTTTAAAAGAAGCCCTCTAGCTTTTGGGAATGCTCTGATTTATTTTCAAATAGAAATCACTCGGGGAACTCTACATTGCCCTTTCAAAACTGTTATTTACATGATTCTCATTTGTTGTTTATTTTAGTCACTCTACATATGATTTGGAAAATTCCTACTTTTAAGAAGATGACAGATTACAATTTTTTTTTTAACTTTCAGCTTTCCAGATGTCAATAAAAAATATAAGGACAGAGATGCCTTTTTTATGTTTTTATTTAGATGGTTACTTGGCTCTATCAGAGAAGATTTCTATGTTAATAATATATAAGAACACAGGTTTTGTATATATATGAACGAGCTTTTGCTTGGGCTATTTATTGTGACAGTGTGAACATTTAAGGCTGTGGTAGCTGTCTTGCAAAGCTATTTTCTTGCCTTCATTTCTGTTTGGGGAATCATCTTTTTTTGCTGTTAGAGCTATTCGATTTGTACTTGAACTTTGGAAGTTCTCTCCATTCTTTGCCTTATTACATAATAAATTGTAAAGTTTCAAAGTTTGTTTTTGAGAACTGTCTTTTAAAAGACAGGGCAGTGATGATTTCTTTCTCTTCATTTACAACCTAGAAATGCAATTTGTGTCCAGCATCTCATAGCTGCAGGGAAGGAGCATAACTTTTTCTGGTTCTGTCACTTGGGTGCAGGTTTGCTGACATTCCTAAGCCGCAGTTAGTTCATCTGTGTGTGAACAAGAGATCATGGTAGCATCTCACACCTTTGTTTTCAGGAGTAAATTGAGATAATATGCATGTAACCCAAGTATCAGCTGAGACATCCTGTCATTTAACATTGAATCACAAATAGCTCTCTTATATCCTTTTGCTGTTAGGTAGAAGTCGTGGCTATTCCCAACATCTCCAAGGAAACTGAGAATAGAGAGGTTGGGGGAAGATGCCTAACTGTTTTCTTATCTTCTTGGGCTCTGAGCTTCTAATTTAGAAGAATTAGTTCATTTCATGAATTTTCTTCCTATTTCGTGGTCAGCTTCTGTTCAGACTACCGTGATTCAGATATTTACACTTCCTTTCCATTATTTTCACAAGATCCACTTACACAAGGCATTTGTGTTTCTAACACTTTATTGAAAGTCTGAGGACAGAGGACATTTATACTCTAGTGTATATAATTTAAATTTTTTTTATCATGGTAAAATACACATATGTATATATAGCATAAAAGTTTTCATTTTAAGTCTTCTCAAGCATACAATTCAGTGGCATTAAGTAAATTCACGATATCATGTCACTATTTCCAGAACTTTTTCTCCATTCCAGACTGAAGTCTCTTGGCCATTGTCTTTGGGACATTATCTCAGGGTCCCAGCTCAAAATCAAATTTCTCCCTCTTTTTCTCGCTTCTTCCCTTCCTACCACCTTCTCTCACCCTCTCCTTTCTCCCTTTTCTCTGTTTGCCTCCTTTCCTCCCTCTCTTCCTTCTGTTTTTCTTTCAACAAACATTAGAATATCTCTAATGTACATGTAATCCCAGCACTTTGGGAGGCCAAGGCAGGCAGGTCCTGAGGTCAGGAGATTGCCAGCATCCTGGCCAACATGGTGAAACCCCGTCCCTACTAAAAATGCAAAAAAATTAGCTCGGGGTGGTGGCATGTACCTGTACTCCCAGCTACTCAGGAGGATGAGGCAGGAGAATCATTTGAACCCAGGAGGTGGAGGTTGCAGTGAGCCGAGATCACACCATTGCACTCCAGCCTGGGGACAGAGTGAGACTCCATCTAAAAAAAAAAAAAAAAGGAAAGAAAGACAGAAAGAAAGAAGGAGGGAAAGAAAGACAGAAAGAAAGAAAGAGAAAGAAAGAAAGAAAAAGAAAGAAAGAAAGGAAACCTCTAATGTTTCAGCTTCTATGTGTGGTGCTGGTTATGCAGTGGCAAACAAAGCCATTACTATTCCTGCTCTCCTGAAGCCCATGGTTGGGTTGTGGAGGACAAATGCACTGATTCTTCACCGTCTTCTTTTATATGTTTTGCTCCCCTTAGGGCTTCGCGTTTTACTTCTAAATACCTTACGTTTCTCCTCCAATGCATGTAAAGGCTTATCAAGATGCGACATCATGCAATTTCTCAATAAAAGATGGGTGGATATTCTATCCTTTTACTTACATGTTGCTGCTTGTAATGAAACTACAATGAAAGCTGAAAGTATAACCTACCTTTGGAATATGTGTCTTTAAATCTGAGTGATCTAAGGATTATAAGACTCAAAGGAAGACATTGAGATTTGGTCAAATAGCAGGAATGAATACTCAACACATTGGGACACAGTCCAGAACAGTCCCTTTAAAGCTATCTGTGTAGGTAGATAAAGGTGGGCTCTGATCTTCGACTCTAGCCTTGGTAAAGACCTAGGCTTGGTCTTTGTAGATTTTCTGAAAACTCCTACCTGTGCTTAGGAATTTGTAAATGGTTTCCTATCTGAAAGAATTTGTTTTGCTTTTATACACCTGAAAGCTTTACTTACTAGGATCTCTCACTTCAACCTCTTTTATAAACTGTGCTTTCCTGTATTTAACTGCCTGATGGGCATGTTGAGAGAGATGCCTAGAGTAACATTAAAAGACATTTTCTTTCTTTTTTTTTTGATATGGAGTCTCACTGTATTGCTTAGGCTGGAGTGCAGTGGGGTGATCTCGGCTCACTGCAACAAGTAATTCTCCTCCCTCAGCCTCCTGGGTAGCAGGGATTATAGGCACCTGCCACCACATCTGGCTAATTTTTTTTTGTATGAGTATTATTAGTAGATACGGGGTTTCATCATGTTGGCTAGGCTGGTCTTGAACTGACTTCAGGTGATTTACTTGTGTTGGCCTCCCAAAGGGCTGGGATTACAGGCATGAGCCACTGTGCCTGACCAATATTCAAAGAAATTTTCAAAACTCAAATTGTTATAATATAATCTATTCTATTAATTAGACATGATTTGTGTTGTACACCTCATATAAAACAATTATGATTGGGAACCAGTACACATTAGCACAGGTAAAAAGCTATTATAAGCAAATATGATTGCTTTGCGTTGGTTGTTTTGTGCCCTATTGTAAAAACAGATGATAAAGATAATAAGAGTATGTAATAATTACATTAATGATAGTTGCTGGTTCCCATAAGAAAGACAGGTGATTACTCTTTTTATTTTCATTTTTGGGACAGAATCTTACTCTGCAACCCAGGCTGGAGTGCAGTGGTGTGATTACAGCTCACTGTAGTCTCAATCTCCCCGGTTCAAGTGATCCTTCCGGACAGGTGATTACTCTTGATCCAGAACTGGATGTGGTCTAGGGTAGAATTTATTTAGTGATGTATGGATTTCTTAGCTATGTACTTACTGCTAAAACAAGTTATTAGAATTTCTTTATATATATATTTTATTATACTTTAAATTCTGGGGTACATGTGCAGAACGTGAAGGTTTGTTACATAGGTATACACATGCGATGGTGGTTTGCTGCATCCATCACCCCATCATCTACATTAGGTATTTCTCCTAATGCTATCTCTCTCCTATCCCTCTACTCCCTGCTATCCCTCCCCTGGTCCCCCCACCCCGTGACAGGCCCTGGTGTGTGATGTTCCCTTCCCTGTGTCCGTGTGTTCTCATTGTTCAACACCCACTTAATGAGTGAGAACATGCGCTGTTTGGTTTTCTCTTCTTGTGTCGGTTTGCTGAGAACGATGATCTCTAGATTTCTTCGTGAAAAAGACTTTATATTTTTGGGCCTGAAACTCTAGCCCCTAAACTACCTTTCTCTTTATTGAAATTTTGTGTGTGTGTGTGTGTGTGTGTGTGTTTTTAATGCCAATGCAAACATTCTTAGGAACACATCAATTGGCAATGGCAGAGAAGACTTTCACAAAAATAAAATATTCTTTTGCTAAAACCTCTCATCATACTAATTTTTGCCTCTCGGTTAATGGTGCCGGCATCCTCCAAGTCACCTAGAATTGAAATTCTGTTATTGGCATTTCACCTCTTTTCCCCTAACTTCACATATTTAATGAAACGCCAAGAGTTATTGTTTCTTCCCCAGGAAGCATAGTAATTCTTTTGGTGATTTTCTTAGCGTTTCCTCTACTTCTACTTACTGTGGGCAGACTTGCCTTATACTGGGGCCCAAAATAAGCCCCTAACCGATCCCAGTGTTTCTATTTTCTGCCTCTGTCTCTCTGCATAACACTAGCAGAACTATCTGGATTAGTTTGCTGTGGGTGCCCAAGTGCTACAAACTGGGTGGTTTCAGTAACAGATTCAATAGTCTGTTCCTCTTTCTTTTTCCATGGTAAATAATAAAATATGGAAATAAAATTCACTGGAAAGTGAAGCAAATTTACCCCCAAAGCTTACTCCATGGACAAAAGTTATAGTTTTAAATCCTGGGGTTAAGGGTTGCATTCATTTTCAAATTGCTTCGATTAAAATGAGAAAAGAACTTAATCTTTTGTTAGCTCTTGCCAAGATAATAATTCATTGACTCTTCCCTTATCTCTGTATGTGAGTCTGGAATGAGCTTGAAAAAATGTTTCTTTTTCAAGAAAAGCATGCAAATGGTCTGAAAAGCATGTGTAATATTCTTGTAGAAATCAGAAACGCTAGAATAGGGAAAACATTGCTTTAGAAAAGTCACATGACTTGGAGGGAGGGGTCCAGTATTGAATTCAGTTCTAGCACATTGACAGTAAGTTCAGTTGTTTGATCTCTCAGTCACTGTCTCCTCCCGTGTAAATGAGGACAGTAATGCTAACTGCAAGTATTAGCTAAGGTCGAGGCTCATTGTTACAAAAGATAAACGGTGTAAATGTCCAGAGATGAAAGGAACATGCATTTTGGATTCTAAGCATTGCTACGGAGAGAGAGAGAGAGAGAGAGAGAGAGAGAGAGAGAGAGAGACAGAAGAAAGAGAGAGAGAAAGAGAAAGAGAGAGAGAGAGAGAGTTTATGTACTGCGCCATTACTTCTATTCCTAGAAAATTAATTCATGAAAAATAGTCATAAATGTGCATAATTAATTATATTGAGATATGTTATTATGTGCTTCTTATTGTATCAAAAATTAGAAACCACATAAAGACCTTCGCAGTAGTAGAGTGGTTAAATAAATCATGACAATATCTGTACAAATTTAACCATCAAAACAATACTTAGTAGTGCTGTTTTTAAATAAAAAAATGCGATTAATAGAACAATATGCAACATTGTTGCAGTTTTGTAAATGTACATATATAAAATAAATATGCAGTGCTGTTAACAACAACAACAAAATCAACTGTGTAGTCTTGGTGGCTTTGCCCAGTAGGAGTTTATTTCCTGCTCATTTCAAGCCTTGAATAGGTGTTCTGGTTAGTGGGTAGCTCTTCTTCAATATGATTTGAGGACATAGGCGCATTTTATCTTGTGCGTCTTGTAGCTTCAACTCATGGCTTCCAGTGTAGTTGCAGAAGGTCAGAGAGCAAGGGAGGCACACGGAAAATTTTTGTGAGCTGCCTTGGAAGTGACCCCAATGGCTTCTGCTCACATTTCATTGGCAAGTTTCCATGGATGTAGCCACTCTTAAAAGGAGTCTGGTCTATATGGTCTCGATGTGGGCAAAGGAAGAGGAGAAAATGGGTTTGGTGAAGAGCGAGTTTGTGTCTGCCATTCCTTAAAATGTGACTGTGAGAATGAAAGAATGTGATATTAAAGTCTGACTCACAGTAGGCACTCTTAAAGTGCTGGCTGAATCTGAACTAGATTTCTGTTTTCATCTGCCCACCAAAGGAGCCCTGCTTTAGGAAACAAGAATTCATAGTAATTCTGCACTGACTCCTCCCTTATCTATGGGCACTAGTCTAACAAATTCAGAGATTGTGCACAGCAGTAAAGGATCCATCTTTATAGGAGGCATTATTTTTTAAATCCCAGGGAAAATACTTCCAGACTAAAACTGAGACTTTAGCAATTAGTGTTCATTTAAAAGGAGCTAATTCTGGTAATGTCTACAATAATTGGAAATAATTTAGATATTTTACACTTGAAATAAAAATAGAAATTGACCAGAAACTAGCTCCATAAGTGAAACTAAGGCACATAATTTTTCTATTTATCTATTTTTATATATAAACCAAATAATATCATCTTACATTATCTAGGTCTGTTCCTTATTTTCATTGTGTGACAATATTTTTTGTAAGATCTTAGTGTTAGAAGAGACCTTAGAACTAACTTAATACAACTCCCTCACTTAATGGATGAGGAAATAGGGAGGGAGACTTTGTTGTCCAATTGGTGGCTCATGCCTGTAATCCCAACACTTTGGGGGGCCAAGGTGGGTGGATTACAAGGTCTCGAGTTTGAGATCAGCCTGGCCAATATGGTGAAACCCCATCTCTCCTAAAAATACAAAAATAGCCAGGTGTGGTGGCAGGTGCCTGTAATCCTAGCTACTCGGGAGGCAAGGCAGGAGAATTGCTTGAAACCAGGAATGGAGGTTGCAGTGAGCCAAGATTGGGCCACTGTACTCCAGCCTGGGTGACAGAGTGAGACTTTGTCTCAAAAAAAAAAAAAAAAAAAAGACAGTGATAGAATCACTAAATGACTTCTGATTGGGGAATTTTTACCATAAATATGAAGGCAACACTATTCAGATTTTGTGGCTGAATAGCATTGCCTTCATATTTATAGTAAAAATATTCACATTTTCTAATGAGTTATGTAAGTAGGTGGCCCAGGGGTGGGTGAAACCGGGGGTGGGCCATCTACTTACATAGATTCTCGATTTCCTCTTAGATTCTATGCTCTTTGACAAGGGCCTTTAAACCTGTTTCATTTAGCAAAATAATTAGGTTTTACTTTTCTGAAATTCAAATGTAACTTAGAGTCTTATATTTGTTGCTAAGACATAAACAACAGATAAAAGATATCCTGCTCATAACACATATCAGATATCCTGCACATAAGACTATGCAGGAAAGTAATTCTATGTTATACTTAAGGGAGCTGTTTTTACACAAGAGGACTCAGCTGGCTCTCTAAGCACAAAGACCTGGCCCACTCCTCCTGATGTCTGCCCTGTCCTGTTTGATGTGACCTCCACTGTCCTTGGGGGCTTATCATGGTACTGGAAGGCTGAGCTGGCATAGCAACAAGCACCTGCAAACTGGTAGGTGGTTCTAGTTGATGAGTCTGCCATCTCCTATCTCACAATCCTATTGTTTTCTTTTTTTTTTCTTTTTTCTTTTTTTTTTTGAGACAGAGTTTCGCTCTTGTTACCCAGGCTGGAGTGCAATGGCGCGATCTCGGCTCACCGCAACCTCCGCCTCCTGGGTTCAAGCAATTCTCCTGCCTCAGCCTCCTGAGTAGCTGGGATTACAGGCACGCGCCACCATGCCCAGCTAAATTTTTTGTATTTTTAGTAGAGACGGGGTTTCACCGTGTTAACCAGGATGGTCTCGATCTCCTGACCTCGTGATCCACCCGCCTCAGCCTCCCAAAGTGCTGGGATTACAGGCTTGAGCCACCACGCCCAGCTATTGTTTTCTTTATCACCTCAGGACATCTTCACAAGATCTCATCATCCTTCTGCCATGTCAAATTCTCACTGTTGCTGACTTTGGTCTTGTTGATTATATATATATATATATATATATATATATATATATATATATATATATAAATGCATATGCATATATGTTTTAATATAGACATATCCCATTTGGGACAACTATTTGGGATATACTCATACTAAAACGTTTTTGATATTTGAACCTCAATTGTAACTAGGGTCCTGTATTTTATTTGTAAATTTCTGCAAACATCTTGTTTGATGTGATATAAACAGTAGCAGAGAAAAAAGTGTTCAGTAGGGCAGATGTTTGGGAAATTCAGATCCAGTTAATTTAATATGATTTGTTTCCTTGGTCCTCTCAGATATTTAATAATGTTACTAGGCACTATGAATCTCTTCTGTTGGGACACAATATTCAGTGTGTGCATATGTACATATATGTATGTTAGAACTATGGAACCCAATTTATCTGGAGCTTCTAGTGAGACTATCATTCTGTGAAAGGAATTTTGGAAAAGACTGGGGAAGACGAGTGCCAGGATTCCATGAGATGGATTCCACTCTTTTTCTAATGTGAGATATGGGTGAGAAGACCAAGACACATGAATCTTAAGAAGAAAGATGGAAATATCCATGTGACTTGAGCTAGAACCTGTGCAGCATAATCTTGAAGGCTCATTACGTTATTTTATCATCTACATTCTGTGATATAAAGGGTCAGACAGGCTGGCTGATCAAATTCTGCTCTGATTCAAAGTTAAGGCTGCCAAGCTCTCCAGTGTTCCATATGTGCTGCTAAATTAACATGTCTAGGCTATGTTTTATGTGAGTGGCTCTCAGTGAAATTCTTTGAGGTTGCCTGTATCTCTGGTGCAACTGTAACTGAAAATGCAAAATACATCTATGAGTAAATATAGCTGACTGAGTCGTGTAATGTTCTGATGGGTAGCTTTGTCGTTTCAAAGTGAGGTGTGACATTCTAAGGCCAAATAAAACCAGTTGGAAAACACCAAAAACCTTTCATACTTTATAATGGTTCTCTGATTCTTTTTTTTTTTTCCCAGATAACTTATTTCTGAGCAGAATCTATCAAGTGAGTGATTTTTCAAAGCTGCTGACTGGTCTCTTCAGGATCATAGGGAAAATTGATGGTTTATGATTAGATTCTCCTCCTACTCCTTTCCTTTTTTCATTTCTTATTTGATGGTTTATATTCTCATTTCATCCCCTAAATTTGCATATCTCCAAGAGAAGAAATGTGTAAGATGACCTCAGGAGACATATTGAAAAGGGAGTTTTCAGTAACTCTGAGATGTCATTTTCACATTTAAAATCACGGAGTACTGGAATGACTTTACAGTCTAAACCAATCATTCAGCTAATTGTTCATTCATCTGGTGCATACTTATTGAATATCTGTTAGTACTTGGACAATGCCTCTTTGAAGTTTCTAATATAGTAAGGAAGCAGATAGGTGAGTAACGAGTTGACATGAAATAGTTACACAATATAGAAGTGTATGTAAAGTGCTGTGAATCTATCAAGTTAGGAGGATCGATTTTTCTCGAGTGGAGACTTATGGGACGATTTCCTGAAGGAAATAATTTGTCCTGGGTCTTAAAGAATAGATGAGGTCATGATGCCCACAAGGTAAAGGGAGGAGTAGTGACGTTGGATGGGGAAGAATGGGGAAAAAAAGGAGGGTAGCTTCTCATAGATTAAACAGCAAGCCACACACTGTGGGGGCATGAAAGCTTATACTACATTTGGAAAACAGTGAGGTTTGATGTGGCTCCAACAATGTTGATTGTGTTTGGAATAAGTGTGGCTTCACAATAACATGATTGTGGGTAAAATGTATATATATATATTTACGGGGTCTCCCTCTGTCACTTAGGCTGCAGGAGTGCAGTGACATGATCACAGCTCACCCCAGCCTGAAACTCTCCCAGGCTCAAGCAATCCTCACCTCAGCTTCCCAAGTGGCTGAGATTATGGGTGCACACCACGATGCCCAGCTAATTTTTCTAGAGATGAAATTTCACTATGTTGCTCAGGCTGGTCTCAAACTCCTGGGCTCAAGCCATCCACTGACCTCAGCTTCCCAAAGTGCTGGGATTACAAGCATGAGCCACTGCGCCCAGCATGGTGGGTGAACATTAATGGAGGAATACAAAGTGTAATTCAATAATCTCTTTGTTGGGTATTTTGAATGTCATGTGATGAGTTTAGTTTTTTAATGTAACTAATAAATCCTCATGAGAGGGTGTTTAGAGTTGTCTTTTCTTGATGATCAGAGATCCCAGTGAGGTTGAAGGTGAAGGGTGATCTCCAAAAGAACTGGCACTCAAAAATGGCTTTGAAATTTCTGTTCTGAAAGACTAGGTGGATAGCGTGTCCTTTATCTAGAGGAGGAACATGTTAAAAGATTACATGTAGTGGACGATAGGTAATGATTTTTGTTTAGCACTTACAGCATTTGAGACATAGACAGAACTCCAGGTGGGTACGATCAGATAAACAATTGAGTCTTTGGGTGTGTATGCTGCACTATTCCAATATGAACTTTTCTGTGGGTTAATGGGCAGGCTTGATTAAATACACTGAGATTTATGTGGAGACTGTCTCCATGATCAAGTTCTGTGTATTTCTATTGATCACTTGCTGCATCTAGAAATAAATTTACATGATTTCCCTCACAAATCATTGATGTGTTTTGATACTGTGAAATACTAGGTTGACAATGGCTTGACAGTAGCCTTCACAAAGGACAAAGTAATAAAGTTGTTGCAGAAAGAGCAGTCCCTTGAGGAATATCAAAGGTGCATGGATTTAATAGCCCTATCCACTCTTTGAAAACAGTATATATACATACATACATATATATATATACATACATACATACATACATATGTATGTATGTATATATATCTTCTATAATTTGTTGCTTTAATTCCTCTGCAAAATTAAGTAAATGTCTTACTGAACGAGGGAATATTGCTACTTAAGCTTAGAGAAAGGGATTTTTCAATCAATTAGCACACACCCTGCAAAGGAAGGTCCTTAGGTAGGAACACACTTGTTTGTTTGTTTGTTTGTTTTTTACAGAGTCTCACTCTGTAATCCAGGCTGGAGTACAGTGGCGCAATCTTGGCTCACTGCAACCTCCACCTCCCAGGTTCAAGCTGTTCTCCTAGCTCAGCTTCCCAAGTAGCTGGGACTACAGATGCATGCCACTATGCCCAGCTGATGATTGTATTTTTAGTAGAGATGGGGTTTCACCATGTTGGCCAGGCTGGTCTCGAACTCCTGACCTCAGGTGATCTGCCTGCCTCAGCCTCCCAAAGTGCTGAGATTACAAGTGTGAGCCACCACCCCCAGCCAAGGGACACATTTTTTAATGAGGGAAAAGTTATAGATGTTTCTAGGCAGAAGGTAACATCAAACTCCAGGAATTTGTTCTTCATTTTGCGCCTTATCTTTCTCTCCTGACTGAGAGAATCACAACTTTTTCTCTGGGAACTTGCTTTTGTACTATTACAGGACGGATAACTTGCCCAAAACCTTGGTCTTGCAATTTTATTATAGAAAAATATATATCTGGCGCAATGTCTTCCATTCTGAGTTATCAGTGGGACCCTTCTCCCTTAACTTCTGAGGTCTGCTGCTTGGGATCAGCTTTGGAAATTGTGGACTAGAAAACATGTTGTATCGTGTTGACTGGTCATGGCACTTTCTTTTGAAATCAGCAGCTATGGAAGAGTTTGCAAGTAGATTTGGAATGGTCACAATCTTCTTTGCCTGTGCCTTGAGATCTACATTTCTGCAATATTGTTTCATGTGTTTTGTTCTTCAGTGCGAAGAACCAAGATGTTTTTCATCTAGAGCATAGTTTGCATAATACTGAAAGAAAAAACTTGTTTCCCAAATACTTTTAAAAAAATATCAGCACTTTTTCTCTTTTCTTTTTGCTTTCTCAGTTTCTGTGTGTAATCTTATATTTCTTGACAAAAATAATGACACCAGTTCAGTTGACAAGGTTGGCCCATCTTGCCATTTATTTGAATTGTTTCATATTTTGTCCCTAACCACTGCCACTTGCACAAAGGAAAATAGTTGTTCCATAGCAGGCACGTTGACTAAACATATTGGAGCAGCATTATATGGAGCTCTAATTCCGTGAATTTATGTGGAGACAATCTCCACATAAATCTGTGTTTAATTGAACCTATCCATTAACCCACAGAAAAATTCATGTTGGAATACTGCAGCATATACACCCAAAGAAGGATTTAAGACATCCTTCTTTTTTGATAAAAAAGAGATACTCCTCCTTTCTCTTTTATCCCTCCCATCAAAAAAATTCCAGGTGAAATACATGTGAAAAATGCTGAGTGAAGGAAAGTTAAGCTAGTTTCCTGCTTGTATGTTCTATTTCAGTCTCAATGTGCTGATGTACATTGTGACTGTCTCAGTGTGAAATGTGCCTTGGAATAAATCCCAAACATTTTTTCTCCCTAGAATTTCTTGAGAGACCAGAGTCTAGTTAAACACATTCTCTGAAGTCATGCATTGAGGTATATAGACTCAATCTGACATGGGTAATTTTTGTTAAAATGTAGCTATGTTAGCTAAACTATTTTCTTTTAGTTATCAAGGTCTATCCATTCTTGCTATTTAAAAATTTTAATTGTGTAAGAAAGAGTTTTTCAGATTTTGGGGTCCAATCTTAGTCTATTTGCTCCCCCAATCTGCCAAACCAATAACAATTTCTTAGAGTCTCTTTCAATGTAAGTGGTTTATGTCATCAGAGAATTTTATCTGAACTCATATGAGTACAATAGGTTTAGGTGATTAATCCAAGTGTGTGTGTGTTTGTGTGTGTTCATGTGTGTATGTGTGTGTGTGTGGGGGGGGGCTGTGGTTGTATTTAACCAATTTTAATTCTGGAATCTTTTTGTTAGATTTCATGTAGAATAAATCCTACCTGATGCAAAGATGAGGCTAGCAGTTGTTGCTAGTTCTTTTGTAGAAAAATAGATGTACCAAAGTGTCCAGAAAGTTATGCTAAATGGAGAAGCCAGAAAAAACATAATATATCTCATATCTCAGTCTACAGGAATGCAATTAATGTTTATAGAAAATTCAAAGTAGGAAAGGATTTAGGAGTATATGACAACATTGGTAAGGCACGGTGGACACTTTAACATAGGCTGAGGCTTTTTCATCAGCATTTTCTGCATGTGCCCTTATGTGCCTGCATTGACCTCGGCCTTGATTGTTTCATATCTGACTATTATAAGAGCTGGCTAATAGGGTTGCCTAATTATAATCTCTTATCCAAATTAATATTCTTACTGCACCATTGTGATCTCATAATCATACTTTTTAAGGTCATTGTCATTTCCTAAAATCATCAAGATGTAATGAACAGAATATTGGATTTCAAGTGAAAAATTTATATTCTTGAGAGCCACTTATGAGCTGTGCAACCCTGAGCAGGTTACTTAACAACTAGAGGTGAATCCATTTCTACCTATAACATTTACATAGCAGTACTTACCTGGCAGGGCAGATACCATGGTCACGAAAGTGATTTTCCCAGGGCGAGGTTTATCCATTGCAGTCTAGATGTGCTGACCCCTGCGATTTTCCCAAATGTGGGAAACTCAACTGCATAATTTGTGGTAGTGGGGGACTGCATTTTGTGCTTTCCCCTAAACAGAAAAGAAATTATATAGTAATAACCTTGCTGTCTAATTCATAAGTTTGCTGTGGGATTTAAATGAGATCATATGTGAAGACTTTTTGTAAACTTTGAAACAAAACAGACCTGTAAAGTACTACTATTGCTCAATAAAGTATTGTATATGTATTTCGAGGCTGACCATTAAGGCTCTATCAGGCCGCAATTACTTTTCCAGTCTATATGTGACCATTTGTGTGTAGGAACAGGATAATTCATTCAAAATAGAAATTTATCTATGAACGCCCTGGGTTTTCATACATAAGCATCCTTTCTAGATCCCTTTCCTGCTGAATTTCCTCCCGTTCTCCAAAGTGGCATTGAGATGCTGTGTTTCCATGATGCCTTCTGTATGCGTTTCCTAGGTCTGCTGTAACAAATCACTACTGACTGCATGGCTTAAAATAACAATATTTATTCTCTTGCTGCGGTGGGGACGGAATTCTGCAATTAAAGTGTAGACAGAGCCACACTCCCTTAGAAGGACATAGGGAAGACTCCTTCCATGACTCTTTCTTCTTTTGTGGGCTTTAGGTGGTCTCGGGCTCCTGACAGCATCACTCCAGTCTCTGCCTCTGTCTTCACACGGCCTTGTCTTGTGTCTCTTTGTCTCTTCTCTTTCTGTCTTTTGTAAAGATACACATCATTGGATTTAGGGCTCATCCTGAATCCAGGATGATCTCAAGATCCTTAGCCACATCTGAAAAGACTCTATTATTTCCAAAGAAGGCCATATTCATGAATGCTGGGGGTTAGGAGTTGGATATGTATTGTTGGGCCTGCTATTCCGCACTCCATCTCCCTTGATCATTCTAGACTGAGTTGTTTGGAAAACATTACATTTAAGGTTAAACATCATATACAACCTTGGAACAGCGGAGAGCACCGTAGTTACAACAAACCAATTAAACAAGCAAATTGCAAGGACCACTTATGGTTTAGCATTTGGTTCTTTTAATGTAATTGTTATTTCAACCATAACTACATCACACAGAATGAAGTAGGCCTGTTTAACTTTCTGTCAAAAGAGTTGAATTATTAAACTACTTTTTTACAACTCTAGAAACCGAGAAGAAATTTTCTTTTTTTGAAAATGTAACTATGTTGAACTGAAAAATAGAATCCATTTAAAACCATTATGGCTTAGCAACCTAATCATTAGAAAAAAATATAGTACAGTAATACTCATAAGATTATCTCTGGGCTCAGCATAGATGAAAGCCAAAACTTGACATTGAATTGCTATTGGGATAGTAGAAGATTGTATTAGCTATTAATGTGATACACGTTGTGAGCTCAAACACGTTGCAATGTCAGTTAGAACTTCTTCCATCTGTGCTGATCCCTCAGTGGACTTGGTCCTCTCTGGTGGTATTAAGGGACACAAAGTACAATTATGGTAACAAGCAAGCGTGCCATTCACAACCCAAGTCAATTTATAAAGCGTTGAGAGAATGGTTCTTTATGTCCACTCGGTTTTTTTCCATTCAAAAAAATGATACCAGTTTGAATACAGGGGCAGTGTGTGCTCATGATTATTTTATTTATTTACACAGGCTATTCCGAAATTCTAGATCTTGCTGATTCATTTCAATCTTTTAAATTTACAATCCATGTTCATGATCTTACTTCACAAACTTATCCCAACTTTTTTTTTTTTTTCAGTCTCTTTCCCAATGTAGAGGTAGCAAGGCAATGTGCTTGAGTAACCACCAAATTTTCTTACTATAGTAAGCTTAATACGGGATGCTGCCTTTGCTCTACTTCATCAAAAGTTAATATTTTCTTCATTCATAAGAATAAAACCAGGATTTCCTAGGTCTTCCTAAAAGATGGAAAGCCTTCTGAATTTACTAACCTAATATATTTCTATTAATTCAACACTTTCAAGTATGCATTATAACATATAAGTTTTAACTTTACAACACATCCTTAATTTATTTTGATTCAATACATTTCTCTTCTGTTTAATTCTACCTAGCAGTCCTTTTGGCTTTTATGTTTTTTTTCCTGCTGAAACATAGTGAAAATTTGGCTAGAGGTGGAGAGATGAAGAATAGTTTCTAGCCATTCACAAATATGGTCCTCACATTGATATTTCACGTTTTATCCTGCTCTTAGTGAGGAGTGTGTGATTAAAGAAGGGAGGCCAGGAACAAGTTAAGGAGATGTGGTCCAAGTGAATCTTTTCCTCTGTCAACCACACTAAAGCCACATCACATCACCAACTGGAGTATTTATTCACATGCCTCTGGAAGAAGACATTATGTTAGTTTGGCTTTGTTTTTGTTTAGGTTTTTGAACAATTATTTACAGGTATCATTGGATTTTAAGATGTAAGAGGAGGTAAACATGAAGTGTAACTAAATTATTCAAGGAGAAAGCTAGCTTCTGAAGAAGAAGAAGAAAAAAAAAATTATGGATTTCCTCCCTGGAAAGGTGAAAGTTAGAAGGAGATACCAGAAAGATGACAGGCATTTAAAGAATAAGGGCCAGAAAGCGATCTCAATTTTCTTGAGGAATCCTCAAATACTAAAAACAAGAACAAGCATTCGAGACATAAAAATGAACATTTTAGTTAGAAAAGCACTTTAAGCCTCGTAAGAGAAAGTTTTTAATAAGTTAGTTGTGGTCTCTGTTGACACAAAGAATAAAATAAGCTCTTCTGAAGAAAAAACGTGTCCTGAACCTTCTGAAGGAGAAGTCATGGGGAATGATGTGCATGTCTTTCATGTTTCCTGGTGTTTCTGTGACTGTTCTCACCAACGGCACTACCACTCTGGCCAACGTCCTGCTACTGTAAACTCTTCCTATTCCTGCTTCATCTTCCCACAGCTGTGTGACCCTACATGCTCTGGTAAGAGAAAAAGAAAAACATCTGTTGGTCTTCATATGTCATGGATGTAGTTTTATAAAGTAAAGACATCATCTTATTCTTTTTTAAAAGCTAAGCTACATCATGCAGACCATTGTTTATTATAGTGATTGTTACATGGAACAGGGATGACAGTGCTCACTGGCAAGGCCACATTCTTTCCACACTCTACTATTACAGAGAAAAGGAGCTTGCTGTCCAATGCATTAGAAGCCAGTGCTATAACACTGACATTTTGGAGAAAAAAAGAGCTTTGTATTGCATGTCAACTCAACAAGATTGAGTGAAGCTCAAATCTGTTTTTCTGTGCTGTTTTTAAAGCAGTAATTTTATGAGAAAAGGTTTACGGCAGAGATGTTCAATCTTTTGGCTTCCCGGGGCCACACTGGAAGAAGAAACATTTTCTTGGGCCTTACATAAAATACACTAACACTAATGATAGTTGATGAGTTAAAAAAATTACAAAAGAGATCTCATAATGTTTTAAGAAAGTTTATGAATTTGTGTTGGGTCACATTTAGTTATCACTGGAGTGGGCTCCTGATGAAAGTTCAGCTCCTGTTTTCTCTGTTTATCTCATGAACTTTCAGCCTCTCATGCCCTCTTTCACCATGTGACCCTTTTGCTACATGTGAGGCAGCAAGAAGTTGCTCGCCAGATGTAGAGCCTCAATCTTTGACTTCCCAGCCTCCAGAACCACAAGCCAAATACGTCTCCATTCTTTGTAAGTTTCCCAGTCTATAGTGTTCTGTTACAGCAACATAAAATGAACTAAGACACTGTGTTTTCCAGCCTTTGGTTAAATCCTTTGTTTTGTTGGAGCAATGCTTATGGTAAATCCTTAAGAATGTGTAGAGTGTAAGTTGTCTGAATTTTGGATGGCTGCATCTGAGAATGCGTTATTATTCTCAAACTTGAGTGATGGACTAGGTAGAGAATATGAGGTTGAAAATAATATTCTATAACTTTATAGACAGGTTTGATTCTCTGTCTTTAGTTGTTGTTGTTTTTTTTTTTTTTTGCAATATTAGTTGATTGCAATAGCAGACTCTACTTTGTGCTCATTTTTCTCCCTTCTTTCCTGGAAGTATTGGATCTTCTTTTTATCCTTGGTGTTATGAAATTTCATAGTGATGTATGTAGGAGTTGCAGTTTTAAAACATGACCCCCAAGTTCTTTGATACTTCTCTTATTGAGAGGTGGAGTTTATGTTCTCTCCTATGGAATCTGGACTTGTGACTGCTTGTCACAAATAAAGTCAAAGCCTGCCTGAACAAATAAAGTTTATAGGAAGTGACACTAGGTGACTTCCGAGATTAAGTCATGAAAGATCTTGCCCCTTCCACCTGGTTCTTGTGAAACTCTTACTCTCTGGAAGCTACATATTGTTCTCAGAGCCTAGCTGCCTTGTTGTAAAAAGCCAAGGCCCTGTGTGGAAGCCATGTGTAGGTGATCAGATTGACAGCCGTGAGCTAAACTTATTCTTTAAGATAAGCCCAGTCCAAGTGCCAGAAACATGAATGGAGAAGCCACAAGAGGATTCTACTCTCTAGCTGTTTGGATCACTCCCAGACATTCAAGTCTTCCCAGTTTAGAATCCAGACATGGAAAGAAGTAAAACCATCCTCACTGTCTTTTGTATGAATTCCTGATCCACAAAATCCATGATTATAATAAGGTAGTTGTAGTTTTATGCCACTGACTATGGGTGATTTGTTATACAGCAGTAGATAACTGAAACAGTAGATATAATCTACTTTAGTAGATTCTATGGGTGATTTGTTATACAGCAGTAGACAACTGAAACAGTAGATGTAATCTATCTTTAGTCACCATTCTGGATACACAATGGATCATTTTAATTAGAATATTCTGATTGCAGCATAAAACGAACTAAGCCTTCCAGAATATTCTGGAATATTCCTTTTTTCCTGATTTTCTTCCCTTCATTTATAGAAAATTCTCTTCTATTATTTCTTTGGTAAGGTGCATCCAATCATTACCTGTTTTCAAAATTGATGGGCTATATTTTGGATCTCTCAGAATGATCCTATTTGTTTCTCATTTCTTTTACGTTTTCTATTCCTTTATATTTTTGTTGTAGTATATGGAAAAATCATCTGATTTTATCTTTCCAATCTTTTACTGAAGTTTTGAATTTTAAAAATCATTTATTTTTAAGAGTTTTAAAATTTTATTTTATGGCTTCCTCTTTTTAATAACACCCTCCTCTTTTTTCATGGATGATGGTTTTAAACCTTTCTGAGAGACTGTTTTAGTCCTTTTGGGCTGCTATAACAATACCACAGACTAGGTGTCTCATAAACAACAAAAATTTATTACTCATACTTGTATAGGATGAGAGGTCCAAGGTCAAGGCCAGCAGATTTGGTGTCTGGTGAGGGTCTGCTTCCTGGTCATAGATGGTATATCTCACGGTATCCTCACATGGTGAAAAGTGGCAAGGAAACTTTCTGCAGTCTTTTTTATAAGGGCACTAATCTCATTCATGGGAGCTCCACCTTCATGACCTAATTACCTCTCAAAGACCCTGCCTCCTAATAACATCGCATTGGAGGTTAGGATTTCAGCATACAAATTTTGGAGAGACACAAAGATTTAGTGTAGTAATCTACCCCTCCCCACCCCAAATTCATGTCTTTCTTGCATGCAAAATAAATTAATTCTGTCCTAACAGTCCCAAAAGTCTTAACTTGGTCCAGTATCAACTCAAAAGTCTAAAAGCCAACAACTCATCTAAACATCATCTAAATCAGATATGGGCAAGACTCAAGACCAAATAAGGTGTGTGCTTCCAAAATATAGTGGTGAGATAGGCATAGGACAGACATTTCCATTCCAGAAAGGAGAAACAGAAAAAGAAAAAAGGGGTAAAAAGGTCCTATGTAAGTCCGAACTACAAGGAAAATGGCACAAAATCTCAAGGCTTGAGAATAATCCTCTTTGGCTTGATGCTCTGTGCTTCAGGCCCACTGGAGAAGAGTGCTGCCTTCTAGACCTACTGAGTCAGTGGTTTCACCTTCTGGACCCATGGTGTGGAAGTCCTGACCCCTTACCTCCAGCTCTAACTGGTAGAGTTTGCAGCCCTAGGGCTCTGAGGGGAGGTCCCATGCACACAGGTCTGGCCGACCCCTCACAAAAAATGACTTTAAATGGCCCTGTCCCCATGGCTGCTGGCAGAGGCCATCTGGCCTGTTGAAAACAATTTAATGGTTCCCCATTTTGAAAATGAGAAGGCAGCCCTGATGATCCTGAATCATCTTTGTGGTCATGCTCCCCTTTTCTTTAAGAATAGTGCACATTCTCAGCTGAATGACTCTATCTCTCTGGCCTGTAAAATCCAGGAAGTCTGACAGCCTTTTTTCATTTCTTTCCATCTTCTTCCTCTTCAGTTTAAGCTGGCTTCCAGCTGTAATGGCTTATTAAGTTCATGGTTTACACCCATATTAATCTCTTTATCCAAGGAACTCTTGGCCACACCCTTAGACAACACTAAGGGTTCTCTCTTGAATACACTTTCTCTCTTTTTTTTTTTTTTTCAATATGGATAGGTTGAGAGTTTTTCAAATCTTTGAGACCTGCTTCATTTTTTGCTTAACAATTCCATCTTTAGGAAACTTCTCTCTTCCCATATTTTACTATAGCCAGTCAGGAGACTTCAAGCTGTGCGTTTAACACTTTGTTTAGAAATAGCATCAAATAAATATCCAATTCGTTGCTCACATGTTCTGCCTTTCACAAAACACTAGAACATGAACAAATTCAGTCAAATTATTTGCTGTTTTATAACAAGGATCATCATTTCTACATTGTCCAATAACGTGTGCTCATTTTCATCTGAGATCTCCTCAAACAGCTTTTACCATCTGTATTTCTATCAATATTCCCTTCAAGATTATTTATATATCATCTAAGAAGATTGAAGTTTTCTGTACGTCTCTCCTCTTTTATTCCCGAGTCACCGTAATTGCTTTATAGGTCCATTCACAGCTGTGATTTTATATAGACATAGTTTTTGTTCATGGTTCCTGGCTCGTAACTCCAATAGCCCTAATTATTTTTCCCCAAGGCAGGCCATAGAAACTAAAAATATACTCTAATCTTTACCCATTTTTCTATCTTGGAACTGGCCATAGCGACATTCTCTGACCTGCCTTATCTGATTGTAGGTCATAAGAACCTAATTTCAGTAAGTGTTTGGCCTCATACCCTGCAGGAAGAAATGCTGCACAAAGAGGAAAAGCCAATGAAAATATTTCTGGATTTCCCACTCACTCTGTTAGTACTAGTCCAGTCACGTTTCTACATGGCTGTCTATGCTTCAGTCATGCCTGTCCGATGAGGTTTCCATGAAAGGTCCAAGAGGTTGTGGTATAGAGAACTTCTGAATAGCTGAACATGTGGAGGTTGCTGGAGGGTAGAGTGCCTGAGGAGGGCATGAAAATTATGCACTCTTTCCCCTTTAACTTACCTATGGATCTCTTCATCTGTATCCTTTGTAATAAATCAGTAAACATAAGTGTTTCTGTGAGTTCTGTGAGCGGCCCTAGCATATTAGCTAAATCCAAGGAGGGAATCGTGGGAACTTCAGTGTATAGCTGGTTGGTCAGTATCACAGGGAAAATAACTTGGAGCTTGCAGTTGGTGTTGGAAGTAGGAGATGGTCTTGTGGGACTGAGCCCTTAACCTAAGGGATCTGACACTATCTCCAGGTAGACAGTATGAACTGAACCAGAGGATACTCAGCTGGTGTCCATTGGAAAACTGATTGCTTTCTTGTTGATTGGAGGAGATCCCCACACATTTGGTGATAGAAGTCCTCTGTGTTAGCTGGGCGTGGTAGCTCACGCCTGTAATCCCAACATTTTGGGAGGCTGAGGTGGGTGGATCACCTGAAGTTGGGAGCTCAAGACCAGCCTGACCAACATGGAGAAAATCCCTCTCTACTAAAAATACAAAATTAGTCTGGCATGGTGGCACATGCTTTTAATCTCAAGTGCTTTGGAGGCTGAGGCAGGAGAATTGCTTGAACCCAGGAGGCAGGCAAAGGTTGCGGTGAGCCGAGATCGCGCCATTGCACTCCAGCTTGGGCAACAGGAGCAAAACTCCATCTCAAAAAAAAAAGAAAAAAGTCTTCTGTGTTGGTGTTTGTGAGAGCAGTTTGTGTTTTGTCCACTTGCAACAGCAATGTAGACTTTGTCTAGAATGGACCTCAGAACTCTTCCAGACTTTATCCCTACTCAGTTCCAAAGATTCTTCCACATTTTTAGGTATTTGTTATATAGCAACACCGATTTCTCAGCACCAATTTCTATACAATGAGTATTCTTCAGAGAAACAGACCATTATGATATAAACATAGATATAGTATAAATATACAAAAAGAGGTTTATTGTGAGGGATCGGCTGTTGTAGTTATGAAAACTGAGAAGTCCCATGAGCAAAGCCCTCAGCATAGTACACAATGATGGGTTGGTTTTCAATCCTCACCCTCCTCCCACCTACTTTAATTTTTAAAAGAGCTGGTTTTGTGCTCCTCTTGGCAACTTTCTTGTCTGCTACGATGTGGCAAAAGTTAGGAGCAGTTCACTTGGACTGCCACGTGGAATCTATGTACTAAGGATGGTAGAACTGTCTACCAACCTTGCCTATCGCTGTATGAGAGAAAATAAACTTCCACCTTTTGAAGTCACAGTTAAAACGTACCATGAGCTGGCACTGTTCTAAGAGCTTTTATGAATTAATAAAAATAATCCTCACAATGATCCTAACTTAGGAAGTAGCACTATTATTATTACTACTATGCAAATTAAAAAATTACAAAGAGGATAAATTTTCTCAAATACACCAAAAAAGTAGTGAGAGAGTTGGATTCAACCCAGGCAGCCTGATTTCAGAGCCCAAACTCTCAATTTCCTTGATATATTGTTTATTCTTTGTGCAATGTGTGGTGGTATCTGACCTTTATAGATAAAAAAATATGCAATTGGGAGTCATTTTGCCAAATGTTGCAGTCAGATGTTAATTTGAAACCATTAGTTATAGGAGAAGCCTTAAGTACAGGGAGATATGTGCCAAACATATTAAATAAATGCTAATAGGAGTTAATGAGTAAGAATGCACTTGATTCACCACAATTACTCCAGTGAGGAATGGATTGCAATTTTGTACATGCCCATTGACTTTTTAAATGCAAATTTCACTGAAATATAAAAAGAAAGTAAAAAGAAAGTACACGCGTATGGCAACACAATTTTTCAAAGTGTACGTGCCACAGAACAATTGCATAAATCTGCATAAATCAGGAAATCAGATTAGGAAATCAGAGCATGACCAGTTCCTAGAAGGCCTTCATGCCCCATCCAGTCACTATACATTGTCTTTTATTTATTTTACTTTTTTTCTTATTTTTTTGAGACAGAGTCTCACTCTGTCGCCCAGGCTGGAGTGCAGTGGCACAATCTCGGCTCACTGCAACCTCCGCCTCCTGGGTTCAAGTGATTGAACTCCTTCCTCAGCCTCCCAAATAGCTGGGATTGCAGGCACATGCCACCACACCTAATTTTTATATTTTTGGTAGAGACAGGGCGTCACCATGTTGACCAGGCTGGTCTTGTACTCCTGACCTTAGGTGATCCACCTGTCTCGGCTTCCCAAAGTTCTGGGATTACAGACATGAGCCGCTGTGCCTGGCCTACATTGCCGTTTAAAGGGGACATTTCTTATTTACCGTCAGTGATTGGAACACTAGCATGCTGTGTATTCATATAAACTCACTTTGTATATGCATACATACCTACACGTATTTGCCTGTCTTTAAACAGAACAATCTTCCAAATAAACGAATGTGGGTGTTGAGAAAGAACGGCTCTGGATGAAGCCCTATCCTCCAGTGCCTGTGAGAAGAGACATCAAGCTCTGGCAACTTTTTTGCTCGATAAACCTCATTTACAAACTCTGACTCAATGAGCCAAACCTCATCTTTTGGGAACATTTCTGCTTCAATGGTGCCATTCTCTCTTTGGCTCTCATCTTGGGTTTTCTCTCCGGGGATGCATATAGGCCTGGCCATTTTGACTTTGCAGGCTTTCAACTGTTCTTCTTTGGGCTATAGTTTTGGGTTTGGCAGCTTTAGCTCCAGTGGCTGGGACCTTGGCTCAGTGAATTGTGGCACCAGAGGAAACAGGAAGGATAGCAGTGCTAAGTCAAGGGGATTTGGCTCTGGTTGCGAATGTGGCAGTTACTGAAGGCTGAAGATTCAGCTGAACTTGAGCCCACAGCATCAACCAATCCCCACACTTTAGAATTCAGGGATCACAGATTTATGCAGATTTACACAATTATTTTGCTTTCCTAGGTTTTGACAATCATTTTTTAGCTAATGACAAATTGTTGTCTTGGTCTTTCCAATGCAACAGTCACCATCTGTAGCTGTCGAAATTCCAGATCGTATTTACTTGTGACTGAGCTCTGTTGATGTTGACAATTGAGTTCACTTTTCTAGAAGAATATTCTGAACATGCTCCCTTCTTTATTTTTGCTCTACTTCTTAAATAAGTATAATGATGTTACCAAAGTCAACAAGATGATCACATATTTTCATTTATTTTAGTGGCTGCATTTAGCAGATTTGTTTTTGAGGTGTGTTCAGTTTTGATGAATAGAGTCTGAAATATGTGATGAGGAGTCTTGGACTAAAATTTTGGAGAAGTGTTTTTAATTGCAACCATGGTCACTCATCCAGGCTCTCTATGACATTTCAAATATTTCAGTGAGTGTATGTCCATTTTGGGCTCTTGCCATGATCTGATTAGGCACAGGGTAGAGTCTCACATATCTGATCCTGCCCCAAACTGTCAAGGTAAGGAATGGAAATGACTGTGACTTCTGCTGGAGGCCCAAGAAAGACAAATGGAGCCTTGTCTTGTCTTTTCATGTGGGCCAGAGTATTAGTCAGACTTAAGTTTGCCTTTTTTTTTTTTTTTTTTAATGTGGAGGTTGACCAAGAAAAGGTATCTAATATCAATTGTTGTCTTTGAGTCAACACTTAGCTGGCTTACATTTTAAGGCCTACTGGAGATTTTGATGTAGAAGTTTTCTATTCTGTTCCTGTCAAAATCTTAGCTACAAATTTCATGGTCAATGGGTCAGAGTGTAAGAGGTCAGCTAACTATCTGAATTCCTTTAGGTCTGTTGTGACCAAACCCTTTGATAGTCTCTGTGACACTGAGGACTTTTAAGTCTGTTCACTTCAGATGGAAAGGGTTTTGGAACCAGCATGGTATTCAGTGTTTATTACTACTGCTAATTTCTTATTGGTATGATTAGGTCTGCAATCTCTCATCTTTTGATTTACCATTGAACTGAATACAGTTAATTTATTTAAAGTCCAACCTTTTCTGAATTCTTTTCATATTCCACTTTTTTGGCCAGATCACAACTGATAAATCATAAAGTGCTATCTGATTAGATTCCACACATCTTTTTAGACTTTGCCTCTGTGATTCCAAAACTTAAGTCCAGTTACAAGGAGCCTGCCAGGAAGCTCAGTGCTATGCTTCAGTGTTATCCATTCAACTGGTTTCAAGATGTGCCATCACCTTCTATGGCATATGGCTCTTGCTTCCACACTGTATTTTAGGAGCCTTATTATGCATGTATACATTTTTTGAAATTAATTGAATAACTCACACCTTTTGAGAAGTAGGCATGGTTATATATATTATTTGCGTGTATATAAATCTATACATGTATGTATATATTTATTATTTTCTACAATAAATCATTTAATTAAAGTGCCTTGCTTTCTCTTCTTGAATGCAATATTTTCATGTTTTGTTTTATATATATATATATATGTACACACATGCATATATATATATATAAAACAATCTATATAAGTGTATATATAAGAAAGAGAAAACAATAAAGGGATTTAAATCAAGAGAAGTTAATTTGTTGGCCGGGGGTTACAAGAGAGCCCAATGTAGCTAATATACATGCTTTCTGACTTGCAAATTTGTTTAAAATTTTTATTTTGGGGGGCCTTTAGATAGGATATGTGTTCTGTTTGCCCAGTTCCCAAAGTTTTGATTGTCTTTTAACTACAGTGATTCACATATTTATATTCTTGCATAACTCTTATTGGTGCGTGAGCCTACCATTAATGTTTTAGACTTTTTAACGCAATAAGCAAATGTTTTTGTTTTGAAAATACTGAAGCCAGTATTTCAAAATTTAGTGTATTTTATTTTACTATCATCTCTATTCTGTTGTGGTCCATTTAGCTCCAGGTGAAAATAGAAACCAACTGCTCTTACTTTTTAAATCTTTTTTTTAACCTTTACATTTGTGATTTTTGAAGCTTTCTTTTCATTTTATAGACTTATTTCTATCATACTAATCCTACTCTGTATTCAATGTACTAAAAATATAAAGTCTGGCTGGGCACAGTGGCTCATGCCTGTAATCCTAGCACTTTGGGAGGTTGAGGTGGGTAGATCATGAGGTCAAGAGACTGAGGCCATTCTGACCAACACAGTGAAACCCTGTCTCTACTAAAAATAAAAATTAGCTGGGTGTGGTGGTGTGTGCCTGTAGCCCCAGTTACTTGGGAGGCTGACTCAGGAGGATTGCTTGAACCTGGGAGGCAGAGGTTGCAGTGAACCGAGATTGTGCCACGACACTCTAGCCTGGTGACAGAGTGAGACTTCATCTCCAAAAAACCCAAAAAACCCAAAAAACCCCACATATATATGTATACATATATATATATTCTATTACTCTTTTTAATATTTTGTTATATTATTTGAAACATTTTGACTACAACTTGCATCTCAGAAAATTTCCCTATTTATCTCATCTTGTCTTTTTAATCTTATCTTTATCTTTTATTTCCTAGAGTTTTTGTTTACTTGTATTTTATGGAGGTTACAACATATGCGTTTAACATTTTCTTTTCTCTGTAATAAATTATTTAAAAATGTTTTGCTTTTTCTTCTTGAGTGCAATATTTTCTTTTCATTTCTTATAGAATCCTTTCATAGGCAGTGAAAAACATTTTATTTTGTGGTAAGGTTTTAGTAAAGTTTCAAAACCAGCTGTATTTCATTCATCTATTTATAGTAAATTTGAAGTGAACTCTTCTCCCTTAGTGCAGTCAATAGCTACTATCTATAACTTTGCACAGTAAGAAAAGAACAAAAATCTCTATATGTTGAATAAGGATTTATTTTGTTTCTTTCTAAATTCATTATGTGTCTATTCCCTCTTTGCTGCTTTTTTGTGTTTAGTGGATGTTTCTTCTGCCCAAATAAACATGGTCACTTGGACAATGCCAGCATGAATTTGCATACAGCGTGAAGTGTTTCTGTCATTTGGGCAAAACTTGTGTGTGTGTTGGAAGCAAATAATTCATCGTATGTCTTTCCCTCATGCATTAGTTACAGCCAGTTTCAAAAATAAACATAGGTTTTCAGCAGATGGCTACTGAAACTATCTCAGCTTTGTTACCTAGAAATGAATGAGAAAATACAGCCTTTTCATACCTAGGCTCTATACCCTCTCCACTTACCCCTAAATAATGCTTAGGACACAGTCATAGGTAAGTGCCAGACAACTGCAAGTCACCACATTGCAGCAGGCAGAAAACCACATGGCAAAGGAAATGAATATATGTATTCTCAGAGGGAACCCAGAGGGATTTGAACCTAACCTGCTTGGTTTTTTCTCCCACTCTCATCAAATCAGATAATAAAAAGGAATGAACACAGAGTGTTATCCTAAACCTCCACTTCCTACCCCAAGAAGTGCAAGTTTTGTCTTTAACAACACAGGAGGATTAGGGGATAATTGTTCTCTCTCATAGCACAATGGATAACAGAAAAAACAAACAAACAAACAAACAAACAAACAAACAAAAAACCAACCCATTCTAAAATTCCTTTGGAATGACAAAGGGCTTCAAATAGTTAAAGCAATTCAGAACAAAAAGAACAGAGCTGGAGATGTATCATACTAACAGGTTTCAGATTATACTACAAAACTATAGTAACCAAAACAGCATGATACTAGCATAAAAATGACTAATTTACTTTTATTTTTCAATAGGGATGTTTCCTGGCACTTCACAAAGTGGAAGTCAGCAAGGGCCCTTTTTCTGTATTTTCTGAAAGGACATTTAACATTTTTCATATTTCAAGTTTGTGAGAAGACATTTTTCTAACTCAATTTATTTTTCTTCTGGTTCTAAAGCCAGTATCACCCTTAAGTTGTAGAGCTATGCTAGTAAAAAACGCATACATGGTTCACGTAAGATTGTTGGCACATTTCAGCTGCATATATTGCATTTGTTTTACATTGAGTTATAAAAGAAAGAAAGTTATAGAATCATAAAATCTGAGTTACGAGGGACCTTGTATATGATGTAGTGTAACTTTTTACTTACTCCATTTAATATTAAAATCTCTTTAATGACATTCAACAGTTGTCCATCCTCCTCTTTAATAGTATGCACTATTTTCAGAAAAGGAATGATATATAGTCTCCTGTAGCTGCCTGCAATTATTTCTAATTCTAGTGTCTGTAATTTTAGTAGCTATTCAAATATTTGGAAGTAATGGTTATTTCTTCCGTGTCTTTAAAAGCTAAGCTCAAAAGCCCAAGTTTCTTTAACCTTTCTGTACATAAATGTGTTTTCAAGCACTTTGTCCTTCTACATCACATCAACGTTTATTAATTTACCTCTTAAAGTGCAATGCCAAGACTCACCATAGTGCTACATCCATCGTCTAGCAAGAGCATAGTATAATTGTCTCCATTGTGAATCTATTAATAAAACCTAAGAGACAGAAATAACAAAATTCTTAAAGACCATTTCTACTCTTACTCTCCTCACATTACAAAAATGATTAAAGCTTACCTAACAATAAAAATTTCACTGATTTTGCTATTTTTTCTAGTTGTTATACATATTATTATTAAAAATTTACTAATTGATTCAACTTTCAACTCTTAGAAAAGTAATTTAAAATGTTTAAAAGTATTATTTTATGATTTTAAATGTTTAAATTTCTTAACTTTGGATATATCTGATTTAACATGCTGAAAAATTTTCAGAAAGTAACACACTTCAGATTATGTCATATCTCATTTTCTAAATGATACCTCTTTGCTGTGAGATTTCAAGATACATTTTTTAATCCCTCGAGGTTAAACATATAATACAAATGGAATTTTATTCACTTGGTTTTAGAATTTGCTCTTAGTTGTTAGAGTATTTGTGTTAATTATGAGTGGTTGACAAGAACAAAGTGCATTTTAATGCTTAGACACATATTTCATCCTTATCTTCTTCTATAACCTCCAAACAGTCCTTTAGAAATAATAATGTTTCTATGTTAGAGGTGTACAAACTGGTTCCAAGTGTCCAGGTTAGGAAGACTTTGACCCTAGGTCAGTTCAATCCAGATAGTATACCTTTCCTTCTACTCTGTGACCAGTTGGGAACATGGAGTTGAATTCATCCAACAGTTAGTAATGTCTTCAATGCAATGTCCATGTTGTTAGCTGCTGCTCATGGGGTCTTGGTCCTTGCTGGGCTACAGTGGGTTTTGATGACCTTGGGTCATGGGTCATGGACAAAGCACTTCTTAGGCTAATGTGTTTGGTGATGTGTTTTCTGCAATAACATTTTTGAATTGGCTAAGTTTCAAAGATCAGTTTTGAGTTAATGGATGCTGTCAGGACATAAGCTGCATGCATAGTTCTTAAGAATCCAGCTTGTCTTTATCCAGAAATTATCTCTTTAAATATTAAATGCTCAAGGACAAGCTTTCTTAAATTCTAAAAGGTGCCTGTTTGTTTATTTTTCTCTGTTTGCTCTGTTTAAGGGAGGTAAAGATTTTCTGTTTTCGTTTTCTAATAAATGATCACAGATGGTAAAGCCACTGTGGCAGTCACATTCTTTCACTTATTTAAATGATTTCAAGTGATGTACCTTGGGCCTGATAGTTGCAGGCAGCTCAAGGAATCATTTTCACATTTATCTTTTTCAAAGCATTTACTCTCAGATGACGATAATGAGCAGTATGTTGAAAGCATATACTTTATGTAGATGATTAAGTCTTTGCTAAGATGTGACGGTGCATATTAATTTTCAACTCCATTTGGAGAGATCTTGGATTTATTGTCTTATATCAAGCTTCTGTTTAATCCTCAAAGTGCAGTAGCAAGTATGCTATTTTAAATGTCACCATTCTTCATCGGCCAAATTTTTGACCCAGCTAATTCAGTTACTTTGGAAGTGGAGAATGGGGGAGAGGATGGATTGTACAGATTTATCTTCCAAAAATTTATCTTCAGTGTTGAATTTACTGTAGGTAAAATGTACCTAGGATGTGGTTAGGAAACTCTTAAAGATCCCTGGAAATGAAATCTCCACCCAAATGATTCCCTTCTGTCACTGAAATGTCACCAATTAAAGATCAGTGGTCATATAAGTTAATTTCACATAATTGGTGTTTTCAGCTTCTTCCATCCACTCCCCAGCCCCTACATCCTGCTGTCTATACCTAACTGGGATTGTTTGGCTCTAAGAGAATGGCATTTTTGTGAGAAAAGAGGAGAAGCAATTTTAGAGTCTAATGATAAGTTTTAAAAAGAGTTTTTATTTATTTATTTTTTTTGTGGGAGACTCACAAGGCCTTGAAATATTCTTGGCAGACAAAACACAAATTTGTTAATATAGTAATGGAAATAACTCACTGACTTAAAAGTCTGTTAATCTCAATTATAATTCTGAATAGAGACAGAGAAATTTAATTTATTCATTTTTCACTCATTCCTCAGCCAGTCAAAAAGTAATGCCCTTTGTTAGTGTAAAGTGCAGCCCACTGGGGTAGAAATAGACTTTGTCTATGCTCAATTCTTTAAAGGGATCTTGCTTCTCGGTATCTGGAATATTAGATATAACATTGTCTGCAGGTGTTACTTTGTTCCTGTAGTTAAGGTACTGTGTTTCTTTAATAATACCAGATGAGTTTCCTTTTATAAAGAAATATTGCACAGATAATGAAATAAATACTAGAGAATAAGTGAATCAAAACTTTACATAAAATTTCCTAATATTTAGCTTTTGTAGAGTCTGCATGTGTACCAGGACCCCAAACTAATATTCAGATATAAATGTAGTATGATTCTGGAATTAATTGTGATACATTGCAAACTGACTCCCTTCAGGCAGTTCTGTTCTTAACATGTGCTACCCTTAAAGCTAGTCTTGCAAGTTGCCACATCTTAAAAAGTGTCACAAATTTCAACATCAAGGCATTTGATAGATAATAAAGGGAAGGAGATTATATGCATACCTTGCAACTAAAGTTCCTAAAATTCTTCTTTTCATCTCTCTTTCCCTCTCCAAAGTTCCGCTCCCCATGGAATTGTCACTTGGTTTCTTCTCATGGTCTGTGTTTTTATCTCTTCATTTCTTGCTCTACGTCTTCCTCCTCTGCTTCCTCCTGGCTCCCTTCATCAGTCATAATTTCTCTAGCCTTCCTCCTTCCCCTCTGGATTTTTTTTCCTCCTACAACATGTCTTACTATCCCTGTTCTTAGGAAAGTTAATTTATAATTTTCTCAGTTTCCCAAAGTTTCATCCATATGTCTCACTCAACCCATCCAAGAAGTAATCATTCAGAAGTATCCAGTTCAGTTAGAGGGGGTGAGTGCATGGGCTGTTTTCTTCCTGTTGAATATTGGTCCTTTGCTGGAACTTGGCAAACTCACAGCTAGGTAGGTCTAAGGAAAATGTCTGCAATCATCATTGTAAAAGGCTCATGGGTTAATTCAGATAAAGAAAAAGCATAAAGGGTACATTTGCCCTACCAGGGGTTCTAATATGCTCTAACAAGGGCTCACGGAATTCAGAGTAGGAAAAATCACTTCTGATGTTTGGTCAGGTTACTTTCTCAGAAGAGGTAGCATGTAACTGAGTCATGACTGAAACGAGGCTCTGTCAAAGGCAGAGGGGATTTCAGAGAAAGGGTCATTTCAATAAGCAGTGGAAATAAAAAGTAAAAAATTGGGGCCAGGTGCAGTGTCTCATGCCTGTAATCCCAGCACTTTGGGAGGCTGAGGCGGGCAGATCATGAGGTCAAGAGATTGAGACCATTCTGGCCAACATGGTGAAACCTTGCCTCTACTAAAAATACAAAAATTAGCTGGGTGTGGTGGCGTGCACCTGTAGTCCCAGGTACTTAGGAGGCCGAGGCAAGAGAATCATATGAACCTGGGAGACGGAGGTTGCAGTGAGCTGAGATCGTGCCACTGCACTCCAGCCTGCTGACAGATCAAGACTCTGTCTAAAAACAGAAAAAGAAAAAGCACATATGGAAATGGTGATCACTGAAGTTCCCCGTTGCAAAAGGAAGAGGAATGGATAGTGAGTGACATGCTTGGAAAGTTTGGCTGGGGACAGATTTTGGAGGGCTTTATCTTTGATTGAAATGTTTGAAATTCAGTAGCAATGGAAAACGGATGAGAGCTGTTGAATGGGCCAACAGCATAATGACACAGGGTTTTACAAAGACACATTTGAACAATTGCAAAATGGGTAGGAAGAGGAGAGTCTGAAATCAGAGAGATATTAGAAGCCATTGTGATATTTCAGAAAAGATATAAGATTATAAGTTATTTCCTATCTTGGCATGTGATATTTCTTTACCAAAAGTACAGAGAAAATTTTCCTTTTCTCTCCTTTTTTCTTGCAAATTGATTTAGAGTTTACAAAATTTGGCTTCCTGTTTGAACAGATGTGGTGGTTCATTTGTCAATAACTTCTTGAAATTTGAGCATTTATGTGGAAAGATGTTTTACAAGTTTTATATTTCTTGGAAAGGAAAAAGGATAAGATTGCAGTGTTTCTTAGAATAGTATTTTGAAAATGAATGAATGACTTGCAGAATACATGTAAAAATATAAAAAGCATACCATTATCTTGCCAATTGCTTTTTTCTATTATGAAACAAGATGCAGACGAGAGTTTCTGAGGATATTGGAAAAGAAATAAATCTTTCTCCTTTATTAAAAAGTTGTGATATTCCATGTCACACTATTATGCCTGAGTTCCTGTTAAACTTTTCACTAAGGTTAGTGAAGATCTTAATGTTCAGGAGGTTTGTATGATTCAGGGGCTGCGGCAAAGCTGCGGAACAATTTTTTAGATTAACTTCTATTCATATTTGTGAAATAAACCATAATAAAATAAACTCTGTTAAGCTTTCTAAAAACTTCTATAGTTCATTGAGTCACTGTTAGTAATGAATATATTTTAAGGAAATATAACCTTCCATTTAATTGTGAACGATTAATTATATTTCTTGTACTCCATATGAGACAGCCCACAGAATGGCCGCTTGTTCTTTGACACCCTGGTAAATGTCCTCTCTTTTGGCATAGAATTGCTATTTTGTCTATTTAAAAATCATTAATAAATGACAGAGTTCTCCTTTTGGTGTCTATATGCTAAATTTTCTTCAGAAATAGTTTGTCTTTTTCTTCTTCTAAGTTATAAACATAAGTGTTCATCTTTCTACTTATTTATTCATTTTAGAGACACAGTCTTTTTCTGTTGCTCAGGCTGGCATGCAGTGGTGTGGTCATAGCTCATTGTAACCTCGAACTGCTGGCCTCAAGCAATCTTTCTGCTTCAGCCTCCCAAAGTGTTGGGATCTTAGGCATGAACCACTATGCCTGGCCTCTGTTTTATTTGTTTAGTACATGCTCTTTATTAATATTTGTCATGGTCTAAATGTTTTCATAGAAGTTACATATATAGTTTGGGACATGATACAAGTGCTTATTTTATTTAGACTCAAATCCTGTGTACAGCATAAAAATGTGGAATTATGTAATTTTCATTTATTAAGATTGGTGCAAAAGTTATTGTGGTTTTTGCCGTTACTTTCAATAACAAAAACTGCAATTACTTTTGCACCAACCCAATACTATTTTATAGATGATGAGAGGAAGAAATCTCAATAGATGAAGGCTATTGAGATGAAGTCTCAATATAGATAAAGTCTCAATACTTCACACAAATATTTACTAGTGGAAATAAAAGAGAAGAGATGGGGCTCTCAGAAGTTAATGGTTCTTGAAATAATAAACACAGTGATAGGTAGTGGTATTATTCTTATTAAATTTTATAAAAACTTTCAAACACAAAATCAGAGAGACTGATAAAAACACTCTTGTGCAGACAGCAACTTCAATAATGATCGACATTTGCCTATATATTTTTTGCCTATCTTCCCTTACTTTTTTCTTTGCTTAAGTATTTAAAAACAAATCTTAAATACCATTTGATCTTAACTCTCAGATGATCCCAAATCTCGCTCCAGCATGGTGCCAGCTATCAGCATCTGTAATCTCTATGCCGGAGTGCCTTTCTCTGGATCCGTAGAGAGCTCTGGAGCTCTTGTGTGGTGCAGGCTGGAAGTGCCAAGGAATTAACATGCAAGGGCACAGTCTACAATGAGTGCTACTAGGGGGCTGGCATGTAACAATCCCAGCCGCCTCAGCTTGCCGAGTTAATTCTTCCCAAGGGAACTGCTTGACACAAACCTGATTTCATTTACTGATTCTCAGATAACACTGACTTAGACATGAAAAACAGGAATAGTCCAAGAAAGTAAATTCTTGAAAGAGGGATTCTCCATCACTAACCAGTCAGATGGCTGAAGGGCTCTATTGCTGATGGGGAGTGTTGTGGGGATAACTCATTCTAGGTTTAGCTCATTGTTTCTTCGTGTTTCATTTACTTGTTCTTTTATATCCTGTCTTAATCTAAAACGGTAGTGAGAGCTAGAACAGTGATTCTAAAATGGGATGATTTTGACCACCATGGGACATTAGGTAGTGTCTGAAGACAGTTCGGATTGTCACCTTTTGTTGGGGAGTGTGCTGTTGGCATCTGATGGTAGAGGCTGAAGATTCTACTAAATAAATACCCTGCACTGCAAAGAACGGCCCTCACACAAAGAATAATGTAGCTCAAAAAATTTTAATAGTACCGAGGTGGAGAAACTCTGATCTCAGGGTTTGATTAAATTCAGGCTTTGTCTTTCTTCCCTTTCCCATTCTTTTCCTTTCTCTTCTCCCCTCCTGTTCTTTCCCTTCTCAGTCATTTGTCCTTCCTTCCTTTCTTCCTTCTTCAAAAAGGTATCTCCTAGGTAATTCCGTATACTTCCATTGCATCACAGCAGACATCAGGAGGCACAGGTCGACTTTCTGGTAGCGTTGCCGGGATCAATTAGTAAGTCTGAGTTCTGTATGTTTAATCTACCTGTTAGAGTGGCCGCCAAGTCTCAAATCACAGGCAAATGCATCATGAATGTTTTAGTGATGTTACATGGCAATACCAGGTAAAATAATACCTATGCTGCCAGACCTTTTGGCCACCCTGTACAGGTCACATTATTTTTTTACCTAATAGTTTTAGGATCCATTGATGATCATTGCTAGGACCCATGATTTCATTAAGTGTTGTGGAGGGAAATTGTATATTTTTTGCCGTTACTTTATAAGGTGAAGTTGTTTTATGAAGATTAATTTTTTCTCATCGATTATTCATTTTACTCTTAGAATTTATATAGAATAGGGAAGATAAGTGCATATTTTATAAATTTGCTTACCAACTACCTCCCCCCCACCCTAAAAATTTTGGTGCCATAGCAACCTTCAATATTGCCAGTTCATTTATTTGTATATTATTAACAATTCATGGAATTAAAAAATCTTTTTCTCAACCAATTATAGTAATTTTTATTTTTGTGTTTATATTATATCACCTTTGGCCAGTAAGAATACTGTCAGGTTGCCTTCTGTCCTTTTGCTGTGACTCCAGGTGTCTTTGACAGCTCACGTGCTTTCAGGCACAGGTGGTTCAAGCTCATTTTATTCATGTCTTTCTCCAGACCTGGAAGCAGTCATTTTCCTAAGGAGCTCTTTCCTATTGCTACAAATTGACATTAAGAGCGCACAGTCTTGACGCTATGAGTCCACATTGCTACTGAGTTGTCATTACAGTTTTAATAAACAGAGCCAGGGGATCTGTATTTTTTGAGAGAGAAACATAAATAGTGAATCTTTTCTGATATTTCAAATTCATATTTTCTTCTTTGATTTTTAAACATCTTTGTTTTCCTCTTAAGCTGAAAATCTTCATTTTTATTTATTTTATCTTATCGTTACCTATGACAGTTTCAAAATAATAAAACAAATGTCATTGTGAACAATAAGATTACTGAATACAATTGAAGGCTTTTTAATATTTCTTTTCATCTGAGGATATTTTACCTCTAGGGATGTACAACCAAAATTCTGTGTTTCAGAGTCACTTGAAATAATTCTCTGAGTTGTGCTACTGATTTGACATTTAGTTAGATTCATTTATTTCACATCATTTTCTGTTTTCAGATTGCCTTTTTCTTTTTATTTAGTGTTTAAAATTTATTAAAATATCTGTTATCCCAATGTCAAAACAGTAAAACAAGGTATATCCCTCCATGCTTCTCACCCCCACTGGTGACTATTTTAATGAGTTTTTGAATTACCTTTTCACTGTTTATTTTAAAATTCAAGCAAATATAGATACATATTTGTATATTCCTCTTTTTATTTTCTCAGAATGTAGCATAATGCAAATATTCCACACTGTGATTTTTTTTTAATGAGTAAATTCTGAATATAACTCCCTATGCTGGGATCTTGGGAGTTTCTCCTATTTGGCTTAGAGTTGCCTACTCCTACAGTCTCTGGATATACCATAGTTTATTCAACCAGTATCCTAGTGATGGATATAGGACTTGTTTCTAGATTTTTACTTTCACAAAAAATGATGCAATGAATAGCTTTGTGCATATGTCATTTTAAATTTTTGCCATTGCATTTTTGGGATAGATATTCAGAAGGCAATCTCTGAGTCAAAAAGTAACTGAATATACAGTTTTGATTGAATGATTAAATATATGTAATAATTATTTTTCTCTTGAATTATGAAACTAGAACTTAAAAAAATCTTTTCATAATTCTGTAGTTAAGTTCTTCATTTGTTCACTGTTAGTTTTGAAGTTTGCTCCAATTTTTTCTGTCCCTTAAACTATAATTTTACAGAGAGCATCAAGCCCAGTGTAGAAAAAGTTCTGATTTTTCTCTATAGCTGTTGTGCATGGACAAGAGTGTTCTATAAATTAATATATGAAAGAATGCACAGAGTTGCAAGACCAATCACTGCAGGGTGACCCAGGGCCTGTGTTTTATGATATTTAGGCACTCTGATAACCTGGGTTTTTTAAAAGAATTTTTTTTTTCAGTTTTGCTTTTTTCTGCTTGGAAAATAGGGAAAACATATTCTTGGACTAGATTGAGCCAAAGGACATCTCTCAGTTCCTACCTAAAGCCCACACCATGCTTCTCACTGATAAAACCAAGGAGGGAAGCAATTTAGAAAGAAAGTATAGCAATAGGCATCATCAGAATAATTATGACAGGTGCATAGGGACTCAGAAACATAGGTGAGTTAAATTAAAGGTATTTAATAATAATGTATCAATTGCTTTTTGAGACCTACCATTTCCTGGTACCTCTCTGTTGGCCTCAGACTGTATTTGCCCTGTGAAGATATCGAGATAGAAAGCGCGGGTAGCTCAAAGTTAGAAGACTCATACATGTGACTCATTGACTGCAGGCTGCCCAGGACCCTGGCTGCTCCGAGCGGCGCGGTGATGGTGACTGTAGACAAGAGGGCAGCAGAGAGTTCAGCTTAGACTGCAGGTCCAGGCTCGTCAGAGAGTCCAGGGTTCGAATTGCAGGTCTGGCTGCTGTAAAAATGCTACCATGTTGATTTTATCTGAACCACTTTTTTTGATTTTGTTAATTAGTCAATTAGCACCAATTTATTAATGTATTAAAAATGCTTATTGAATTCAGCTGTGTGCCGGGTTCTGTGACACCAGCGTCTCCAAATCTAAATGCTTTCTCATTTTCTTCCTTTTTCTCCCTTCATTCCTTGGTCCATTATTCCTCTGATCACTTCTATTGGATCCTTCCAACTTATCTTGCAGAATCAGCTCACCTGGGTCCTACTTTAGGAAGCCTTCCAGCACGTCCACAATCTTGTTTAGTGCCTTTATCTCTCTGTCTGCAGTTTTTTCTCTCTCTAATTCTTTGTCTCTCTCTCTTTCTCTTTGAAATCTGGGGATTTCCTGAGATCTGTTCTCAGCCCTCTTCTGTTTTCTTGCGTACATCATTCATTCACATGGCTTAACATTTCACCTCAAGGAGGATGATGCTTCAATATACTTTCTGTACTGTCTTATAACTTATCCTTACAGTATGAACTTATGGCAACACCATTAAACATTCCTTATAAATGTAATTTGCAGTAGCTGCATAGTACTTACAAGAACCATTGTAAAAAGTCTCCACCAGACTTTAGTTTCTGAAAAAAAATGTCTGTAAATGGATTTTTTTGTTTGTTTATTTTGGAGACAGCATGAAATCATCACAATCACCCTGGAAAAAAGATTGTATCGAAATGACAGACCGAACACAGGAGCCTGCCTTCAAATCTCTCCCCACAGACATAGAAATGATAGAAAGATAATTTCTTTAAAAATAATAAACTGTAAGAATCCTGGAAAAAAAATTGCCATCAGAAGACAACAGAAGTATGAAATCCTGTAAGGACAGAAAGTACACAGGATTGGGCACACGCAGGTCTGCTGGGGCAGGTGCAGGAGATTTTGATAGTCTGGTGAGGACAGCTTCTCAGGAGGGGCTGGGTGAGCTGGCCAGTGCCCCTTCTTCCCTATGCTTGGCAGTGTGAAGATGAGAAATTCACCTTAAGGTTGAAGCAGAAATTGCAGGGAGTCAAGAGCTACTTCCTTTGGTAGCTGGTGACCGTAGAAATAAGATGTGAATGTATTTGAGACAAATTTTGGAGCAGACTGTTTCAGTGGCAGGTTGGGTCTGCCACTTTATGCACACATGCACGTTGTATTACTTTACTATTGCTGTGTAGCAATATTACCACAAACCTAGTGGTTTAAAACAGCACCCACTTATTATTTCAGTTTTTTTGGGGGGGTTGAGATCCTGGGCACAGCTTTCCTTTTCTGCTTCATGGTTTTCTTTGAAAGTTGCAACCAGATTGTCTGCCTGGGTTGCAGTCTCACTTCAAGGCTTGAGTGGGGCCTCAGTCTATATTTGCCCTGTCAAGATATTGAGATAGAGACTCACTTCCATGTTTACATTGTTGGTGGAATAGCCTGTTAGGTTAAGAACCTCAAGTGCTTTTTTTTTCTTTCTCTTTTCTTTTCTTTTTCTTTTAGACAGTCTTGCTCTGTCGCCAGGCTGGAGGGCAGTGGTGCTATCTCGGCTCACTGCAACTTCTGCGTCCCCAGTTCAAGCGATTCCCCTGCCTCAGCCTCTCGAGTAGCTGGGACTACAGATGTGTGCCACCATGCCCAGCTCATTTTTGTATTTTTAATAGAGATGGGGTTTCACCATGTTGGCCAGCATGATCTTGATCTCTTGGCCTTGTGATCTGCCTGCTTCAGCCTCCCAAAGTGCTGGTGTGTGCTGCCTGGTTTTTTTTTGGCTGTTGCCTGGCTCCTTTCTCCATTTTCTGGTCATGAGATCTCGGCAGCATGGCTACTTTATCAAAATGAGCAAGAGAGACAGTCTTTCAACCAGCCAGACACTACAGTCTATAAATGTCATCACAGACGTGACATCTTGCCACCTTCACTGTACTCTGTTGAGTAGAAGCGAGCCACTGACTCCACACATGTTCACAGGAAGGTATTTCTTGAGGGTGTGGACACTATATTGCAGGGATCATGGGGTTGCCTTTGAGTCTGCCAACCGCCAGATATCAGGTGCAGGCAAGGAATACATTTTGTTGTTGTTGAGTAGTTGGTTTGATTCAAATCTGTAATGGACAAGAACTTCACATTTTGATTTTAGGCTCAAATCAACACTGATGATGCAATATTGGGCAGTTCACTTTCTTTTCTGAGTCTCATTTTCCTCATGTATAAAAGGAAATGTGAGTTTAGACTGGCATTTACTCCAGCTCTAACATCCAGGATTTCTTTTAGTATTAAAAGACCCAAAGAACAGAAACTTCGCCCTGATCTGTATACTCTTTGAGCTGTATTTTCGTATAGTTCTTCTTTCTTCCCTTAAGCATCTGCAGAGTTTACATTTATTACTTTTTTGTTGGTGCTGCAATTCTTAGTCACTTGCAGAACAGATTTTTCCCTTATTCCTTTTTCTCCCTTAAAAATCATCAATAAACGATTCTGGCCAAATCAGCGAAGTATTCTTGATCCCCTCTTCCCCAGCTCTATTGTGGCATTAGGTGTTATTGACTATTCTGCCTTGAAAATCTCCATGTCCTATGGCTTCTGTGAGCTCCAACACCGTGACCCTCTGACTCTGAGTCCTCTGACTTCTCTTACTTTTCATCCCTCTAAAACTAGACATCCTCAATGTTCTGTTCTCAGCCTTTTGTTTTATCTGGTGGGTCTTCTCTATCTATCTAACATTCCTGGAAGTATCACTTCTTGGAAGATGACGCTTTGATTATTATATTTAGCTTATTTTCTTCTAAGCCGTTTTTCTTTATTTCCAAATATTTAATCACAACCTATTGGCATGAGAGTCCTCACCATTAAAATCCTTCTCTTAACTCCTCTATTGTCATTACTAGAAGCACCAGGAGTGATTCTTTGGATATCTTTTTTCCTCCTTATCTGCCATCTTTTTCATTGCTAAACAAGTTCTGTACATTCTTCTTCCCCAGTTTTACTCAGATCTGTCTTCTTTTTTTCCCATTTGTATCGCCCCCAACTGAATTCAGATTCTCAATTATTTCTTGTATTGATGATTAGGATAGAATACTAAAAGATGGCCCTTTCTCCATAGCTTTCCTTTAGAATCCATCATTCACACTAAGTTAGTCCTAATTGCATCATTTCCTCAATTAAGTGTTTTAGTAGCTGCTCTTAACTAAGTCCTGTGCCTGTTCTGCACATACGCCCATCCTTGCTTTCACTCTGGCACTCATTTGCCGGAAAGTTCTCCTGAAATAGGTCAGCTCACCAATCCCCAAACAAACCCAGACATTCATGCTCTGTCTTTGCCTTTGGTGTTCCTGCTTCACAAATATCCTTTTTCTCCTCCACCTGTTGAAATCATACCTGTCCTTCATGGCACACCTTAACAATTAAGTTTTGTATTTTTTAGTAGACATGGGGTTTCACCATGTTGATCAGGCTGGTCTCAAACTCCTTGCCTCAATCTACCTGCCTTGGCCTCCCAAAATCCTAGGATTACAGGTGTGAGCCACTACACCTAGCCATTCTTTTGTCTGTCTCATCAAAACGCAAGATTCTAGAAAGCCAAAGACACCTCCACCTCCTGAATCCAGGAGAATCAAGGCCCACTATGGGTTGATCCCTGGTCTACATAGTGTCCAAGAACTAGCGTTACACAGTCTGGGAGGCCAGGGGTTATGTCAACACAGAGCTAGACTTGTTGGGGGCAAGGAGATGTCAGATATTTATCTTGCCATCAGGAGAGTATTTGGAATTCTATCATCTTTAGCTGTACTGGTATTACCTTCCACAATATTCATTCAAACATTCATTCATTCATTCATTCATTCATTCATATATTTAACAGATTAATAGATATTTATTGAGTCCCAATTATGTAGTAGTCAGGTATGACACAGAATGCTGGAGATACAATGGTGAACAAGACAGAAGAGATGCCTACCTTCAGAGAATTCCGGTGAGGAAGACGGGTAGTGAGGAAGGAGATATTCTTCACTGTTTTATAGGAAGGGAGGAAGAATAGTATGTGGTGAGTCAAATATCCAAGTGAATATGTCAAGTAGGCTCCTTATTGCTTTTATCCTTGTAAATACTATTATGTTGATTCATTTTCTCTTTTCTTTAAAGAAAATATATGCATTCAAATAAGTCAAATAAAATCTGGTATTATAACTAATCTGTCCCTGAATTGAGGGATTTTTCTTTGCAAAGCTAATATTTATGGCAGCTTTTCCCTCAATTAGAACACATGGTAATTAGGGGGAAATGGAGAAAAGAAGACAAAGAAAAGGAATTAAAGCTATATGTTAATCTAAAACCAAAGGCAGACTAAGAATAAATGAATTGCACAACCTAGAAAACCTACGTATTTAAAATTGTTTAGTGTTGGAATTATCAGGACCATTTAAAAATATCGTATGTAAAGCCCTAAAAACACTTTATTCCTGTTCTTATCTAATCTTTTGAAATATGTGTTAAAATCCATTAAAATTATTTTAGCCCATGTAAGGACTAGAAACTCCATGGAAGTCATGAATGTTCTGAGACACTGTGGGCTTTCTCCCTCCAGGCACGTAGTAGCATTGCTCTTCATGACCTGCGAAGCTAGATGCGGCTGTGGAACTTGCTTTAGGAAATGAGAAAGATGTGGAAGTGGCGTATAGTATTTGGGGAGAGCCTTTAAAAGCTACCGTGGGTTACCCTATTCATCTCCCCCGTTTGTAATGTTTCAGATAATGAAAGTACTGTCAGCTTAAGTTTTCTGAATGAGAATGATGTGTATCCAAGACACTCACCGATCTGAGCGGAATTTGAAGTGTGAGCAAGCAATACATTTCTCAACATGGAAGTTTGGATTATCTGTCTGTTATAGCAACAAAAATTAGCCTTTAATTTTTTTGTTTTCTAGTTTTTAGCAGCAAAAGCTAGCAGCAAAAACTATACCCATACGTTCTTCAAGAAAATAATGCAATGAATTATAGATTTGAGGCACATAGAAGCTACAGCCTTTTAAAGTTTTAATGGCATATGAAAAGCAAGATAGTAAAGTAGTTAAGAGCATAGCTTGGAGGTAGATGGCGTGAGTTTGGAGCTTGATTCTGCTATTAACCATGTGACCTTCAATAATTCTCTTAAACTCTATGGACTCAGTTTTCTTATTAAGAATCATAATACCCACATCATAAGATCATTATAAAAATTAAATGAATTAACACTTGTCAAGTGCCCAGAATGGTGCATAGTAAACCTTTTTCCTATATATAGAGCTAAAATATATAGTTAAGTAGCATGTGCAAATTCTGTTCTAAGACCTTAGCACAGAGTAAGTCCTCAAGGAATACTTTTTGTTATTACCAATATTTAAAATAAAAATTATTGAATAGCAATCAAGTAGTTGGATGATAGTTTTCTCTGGGAAAGTCTGTTAAGAGACAGGAAAGTAAAAACAAGCAAAGGGGAAAATATAATTTTTTCTTTGGATTATGGGTAACAAAACCAGCACCCACACAGGTGGATTTTTACCTCTGGGAAGATGCCTGAACATATTGTCGTTACCTTCCCTTTCTAATCAGGTGTGTCCTGAGACAAGAAGCAGACAGCATCAAGAAATGGAAGAAGACAAACTAAAGCTTTTTCTTTAATTATCTCTATCATCCAGAGTAAAAGGATTTAATTCACCTGCAACTGAAGCCAAACACTCCTGCCAATAAGAGATAAGCAGTTCTGGGCAATTTCACACAGCCCAGCAAAAGTTTCTTGAATTCTCGTGACAAACTGACCTTGGAATTTATCAGGATGATTATTCATGATAATTATCTGAGATACCCATTATAAATATAGATTTCCAGAATATCAGGCGGTGGTGGGAGAGGAGAGCTCCTGGAATTCTGAATTTCAAACAAATTCTTTAGGAGATTCTTCTACTTGTTTACATTTGAGAATTTCAAATCCAGTCCTGTGGTTTATATGGAGTAACTGAAATACCACTGCCACCTGGTGGCAAAATATACAAATTACAGGTTCCAATGTCACCTGATTGAATCAGTAAATTTTTCAAGTCACCACCCTTCAGCCACGTTTAATTCTTAGTCACCCCTGCCCTCTCCTAATCATAAACGTATCTTTGAGTTTTCTGGATGTAGAGTTATGTAATTTGCACCCTAAGGACATAGCCTTTTACCATTTTAATTCATTCTTTTTGTTAAACTGAATTTGAAAATAGAATTTATTTTTCTTTAATTTTCTATAGAAACTCTCATGACATATAATTAATTTGTAGAATAAAAGAAATTATATACACTTATAGAGTGTTCTGTTGGCAGCTCTCTGTCAGAGAATCTGAGAGAGATAGAATCTTAGAGAGAGATGTCTGAGAGGAATGATTAGTTTTGCCTGTTGGACTCTATGATTGTTAAAGTGGAAATAAAAAAAAGAAATTGGTATTCAGGAATTTTTTTCTTCTACTTTAAGAGAATCCTGACTTTCATTCACATAAGAAAGATGATGTCTTAAACCTTTAAATTGAAATAGACTTAGCTCTGCTGAGCTCAGATTCTTTCTGGTTTATGTTCTTCGTGAGAACTGGTTATGTAAGGCAAACTAAGAGCAGAAGAAAGTGTTGCACCCTTAAATATAACTGGTATTTCATAATGGATCATGGTATTCAAGCTTGTTTTATAGGAGTCAGTAAGAAGCAAGCGTGGCATAACATGACTGTGAAATTGGGCATCATCCCACTCAGGGCCAGTGTGGCAGCTCCACAAAAGACAGTTTGGCAATGTTCACGATGATTTACAAGAAAACGTGGTATGTTCTCCATGAAAAATAAAATATGTATTAACAAACAGAATGCTCATAAATGAAATAGATGAAAATTACTTGCAGGTTGTCCACAGCCAATTTATTATCTGGCACCCTTGCAGCCTCTGTAAAAACAGTCATTTGGATGGATTTCTGTAGCAATGATTTTTAAAACTAAAAATACATTATTAAGGTAAAATTTGTATAACATAAACCAAGCCATTTTAAAGTGAAAAATTCAGTGATATTTAGTACATTCAAAATGTTTTGCAATCAACACCTCTGTCTAGTTCCAAATGATTTTCTTCACTCCAAAAGGAAACTCTGTACCCATTAACCAGTTGATATACAATTGTTTTAAAATGGCACGTGGAGTAAATTTCAAGAGGTTATAGAATTTCAGTTTGATCTTTCAAAATAATGTTCAAAAGACCTCAATAGATGGCCTTGTCTTGGCTTGAAGTGTTTTCATTCTTGCCAAAGCTTTTTTAGTCTAGCTGTGTCAGTTGCGAAGGGTTTATAATCAGAGGATTTAAAGAGTCTCACATGATGCAATCAAGCACAGTAGTTAAACTATGGGACTCTGATGAAAAGAATTCAATTACATGTCAAGTATGGTCACTGGCTTTAAAAATAGTACAGAGAAAAGCCAACAAAAATGTGGGCAATGAGTCTGTGCATTCCTTATAAGCATTTTATTAGAAAAGAATGGGATTACCTACGCAAATTAGTGGGAAGATGTTTAGACAGAGGTGTTGTGCCCACCTGCTTGAGGTATAAAAAGCCCTGCGCAAGAAGAGACCTTCATTCACACTTGGGTAACTTACCCTTCGCAATCCACCTAAAGACTTCTCAACTGTTGCCACCATGACTCGTTACTTCTGCTGTGGAAGCTACTTCCCAGGGTATCCCTACTATGGAACCAACTTCCACAGGACCTTCAGAGCCACCCCCTTGAACTGTGTTGTGCCTCTGGGCTCTCCCCTGAACTATGGCTGTGGATGCAATGGCTACAGCTCCCTGGGCTACGGCTTTGGTGGTAGCAACATCAACAACCTGGACTGCTGCTATGGTGGCAGTTTCTACAGGCCATGGGGCTCTGGCTCTGGCTTTGGCTACAGCACCTACTGATGGACCAGTGGCTCCAGCGACTACAGGACTCTCAATCAATTCTCTGCAACCTGAAGAGCAATGACTGTCTTCTTGACTTCCCAAGTGCTTGGGTGATATGTCTTCCATCTTCTTGCTGACTTCTTGCTGTGGTCCTTGTCTTTGATGCTGTTGGACAAGTCACCCAGGACTCAAGTACTGAACTGATACTCATCTACAGCCAAAGGAAGCAAGATGCATTTTTTGTCATACTTGAATTTTAGCAGTGAAACAGTAGCTTGCCTCCCATGGTTGCTCTGCTCATGTATTATTAACTTCTACATCAACATTAATGTATTACAAATTGGGTGTGGGTCGGAAGGGGATTTTCTGTTAGTATCCTAATAAATCTATTTCCTTCAGCATAAACATTTTTGTTCTGGTTATTTATTTTACTTTGCTTTTATGCTCTTGAATTCATCAACCAGTTTAAACCTGTAATGGTTGACTTCAATCAAATTTTATTCTGATTTCAGACTATATAGTCAGGATAGGGTGTTGCCTAATAATTTTTTATTTTTACATTGATACTTCAATTTTAAAAACTCCCTGGAAGCATCCCAAATTTAACCCAGACATACTGCAATCGTTGGCATTTCTCAATGCTGATTATAAAGCAGGAATATTTCTTAGCTGTTGAATGCTAAAACATGTTTTCTTTTCCCTTTTCGTTAGTGACACGATTCCATTTTGTTCCTTTTTCCTTTCCTACTGCTTATAAAACTCAGTTCTGGTGAGATTTGAACCCCTCAGATTGTTGGAAGAATTGGAACTAAATCAACTGAGTTATTAAAGTATCTTTAGGAGTTCCTAAAATTTGGTCAATAAAGGGAAGCCAACTACTAAAATCACATACCATTTTTAATACTTTTTGATAGACGGGTTTTATTTTCTCCATTTTCTTTATTTCTGATTATACATATAAATAGTACTAAAAATGAAGTGTTTGTTCTTTGAAATAATAGTTGCCATCAAAGGCACTTGAAATGATATGTGGTCTGCACTTAGAAAATTCTCCCTGTCTTGCTTACTGAAAAATCTCTGCTTTATTGAAGCAAAATACTTCATGTTTGAATTAAAACTGATTCATTTACATATCATGTATTTATTGCACCTCTGCCTGAGAGAAGGTGCTTGATTGTTCTTTGATTTTACTTGTTAAATCTCTGCTGTATGGGTGCAAAATATTGTATTGTCCAATGTAAAGTTCATGCATCAAATATTGGGCTGTGGGCACTGTGTTAATAGTTTTGCAGTTGTAAAAACACCTAGGCAGAGGTCCTTTTGGTCTGAGAAGCTGACTGTCTTCAAGATTTATTCATTTAAGGGGCACCCATCACATAGTATAACACAGCATTGGCTTAAGATTTGGGGACACAAATCTTAGAGATAGCTAAAACACATCGTCGCCCTCAAGAATCAAATACACTTTATCCAATATTTAAAGGGCTTTTAATAGTCTCCTATTCTATATCGATCAATATGCTGTAAATGACTATCCAAAGACAAGTAGACATTCCTTACCCATTTGCTTCCCAGGACTCAATATTGGACACAGCCTGTGATAAGAACCATGCGTATATACAAAGTGTTACAGGCTTGCACAGAAGGAAAGCTTCGGTATATAAACATGACCATGAGAGGGAGTATGTGTTACATATCAAGATAAACATGGCTGTGCAAATGGGAAAAAGAATAGGGCTATTTAAAGATGAAATAGACTGTCACTGGCAAGACTCCAATACATAGGTAGAACGACCTGTTGATGGAAAGATTCCAGGGGTGTTGGGTACTGGACAGGTGATTTGAGATCTCTACCGCAAGACTTTAGATTCTATCCTTATGACTAACATTTATTTTCTATTTTAAGTCCATGTTTTTGTATTTTGTTAATTTTTATTTTGAAAATTTCAAACTTATGAAAAATTTGCTGTAATAGTGCAAAAAGGCCCTGCATTCTCAGATTTACATTTTTCTCCACTGAATGTATAATTACAAATAGTGTATACGATGTATGCATATAGTGTGTGTATCTATCTATCTATTATCTATCTATCTATCTATCTATCTATCTATCTATCTATCTATAGGTGGCAGGTATCATACCATTTATCTCAAGAACAAAGACAATATAACTATACAAATTAAAAATTTACTATTAGTCTAATATTATTCTCTAACCCAAAGTGCATACTCAAATTTAATCACTTGTCTCACTAATGTCCTTTATAGTTTTCTCCCCCTCCACCTCAGGATGCAGTCCAGTATTGTGTATGTCTCCTTAGTCTTCTTTAATTTGGACCAGTACCTCAACTTTTCTCTGCCTTTCTTGACCTCAACCAACTTGAAGAATGCAGGTAGTCATTTCACAGAACTTATCGTGATTTGGGTTTGACTTTCCTCACGATTAGATTTATATCATGCCCTTTTGTTGAGACCTTCATAAAAGTGATGTTTTATCCTTCCCAGCACATCATATCAGGAGGCACGTTATGTTGGCAAATTTAAATTTGGTTGATACTAACTTTAATCACTTGGGGAAAGTTGTATCTTTCATATTTCCTTACTGTAAAGTTGCTCCTTCCCCTTTGTAATGAATAATTATTTTGTGCATTGATACTTTGACACTATATAAATATCTTATTTCTTATCAAGATTTTACTTGTCAGTTTTATGATTCATCCATAAATTTCTAACTTTATATTAATAAATCCCTTTACATTTATTAGTTGGTATTCTACTGTAAGAAAGAACTTTCTCTTTTCTCCATTTATTACTTTTTTGTTTGCTTATTTATATGTGCCATGCTTACATCAGTAGGGGTTCATGGATTCTTATTTTACTCAATGTATAATAATAATAATCCAGTAATATTTATTTTGATCTTGAAATTGTCTCAGATTTGGACAGTGGGAATACCTTTGTGCTGGCTTCTATGTCCTTCAGAAATGTCCCCTATCACTATTTGATCATTTTCTTTCTTTCTGGCTCAACAAGATATTCCCGCCTGGCTCATCTTGGGTTTTTCTGCTCTAATCATAGAATCAGGGATTTCTCCCAGGAGTCCTGAGTTTTTAAAGTGCAAACTGGTAGTTAGAAAGTAAGAGCCAGGCGCAGTGGCTCACACCTGTAATCCTAGTACTTCGGGAGGCTGAGGCAGTTGGATCATGAGGTTAAGAGATCAAGACCATCCTAGTTGACATGGTGAGACCCTGTCTCTACTAGAAATACAAAAATTAGCCAAGCATGGTGGCACATGCCTGTAGTTCCAGCTACTCAGTAGGCTGAGGCAGGAGAATCACTTGAACCTGGGAGGTGGACATTGCAGTGAGCCGAGGTGAATTCAGGCGCCACTGAATTCCAGCCTGCTGACAGAGTAAGACTCCAACTCAAAAAAAAGTAAGATATGGGTGGTAAGGTAGCTCAATGCTGTGCTGTCATTGCTGCATATCATATGCTATGACAATCATTGTTATGATCCTTAATTGCTCCTTCTGATTTAAGAATGACACACTCGGAAGCTGCACTAGAGCTCTGTGTGTGGGAACAGAATTCACTGAGGGGCAGAATTTGCTTAAGGTAAAAGAGAGGCTGACCTATCGGCAGGAGGAAGGTCTTCAAATGCCAGAGTGTAAAGGTCTTTTGTGCTGACCAAGTGACTATACCAGTACTCCCTGTTCCTGAACCAGATTTAATATCACCTTTCCTCTGCTTCAGCCTTAATCCTGGCATTTATTATTCTTAGTGTTGTGAGTCTCAGTTCTCTCTGGGAGCTTGAAGGCTTCCTCCTTCCTTCAGCTCCCTCTTGTCACCGTTTCTGCTACGGCTCCTCTTTCTTTGTGATCTTCCGTCATCTCCTTTGCAACTTCCAGAAATGTAGTTAACCTTTCTTCAATTGACATCATTCCTGCAATTCTCTGTCATTACTGGCTTCCACTCCTCCACTCCCTTGCTATAATTTAATGGCTTCTGGGGAATAGGAGGGCGAAATCTGTATAGGTAACTCTGACAACTTGCACCTAAAAGCCATAAATTCCTTAAAGAGGGTCAAGAGGGATTAACAAATCACAACAACAACTGGCTTTCTTTTGCAGCGGGAATGTGACAGATTCAATAATAGACAGTTTCACTATTTGCATAATAATTATTAGAGGTAGATTTTATTATCCTCCTATTACTGAAGATGCCAAAATTCAAAAGTAAAATAACTTGTTTCAGGCTGTATCATTTATTTGGGAAGAGGATTCCCTAGGGTTTTCACAAGCTTTCCAAAAAGATTTTCATAATTGTTAGGCTCTATTCTTTATCTTAATACTAAGTCCTTAGATTTTCACTTCTCACTGTTTCTAAGAAATGTTGTCAGGACTTCATTCCTGATGTTTTTGCCTCAGTTCACACCCATATCATTTCTTGCCTGGGTTAGTAGCCCAGCTACTTCTCTGTTCTGCCAGGCAGTCTCCAATCTATCTTCCATACAGCAGGCTCAATAATCTCTCAAAATGCAAGTCTAATTATGTAGCTCTTTTCCACAAACTCTTTGGTGATTTTTAAAAAAAATTTCCACAGCTTTCAGGACAATGATCAAGTGGATGCTCGCAGATCTACCAATGTTTCTAGCCTTATTTCCTACATCTTAACGGGCTCCCTTTTTCCCTGCGGTGAGGCCTACTGCGGTTTTTTGTTCCCTTCTGCATTCTTTTTAATCTAGTGAACTCCCACAGGTCCTTCAACAGGCCTCCCTCCACCCCAGGGTGCTTTCCTTTTCCCAGTTGAACAGTCTTGTCTCTGTTTACTTTGATGTCATACTGTTCACACTGCGCTGTTGAAGCCCACTAACCAAGAGCACCAGAAACACACCTACAGTCAAACAAGTTAGGCTCGTTACCTTGTCACAGCAGAGACCACAAAACATGAGAATCTGCAAGATATCTCAATAACAGAGTGTGAGGAGGGTTTCATTACGGGATTTGGGCTTGAATTAGGTGATTTTCCAGAAGACTGAAGGAGACAGAGGTCTCGTCTACATTACATATTTGTTTCCCATTGCCACCGTCACAAATTACCATAAATTTAGTGGCTTAAAACAACACAAATTTATTCTCGAATCTCTCTGGAGGTCAGAAGTTCCAAATGGGTCTTACTGGGCTCAAATCAAGGTGCTGGTAACACTGCACTCATTCTGGATGGTGTAGAGCAGAATTCACTTCCTTACATTTTCCTCTCGAGGCTGCCTGCATTTCATGGCTATGCCCCTTCTTCTCTCTTCAAAGACAGCAGCACGGCACCTTTCAGCTCTGTCTTTGATTCTGATACATATCCAGGAGTTTCCTGTCTTCCCCTATAAGAAACCTTGTGATGACTCTGGGTTTGCCCAGGTAATCCAGGATAATCTCCCTGTCTTAAGGTCAACAGATTGGCAACCTTAATTCAGCCTTGCTGTATAATATACTCACAGGATCAGAATGATGACATCTCTGGGGGAACATTATTCTGCCTGTTGCAGCCTAATTCTAGTTTCAAATAATTTTATTTGGGAGGTGGAACAAGTCTACGTTTGTAATTGGTAAAGAAGCAGCAGTCATCAAAGGCAACGTGTGGTCATTGTTGTGGTTTGTGTAGCTCACGGCACTTGTTTTCCCCCGTCTCAGACATGATTACAGAGGGGTCTAATTTTTGTCTCACTCTGTCAGCATCACAGCCTGACCTCATCCGATTTGCTGTTCTGGAAGTTGCTGATGGGAAGTAGGGGATTCTCTAGTTTGATGTTAGTGTTATCAGGGCTGCTGTTTATCTTTCTTACTGGTGCCTTCATTAGCTGATGGCTGTGATTCCCTCATTACACCATGTATTCTGTAGGTTCTTTGAGGTCAAGCACCATGTTTTATTCGGTGTTACATCACTTGTGGTCTGGATCCCAGACAACTGATAATTTTTTTTTTTTTTGAGACTGAATTTCTCTCTATCGCCAAAGCTAGAGTGTAGTGGCACAATCTTGACTCACTGCAACCTCCACCTCCAGGATTCAAGCAATTGTCACACCTCGACCTTCCCAGTAGCTGGGATTATAGGCACCCACCACCAAGCCTGGCTAATTTTTGTATTTTTAGTAGAGATGGGATTTCACCATGTTGGCCAGGCTGGTCTCTAACTCCTGACCTCAGGTGATCTATCCACTTTGGTCTTCCAAAGTGCTGAGATTACAGGCATAAGCCACTGCACCCAGCTGATAAATATTTTTTTGAATTAATATAATTATTTAAAACTGTAGAGAAAAAGTCCAATTCCTTGTTGCTTAAAATATGACCTGCAGGCTGGGCATGGTGGCTCACACTTGTAATCTCAGCACTTTGGGGGGCCAAGGTGGGAGAATCACTTGAGGCCAGAAGTTTGAGTCCAGCCTGGGCAACATGATGAAACTCCATCTCTACAAAACAATAAATAAATAAAAAATATGAAAATTAGCTACACATGATGGTGTGCACCTGTAGCCTCAGCTACTCAGGAGGCTAAGGTTGGAAGATTGCCTGAGCCTTGGGAGATTGAGGCTGCAGTGAGCCATGGTCACACTACTGCACTCCAGCCTGGGCAACAGAGTGAGACCCTGTCTCAAAAAAATATGATCTGCAGACAAGAAACATTGGCATCATCTTGTGCTTGTTCAAGATTCACAATCTCCGGCCTCTCCTCTATTAAATTAGACTCTACACTTTAACAAGATTCTCAGGTGATTTGTGTGGACATAAAGTTTCAGGACCGGCCCAGTTCTGTTGACTCTTATCCCAAAGGAAACAGAAAGGGAGATACTTCTCACTGTTGATTCTTAAAATAATTGATGAAATAGTATCAATATTTTTATCAAGAAAAGAAAGTTTTCTCTTTTTTATTATTTTTCCTATACTTTTGTTCTATTTTTTTAATTGCTATTTACAGAAAAATCAGATTATGTTTTTCATTTCCATTGAGGATAGAGGAAAATAACTTAAAGTTGTAGCAGGAGAGCCTTCTATTAGATAAAAGGAAATATTTCCAGATTCTAAAGCTTGCTAGGCAGGGAACTCTTCAGGTGTTCTATAAAACTAAACATGTTAAGCATTGCTGTCTCTGAAAATAAGCTGTTATTTCTCAGACACCAATTCCTTTTTAGTGACTTGCCTCAGAGTCTTCTGACGTTATATTTGACAATGGTATTTGCACCACCGTATTCTGTTGTTTTTTTTTTTTCCTTTTTCAATCATCCTCCTCTCTTAGTAATCTACTTTGCAAGTGTGCCTTCTGATTTCCACTTTGAAGCTTCCATGTCTGATGCGCTGGAACACAACTTCAGAATTTTTATGACTTTCCTTATGAACAACCTTAAATTTTAAGAAAGAAATGTTTGTAACTGGTCATACTTTTTGGTTAAATTTAAATTTCCTTTATGTTTAGTTTTGATCAGCGAAGACTTCGAAAACATATTGAGCTTGCCATTTCATTTGCTGTTAGCCAGTAACAGGAAGCATTATTTTAAAGATTGTCAGAAGGATTTGCCCTTGGTCTTCCAAAGGCCAATCAATGAGTAAATGATTTGAAGCATCATGATTCTATTCTTCGGTGAGATCGTCTTCACACTGAGGTGGTGCAACTGACCATATCTGTTACCCTTTCCACTAACTCAGCCTGCAGGCTGGTGCTTTGATCTAAATTTATACACAATTCCAGTTGCTGGTTCTAACTCTGCCTTCGTGTCATAGAAGAGGACCTTAATCCCTCCATTTTGCATCCCCAAGAATAGAGGATGGGTGCCCGAACTGACCTTCCTATTCTACCAGTGGTAAAAAGCACGCTGCAGAAAACGTGCCTTCCTTTGAACTGCTTTTTCATGTTCATTATGAATCACATATGAGGTGTTTCTCACCAGAGTCCATGAATCTATTATGCATCTAGGCATTGTTGTGGTATCACGTTATTTCTTAAGAAAACCACATAGGTTCTGCATCAAATGAAGTTAAACTTTGTTAACTAGATGCTTGCTGTGATAATTAACCACAAAGCCTCACAAACGTGGCTTATCCCTAAAAGTGCTGTGGTAGCATGGTACTGAAATTGTGTCTTAAATTAGCCTAAGTCCTGGTCAGCAAGTTCTGATCCTGTCACATGACAGGTTTTTCTTTTTCTTTTTTTTTTTTCTTTTTTTTTTTTAATATTGCCTGGTGATTTTAATTGACTTGGTGTGATTTTTTTTTTTTTTTTTTTTTTTTTTTTAAGACGGAGTTTCGCTCTTGTTACCCAGGCTGGAGTGCAATGGTGCAATCTCGGCTCACCGCAACCTCCGCCTCCTGGGTTCAGGCAATTCTCCTGCCTCAGCCTCCTGAGTAGCTGGGATAACAGGCACATGCCACCATGCCCAGCTAATTTTTTGTATTTTTAGTAGAGACGGGGTTTCACCATATTGACCAGGATGGTCTCGATCTCTTGACCTCGTGATCCGCCCGCCTCGGTCTCCCAAAGTGCTGGGATTACAGGCTTGAGCCACCACACCCGGCGACTTGGTGTGATTTTTGACTTCAGACCAGGTTTCTTGATCTCAGCTCTATTGACATTTTGAGCTGGGTAATTCTTTGTTATGTGGGGGCTGTCCTGTGCCTTGCAGAATGTCTGAAAGCATCCCCGGCCTCTACCCATTAGATGCTAAGTAGCAACCCTTCCCACCCTGAGTTATGACAAAGAAAAATGTCTCCAGACATTGTCAGATGTCCTCTTAGGAGCACAGTTGCCCATAACGATGTCACATCAACTCGAGTCTTAGCCATTAAGCCTGGCTAAAAGAGTGTCTTTGTTTCCTCCTTGACTATTTCACATCCATCCCATTTTATGTTGTACGTTTTGTTAAAGAGGACGCCTTTTCAGGTATCTTATTAAGGAGCACTGCAAATTTATCAAAGTTTGAATGAAGCACCGCCTTTATTGGAATCACCTGGTCTGCTTATTAAAAATTCAGATTCCTCCCAGCACTTTGGAAGGCTGAGGAGGGCGGATCACCTGGGGTTGGGAGTTCAAGACCAACCTGACCAACATAGAGAAACCCCGTCTCTACTAAAAATATAAAATTAGCCGGGCGCGGTGGCTCAAGCATGTAATCCCAGCACTTTGAGAGGCTGAGGCGGGTGGATCACGAGGTCAAGCGATTGAGACCATCCTGGTCAACATGGTGAAACCCCGTCTCTACTAAAGATACAAAAAAATTAGCTGGGCATGGTGGCACGTGCCTGTAATCCCAGCTACTCAGGAGGCTGAGGCAGGAGAATTGCTTGAACCCAGGAGGCGGAGGTTGCGGTGAGCCGAGATCGCGCCATTGCACTCCAGCCTGGGTAACAAGAGCGAAACTCTGTCTCAAAAAAAAAAAAAATAAATAAAAATAAAAATAAAATTAGCCAGGCATGGTGGCGCATGCCTGTAATCCCAGGTACTCAGGAGACTGAGGCAGGAGAATAGCGTGAACCTGGGAGGTGGGTTTGTGGTGAGCTGACATCGCGCCACTGTACTCCAGCCTGGGCAACAAAAGTGAAATCTGTCTCAAAAAAAAAAAAAAAAAATTCAGATTCCTTGGCCCCACATCAGATGCATGGAATCAGAATCTATAGGCATGGAGCTCAGAAATATCCATTTAAAACAAGTATCCTGGGAGATTCTTGCGCAGATTAAACTTTTAAAACTCTTATGGTATTCTTGTAAAAGTTTCAACATTTCTGTGATTCCTGTCACTACATTTTGTTTTTCAAAGTGATGGCAGCTGGAAGCTCATTAGTTTGTAGGAACGTGTAACAAGATGAGAAAAAGCACTCTGGGTAGTCACATGCCTAATTGACCAAATTCCAATGGGAAAGTGTTGGATTGCCTCATCAGTGATTTTGACGGCAGAATCATACAATGTTTAGGGTGGGACGTCCCAGGAAATCAACTCATCTCATTTTAGAGTCGGGTCACACTAGGCCCGGAAAAGTGGTTTGCCTAAATCTTCACAGCAAGTAGGTAGCCAAGTTAGGTTTAGAATGTTCTTTCATTAATTCATTCAACTGATACTTATTGAAACCTATATTATGCCCAGTAGTGAGCAAGGCACCGAGGAATCAAGGCTGATTAAAAACACCATTTTGCTCTCAGGGAAACAGGGATGTTAATGAGGCAGACAGATACCAATCACATGAGTGAAGGTTATATGGCAACTGTGATTCAGTCCTACAGATATGAGAAAGAGGTTGGCTGCTGTGATGTTACAGATGGGCTCCAGCTAATTAGGAATGGCAGAGAGGCCTCCCACAGGAAGTGATTGAGCTGGCATGTGAAGGTTGCATGGGCGTTGATCAGGAGGGGAGGGAGGAAGGAAGAGAATTCCATACAGAAAAAACAGCATGTGTCAAAGCTTGAGAGTAGAGGAGCATGTGAAGTTTGAAGAACTAAAGGACAGCAAAACTTAGTGAAGAGGGAGTTTAGAACTTTTAGGTTAGTTTAAAGAGTAAAAAATATTATCCTAAAAGCAGTAGGAGCGATCGAAACATTTATTTCTAAGACTGTTATTGATTTATTCATTTATTATGTTGAGGTACATGCCTTCTATACCTAATTTGTTGAGAATTTTTATCATGAAGGATTGTTTAATTTTGTCAAATTCTTTTTTTTTTCTTATTATACTTTAAGTTCTGGGGTATATGTGCCAAACGTGCAGGGTTGTTACATAGGTATGCACGCGCCATGGTAGTTTGCTTCATCCATACTGTGTCACCTACATTAGGTATTTCTCCTAATGCTATCCCTCCCCGAACCCCCATCCCTTGCTATCCCTCCTCTGTCCCCCCACCCCTCAACAGTCCCAGATTTGTGATGTTCCCCTCCTGTGTCCATGTGTTCTAATTGTTCAGCCCTCACTTATGAGTGAGAACATGTGGTGTTTGGTTTTCTGTTCTTGGGTCAGTTTGCTAAGAATGATGGTTTCCAGCTTTACCCATGTCCCTGCAAAGGACATGAACGCATCCTTTTTAATGGCTGCATAATATTCCATGGTGTATATGTGCCACATTTTATCTAGTCCATCATTGATGGGCATTTGGGTTGGTCCCAAGCCTTTGCTATTTTGAGCAGCGCTGCAATAAACTTATGTGTGCATATGTCTTTATAATAGAATAATTTATAATCCTTTGGGTATATACCCAGTAATGGGATTGCTGGGTTATTGATTGAGATGATCAAATAATTTTTATCCTTTATCCTATTAATGTGTAAAGTGTATCACATAGATTAATTTGTGTATGCTGAACCACTCTTGCATATCAGGGGTAAATTCTACTTGATCATGTGTACGATCCTTTTAATGTGCTTTTAAATTTGGTTAGCTAGTATTTTTGCATTTAGGGTCATTATGAATATTGCCCTATCATTTCATTTGCTCATAGTGTCTTTGTCTGCATTTGGTATTAGGGTAATGCTGGCTTCATAAAATGAGTTTGAAAATGTTTCTTTCTCTTTAATTTTTTGAAGGACTGAGAAAGATTGGTATTAGTTCTTCTTAAATGTTCTATAGAATTCAATGGGGAAGCCATCTGGTTCTGGTTGGAAGATATTTTATTACTGATTCAATATCATTGTTTGTTAGTGGTCTGTTAAGATTTCCTATTTCTTCTATTCTTGGTGGGTAGCATGTTTCTAGGAATTTATCCTTTTATTGGAGGTTATCCAATTATTTTGGGATATAATTGTTTACAGTAGTCTCTTATGATCTTTTATATTTTTGTAGTATCAGTTATATTATCTCTTCTTTTATTTCTAATTTTATTTGTCTTTTTTCCTCTTTTTTTTTTAGTCTAGCTAAAGGTTTGACAATTTTGTTTATGTTTTTAAAAAATCGTCTCTTAGTTTTGTTGCTATTTTCTATGTTTTTTAGGCTCTACAGTTATTTCCACTCTGATCTTTATTTCCTTTTTTTCTTAATAACTTTGGACTTAGTTCGTTCTTTTTCTTCTAGTTCCTTTAAATATAAAATTAGGTTGTTTAGTTGAAGTTCTAATTTTTCTTAATGTAGAATTTATTGCTATAAACTTACCTTTTAGAACCTGCACTGCATTCCAAAGTTTTGGTATCTTTTTTCTTTTTTCTTTCTTTCTTTTTTTTTTTTTTTTTTTTTTTTTTTTTTTTTTTTAGTGTGTTAAGATGTTTTTCTTTTTCTTTTTTTTTTTTTTTTGAGACAGAATCTCACTCTGTCACCCAGGTTGTAGTGCAGTGGCAAGATCTCAGCTCACTGCAATCTGCACCTCCCAGGTTCATGCAATTGTCCTGCCTCAGCCTCCCAAATAGCTGGGACTACAGGCGTGTGCCACCATGCCCAGCTAATTTTTGTATTTTTAGTGGAGACAGGGTTTCACCATGTTGGTCAGGCTGGTCTTGAACTCCTGACCTCAAGTGATCCACCTGCCTCGGCCTCCCAAGTGCTGGGATTACAGGCATGAGCTACCATGCCCAGCTAAGATGTTTTTCATTCCTCATTTGATCCACTGGCTGTTCAGAAGATGTTGTTTAAGGTCCTTATATTTGTGAATTTTCCAATTTTCCTCCTATTACTGATTTCTAGTTTCATACAGTTATAGTTGAAAAAGATGCTTGATGTGATTTCAATCTTAAATTTATTAAGACTTATTTTGTGGCCTAACATGATATATACTGGAAAATGTTCTGTATGTGCTTGGGAAGAATGTGTATTCTGTCGCTGTTGGATGGACTATCTGTATACACCTGTTAGGTTCATTTGGTCTAAGTTCAAGTACAATGTCTCATTATTGGTTTTCCGTCTGGATTATCTATTCATTGTTGAAAACGGGGCATGAAGCTCTGTACTATAAATATATTTCTATCTTTTTTTCAGATCTATTAATATTTGCTTTATATATTTAGGAGCTCTCATGTTGGGTGCATATGTGTTTAGAATTATTTTATGTATCAATAAATTTACCCCTTTGTCATTAAATAATAAGCTTCCTTGTCTCTTGTGCCAGTTTGTGACTTAAAGTCTATTTTGTCTGAAGCTACTTCTGCTCTCTTTTGGTTTCTGTTTGCATGGAATATCTTTTTCCATGTCTTCACTTTCAATCTGTGTGCATCCTTAAAAGTGAAGCAAGTCTTTAGCCAGCAGTACATTTAACATAATTATTGATAGGTAAAGATTTACTATTGCCAATTCGTTAATTGTTTTCAGGTTGTTTTGTAGTTTGTTCCTTTCTTTTCTGTCTTCCTTTGTAAATAGATGATTTTCTAAAGTCGTATGCTTTGATTCATTTCTCTTTGTCTTTTGTATAACTACTATAGGTTTGACTTTGGAATGCCTTAGGTGAAAGTCTACTTTAAGCTGATAGCAAATTAACTTTGATCACAAACAAATACTGTGCATTTCTGCTGCCTCCCCGACACTTTACGTTTTTGATGTCAATATTTAAACCTTATTTTATTATGTATCCACTGACAAATTATCCTAGCTAAAGTCCTTTTTAATAATTTTGTCTTTGAGTCTTTATCCTAAAATTATAAGTGATTTATACATTACCATTACAGTATCAGAAAATTCTCAATTAGATGATGTGCTTTCCTTTACCAGTGCATTTTATACTGTCATATATTTCCCTTTTGCTAATTAACATCCATTTCAGCTTGAAGAACTGCTTGTAGCATTTCCTGTAAGGCAGACCTAGTAATGATAAATTTCCTCAGCTATTGTCTGGGAAGTCTTTGTCACTCTCTCATTTCTGAATGACTACTTGGTCAAATAAAGTGTCATTGGTTGGCAGATTTTTTCTTTTAGCACTTTGAATATGTCATTCTGTCCTCTCCTGGCCTGATAGGTTTCTGCTAAGAAATCTGCTTAAACTCTTGTGGGGTTCCCCTGTATATGATGAATCTCTTCTCTTGCTTTCAAACATTTCTTTGTCTTTGCTTTTTTTTTTTTGACAGTTTATTTATAATATGTCTCAGTGAAGTCTTATTTGGTTTGAATCTGATTGTAGCAGGGTTTTGAAAGAGGGACGCAGGAGGGTCAGGGTTAGTAGCAGGAAATGTGACAACAGAAGTGAGAGATTGGAGTGATGAAAGGAAGTGGCCATGGGTCACAGAATGCAGACGTCCTCTAAGAGCTGAAAAAGCAAATAAAAGAATTGTCCCCTCAGTCCCTGCAGAAGGAGCCAGCCCTATTGACACCTTGATTTCAGACTTCTGTCACCCAGAACTGTAGGGATAATAAATTTTAACCACCAATTTTGTGGTAATGTGTGGCATTTAGAAACAATAACAATTGAGGCAGTATAGAAATTAATGGATCCAACAGACTTGAAGAAGGTAAAACTGACAGCATGTTGTGACACATTGGATTTGCATATGCAGGGGGTGCCCAGGGCAATCCTAAGTCTCAGTTCTTATTCAGATGACATCATCCTAAGGCGTGGGTGTAACTTGGTTTCATAGCAAAAACCAGATGCAGTTTCTTAATGTGAGATTCTAGACAACAATAATTAAATTTTATATGCAAGTTAGTAAATTAGTTGAAAGGAAGTCACTCTTGAGAGTCATAGTATCTGTTTATCAGGCAATAGTAACTGAAAGACAAGAGTTAGGAGTTTAGACGGAAAGTCTAAGTGAGCATCTTTCTTGGGATAAGTAACTCGACATTCTGGAAGCATGAAGTTGTGTTCTTTGTATGCTTCCTTGTAGCAATTATTAAATATTGTCCCTTAGCTGCTATTTTATTATCTCTAATTGTCCCAATTACTTTGCAGAGCTTCATAATTCTAGGACCTCAGCAATGAATTACAGGTGTGCCAGAGGTGTGGCTGACCTGCCGGATTTGGCAGAATCTCAGGTGCCAGAGATCCTGGGATGTCTGCCTCCTCTCCGTGAGTCTTGTCAGATTACTCCGTCACATTATAAGAATATATAATGCGAAAAGATTGAAAGGTACTGGCCTTTGTCATTCCTTCTCACAGTGTCTTTCATGAATATCTGGTGTCAAAATCCCCCTTGGTGACATTGGGTGATGATCCCAGCAGACAATAATTAACTCCTGGGTACCACTCTCTGCTAGCGGGGCTCCCTTACTTTGCCTCTCTGACCTTATTGTTCAGCCAGAAAGAATTCTCCTGAACTGGTCAGAGTGTGACAAGTTTAACCAATGTGGGACATGCAATGAGTTCAAAGAGTGCCATGCCATCCGAAACTACACCCTCTGGAGACTACGGCTCTGTCTCCGGGAGGGAGAAAATGATGACAGAAATCTACGCAAACGGTCCCATCAGCTGTGGAATAATGGCAACCGAAAGGTTGGCTAACTACACTGGAGGCGTCTATGCCGAATACCACGGCACCACCTTCATAAACCATGTCGTTTCCGTGGCTGGGTGGGGTGTCAGCGATGGGACTGAGTACTGGATTGTCCGGAACTCGTGGGGTGAACCCTGGGGCAAGAGAGGCTGGTTGAGGATCTTGACCAGCACCTATAAGGATGGAAAGGGCACCAGTTACAACCTCGGCATTGAGAAGTACTGTACATTTGGGGACCCCATTGTTTAAGGCCATGTCACTGGAAGAGAAGTTTTTTAAAGAGGCATCGTGAGCCAGGAGAGGATCCTGTGATTATGTGCGCGAGGCTGGCCGGCAGGAATGGGGACTACTGACTATCGATTTCGGACGGCTGGGATTTAGAAGGAGCGCCTGTCCACATGAGGACAACATGGTACTGGCTGAGAGTGCATTCCTGAGTTGAAAATGGGATGACTTAGAACACTGGCACAGGACAGCTCCGCCTCACAGTAGCTGCAGTCTGGTTAAATCTGACTCCCAAACAATTCTTAAATTCACCCCCTTGCTAATGCTACTACCTTAGTTCAGACTCACGTTATGTCTTGCCTAAGTTAGTGTGATGGCTTTTGTGGCAACACTATTGATTATCAATCCAAAGGCCATTTATTTCTCCCTTTTTCTGTGCTTCCAGAGCCTGCTTCACATCATTTAGGCAGAAAGGGCAGGTGTACATTTTGCTGCCTTCCCCTAGAACTCAATCATGAGATGTAACTCAGTTTTGGACAATGGACCCCAAAGGAAATCCATGGGAGGACAAATGTGAAACATATTCCTTCCTGAAACAAAATGAGGAGGAATTGTTGAGAAGTCCTCTTTCTTTTCTTGGTTTTGGATGTTGATGCATAAGAATATGAAGTATGTAACTGCTGAGGGAATCGCTGTGAAGCCAGCCCTGAACCCTGACACTGTCAAGGCCTGAAGCAACCCTGGAATTACTCACGTTCTCATTTCCTATTATTTGTGAAATATAAACTCTTTCTGTTTAATCAACTTTCAAATGGGGTTTTTGTAACTTTCAGCCAAAAGCATTCCTAATAAAGTTTTAAGCCGGGTGCGGTGGCTCAAGCCTGTAATCCCAGCACTTTGGGAGGCCGAGACGGGTGGATCACGAGGTCGAGAGATCGAGACCATCCTGGTCAACATGGTGAAACCCCGTCTCTACTAAAAATACAAAAAACTAGCTGGGCGTGGTGGCGCGTGCCTGTAATCACAGCTACTCAGGAGGCTGAGGCAGGAGAATTGCCTGAACCCAGGAGGCGGAGGTTGCGGTGAGCCGAGATCGCGCCATTGCACTCCAGCCTGGGTAACAAGAGCGAAACTCTGTCTCGAAAAAAAAAAATAAAGTTTTAAACCTTGTCTTTCAGACTCTTTGGTTTCCCTGTTCTAATTTACCCTCCATACTCTGAGTAGTGATATTTCTGAGGTGTAAAATTGTTTGTGTCACCCCCATTTTAGTGTATGAAGTGGCTCCTTTCCTTCCACAACACATACAGTCATGTGCCCCTGACTGCCTTTCCAGCATCACCTTCCATTAATTATTCTTTTATATCCAAGGCTATGGTCTTTCTGAATTATTTGTAGTTCCTGGAAGACACTGGAATATTTAATATCTTTGAGACTTTGCTTTAAACTACTTCCTCCTTCTGGAATATTCCCTATATCCAACTATCTTCCTACCCAATGTTCACCAGTAAAATACCCCCTTTCAAGACCCAGTTTATCTATCCCTTTCATGCTGAAATTTTCCTGCAAGTAGCCCCTACTTCAGGTAAAATCATCCACTGTCTCCTTTACTCCAGAAGTTTACAAGGGGCAGTAGGACTTGTAGGCTAGAACATACAACAGAACATATAACAGGTATTTCATTCATTTGTAATTTTTAATTTAGTTACCATTTCTCATTCATCTTTGGATCCCCAGCACCTACATAATGTATGGAACATAATACATGATCAACAAATGTCTGTAAGCATAGATGTTTAAAAAAATGAGTGGAAGGTAGTTTTTATATTCTATGGTAACCACTGATACGTATTCTAAAACCCATTTAAAACATTCCATTCTATTATGTGAGCCTGGGAGGTGGAGGTTGCAGTGAGTCGTGATCATGCCACACACTTAGCCTGGGTGACAGAGCAAGACCCTGTCTCAAAATAAACCAAAACCCAAACAAACAAATAAACACAAAAACCCAAACGAAAACAAAAATAAAAACAAACAAAATTATTCCATTCTAATTTAGCTTTCATTTCTAATAAATTGTAATATGTTGAAGATATAGACATTATATTTGAAGCTGATAAGAAAGGAACATTTTTGTTGTGCATATTGTAATTGATTCTGTTTCTGAAATTTGTACACAATATATTTCCTGCTCCCTTGTAGAAAGTCAAAAAGCAGGAATTTTTCTTATCTTTATTATGTCATGTCTTATTTGAAATCAAAGAAATGCGAAAGAAAAAGTCAAATTATTTATTAAACAACGTTTTAGGATTGTTATTAAAAGAGAAGAGGGTCATAAATTTTATCCAAGCCAATAAATATCCATCAATGATCAGTCTATTACCATGCTAGTTAACATGTGAGAATATATTTTTCTTTTTCGTAAACCTTCATGTGACATAGCTTATTTGCAGGGAAGATTTACAAAAGGAGATATTTTAACAGCAATTGGTTTGAAATGCTGCTGCTTTCTACTGGGCTGCCTCACAATCACATTTCCCCTCATGCAGGGCGGCACCGGAGAGACCGTGGACACTTTTAGGATCTGGTTAAGGAGAAGTAGAGTCAGTGATACACTCAGTTCGGGCATCGTGGGATATATTTATGTGTTTTGCAGCCACTTTTGTATCTAATTAGGCTACTTCTAGCCATTCTTATGTGGGAATGGCTCCCAGGAATTCTTCCACCACTCTGCTGATCCACCCAGAGTGTGTGATGTGAAAATGCAGGGCCAGAGGTCATATCTCAGCCTGAGTTTTTTCCCATGGCACAGGGCACAGGATGAGAGTGGAGGGGAAAACAGTTTTAAATGATGGAGCTAGAAGCTAGCCTGTGGGAAAGAAAACTATTACAGTAATGTGCCAGGCAACTCATAATACAAATTATATTTTTTCTCTGAATTTTGTAATATTTGTATTTTTTGCTACTGTTTAATTTTTTTGTGATTTTCAAGCATCTTAACAAATATTTACTTTTGTACTTGATTTAATATTTGTCATATTGTGCACTTTTTAACAAAGAGGGCTCTCAACATTGTATACTTTACAGGCTTTATGAAAACCTCTTTCTTTGATAAGCCTAATATCAGAACAAAGCTTTCACAGGCTCAATATAGGATTAAGTTTGCTATTAAGTTTTAAATGACTTGTTGCTAAATGATATGTTTCCCTAAAATTTTCTTTTGTTGGAATTTTCTGTAGACTTTCTAGAGAAAATTCAAGCTGTTCTCTGTAAATAAGGCTTAAGTTTTAAAAAAGACAACATATTTTAATTACTATTCATGTACAGAGCTAGATTTTGCGCTGCAGAAGGCAAGGCTAGCCTCTTGTCAGATTGGGTAGGTGAATGGGAGAACTCATTTAAATAGAGCATCAGCTGACCTTTGACAATATGAATTCACAATTTTAAATTTTCCATTCTACAATGCTACTTTTTGTTTAATTTTTATTTTTCCCTAACATTACCAAATTTTCCATCATGAAACACAGTAATGTGATGCCAGTAGCAATAGAATGCAAATCATTCTGTGACTTTTAGGGAATAATCTGCTGTTGAATACCTTTACTTTCTGGGAATAAATCCAATTTCAATTCCCTGAACTTATTTAGCTATAAGCCGCATGTATTGTTTGAATTTTAAATGCTGAATCCCCATAGGCAGCCATCCAGGTTTGCTCAAGAAGCAGGGTACTGTAGGTGTTTTCATTCTCCAGAATGTAACTATTAAGCATTGCATATCTGTATCAAAAAATCTCCAGGTGTCGTGGCTTATGCCTGTAATCCCAGCTCTTTGGAAGGCTGAGGCTGGTGGATCACTTGAGGTCAGGAATTTGAGACCAGCCTGGCCAACATGGTGAAACCCCGTATCTATTAAAAATACAAAAATTAGCCGGGCATAGTGGCACGTGCCCGTAATCCCAGCTACCTGGGAGGATAAGGCAGGAGAAGTGCTTGAACCCAGGAGGCAGAGGCTGCAGTGAGCCAAAATAGCCACTGCACTCCAGTCTGGGCAACAGAGCAAGACTCCACCTCCAAAAAAATCAAAAATATACTAAAAAATGCCTCTGACATACAACCAGTTAGAACGCTAGCATGGTTTTGCATTTTCCAAGTGTCTCATCTTGTTCTCGGATTCAGTCTTTGATCTGTAGCTGCGGATAGCAGGGAGCAAAATTACCTCTGGGTTATGAAGTAAAAGTTAGGGGAGCTCATGTGTAATACATATCTGTTTTGTGGCCTTCTAGAATGATTCCCATATCTCTGTGCCTTTCATTTCTGTTCCACGTGTCCTCTTCGGCTATTTGTTCCGCAAGTTCTCCACTAAGTGCCACTGTAAGAAATCTTAACGCAGGTGCCTGGGAATAAATAATACATCAGGTCTTACATGATCCATGATAGTTTTGATCAGTCTTCTCCCTTCTTCAATTCATGTTTGAGAACTAACTCTGTGCTTAGAGAGGAATAACATTCCTTCTTTATCCTGGGGTGAATGATCATTCTAAAAGTGAAACAACTGATTTCATATTGTCATCTGGCACTTTATAATGTCACATTTTTTCAGACAATCTGGTTTTATCAGATCTCAGAGAAAAAATATTCTAAATCTTATGGTCATTTTTTCATTCATTTTTCTGTTTATGAGTTTCAACATTTAGTTGAGAAAATGTTTCAGGCTATAAAATTAAATTTGACAATTCAGTACGAGAATTAATCCAAACACTCCATTTTTAATTTTAGTACTATTTCAATACTATGAATTAGAACAGTCTTCTAGAAATGTGATATTGTGTACAGTTTGGGAGAGGACTGTGATTAAGATTACATGTTTAACCAGTTTCCCAAACAAGGTAGCTGTAGATGAGAGAGAAAAGAAGTTTTTCTGATGAGTTCTATGACACTTGTCTTTCGTACTCCAAAGAAAGAGAATCCTTGAAGCACACATATTCTAAGACATACTTTGATTTTGAGAATTTTATGATGGACTCACTATCTATTTGTTATTTTATTAATTAATGTATTTAACACATATTTATTGAATTCCAACTGTGTGTTGTGAAAATTCAGAGAGCAAGAGGATTGCATGACAGCTAAAAACCTCAGAGTATTTCTTGATATTATATGCCTGCTTACCGTGTGTAACATAGGGTCTATGAGACAATGTGCTTTGAAGTCCTGGCAATAATTTTTTTTTAGGAAGGGACGTAATTTTTTTAAAAGGCATCTTCTCCCCGCATTGTATCATATGAGAGCTTTCTTAGGCAACTGTAAAGACATCATAAGCAAGGGCAAAACAAGTTAATGAGCTTTTAGAATGTAAATTGGTGTCAAGAATGAAAATGAGGGCCTTGTGTTTTCACCACACACCACAGCCAGGGTATATAAAGAAGGTTCTGAGACTAGGAATCCATCCCACTGAGGAAACGCACTCCGTTGCTACCTAAGCCATCCACTCCTGACACCATGTACTGCAACAACTTCTCCAGTGCTGTCTTCCCAGGATGCTACTGGGGCAGCTATGGCTACCCGCTGGGATACAGCGTGGGCTGTGGCTATGGCAGCACCTACTCCCCAGTGGGCTATGGCTTTGGCTATGGCTACAACGGCTGTGGGACTTTCGGCTGCAGGAGATACTGGCCATTTGCTCTCTACTGATTGGCTGAAATCCCCGAGGCATAGAATCTTCTTTTCCTTGAAGGCTGAGCAGCACATCTCCAAGTTCCTCCCGTATCCACTCCTTCAGTCCTCATTTGCTCATCAACCTCAGAGACACTGCCTCGAGTCCCGGGGGAGGAAAATGAAAAACCAGATGCTTCCTTAAGCTGCCTCCCCTGGCTGATGTTCTCTGGGACATATTTGGAAACTTGACATCTCTCTTGGACATGCACTACTTTTGAATTTTTCATGACACTCATGACTTGTCATAATGAAGTCGTGGATATGTCTGTCAAAATCTCAATAAACTAGTTTCAACTGGCATCATATTCTCATGCTAGAGTGAAGTTTCCTTTCTTGGTGTATGCATATTTTCTGTTACATTGAGGGTGGTGGAGAGTGAATTTATTTTTCTCATGTGGACATTAGGAACAGTGAGAAAGCAAAGAATTATTGATCCTGTGTGATAAAGCTGGTAAGAGGGTGGGTTGTGGGAGATGAATAAAAAGGTTGCCTGTTTGAACCTTCTTTAAATTTTATGATGCCCACCTCCAACCCAGTGGTGCACCATTTATTGCTTGGGGTCCCTTCTCATCTCACTACTTCTGCTCTTCTGCAAGAAAACCCCACACAAGAGGAACTTTTTCAGTCACTTCTATGTTAGTCCAAAAGAAACCCACTGTGTTCCCTTTCCCAGGGACTAAGGATTATAGAATAAAATACCACGTCCCCTAATGAAGGATTCTGGAGCATTGAGTAGCAGAGAAATGTCAGACATCCTTTGGAAATCTTAGAGTTTTTTTTTAGGTGAAGGGATAAATCTCCAATATCAAACTATCTAAGGTATCTATTTTGTAGTTTAGAAGTACTGAGGTTATTCACAACCATGGCAAGTTTCTTAATCTTTGTAGAATCAACATCAGATAGTGAGTTTCACTCTTAAAAGATATGAGCTGTAACGAATATTTCTGAAGATATATCAGCCTTTCTCTGTGTTCCTTTAGAGAAGAGAGCAATTTCCTTTTTATAAGCCAAATAAAAAATGTCTCAATCCTTCTATTGAAAACATCTTATGTGTAGTACAAATATTTTGGTGGTAACAAGATTTGGTTTAACCCTGCTTTTTTATTGAACATATGCAAGAGGTTATATTGCATATGGTTCACTTTATAGCTAAAAGTATAAAGACTATTTGAAGAGGTCATTTCAGAAGAGAGTATTTTCTCCACCATACTTTAATGTATATCTTTTTAAAAAAAATCAGGAAATATCTGATCATTTTCCCTTTAAGCAGTAGTAGACAAGGTTGCGGCCAACAGAATCTCCAGTTTGCAACTTTCTAGCAGCCACATGTTAACTCATGCTGAGAACAGTGAATTAATTAAACATGCAGGTTAAAATAGAACAGAAAAAGAAAAGAGGGATTTTTCAGCAATTAGAGCATCCAATTGAAATTAGATTGTCAGTTTGTTCTGTAATGATGACTGACATATAAAACTTTGGGCTCGAAGGGACCTCTGAGAGTATCTCATCCAGTGTTCTGGAAATTGCAGTATGCAAGAGAATTACTGAGTAGCTGACTTAAAATTTAGATTCTTATGCCTTGTGCCTAGGGATTCTGACTCAATATATCTGGTGTTAGGTCTAGAAATCTGAATTTTTAATTTTTAATTTTTTTAAAGATGGAGTCTTGCTCTGTCACTCAGGCTGGAGTGCAATGGCATGATCTCAGCTCACAGCAACCTCTGCCTCCTGTGTTGAAATGATTCTTCTGCCTCAGCCTCCCGAGTAGCTGGAACTACATGCATGTGCCACCACAGCCGGCTAATTTTTTTGTGTTTTTAGTAGCAGTGGGGTTTCACTGTGTTAGCCAGGATGGTCTTGATCTCCGGACCTCATGATCCTCCTGCCTTGGGCTTCCAAAGTGCTAGGATTACAAGCTTGAGCCACCTGCCCAGCCAGAAATCTACAATGTTAAGAAGCTCCTGAGGGCTTCCAGCACAGGTGGTTTGAGGTCCACACTCTAAGAAGCACTGTTTCGGATCACTACAGATGTGCACTACCCACCTACCCACAGCATTTATTTATGACACTGAGCCTTGACAAAACAAAGGCTTTTACTCCAAGGTGCCTAGTACATCTCAGCAAGACAAGGATAGAGGGTGGAACATTCTTTAAATCCCTAAAGGAGAACAGGAGGTACAACATCTGTGTTTAGCACCTTTCAACTTGAGTTAATATGTGGTTGCTAGAAAGTTTCAAACTGAAGATTGCTTTGGCTATAAAAATGTCTACTATTTTTAGATAGAGAAAGAATCTATTAAGTAGATATCCAGTAGCCTGGTGCTAAAGGTGCAGATGCCATGATCTACTAAAAGGAAAAAGTACGTTATAGAAGGATTTTATAAATTCACTTTTTCCTATTGCATAGAAATGCACAAATTCCTAGTGCACCTGCATTACTTGACATTATTTGATGATTATTTTTAAAAACTGAAATTGAATTCTATCACCTATAGGTCTTTTAAAAATGCATACACCCAGATCCCACCCCTGTACATTCTGAAGGGAAGATCTATGGGGTCTGGGGATTTGTATTAAAAAAAAATCCCTTTAAGTAATGTGATTTTATGCCACCAATTTAGAACAATTACAGGGTCTGTTTTTGTGGCTGTTCTTTTCTGTGCTTCTCAGTTCTCTCCTTTTATTTTGAATTGAAAAACCAAGATAATTTCACCATATCCATATAGAATTCATAAAAATGAAAACAATAAGTAACATGTTACAGGTAAATTTAAGAAAAGCCTGGAACGAACATTTACTGCTACATTAAGGCTTAATGGTAGCCTGTATAGAGTGTAGTTAGGTATTCATTTCTAATTGCATTATCAACTTTGGTATTGATCTGAGCCCAGTTTAGTGCTCTGTAGATAGTGGAAACTCAATACATATGACTAGTTTATCAGGCTGCTTTCCTCAATAAACATGAAAAAAATGTTAAACATCTGTTTGTTACCATCTTGCAGTGCTATTCTTTAATTCATAACCATTGTGGGTTGGGAGCCTGATGTCTGTGCATTTTATGACTTAGGTTTATCTCACAAAGTCACACAGGAAGTTTTGTTGTGATTTTCCATTTCACCATCAATTGCTTGTTTCTTCCAATTGAAAACCACGCTGTGTATCTTTAACACAGCCCTGCTTAATACAGTCTGTATAACTGAGAACTTGATTTGAATATTAAAGGCATCTTGTCTCTAGAAGTTCTAGAAGAACTTTCTAGAGAGACCCCCCAGTAAGTCCAATTAGACCCCCATTCCTCATCATTAGGTTTCCCAATCCCTTGACTACTCTGAAATGATAATTCACCAGTGTTAACTGAATGTATAAATGTTAATTTGCATTTACCCAGGTGACTCACAGGGGAGGTTTAGAGTCCCACAGAATTTTTCATGGCTAACTAACATAAATAATATGTTACGTGATATCCTATTTAAAATTTCTCATGTATTCTCTAAAGGCTATTTTGACGGGATCTGACATCTGCCCTCTCTTATAAGGTTGGCGGAAAAACAGTCTCCAGATGGCACCCTTTATGTGACCAGTGTATTTGGTGATGCTATCCAACAAAGGTGTTGATCATAAAATTATGATACCCCAAAATGTGAAGATAGTGGAGCTGTAGTGAATCTGATAAAAGCGGGGGTCCTGTACTCTATTCATGTTATTCTTGCACATAAGAAATGGCCAAATGATTTTCCCTTCCTCCTGTTTTTTCTTTTCCTGTATTTTTGTCCCTTCTGTGTCTATATCTTTCTTCAGAATTATATTCTATTCCCATAGATTTGGTTCTAGAAATGTCAGTTCATAAGCAGATTTGAGAGCAGTTTCTCACCAAGAAGCTAGGCTAGAAGAGGAGGTTTCCTAGCACAGGGTAATCTCATAGTCATAAGAAGTCACCTTTCCCAAAGATTCATACTGGCCCTGCTTTCCAGACCTCCCAAAAAGCTTTCAGCCACAATGGATACCTCAGGAAGATTATCAAATGCCTTATAAATCTGAGTTCTTCTCAGTAAAGATGCCAAAGGACACAAACAAAAAAACTGAAGAATAGATAATGTTGGCACTTGGTAAATTTTATCCAAAGTGTAAATCTTTTCTTATCCGGAAAAGGCTATTCTTGCTCTTTTGACAATAGCTTTAGACACAGAAGGCAAAGTAGAAACTAGAAATGCTTCATACTCATGTGGGTGATGTTCGGTTTTTCATAATTTTCCTTCAGACAAACAGTGGCCTTTCTCAGAGTCATCCAAAGTATATAGCTTTTGCCCAGTGCATATGTTCAACTCATAAATTTCTGACACCTGCAAGAAAATCATACTTAAAAACCAACCATACTTTGGGAGCCTGAGGCGGGTGGATCACGAAATCAGGAGATCGAGACCATCCTGGCCAATACGGTGAAACCCCGTCTCTACTAAAAATACAAAAATTAGCCAGGCTTGGTGGCAGATGCCTGTAATCCTAGCTACTTGGGAGGCTGAGGCAGGAGAATCGCTTGAACTCGGGAGGCAGAGGTTGCAGTGAGCCAAGATCATGCCACTGCACTCCAGTCTGGAGACAGAGTGAGACTCCATCTCAAAAAACAAAGCAAAGCAAAACAAAACAACAATCAACCAACAAACAAACCCACCCACTCCTCTTTGCTTACATCTTTAGAACAGCATAATTACTTTAAAGCTAAATTCTTGGTCAGCACATGTTGTCATCTCATTCATTTCTTATGATGCTGACTATCTTCTCAATTTGGCTTATTTGAGATTCTAGGCCATCATTTTGCATGTATTCCAGTACAATTTTTCAGTCATTTCAGAGGCAAACGTAATTGGGAAAGGGGCCAAAGTAACCAATATTATTTCTGGGCCTGCAGTGGGTCGTCGTTAGTCTTTGCAACCCCATGAGGTTCGTTTTATTCCAGGTTCTATTATCCCCATTTTACACTTGAGGAAGCTGCAGTTCAGAAAGTTCAAATGACATGCTCATAGTTTCAAAGCTAGAATATGGGGCAAAGTGGGGTTTCTAACCTGGGTGTGTTGGATGCTGAAGCCTTGCCACCTTCCTCTCTGCCAACCAGAATCCACTCCAGTTGCATCCTACAGAACTGAAAACACACACTCCGTAAAGGGACTTCGCTCTGTATTGTTCACCCCCATGTTTCCAAAATAAGGCATAGCGTTGAGCTCATATTATCTCCTCAATAAAACTATAATGAATGAAAAAGAGGCTGCTATACTTTTCTTTTTCTTTTTTTTTTAATGTTTTATCCCATTTTAGGTTTTGGGGTACATGTGAAGAACATGCAGGATTGTTGCATAGGTACATAAATGGCAATGTGTTTTGCTGCCTTCCTTCCCCTCAGCTATATCTGGCATTTCTCCCCATGGTATCCCTCCCCAACTCCCCATCCCCTGCTGTCCCTCCCCTATTTCCCCCCTACAGACCTCAGTGTGTGATGCTCCCCTCTCTGTGTCCATGTGTTCTCATTGTTCAACAGCTGCCTATGAGTGAGAACATGTGGTGTTTGATTTTCTGTTCTTGTGTCAGTTTGCTGAGAATGATGGTTTCCAGTTTCATCCATGTCCCTACAGAGGACACGAACTCATCATTTTTTATGGCTGCATAGTATTCCATGGTGTATATGTGCCACATTTTCCCTGTCCAGTCTATCATCTCTAAGCTTGTCAATGAGATCCATTGAAATCATTTATTCAAATAATGACCACAGCAATATTTGGCTGGGATTTTTTGTGATACCCCAGAGAGAGCCCATGAATGTGTGGACTATGAGCCCAGAAATGGCCTCCCAAGATGTCAGGACAGGCTACAGATGCCATTTGGTCAGGATCCCCTGAGAGGCTGAAACAGTAACATCATGCAGCAATTTTACTTCCCCCAGGTCTCAGTGACATTCATTTAACTGTGTCCCTTAGATTTTAGAGATATCAAATAGAGAGTATTTGTAAGTAATTTTTTTCATAAATGTCAAAAATGACTTTATGCCTTGCCTTAGAATGATGGGATGAGTAAGCTCTTCAAAGTTGCACTGCCCACAGATAGAAAGCCAGGGAAGAAAGAAACAAAAAAGAGACACACTAGAGGCTCATGCCAGATCTCAGTGCTTCCCAGCAGCTTTCAAACTTCGCTTTTGTAGTTTGTAAGTACTATGCCACACTCTCACTGGTCCTAACATCAGAACTTGAAGTATAATTCATCTATGGCACTTTATATACACTCAAACGACTACTATTATTCCTGTCTCACTACCTCCACTCAACCTTTCATAACCACGGCATTTAGCTGCATAGATGTATGTTGATTGTAGGCTTGTCTGCTTTGCCTTTGCTTCTAATTTGAAAGGTTTGTTAGGTCTACAAACTCTTTAATATCTCTACTTCAAATCCTGGTATAGGGCTTTATGAAGCATGAGGACATTTAGTAAATTCCTGCAGACCAAAAGCACAGTTTGGTATTGCAATTGGCATGATTTTTGTTCTTGAGATGTCTGATAATTGGAGGATCCAACCTGGAGTCTATTTTAACCAAAGACTTTGAAGACACTGCAGTAACTTCTCATTACAGGAAAAAAATCCCATAAAGTAGAATCCTTCTTCAGCTCAAACTTCTTTCAAGAATAACGAGGATCTCTTTTTTTCAAGGAGATCTAGGAAATTAATGAGACTACTAATTCCCTTGATCTAATAAAGGAAGGAGGTACATTTCTTCATCATAGCCTCTGGTGAGGTTACATGAGTCACAAAGGAAGAAGGATCCTATTATGTGCTGTATGTAACCATTGACCTTGCTGCCTGATCAAACCTTTATTCCTTGGACAAGGTGATATAACTTCTTCCCTGAGAACTACCGAAATGGTTGCTGGGAAGTTATAGGTTTTCCCTGGGCTACAGTGCTGCCTGTGGCGATGGCAGTGACTTCTTACCTGCAGTCCTCCGCCTGTTACAGCTGCAGAGGATACCAGCTACTTGGCTGTACAAGAGATCGGGCAACAGGAGTTTATTGATTAATCTTCTTGTTGAATACTTCATCATTTCCGGGGCATTTTATTCTTTTGTTTGCAGTCTGATCCTGCTGTTCTTTGAATCCCAAGGTGCTGCTGGAGCAAATCCAGCCTCTGCTTACAGTGGATCAGGTTGACTTCAAGATGTGTTACTTCAGCCTGTAAGTGTCCAAACTTTTCCAGGAGTTCCTCATTCAGACTTGTGATGCTTTTTTTTTTTTTTTTTTTTTTTTTTTTTTTTTAATACTTACCTGTATTGACATAGGACATCTGGTTTGAATACGTTTTCTGGTGTAAATATGTTTACAGTGATGATGTTTTCATTTATATTTTACAACAAAAATAATGTTTTAAACTTAATAAAATGAAGACTGATTTTAAAGTATTACCAGAAGATGTTAAATCTGGGTTATCTGAAAGGAGAAATTGGTGATGTCCAGGTAAATTTAATTTATATATTAGTATCCAAAGCCCAATAATCAAATCAAACCAATCTACTTTGGATCTTAAATAATAAATACAGAATGACCATATATATATATTGAAATATAATTGCATTCATGTTTAATTTGAAATTCAATTAAAAATTTAACTGAATATTCACATGAACATATGTGACTATGCACATACATTTTTATATCTTGTTATTCTCTTCAATTTTATCTCATCTCTAGAACCAAGTTTTTCAATGTGTGGTCCCTGGACCAGCACTGAGATCAGCATTAACCAGAAACATTTTCAAAAAGCAAATTTTCAAGCTGCCTTCTTTCTTCCTCTGCCATTGAGACCTGTAGGGTCAGTGATACACTTTGTATGAAGAACACATAAGTCTCTTTCCAGGAGTTTCAGTCTGTGATATGTCTGTAAAACACTGCTTAGAATATTAAGTGAATTGATTCAGCAAACAAATATGGAATCATTTCATGAACCACTTTTATGAGTTAGAGTTGGGATGAATGAAAGAAAGCAATGATTTTAACATGCATTTATATTATGCTTTATGATTTCACTGTATCTTATTAGAGCTTCAGAAAATCTCAGGAATTAGACAAGGTAGTTACATCTTCTTTACAACTTTGCAGGTGAGGCACAGAATGTGGTCTTACTATGAAAAGTTAGACAAACAATATATAGATTTCAGACCAGAGTTCAAATCTGATTTTACTATTGTGATCCTTTCACTCTATTAGCTATTAACCAAATTAAACTCTAATAAGAGATAAAACCAGAAATATAAGCAAGTCTGTGCAAGGTTGCATTATATTCTTGAGTATCTTATATACCTTATTGAATAAAATAAAGAAACACATTAGTAAATTCTTCACTTTTGAAGTCAACACTTTGCTCTTCTACCTAATGTTAGATACAGCTTCAATAGGATTCTTTTTATGATTTGAATCCCTGTACTACAGTGAATTTAAGTACTATCATTAATCAATACAGGGTTAAATGACATTTTGAATATAGCCTTTTCATTAACTCTTTGAAATATACGAGAAGCTCCATGTTCTCTTCTGCCATACTTTTCTGGGTATTTTAAATAATTAGGTAACATTTTGAATAATGAAAAAAATTTTTGACTTTGATGCTGTGATACTTTTTTTCTATTTGTGTCTTTTCACTGGGCCGTTTCCTAATAATATTGATCATATCTTAGGGAACAGTTAAAGTAGTGAAAATTAGTTGGCTTAATGTTTAATATATGTAAGATGCAGAATGTAGCCATAGATTCTTTAAGTTTCTGTTGAAAGGCTAATGTGCATATTTCTGATGTGGTTTTCTCTTTCTGGTTATAGATCTGTAGTCAGATATAGGATGAAAACTGGAAGAGTAAAAGATTCCTCCACAAAGTCATGTTTCTTGAGGGTTGATTACTGGAGGAAACAATGCCTGTGTTTTATCTCTTATGGTTCATTCTGTGAAACATCCCATTCTTCTTATTACCTATTTTCCCGCACCTGGTAGACCTTAACATCAATGCTATTTAACACACGTGGAGCCTAAACATGTTTCATAATTCCATGACAAAAGAGGAACACTGAAGAAACTGAAAATTAATTAAAAAGTTAGTGAAAGTAGTGCCATTCTTGAAAATGAATTAAATACTCATAAGTATAAAATATATTTTCTTATAATGGATAAATATAAAATGATCACCAAACACAAAGTAAGTTACAGGTAAGTTGTGGAATAGATGCTCAGTAAGAAATAAATACTTTTGGATCACATGGATATGATTAACAGATTTGCATTAGTTTTGAAAGCAGCCATAATAAGCTCAATCACATATCAAAATTTCTTGGAGAAGAATGTGCATATGTTTAACTTCATAGTTTAGATAGTATTCATAATCCCTTTTGTGTGCCTCCAAAATGTGTGTAATCTCACAAGCAATGTTAGGCAATATGGTAAGAATATTTCTGGTTATTTAGAAGCCTGTTTTTTGATGGATAAACTAGGAATCTGCTTTTATCAAAGACTTCGATGACATTCCTGTGGCTTCTCATTGTAGGGACTCACCTCATTAAAGGGACACTAGGCAGTCAGCCAACCTCAAGCAATTTTAAGAGCAATAAAGATGCCATGGAATGAGGGGACTGTATGTCAACACACCCTCTACTGGGGATGTCTGAAAGACTTTGGAGAGATGTAGTAAGTCATTCTTAGTAGCCTTTGTACTAAACACTCAACTAACAAGATGTCCTTTGGCCTCTTCAATCAGGCATCTCCCCTGGCTCCTACTAGGGCAGTTGTGGCTCTCCCCTGGGATGGTGTTGGCTGTGGATATGTTAGCACCTATTCACTAGGGCGTGTGGGTTTTGGATATGGCTATGCTGGCTTCTGGCCACTTGATGACAGAAGATATTGACAGGAGACCTCTATTAAGTTCTGACAAGGGGAACTATATTATAATCAGTGTCCTAAGGAATCAAACTTGAAGGGATATTTTATTGACAGCTTTCCAGTTGATAAAATGTGGATTTTAGATTCTCTCTGTATTGAACTATGCAAAGTAGACTGATGATGAACTTTGTGGGCTGCACTTTTAAAAAGTCTTTTTAAAAGTCTTAGATTTTCTTGATAGAATATTGTACTTTATTTTACATTCCCCCAGTGGATTTGATTTTCCCTTAAGTTTAGGTGAATTGTACTTTACTGATTTCCACATTTTAATAAATACGCTTAACTCAGCCATATAAATGTGATTTTCACTTTTTTTCTTTCCTCTTGATTCATTCTTTAAGGATATATTTTCTTACTGCATTTCTCAGGAAGTTAATGGTTTGCTATTCTAAGCATTTCATCCACTAAATGGATGTTGTTTTAAGGAAGAAGTAAATAGGCCATGGTAAATTGCATGATGCTCTTATTTCATTCTTCTTCTTCATATTATACTCTTGAGTAGGAAATCTGTGGGTTAAAATTGGGCCTAACTGCTTCAATCTCCAATGTGTTATGCAACTCAATAAAGTTTTAGCTTCTGAAGAATACTTTTTGGTTTCCTGTTGTCTTTATTCTGGTTCAATGTTTATAATGCCAAGTAGGAGAATCAATGTGCAGAAGCTATGTTAACATTTATAATCCTCCTCACATTGCCATTTATGACAACTTGAATGAACCTGGAAGACATTTGTGCTAAGTGAAATAAGCCAGACAAAGGAAGAAAAATATTGCATGGTCTCACGGAGAAGCAGAGAGCAGTTTCCATGAGAAGAGAAGGGGAAGAAACGGAGAGATATGGGTCAAAGGATACAAATTTACAGTTACGTAAGATAGATCATTCTAGAGAACTAATTTACAACGTGTGAGCTATAGTTCATAAGATTGTATTATATACTGAACATCTGCTAATAGAGTCGATTTTTGGTGCTTTACTACATACGAAATGTACACACAAAAACATAACTATGTAAGGTGATGGCTATATTAAGTCGTTTGACTATAGAATCATTTCACTGTCTATATGTATATCAAAAAATCATCACATAAACCTTAAACATATACAATAAAATATTTAAAAATTCCAGATGCCATGGTTTATGCCTATAATCCCAGTGCTTTGGGAGGCTGAGTAGGGAGGATCCCTTGAGCTTGGGAGTTTGAGACCTGCTTGAGCAACATAGTGAAAGCCTATCTCTACAAAAAATAAAAAAAAAAATTAGCTGAATGTGGTGGTGCATGCCTGTAGTCCCAGATACTCAGGTGGTGAGGCAGAAGAATCACTTGAGCCCAGGGGGTTGATGTTGCAGTGAGCCCTGACTGCGGCACTGTACTCCAGCCTGGGCAACAGAGTGAGACCCTGTCTCAAAAAATAATAAAATATTAAGCCTTCTACATCTATTACTTTCTGGTATTGGTGCATTTTATGTTTATATGGCTTATTTTTTGAGTGTTCTGTATGACTTTAGTGGCGAAATCATTAATAACAAAAGAGGAAAGTTGTGAATTAAAAGAAATCTCAGAGATGCTAGGGTGGTATTTGCTTCACATAGAAAGCTGAGAACAATTTATTCTCTTGAGTATTCTCAATTGGCTACATGAAGGAAGACAAAAAATACATTTTAAATAGAAAAGGTCAAGTGAGGTGAATTTATTTTAAATAGAAAAGGTCAAGTAAGGTGAATTTATTTTAAATAGAAAAGGTCAAGTAAGGTGAATTTTGTTATGGAAAAAAATCACACTTCACACTTCACATTTAGCTTATTCCTGAGTCACCAAACTTGACACCTTAGAAATAGATATGGAAGACAAACGGCAGAATTCACTTCTTTAAGTAGTCAAACCCTGGAAGAACTATAGTCCTCAGAATAACATTTACATTCCACGTCTCCCTAACTTTGTGCTCTTACAGCCTATCAACCAATTAGCTGTTCTTGTAAAATAATCTTCTTTTTAGAAATTATCATCATTATCATCATCATTAAATATCACCTTAAGAACACCACAAGAATTAGCATACTAATAAGTTTCTAATGTCTATTTCTTACAATCTATTTTGATGCAAGCCTTTGGGGCAACATCAAAGCAAAATCTATTATAAGACATTTGTAGAGGTAGTAAAACAATGTAATGTAGATATAAAGCTCTCTGAAAAATGTAATATTATCCAAGAATATGATCTAGAACATCTAAATAAATGGAGAATTTTTATATCTTTAGGAATATTCTCTATCAAATAAAATTTAAATTAAAAAATCAACACACAGTGAAATTGTATAGTTTAATATGTTTTTAAATATATCTGTGTAAGAATAATAATAATCAGAATATAGAACAATTCTCTCACTGACCTCTCCACCTCTGCCAAAAATATGCTCTGTCATGGTATTCCTTTTTAGTATACTTTCTTCCCTAACTCTGATAAGTAATTAATCTGTTCTCAATCACTATAGTTTTGTCTTCTTGACAAGGTGATATAATTATACAGTATATAATACTCTCTGGGTTTGTCCTATATAGGGTTTGCAAAGCTTCTTGAATCTGTCTTTGCAAACAGGGTAAGAACAGAACTTCTTCCAATCTGGAGTAGGGATAAACTTGTAGAATGACTGATCTGGTAACTGAAAGAGAATATGTACGAAGACAGAGAATCAGGCAGCTTCTGAAAGTAGCTTATCAACTTGGTACATATGTAAAAATATGTGAAGTTTACTTTATAATAACCTGGGTTCTGTGTTTCTCCAGTTTGAGCATGTGTAGGAATTCTAGTCATGCTTTTAAAGAATAAACACTCCAGAGTTCTGAGTTCTCCTTCCATAGGTTTTGGGTTTTTTTTTTTTTTTTTTTTTTTAGTAGTCTGGGGGATACAGCCTATTTATCTGCATTTTAAATTATTATAGCATAAGATGATTCTGCGATGAGTGATGTTTGAATCACCTTTTGAGATTTATTGATCTGGACAAAGAAAGACATGCTCATCACACACTTTTCTTTCTTCTTTCTCTTTTCTTCTTTCTTTCTTTTTCTTTCTTTCTTCCTTTCTCTCTCTCTCTTCTTTCTTTCATTCTTTCTGCATGCTTTGCTCTCTCACCCAGTCTGGAGTGCAGTGGTATGATCATAACTCACTGCAGCCTTTAATTCCTGGGCTCAAGCAATCTTCCTGACTTAGCCTCCAGAGAATCCGAGACTGCAGGTGCATACCACCACACCTGGCTAGGTTTTTATTTTTTGTAGAGGCTCTCTTGTTATATAACCCTGGCTGGTCTCAAACTCCTGGCATCAAGTGATCCTCCCACCTTGGCCTCTCAAAATGCTGAGATTACAGGCATGAACCACTGCACCTGACCACATTTTTTTTCAGTGTTATGATTGAGTGTTATTCCCAAACTTGAAGGGTAGAAATAGATTTTAAAGGCACCTAAACAAAATAATCAGCAAAAGTGAAAGTTGGCATGAGAGGAACAAGTGAGAGGCAGGGCCGGGTAAAGAATGGAGAAACAGGCTGGATGTGGTGGCTTACGCCTGTAATTCCAGCACTTTGTGGGGCTGAGGAGGGAAAATCATGAGGTCAGGAGTTTGAGACCATCCTGGCAAACACAGTGAAACACTGTTTCTACTAAAAATACAAAAAATTAGCCGGGCGTGGTGGCATGTGCCTGTAATCCCAGCTACTCAGGAGGCTGAGGTAGGAGAATTGCTTGAACCCAGGAGGTAGAGGTTGCAGTGAGCTGAGATCATGCCACTGCACTCCAGCCTGGGCAACAGAGTGAGACTCTGCCTAAAAAAAAAAAAAAAAAAAAAAAAAAAAAAGAGGAACACTGGCTTGGGGAAACGTTGCAGAAACCAGACCGTTCATTACACACTAGAGATGTAGGGATGAATCAGCAACATAATGTATAATTTAAAAAAAACCTGGTGCAAATGTGAGTAAATACAAGTAGGATGTGTGGAAGGTGATAATTCCTTTACTGTACAGCATCATCCAAACTCTTATTAGAATATTGATTCTATTTTCTCATCTGAATTTTGTTAAGAATATAGAAAATTAAGGAGTATTCTAGAGAAAAACATTAGAAACTGTTTTTAAAAAGAAATTTAGCTCCACAAGAAAAGATTACAGGAATTTGGACTCTGGGTTACTTTTGTAGAAAAATAAAAACATTCATTTTTTTTCTATCCATAATTGCTCATTGCAAACAGTATGGAAAATCCAGTTAGAAAAAACACAAACATTATTCACTACTTAGGAGTAACTAGTATTATTTTCTTAGTAAAATAATAATTATAAAATAGTAAAAAACTACTTTTTGTATTCTTTGTAATGTGATTACTTTGAATACTCCCCTATGCAAATATATATTATTTCAAAATGACTGCATCATATTATTCTGTATAAATACAGAACATTTTATTAACTTAATATTTATATGTTTAGGATGCTTTCAATTGTCATTTAAAACAATATTTTAATGAACATTACTAAGTAACCACTAACCCCATCTTTGATTATTTCCTTATTGTAGATGCCAATTAGAGCCAGAATACTAAATCAAATGTCAGAAATATTTTTAAGGTTCAGACCAAATGTTATATTTCAATGCTAGGCCATTGCAATTAAAGTAAACTTCTTATTTTATACCATGTCCTAATGGATTCTGAAGATGCCTTTCTGAGGCCCCCTGTTCATTACCCTGTTTTATAGTATTCATTGCAAGTTAAAATTATCTTCAATTAGTATGAATTAACATAAAAAATGATCAAAGCATTAAATGGGTGATTCAAAAGTAACTTCTGCAAAAAAGCAGACAACAAAAATAGAGCCTTCTTACCTTCAATTTCTTCTATGCAGTGACAACCACCTTCAAGCCTTTGAGGCTTTTTCCATCTTTATCATTTTTTCATAATAATCTTATTCTGCACTTTTTGTTTTCTCAGTTTTACACATAATATGCTAACTTCCTATTATGTGAAATGAGAATTTTAAAAAAAGTATTCTTCACCCAAGATGCATGCAGTTTCTCTCTCCCAATCTTCCATATGATAATATCGCAGTAGTATTTACATGTTTACCCCAAATCCATGGTGCATTGGAATAGCGTTTCCTTTCCATAAATTAATAACTGTCTCAGTTTTTCACGAAGAAATCCGCTTTAAAATCATTGACAGAATTGTAAAATTCTCACTATAGGATTACACACATTGGAAAATCCACTGGTTGCATTTCTCCCCTAGAAACATTCTTCTTGGAGCTCACTATCCTTTTTTTGTTACCTGTCCAAGCAGGTTTGCTGCCCTTTAGGCTGGCTGCATAGCTCAGATCCTCTTTGATTATTTGAGCCAGGGTCTCTCTCTGTTGCACAGGCTGGAGTACAGTGTCGCCATTTCGGCTCAGTGCAACCTCTGCCTCCCGGGTTCAGGCAATTTTCCTGCCTCAGCCTCCTGAGTAGCTGGGATCACAGGCGCATGCCACCACGCCCGGCTAATTTTTGTATTTTTGGTAGAGATGGGTTTCAGCCATGTTTACCAGGCTGGTCTGGAACTTCAGACCTTAAGTAATCTGCCCGCATTGGCCTCCAGAAGTGACGGTGATTACAAGCGTGAGCCTCCGCACCCTGCCTTAAATCCTCTTTGCCACTGCGTTTAGTATCATCCACTGCCTGAATTTGTGTTTGGATTTGTTGATACCATTTGGAGCACACCCTGCAGCAGTTGTCTGAGCTATTAACTCTTCAGATAAACTTTCTGAGACCCCGCATGTCTAAAAATATTTTAACCTGACAGTTTGCTTTTGAGAGATCTAACACCATTCTGATCTCCAGGTCTTTGTGTTCATACTTTCTTCCCTACACCCTAGCAGAAACTTTTAGTATTTTTTTTTTAATAGTTAACATTCTTATTACATAGGAACTGACTTAGAAATAAGTTTTCAGATAAATTTTACCACTAAACAGATCATTAAGAATATAGATATCCAAGATTTTCCTGTAGAATATCACATTTATGAATATATTTGTGCTGTTTTAAAAACTATTAATACATATTCTGACAATCTATTTTTAAAAATTCTGTCTCTCCTAAGTTTCTTGCCACTCTTCATGACCCATATCACAGCTCACTGAAAGGAAAAAAAATAAAAACAGTGCAATTGCCAGCAGGGTGAGAAGATAAGGTAATGAAATGATAGTGACCTTTCCTCTAAATTGACTGGCTGGTTGAGCCAAACATTGTTTTGTCCATCAGTAAAATGGTGACACCAACCCTCTGGGTAACATGACATACAGGTTAAACACTGCTGCATGGGAATTGAGCAGCAATAAATGTTTTTCACTAACAGTTGACAAAAGGCAGGGTTGGCCAAGAGGGCAAAGAAGTAACACACGGGAGTGTTGAGGAAGATCACATTCGGACACTTGCCAAAATGTTTCTTCTTGTAATCCTATAAATCCTGTCTCAAAACAGTTCTTTTTTTTAAAAATTTCAATAGCTTTAGGGGTACACGTGGTGTTTGGTTACATGGATGAATTGAGCAGTGGTGAAGTCTTATATCCGTCACCCAAATAGTGTACATTGTACCCAATTGGTAATTTTTTTCCTTCACCCTCTCCCACCATCCCACCTTCTGAGTCTCCAGTGTCCATTATACAACTCTGTCTGCCTTTGCAGACCCATAGCTTAGCTCTGACTTGTAAGTGAGGATACGCTGTATTTGGTTTTCCATTCATAAGTTACTTCACTTAGGATAATGGCCTCTAATTCCAACCAAGTTACCATAAAATACATTATTTCATTATTATTATTTTTTTGCATCTGAGAAGTATTTCATGGTGTATATATACACCATGGAATATGTATAGGAGATTTTCTTTATTCACTCATCGGTGAATGGGCACTTAGGTTGATTCCATACTTTTGCAACTGCAAATTGTGCTGCAGTAACTATGCATGTGCAGAAATCTTTTTGATATAATGAATTATTTTTCTTTGGTTAGTTACGCAGCAAACTACCAATGGGATTGTTGGATCAAATGGTAAATCTACTTTTAGCTCTTTGAGAAATCGCTGTACCATTTTCCAGAGTGGTTGTATTAATTTACATTCCCACCAGTAGTGTATAAGCATTCCCTTTTCACCACATCCACACTAACATTTTTTTTTTTTTTTTTCTGCTTTTTAGTAATGATCATTCTGGCTGGGATAAGGTGGTATCTCATCATGGTTCTATTTTGCATTTTCCTGATGATTAATGATGTTGAATATTTTTTCATGTTTGTTGGTCATTGTATACCTTCTTTTGAGAAATGTCTTTTCATGTCATTTGCTCACTTTTTATTGAGATTGCTTATTTTTTCTTGCTGATTTGTTTTAGTTCCTTGTGGAATCTGCACGTTAGTCTTCTTTGTTGGAAGTGTAGTTTGCAAATATTAGGTTGTTGCAAAAGTAATTGTGGCTTTTGCCATTACTTTTAAATAGGAAAAACTGCAGTTACTTTCACACCAACCTTTTTCTCCTATTCTGTAAGTTGTCTGTTTACTCGCACTATTTCTTTTGTAGTGCAGAAGCTTTTTGTTTAATTAGGTCTCATTTATTTATCTTTGTTTTTGTTACGTTTGCTTTTGGGATCTTAGTCATAATTTCTTTGTCTAGGCCAATGTCCAGAAAAGTTTTTCGTAAGTTTTCTCTAAAACTTTTATGATTTGAGGTCTTAGATTTAAATCTTTAATCCACCTTGGGTTACTTTTTGACTCAACTCTTGTCTTTAATGTCTCATTGAATTCTAACAAGCTTTAATGCAGTTGTAACCTTCATTTTGACAGCCACTACTCTAATGTACCTGGGTTTTCATTATTACATATGTTTTGTTACTGAATATAATGTTAAAAATTACCATTGGCTCTAATTTTGCCTTGCAAACAACATGCCTTTTCTCTTTATTGAATTTATTAATATATTATTTAATGATTTCTATTTACTTTTTGAACTTTTATTTACGATAGCACAATGATTTATCTCATGTTTACCTGGAAATTCTGGAGAGTGTCATTGATTGTACTAGTGCTTTGGTGGTTCTTTGTAAATATATCAGCACTTGGTGGTTCTCAACATAATATTAAAGCAAATAGGAAAGTAGAACTCAAGAGGTGGAACAGAAGTTTCATAGGTTTAAAGTCCAGACCAGAGGACTATTAAATATATAAGGTTTGTTTATATTGTATATTGAAGTGTGGACTATCCTTCATTTTCAGATGTGCCTCTTGAGCAGGGTCTTCATGCTTATATCTGGGCTTTTGCGCAGGACCTTGGTGTCTATAGGTGGGTTGTTAATCAATTCAGAGACTAGCAATTTTTAAATTTAATATGATCCCTACCGAAAACAGGTATTCATTAAAACACCTGCACACCTTGAAACAGCAAGTGTTAGCTATCTGTTAGCTGGATGGTTTTTAAAGAGAAACGTATCCTATGGTTTCGGGTCAACAGTGTTGGTTAATGTTGATATTTACCTTGCTGGAGTCTGCTAATATCTCTGGATAATACTTGTGAGCAGTTGCTACGTTTGGACATATCTGCTGGCATTTCAGCTTCATGGTAAATGACAGGTGGCAGGTATGTGTCAGCAACATTCTAAGCAAGTGAGTCTTTTCTATCTCAAGTGAGATTTGTTCAGAAACTCCTAGTTTCTGGGAAGGTTCACCTCATCACAGGTTTTGAAGGGAAACGTGAGATTTTATTAGAAAGCAAAGAAATTTCAGTGTATTTGAGCAGAGTAGAACTGAGTCTAGTTTCAGAGCTTTAAATCTGGGGTTGAAAGAGAAAAGATTTCCACTTCTTATTATAGTTGGTCGATTGTACTCATTAAAGAAAAAACTAAATATGCTTTGAGGTTAAGTTGTAATACTCTTGAGCCCATCTCAAATCCTCTCCTCATATAAGAGGACAAAAGATAATGAGATTTATCATATTCTTTAAATCAGTTAATAGACTAATACGATGCAGAGTTTATTTGTAGCATCCTACCCACTGCTAGGTACATAGAAATGGCCCTGAAATGATTGTGTTGTCTAACTTTGCTTACTTGATTCTGGATATCAGAGGGCACCCTTAGTTCTAATTTGATGTATAACAATAATTGCTGTTCTGGCTGGTACCATTCAGGATTTTCTGGACTTTTTGACTCTGAATATGGTCTCTCTGGAGACTGAATTACAGCTCCTGGCTCTGGCTGTGCATGTGGGTGCGACTGTAGATGCTTCCAGTGACTTAGCTATAGCTGTGGATGCGTTTCTGCTTTTGACTGATAAGATAGAAGCCCCGCTTGTTGAGGAAGATATTGGCTATCTGTACTCTACCATTTTTTTACCTGGGCACTTCTACAGCTTGATCGCCATGGCCTGTCATCTCATCCACTTGCTCAGCTCACATCTAAGCTCCAGTTATTATATTCTTTTTTGGTAACTAATGTCTCTGTTTTTTATTGTACCTGGGAATCCAAATGTTACTGTTGAACTGACTTTACTTCAAAATGGATTGAAGGACTTTTATTGAAGTTCCTCAGATACTCTCCCTTTAGGGATCTATTTCTTGTCTTCATGTAATGGGATACTTGGGTGACATAACTTATATTTAATTTTAAAGTTGGGGGTTGTTTTTCTATGCTGACTTTTAAAAATAAGCACTTTTTACCTTTGCATATCAATAGCTAATTCTCCTTTCTGATTTTGTGGATGTACTTTGCTGTATTGTTGTGATTGTTACATATTTTTTCATTCTTTATTCAATATTGGGCTCAAATTTATGTCTAAGTATTGGATCCCAGAAAAGTTTATAAGCAGGATTTGCTTACTTCTTTCCTGAATTATCCTCTGTTTTGAATTTTCAGAGATTCATACTTGGGGAGATTTTTTTTCTATTCTGTAAAGATATTCAAATTTTAATACAGATTTTAGTCTTAGGATAGGATTGTCACTCTTTCAGAGTCCTCTTCTGTGGAAACATCAAAGTATTTTGACAAACATCGTGTCCAGAGTGTCCAAAGAGGAGCATCCCTGTGTCATGAGACAATATAACACCTCTCCTTTGAATCCAGAGCTTAAATATTACTAGAAATTCCCCAGAAAACTGAACACATTCATTGTCTGTAGTAGTATATTTCTTATATTCAGTGAATGCCAATGGCAAAAGAGTGAAGTCCTTATTAGCCTTATTTTTCTTTTTTCTTTTTGTTTTGTTTTGTTTTTTGTTTTTTGAGACAGAGTTTCGCTCTTGTTACCCAGGCTGGAGTGCAATGGCGCGATCTTGGCTCACCGCAACCTCCGCCTCCTGGGTTCAGGCAATTCTCCTGTCTCAGCCTCCTGACTAGCTGGGATTACAGGCACGCACCACCATGCCCAGCTAAATTTTTGTATTTTTAGTAGAGACGAGGTTTCACCTTGTTGACCAGGATGGTCTCGATCTCTTGACCTCGTGATCCACCCGCCTCGGCCTCCCAAAGTGCTGGGATTACAGGCTTGAGCCATCGTGCCCGGCCCCTTATTTTTCAACTTCTTTCAATTGTTGACTAACTGGAGGAATAAATGAATAGCATATAACTTTTCCTCCTAAAATGTAGCATCAAGTGGGCTATGGGTAGTGCCAGGTAATTGCTCATTTCAGATGATATTTTCTGACTTGGTCCTGAATGTTTACAGAAAACATAATTGATTAATGGAAGAACCAGGTGCATTCAGAGGGTATAATTATATCTATTATATAAAGGCTTTTTAGTACATCTGGTTAATTTTGGGGAAAAAAGAATAATATTATTTCTAAAATGTATGGTATTCATAAGCTATTAGTTAATCTTCATAAGAAAAGCACAGTATAAACAATCTTTGTATTAGTATATTTAATTTCTCAAGACATTGTTATTGATTATGATTAATTAATCAATGAATCAAATTTATCAGGCTTCTACTAAATGCCAATTACCTATAGCTGCTGTGAGACAAATACATGAACATGATTTTTGTCTTTTTTCTCTTTCCAGAAGCTGACTTAGTTGAAAAGAGAAACAAAGACACATTAAAGATTTAGTAAGAAATAAAAGGTTGCGTATTACTCAGTATTATTTGTAATTTGTACATTGCGATTTATACAAAGTGCATGCATATGACTTAGTCCAGGCCACACTGACACTCAGTTTTCAAAAAACTAATTTTTAGTATGTCATCTCCCTTTTAAATTTCACCCTTGACTTCTCTTTTCAGAGTCACAATCTTGAAATGGGATTTCACACTGTCACTGCCTCACTTCCTACTCCTTCTTCAATTTATAGCAACTGTACCAACTTTCAACACTTCCCTTGAAACCTTTTTCTGTAAGATCATCAATTGAATTCCAAGTTTTCAAATTAATTATTTCTCAAACCTCATCTTACTTTTTTCTCTATAAAACAAATGAAAACAGCTTTTAAAATGTTCTCTTCCCTGTGATCCTGATGGTTCTCTTTTCCTTTTCCTCATGCATTCCCTGCCTACCTCAGCCCAGGCTAAGTTCATCAGAGGTAACCAACAACCTTAAAATATTAGTGGCTTCTCCCAACATAAATTTATTACATATTAATGTTACATGTCCATTGTAGGATGTCAAGGGTGAGTTGTTAAAAAGTAACTTAGGAATCCAGGGGGATGGAGACCCATCATCTTCTGGCTGCCTCGTCTCAAAGAGACTTTGTCTTCAGTGGAAGGGAGAGAAACTAGAGACTCACTAACTTTCTTTGAAAGACATATACATCTCTTTCCCTTGTATTTTACTGGTCAGAACTTGTCAACTGACTCTAACAAATACAAGGCATTTGGGTGCCTAGAATAAGAGAATCTGAGATTGGTGAACACTAATACTGTCTACCTTATGCTACAAAAGAATTTTGGCAAATTATATGTTTTCTCACATTTCTTTAATATAGTATCTAACATGTCAAATTAATATTTAATTAGATACAAAGAATATAATTTCTGGCATATTTAAAATATCTGCATTAGTCTGTTTTCACATCGCTATAAAAAACTAGCTGAGACTGGGTATTTTATAAAGAAAAGAGGTTGAAGTGGCTCACAGTTCTGCAGGCTACACAGGCTGCTGCTTCTGGGGAGGGCTCAGGAAACGTGCTATCATGCTGGAAGGGGAAGCAAGCATGGTTTGTGTGGAAGGAGCAGGGGAAGGAGAGAGTGAAGGCGCTGCACACTTTAAACAACCAGATTTCCTGAGAATTCGAACACAAGACAGCACTGGGGGATGCTGCTAACCCATCAGAAATCACCCTGATGATCCTGTCACCTCCCACTTGTTCCCGCCTCCAACACTGGGGATTACAGTTCAACATGAGATTTGGGTGGGGACACTGAGCCAAACCATATCAATGTTGTCACTTTAAAATAAAATTATCACCGTACTTTAAAAATCTACCTATAGAATGTAAGTATAATAGCTATTTTCTATGCACTACTATTTATTGAAAAATTCTTAACCAAGAACTTAATACAAAAGAAATTCGCATCTTTTTTCTTCCTTGAACTTATCTTTCCATTGCCCTTTCCCCATAGAATATTTTACTAATAAAATAGATTTTTATAATAGGTGTTTTATTAGCTACTCTATCATGTATCTTCTCAAAAATATTCACATAGAGATCCAATTATAATTTTATAATTTATGTATCCATACAACTTTATTTATTTATAAATTTTATGTCCTGTTCCCACGAAGCTATGTCTTAAAGTTGCCCTTCTGGATTAGGTTATTGTTCAGTCAGCTAAGGCTATTGTAACAGAATTTCACAGGCTGAGTGACTTAAACAACAGAAATTTATTTCTTACTCTTCAGGAGGCTGGGAAGTTGAAGATAAATGTGCTGGCAAGCTGGGTTTCATTCTGAGGCCTCTTATCTTGATTTGTCCCCACATGGCAAATGGAGAAAGAGAGTGGGGGGAGAGAGAAAGAGAGAGAGAGAGAAAGAGAGAGAGAGAGAGAAAGAGAGAGAGAGAGAGAGAGAGAGAGAGAGAGAGAGAGAGAGAGAGCAAGAGAGCACAATCTAGTATTTTTTTTTTTTTATAAGGATACTAATTCTATCAAACCAGGGCCCCTATCCTTGTGTCTATGACCTCATTTAACTTTAATTACCTCACTATAGGGCCTATCTCTAGTTATAATTATATGGAGGGTTAAGACTTTAACGTATGAATTTTGAGAGGAGATACAATTCGGCCCATAGAAATTATTATAATTATTACTACATTTCATTGATATTTACGTGCGTATGTTTTCACATTTTAATATTTTTGAAATGATGTACATTTGACAACTGATGTGTGTCACTGCATTTTTTAAAAAATTTTATTGTGTGCATTTAGGGTATACATTGTAATGTTATGGGATACATATAGACAGTAAAATGGTATTATAGTAAAGCAATTAACATATCCATCATCTAACAAAAATACCCTTTTTTGGTGTCAAGAGCAACTAAAATCTAATCATTTAGCAGAAATTCCAAGTACAGTATAATTGTATCAGCTATATTCCTCATTAATGATTACCACAGAAAAGGGATAGAGAAAATAGGGAAATGTAGGTCAGAGGTATAAAGTGGGGTATACGTGGGACAAACAGATCTAAAGACCTAATGTGCACCATTGCATTTCCTTAATGGTGAATAAAATAATTGCATGCTACACATTTGGTAGAGTTTAGATTTGATGAAATGTAGCATAGTGCATCAGACATCCATGTCATAAAAATATTACAAATACTATAGCTACTAAAAATATTAATAAAATAGGTATATAGCTCAATGATGAGAAAAAAATAGAAAGATAACTTTTTATTTAAAATGTATTACTTCACAGATTCTTGAGCAACTATTCTTTACTAGAATGAACTACATTTCGGCATAAATCCTATTCCTACTTTTACCTCTTTAGGTATTCTTTTTTTTTTTTTTTTTTTTTTTGAGATGGAGTTTCACTCTTGTTACCCAGGCTGGAGTGCAATAGCACGATCTCGGCTCACGGCAACCTCCGCCTCCTGGGTTCAGGCAATTCTCCTGCCTCAGCCTCCTCAGTAGCTGGGATTACAGGTAAGTGCCACCATGCCCAGCTAATTTTTTGTATTTTTAGTAGAGACGGGGTTTCACCGTGTTGACCAGGTTGGTCTTGATCTCTTGACCTCGTGATCCACCCCCCTCAGCCTCCCAAAGTGCTGGGATTACAGGTTTGAGCCACCGCGCCCGGCCACCTCTTTAGGTAGAAAACAGTGACAGACTTGTTTCCATAGTTAACTAGACAAAATGGAGGAATTTTTGTTATGGCAATCACATTTGATTGTTTGACCTCTCCTGAGGTATAGCCGAAAGTAAATAATTATCTAACAACAAAACTATTTTAAATAATGTATCAATTGAAATGCAATTATCATTCAATTTCATGGGAAGTAAATTTGGCAAAATAATCCATTACCTACTTATTCAGTATTTGGCTATACAATTTCTGAGAATTCTGCCTGCAATGGACTAAATGTTTGTATCCCCACAGAATTTATATATTGAAATCCTAACCCTTAATGTGAGGATATTAGGATGTGATTAGATCGTGAGGGTAAAGCTCTCAAAAATGGGATTGTTGCCTTCATCAAAGGGACTCTAGAGAGCTCGTGTCCTCCTTCCACTATGCGAACATACAATGAAAAGACTGTAGTCCACACTCCAGAAGGGGGTCCATACCAGAACCCAACCATGCTGGCACCCTGGTCTCAGATTTTCAACCCTGAGAACTGTGAGAGATAGATTTCTGTTGGTCATAAGTCACCCAGTCTATGGCACTTTGTATAGCGGCCCAAATTGGCTAAGACAATGCCCCCAAAAGACTGCCAAGACTCATCAAATGACTATTGAGTAGCCTATTACCCTCTAATTTAGACCCTGCCCAAGGAGACAGAAATAGATAAAATAGGCACTGCCTTACTGCCCATAAAATTGGAAACTATGTAGTTTAAAGTTGTTTGTACCCGTAGTTTTGAACAAAGATATATTTGAATAAAACCATTTATTTTGGGGCATCTCATAATGCCCTAGAGAGGTATGACTAACTGGCAGGAACAATTGTGAGAATGACCATAGGTTTGTAATATTATTTAATGGTGAATCATGGTTAAGTTTATACTTACGAATTTCACAGATATAAAAGGACATATCTGTATCTGGATGATGGAATCCATCCTGGCCAAAAGCTGCAGCATGTTCTAGATTGTACTTTAGAAACATGTCTTTCTTCACTCTTACGTAAGCAGATGCTCTGTTTTATGATAAAAATTAACAGAAAAAGGAAGAGAATGTATTGACTAGGTATATACAGAATAAATTTAACATTTATTTTGGTTTCAGCAATTCTGAATGACCGTGTGTCAACTCTAACCTTATTCGTGATATCTCTGACCTTTTCAAATATAAACGAACAGTCCAAAGATAAACTGGACTGGTTATGCTTTTATATGTTGAAATGCTAGTTTGCTAATTGAAGTCTTCATGATTATAAGAGAAATATGCCATAGCAATTAGTGATAATTGTGATTTTTGAGTCAAAATTGTTAAGAATTGATAAGCATTTAAAAGATACCTACATTGACATGTGATTAAACCATTAGGAGAACTTACGCTATCTAGATCAATGTTTCACAAATTCTAAGATGGATTCAAATATGTTCAAATCAAGTTTTTGTTAAAAAGCAGTTTGGATTCATTGGGTCTGGATTGGAGCCTAACATTCCTCTTTTCCAACAAGCTTTCAGGAGATTTTCCTAGGTCTGACCCAAAGTACAGATTTTCTTCTTCTTCTTCTTCTTTTTTTTTTTTTTTTTGAGTTGGAGTTTTGCTCTTGTTACCCAGGCTGGAGTGCAATGGCGCAATCTCGGCTCACCGCAACCTCCGCCTCCTGGGTTCAGGCAATTCTCCTGCCTCAGCCTCCTGAGTAGCTGGGATTACAGGCATGCACCACCATGCCCAGCTAACTTTTTGTGTTTTTAGTAGAGACGGAGTTTCACCATGTTGACCAGGATGGTCTCGATCTCTTGACCTCGTGATCCACCCGCCTCGGCCTCCCAAAGTGCTGGGATTACAGGCTTGAGCCACCGTGCCTGGCCTCTCAGATTTTCTTCTAGAATATATTTATATTTTAACTTTACTTAAAAGTTTTATCCTCAATTACATTCTGTTTGCCAAAGGATTAACAATATAACTAAATATGCTATTCCCATATTGTGTACCTTAGGAACAATGTACATTGCGTACCTGCAGAAACAACGAAAAAAAAATTTAGTTGGCAAAATACTGTGTTAATGATGAAACTCACCATGATTTTATTTACTCATTTGCTGAGAGATCTCTGGAACTCACACGATGAACAACATTGTGAATCTAGTGGCAATTTACATTTGCAGAAAGGAAACTCAGTAAAGAAAAGTGATTGGTATTGCAAATGACAATGGAGCAAACATGCTGAACACTGTGAGTCATTTAGTAATTATGTGTGTTATGCTTTCTCTCTTCATTCTCCAGTTTTGTGTTCAGGGCATAATTATAGCACGTAGTAGAATAACAGAATTATTGTCCATAATCAGAGAAATAGTGAGCTAATTAAAGATCATTATTCCTTAGCCAAGAACAAGTGACATGACATAAAGAGAATTTTGGAGATTCTTTGCCATATTCTTACATAAGATGCTCCAAATAAGATGGAGTATGGAAGTTCTGTTAATTGAGTACTTACAAGAGAACAACAGAAACTGTCTATGGCAGACCAGGAAGAATGAATACCCCAGATGTAATGACCATCATTTTGGAATATGGCTTAGCTTTCACATTTCATCCTCTGTGAAACGTTGCCATACACCACATTTACCCACTATCATTCATTTAATAAGTTTTAAGAATGTACTCTCTGCTAATGACTATTCCAGACAAAGATTGCTGCACATTTGGTATTTACGTTCAGCTTTGGAGAGCTTAAACAAATAACAAATCTAATGTCTAATGATGAAAAGGGCTTTGGAGAAAAAGAAAGGAAGTATGATAGGGAGTACCAGGAAAAATGATGAAATTTTAAATAAGATGATCAGTGAAGTTCTCTTTGAAAAGATGGCTTTCAAGCGAATCTTGAAGGAGGATTAAGTGGGACTCATGTTCATCAGGGGAAAGCACTGGAAGCAGGGTGAACAGCAGGTGCAATGGCTGGACTCTATTTTGTATAGAAGAAGAAAGCTGCGTTGTGGCTAGCAGGCAGGGAAGGTGGCGGAGGAGTGGGTAGCAGGAGTGAAGTCAGAGAACCCAAGTTTTAGCTCTTATTCTAGATGAGATTCCTTTTCAGGGTTTGGAGTAGAGGAGTAACACAACCTGGCTTCTACCTTAACAAGCTCTCTCTGGGTGGTATGTTGACGATATCCGGCTGAGGAGCCGAAATGGCCAAGAGTAGAAGCAGAAAGATCAGCTAAAAGCCATTTGCAATTAGCTGCTGGTGATGGTAATCAAAATGATGAGACATTTCAAAGGTAGAGTTTACTAGTTTTGCTGAATGATAGGATGTGAGGTGTAAGCATAAGTGAAGTGTTAAGGGTGTCAGGATTTTGGCTGAATGACAGGAAAGTCTTAAATGGAAGTTAAACAAACTGTGCATCTGTGGACCAGGTGCTGTAGCTCAGGCCTGTAATCCCAGCACTTTGGGAGGTCGAGGTGGGTGGATCATCTGAGGTCAGAAGTTCGAGACAAGCCTGGCTAACTGGTAAAACCCAGTCTCTACCAAAAATACAAAAATTATCCAGGTGTATTAGCACGCCTGTAGTTCCAGCTACTCGGGAGGCTGAGGCAGGAGAATCACTTGAACTTGGGAAGCAGAAGTTGCAGTGAGCCGAGATCCTGTGGCTGCACTCCAGCCTGGGTGAGAGAATGGGACTGTCTCAAAAGAAGACGGAGGAGGAGAAGAAGAAGAGGAGCAGGAGGAGGAGCATCTGTGGGGCAAAATTAGGAGATCGATTTTTGAAGCTTTTATGTTCGAGATGCTCATTCAATATCCGACTGGAGATGTCAATCAGGCAGACGAACATGAGCCTGGGAAGGCACCTCGGCCAAGGTTATAAATGGGGTCGCGGCCAGCAACATGCGTAAGTACTTAAGTTCATGAGCCTGGATGAGATCGCTAAGGGAAGCGAATGTAGACAGAAAGGCGAAGCGGTCCAGAGACAGAATTCTTGGCACTAGGTATCAAAATACCTGCTGCACCCCAACTCTGTCGTGCCTTTCCCTATTTTCCTCTATTTTTGCCCTCATATCCTTTTGGTTTCTCCTTGGAATATTTTCCTTTTACAAAGGTTTCTCTTTTTGAAACCAAGTCTTGTTCTGTCACCCAGGCTGGAGTGCAGTGGCGTAATCTCGGCTCACTGCAACCTCCACCTCCCGGGGTTCAAGGGATTCTCCTGCCTCAGCCTCCCCAGTAGATGGGACTGCAGGGGTGCTCCACAATACCTGGTTAATTTTTTTTTTTTTGTATTTATTTTGAGATAGGGTTTCACCATGTTGGCCAGGATTGTCTCGATCTCCTGACCTCCTAATCCTCCCAACTCAGCCTCCCAAAGTGCTGGGATTACAGGTGTGAGCCACCGTGCCAGGCCATGAAGTTTTACTCTTCCACTTAGAACTTCCCAAAGCTGTCAATCTTCCCTTAGTGCCAATCTCTGTGTTATTCTTCTTACAGTATCTTGGAATTGATTACTTACTGTTTATTGTCAAATGCATGATTCTTGAAGGCAGGGACTATTTTACCTTCCCAGGACTTAACCCATGAAAGATATTCGATTAATATTTATTGCACAAATGAGTGTATACAGGAGCTCACTGATGCATCTGCTTACCAAACAGATATAACAAAAAGCCAGAAGTTTTGATTATATAATTCAGGATGTTGTTTCTATGATATTAACTACTTGAAAGAATGTGGTCTTGTGTGACTGTAGAAAGAGCCTTACATTTAGAACAAGGAAACTTTAGCTGCAATTTGTCCCTCTATTTACCATTTCGTTAACCATCTGCAAGTAGTTTAGTGTCTCTAAACCTTGATTTTCTTTTCTGTAAGATAGAATTTATAATTTTTTTATTGCCATACTAGATTATAGACATGAAAACACTTTGCAAACTGTAAAACACTATAAAAGGTAAGATGCTGTTTTATTATTTGTCTGTCTGCAAAGATGTACATTTTGAATGCGACTTTGCCTCAGGTGTTGAGTGTTAAGATAAGGTGTGTTTTGGAACACAGCATGCTGTGTTCCAACATGCTACTTATAGCTGAAGCAGCATATGGCAATTGAGTTTCTATTATGGCAAATCTCCTTTCATTTTAAGAACTGTAATGCTCTACCCAGCTGCTATTACATTTTATATGTTGTCAGTTACAGCCTCCAGAGCAAAGGATCATGGTGATGTCAGCTGTAGATTAAAAGAGGGTAGTACCGGCTCTGAATAAAAGAGATTATGATGTTCATGAGTTGGATGCTTGCACTGGAATGTGTTTTCTTCCCTTGTAGCTAACCAGCACACATTTGGAGGTGTTCAGCTGCTTTTAGCCATGGAAGTGAGAACACAAGCACTTTGAGGAGTTGAGGTGAAATCAGACTCTCAAAAGAGCGAAGGTAGTGAAAGAGACTGGCTTCTTTTCTCCTCCGCCTCCTCCTCCTCCTCCTCCTCCTCCTCCTCCTCCTCCTCCTCCTCCTCCTCCTCCTCCACCTTCTCCTCCCCCTCCTCCTCCTCCTCTTCTTCCACCTCCTCCTTCTCATTCTTCCTCTCCACCTTCTCCTTCTCCTCCTTCTTCATTTTTTTTTGACATGAAGTCTCACTCTGTTGCCCAGGTTGGAGTGCAGTGGTGCCATCTCGGCTCACTGCAACCTCGGCCTGCTGGGTTCAAGTGATTCTCTTGCCTCAGCCTCCCAAGTAGCTGGGATTACAGGCACCTGACACCACCCTTGGCTATTTTTTTTTTTTTTTTTTTGTATTTTTAGTAGAGACAGGGTTTCATCACGTTGGCCAAGCTGTTCTCGAACTCCTGACCTCAGGTGATCCCCCAGCCTTGCCTCCCAAAGTGCTGGGATTGCAGGTGTGAGCCACCCTGCCTGACCTGTAATAATTATTCTTAAATTCTCTCTTTACGTCTGATCTGCCTATATCCAAAGTGGACCTCTGCCTTCAGCAATGAAAGCTCCCTTGGCTTCCTCTTCTAAGGTCTATTTCTTTCTCAAATTCAGCTCAACTAGGATTCTTTACATCATCTACTGCTCTTTTTTAGTCCCATGGAGAAGTGTGATTTTTTTTTTTTTTTTTGTCCAAGATTTTGTGGTTGTTATGGGAGGCAATATCTTTCTTAATCATCAGTATACTACCTGGAAATAGAAAATCTCTTCTTTATTCACATGCTACCTGCAAATCAACTTAGGAGTTTTTGAAATTTTCTGAGCTTTCTGATAAAATGATTGTGACTGTTTTTACTTTGCTGTATTTTTTGGTATAATTGAATTCTCTGCTGGAGAGAACGCAGAATTTTAAAGCAGTATGGGATGTAAAAAGCATCTGGTCCAATTAGTGATGATTGTCTGTGGCTCTGTCAATGATGCTGAGGTTGTGAGCATGCACCCCATGGTTTGGGAGACTTGAATGTAATGTACTCTATGACCATGACTTGTCTTCTAATCCAGGTTAACCATCTTTAATTTGCATGTTGCCATTTCTAAGGGAAAAAATATAGATTAATCATTTCAAATCCACCATTGCTTTTAGAAATAATTATCCAAATAAAGGTTCCATTGTGGCTTATTTCAGTTATACTTATAGAAAGGAAAAATTATGTGAATGCTAATACAGCTAGGTAAACCTATCTAAAATATAATACATGATTTATTTAAAATATCTTTTTACTTCCCATATTTAAGATTCTAGAAATATTTGTAGGCACCATATCAAGCTATTCTGTAAAGAAGAATCCGGAAAGTGAATTAATTTTACATCTCACTTTCCATAATGCTTTCATAAACCTGGGGAAAAGTATTTTTTAGTATTCTACTTTTTTTCTTTCAAAAACAAAATAATATATAAAGTACTTAATGAAAATTACCTTATTCATATTAATAGTAACTTATTTATGTGTGTTTCATCCCCAGAATTTTCTAAATGCATCCTATTTGTATTCCATGATTGTTAAACTAAAACTAATATTCACATCTAAATGTTAACATTTCAGTGGAATATTAGCATACATTTTGCCTCAGGTAATATGTAGCAAAGCTAATAACTATTTCCTCCTAAAGATTTCACAATCCCAAAGGTTCCTATTAACATTCTCTGTCCTTAATGCTATATATAATCAAATAATACTTTTTTAGTCAGTTTTCTGTGCCCTATTTGTTTTATTTCTGATGTGTCATAGGCCACAGAGCATGTTCTTCTTCTCTCTCTCTCTCTTTGTATCCCTCTCTCTCTGAATGTAATTGGTTTTAATATATGCAATAATAACCACAGCTTACATTTAATAATGTAAAGGATCAGAGAGGTAAAATTTGTCCAAATTTCACAAATGGTAAATGACAAAGCTGGTATTTGAACCTGGCAATGCAGGCTGGCCCTTGAGTCTTTGATTGGCTCTTGAGATACTGATATAATGTATTATCCAAATTGGAATACACTTGGTAGTGAAGGGTGGCAGTATGCTTTTAACTGGGACTGCACTGTCATGACATTGCCTCTCAGTAAAACCACACTTTTAAAAGGTATTATGTTTATGATTGATGTTATTTCTTCATTCAGGTATGGCTGTATTTGGGTCAATCACCAAAAGATGGGTGATGCTTTGCCATAGAAAGGGAGGACTTTTAAAATGTATTATATTTATGATCGATGTTATTTTTTCATTTGGGTATGGCTGTATTTGGTCAGTTGCTGAAAGGTGGGTGATGCTTGGCCATGGAAAAGGAAAAACAGAATAAAGGGAAGGGGTTGGAGAATACATTGAAAAGTATGAAATGTATTTTGGTAGATTGTGAAATTTGAATAAGAAAATATACTAAAAATCACATGAAGGATGGATAAGTTATCAAAATATTATTAACAGCCAACAAGTTAGGCACGTGAGATATTACAGAGGTAAAAGTAATTTGCTTTAGTTTTCTTTTTAATTAAAAAATTTTTTTGAGACAGAGCCTTGCTTTGTTATCCATGCTAAAGTCCAGTGGCATGACCATAGCTCACTGTAACCTCAAACAAGTGGGCTCAGGCAATTCTTTCGCCTCAACTACATATGTCTAAGCTTTAAATTTCATAGAGACTGTGTTTCCCTATGTTGCTCAGGCTGATCTCAAACTCCTGGGCTAAAGCAATCCCTTCCTTGGTCTCCCAAAGTGCTGAGATTATATGTGTGAGCCACCACACCTGGCCTAGAACATAGCTTTTAATACCTGGGTTAACTTTTCTCGTCAATTAACTATATGGATTTGGTGGCAGATGTGGCCTAATCACCAATTATATCTTGTTTTGAATGTGGGTTAACACAGACCTAAGTCTGCCTCTGTGGCTTTATGTGTTAATGAGAATATAGCTTCTTGGCTGATGTGATGCATTAAATTGCAATGAGGAAGAAGTTGAGTTTATGGTCTTAGGTAAAATAACAGGATAATAAAAGAGGCAAAAGGGTTTGTCATAGCAGCTCTCATGTGGAAAGGTGCTCATCCGAGACCTTCACCTTCACAGTAGATATCGTGCTGCTGGTTATGGATGATAAAATCTGATGAGTAAGTTCATCAAAAATGACTTATATTGGACTGAAAATTTATTTGGGGGAAAATCAAGTTAGCAGATCACTTGAAAACTTTCTTAACTGCTGTGACCAAATCTTTTCTAAGAGGATACCACAAAGTAATGGCTGCTCCACAAACTGGTGGAGGCTTGGAGGAGGCAGAGGGAGTCTGCAGGACACATGGCTTGCCTGTTCCTGGCAGGTGAAGTGCACGTTTTGACACAGTGCTCTGAATAGACCGTCAATCTTACTTTACAATGCAACTGAAACCTTACATGCTGACACCATGCATTTCAATTGTGACACAAGCTTGTATGGGAACTGTGGATGTGGCCTTGGCTATGGCTGTGATGTGGGTAGCAGAAGTTACCCAGAACTGGGCTGTAATTAAGGCTCCAGCTGTGGTGGTGACTATGGCTCAAGCCATGGCTATGATACAGCTCCAGCTGTGGTTACCCTCTCTACTCAACACCCTGTTTCCAAAATGCTTATCATCTTGCTGATGATTTTTGACTTCCAGTTTTTGAATTTTAAGAAGCCTATATTGAATTTCCTAATATTTCTCCTCATCTCTTGTTGACGGTGGCAGGCAATATGACATCGCAGTTTACTCTTTGCCTCTGGGGTAGTTTCCAGCATTTTTACATAGTCGTTATTTAAGCATTTGCTCTTGTATTATCAAACTGTGGCTTTCCAACCTCTATTTGTATACTGTAGTTTATATATTATAGTTCCTAAATACATGCATTTAAATTCACATTGTTGGATATTTTTCTGTTTGTGTTCATCAAAAACGCCACGATTCGCTTTACCATTGATAAACCAGGCACATTTAGGAGTTTTAATGTTTCAGAAGTAATGGCCTACTTTGACAGTTGAACATAGGAACAAACAAGGCTTTACTACTGTGTTTATTAATTTCTATCATGTGGCATGGCTGTTTATTGACAAATCTGTTAAGCTATGGGTATATATTTTAGGGAGTTCCTTATAAAACAAACTGTAGAAGTCTTCCTGATAATTTAGAAGGTATATTTTTACCTCTTTCGTGACTCATGGGCAGTGATCATTTTTGAAATATTGCTTATACTTCTATGAGTTTAGATAGGAAACACTTTAGGCATTAAGCCCAAATACTAGCAAAACAATAAAAACTAAAATGAGAGATTTTGCATGTAAAAGAAGAAAAATGACTCATTAGAATTAAAATGTAAGAAGTGTTTTTCTTAAGGCTCTCAAAAACATCAAATGTCGATAGACAATGAATTTCACAGCAAAAGTTTACCTGGTAACCAAAAGTTGTGTAGGGGTACAATTGTTACCTTCCTGCACCATTAATCTCTCTCTCTTTATTGCTACATAATATTCCATTGTATGGATATACCACATTTATACCCATTCATCAGCTGACAGACATTTGGTTTGTTTCCATTTTTCTGACTAATATAAATAATGCTGCTACTTACATTCATATACAACTTATCAAGTTAACATATGTTTTGATTCTCTTGATTATATTCCTATGAGCTAAATGGTAACTTTATGTTTAATATTTTGAAAAATTGTCAGATTGTTTTTCAAAACACCTGCACCATTTTACATTCCGATCTGCAGTGTATGAGGGCTCCAATTTCTCCACCAACCCTTTATTATTATTAACACTATTTGTCTGACTTTATGATTATAGGCATTCTAATGAATGTGAAGTGATATTGAGATTTTAGTTTACATTTCTCTGATGGCTAATGATGTTGATCATATTTTCTTGTGTTTACTGGCTGTTTGTACATCTTTTTTGAGGAAATGTTCATTCAGCTCCTATGCCCATATTTGAATTGGGTTATTTGTCTTTCATCATTGAGTTTTAGGAGTTCTTTATATATGCTAGATAAGCTCCTCCGTAAGATATAGAATTTGCAAATGGTTTCTCCTATTTCATGGGTTGTCTTGATCATGTCTACTGAAAACTACAGGTTTTGTATTTGATAATGTCCAATTTACCTATTTTGTTTTTGTCACTTGTCCTTTAATTGTCATAACTAAGAATTCTTTGCCTAAGTGAAAAATTACTGCTTTATTTTCTTTTAAGAGTTTTATAGTCTTAGCTCTTATATTTTAGACGATCTATTTATAGTTAATATTTGTATATGGTGAGAAGAAGGGATCCAACTTCATGCTTTTGCATGTGAATAATCAGTTGTCCTGGCTCCACGTGTTAAATTGAATGTCCTCTTGTAACTATGGAAAGGTTATATTAGCATTGGGATTCACAAAGAATTCAGCTTATACATATGTAAATATGTTTAAAATAATTCTATAAAATATCTTATATTTTGCAATTTTAATTCATTCAATTATTCTCTCTCTTATATTCACTTAATGAATATTGGATATTATACAGTGGACTAAAGATAAAATACACAATACGTTAAAATTAAAATCTGGGGAAGTCAGCAAAAAGAATTATTTATTATTTTAATACTTTAAAATGCATTAAGACAATAGTGTAAAATTCCATAGTAGTTAATTGTATAGTGAAATAGGCATGGAATTAGAACTTAGAAAGTTGTGGTGAACTCCAGCCATCTTTCATGTGATATAAAATCACTGAGATGCAGGTTCCCCATGTTAAGATGAGATAACGTCCACCTTGCCCATTTCATTAGCTTACTGTAAGAATCAACTAGAACATTTATTAACAAAAGTGTTTTATGTTAAAAATCAAAGACAACACAATTTGCATCATCACAATAAAAATTATCCATACATAAACTTATTTCACTTAGTATATAATGATTCTCTGCACTATGTATGACACTTGGTGAACTGGCCTATTTTTTTTTTTCCACATGCCATAGGCTGTTACAGGCTCTCTGGGAGTATGACCATCTCCATTGCATAGCGGAAAATTTACTGTAAAAATTGACTGATGTTTCCTATGTCCAGGATTGGGATTCTTCACTTCTTTCTCAGTCCTTGGCAAACCTCTCTTTCCTTTTGCCTGTATTCAAGTGTTTCCTAGGACTCTGGAAATTTCCCCCAGAATCCCATGTTCCTTATGCTGTCCCTGGGATACATTCACAGGAGACAAGCAGAAGTCAGAAAAGAAGACTAAGTAATAATCAGATAAGAAAAATAAATAGCAAAGTCAATAACAACTACTGTAACAAAGTCTCCACTCCTTGTACTCCTGGGAAAGACTGTTGGTGCAAAAGTTATTACTTTTCTCAAGTCAGTAAGCCTTTTCCCAGATTGCAAGCAGTGAAGACTTTGTTACAGTAGTTATTATTGACTTCGTCATCATTTGTGTTCCAAAGGAGTTCATGGAAAGGACACTTGATTCAACATTAAGGTCACTGGTTAAAACCCTATGTGTTTGTAAGACATTCCCCTTCTGTTTATTCATCGTCTGCATGCCTATTTGCTTAGTAGTTCAGTCTCCATAGATCACCCTTCATCTAGTGCAGACTGAATACCAAATGAAGTCTTCCTCCTGGAAAAAAAAAGATATGTAAGATTTAATGCATTAGATTCCCTCCTAAGCATTAAGCTGGAGTTCTTAAATTGCCAATAAAATCAGGGAGTGCTTAATCAGATGTAATGGTCTGGTACTCGATTGATTGCATTAATCAATGGCCTGAGGGGTTCATCAGGAAAAGGAAGAGCTGTGGCTACTCCATCACATTACATGGTCTGATTGATGGTTTTTTCTATTTTTGGACCATGATAAATATTTGAAAATTAGAAATGTTAACACATGTAGGAACTTGTGTGTAAGAACTAAACATTTAAGTTTATGAAATAGCTGGATTACTGTCTAATATTTTTTTCAGGTTTCAGGTAAGATATATAATCATGAGAAGATATAGTCTGAGTATTTTTCTAATTAAATTGATGAAAAACCCAGATCTTTCTATGAATTTAATTATATTAGGTGCCAAAGAGAGATACAGTTTTATACTTACTTCATTTTTCTCATATTTAAGAACCTATATTATGATATTTATGACCTGAGGTAATAGTTAAAACTTTTAACACATAGGCAGGGAGATAAAATCTTGTTAGTGTCATAGGGAAGAAAAAAAAATATTTTATGCTATTAAAAAGAATGCATCTGCTAAACTTTATCAATTTATTTATCCTAGAGACATTTAAGACAGAGAGATACCAAGAAGAGATCTTAAGAGATGAGAGATCCTGGAAACACTTCTTTTAACTGAAAGCTCTTTGAAGTCAGAGATTGCACCTAATTTCTTCTCCACTGTATTTCCAGCCCAGGACACTGTCCAGCATGGACATATAGACTCAGTGCATTTTTTCAAAATAAGCTTATGTATGGATAATTTTTACTGCATGACGCAAATTGTGTTGTCTTTGATTTTAATATAAAGCACTTTTGCTAACAAATTTCTATTCAATTATTACAATAAGCTAATAAGAAGGAATCAAAAGTATTGTTACCTGCTGATTTCTCATTGACTGGGTATACTAGCACAAAATTCAACAGGAGTGAAAAAGATTGCATTATATTATTATATTCATAGGAGATTTCCTGATGCAATTATTTATTACATTTTCTGTGACATGGAGAGTCATTTAATTTGCTTCCTAAATATTTTCATGAAGTCTTGAACAATTTGAGTCTGCTGTTTAGTTATTCTTTGTATTCATTGTTAAAGAGATCTGACTATCCCAAAATGATTTTGTTTTCCTTTTTTACAATGTTTATACTACTTTCTTTACAAGATAAATTGAAAAAATTAAGCAATAAGCTAAATCGATCTCTATCTCTCCTAATTTCTCCTAATCAGACCTTCTATTTTTTAACTTTTCAATTTATTTCTAAAACTACTTCTGGTGGGTAGATATTTACTCACTAATCATATAAGCCAAGAGTGTCTTACAAATTAATTTGTTCCACTTTCTGCATATAATTTTAAGTAAAAAAGCAATCAACTTGTTTCTCTTGAAGATGAAATCTAGGCAGAATCAAATTATAACCTACAAAATACATGTAGTTGTAGCTTTGCAATTTATTTTTGTATTTTCTGAATTTTGGGTCTTGCAAAAAGAAAAAAGTTGGGTTTGAATGAATTATTCAAACTAATATCATAAATAGTTTAGATAGCACCATCATGAATCTTTTTGCTGCCTGTTTTAAAGTCTACCTATTCTATGGATTTTAATTCTCAGGTGCATTACGATGCTTTCTGTCACCTGTAGGAGCACAGTTCTATCTTCTTTGAGATGGTTTTCTTTTTCTTTCAAAATCATACGCAGTGTATGGCTATAGTTCTCTTCTCTTGAAAAGAACAGCAAAATTGTGTAATCAGCACAAAATATATCCTGACTAGCAAAACATCACACATGGTTTGTCATTACACCCTCATTTTGAAAAGTTATTGGTTCCAAACACAGCCTTGGCGGTTAGTATGAATGAAGCATTTCTTGCATTTCTAACAAGAGGCATGTCTTTTCCTGGGGTTCTGCGCTGCCCAAAATGGCATCACAGCCCCGTACCAGCTTACTTGGAATTGTCCTTTAATTTAGAAAAAGTGATGACTAGTTATTGTTGGCATTTACATTCTCCCAGAAATTGAAATGATTACACTTTGTTGGTAATTTAAAGCTTCTGAGAGAGAAACTGTCTGTTATGAAACTAGTAGAGTCACTCTTAATAGGACTGCTTAGCCAGGCAGGCCCACATTTATACAATGTCATGATTACCTTACTTGCTACTATACTAAGATGACAAAATAAATGATGTAGTGATTATAAACTCTGTTTATAATAAGGGATTGTGGTGGTTGCAGCATTAGCCATAGGTGTAAAGTTGTTAACTAGATCATTGCTTTTATGAGCTTCTGTTGAGTGAGTAATACCTAGCGGAGATGAATATCAGTTCTCATTACTCATTTTAATAACTGCTATTGCCAAGTAGTGTAAACTGGGTCATTTTCTCACAATACTTTGTGGGAATCTTCCTGATCTCAAAGAATTTACATGTAGGGAGTAGAAGTCATCTTAACTATAAAGAAACGTAGGGATAATAAGTATTAAAATGGCGTCATCATTGGCAAATTGCAAAGGTCTGAAAATAGAGCATCATCTCCTCCTTTTTCTTCACTGCCAGAGACACTGTCTTGCCAAATTCTGTTTGTGTTTCTTATAACTAACTTCTCCTTCTTTGAAGTGTCATTTCAATTGCTCTAAGCTAGAAATTTCTGGACTTTTATGTGGTACAATAGTTTAATAAAGATTCTGAGTTCAATCTTTCTTTTGCTTAATGTATCATAGACATTGCTGCAAGTCTTTTATCCAACCTGATTCAATTCAATTCAATTTAATTGAGCAAATAATTAATGGCAGCCTAGATGTACAGTTGTGCCTATGGATAGTCAATGGGAGCATAAGATGAACAAGAAAAGAAATCATACTCAAGGAATACAAAGTCAAGGAATATGTAGACTTTATTTATTTTTTTAAAAAATTATTTATTATACTTTAAGTTCTGGGGTACATGTATAGATCATGCAGCTTTGTTACATAGGTATACAAGTGCCATGGTGGTGGTTTGCTGCATCCATCTCCCCGTCACCTACATTAGGTATTTCTCCTATTGCTTCCTTCCACAATCCCTCCACCCACTGGTATTCCTCCCCTAGCCCCCCACTCCACCAGGCCCTGGTGTGTGATGTTCCCTGAGTCCATGTGTTCTCATTGTTCAACACCCACTTATGAGTGAGAACATGGAGTGTTTGGTTTTCTGTTCTTGTGTCAGTTTGCTGAGAATGATGGTTTCCAGTTTCATCCATGTCCCTGCAAAGGATGTGAACTCATTCTTTTTTATGACTGCATATTATTCCATGGTGTATATGTGCCACATTTTCTTTATCCAGTTTAACATTGGTGGCATTTGGGTTTATACAAAAACATACAAAAAGCTACAAGATGAAGACTGTAATAAAGTTATACCCAGGATGCTATTTATGTGTTTTAAATTAAGGCTTGTCTATGAATCTTTGCTTTGTATATAAGATTCAAAATGAATAATAATTAACAGATAAAAGCAACTTCTTTTCTTAAGTCATGTGTCTACTCACCTGAAAAACGATTAACTGAAAATTTCTTCACTGTTGCCCTGTGAAGTCACATTATCATGGGGGTGCTATGCCATCTCCTCTACTGTATTCAATTGGTTAGAAGGCTGTTACACGTCCTGCTTCTTATACCCAAGGTGAGGGATTTACGGGAAAGCCTGGCCACCAGTGTGGATCATGGGGGCCATCTTAAAACTCTGTTGACCATGGTGTGCCATTTTATACATTGTACGCATTTCTTAAGAGCTTGTTTTTTGTTAAAACAACCAACAGAGTTTATTAAAAATAGCAACATTATTAAACTACTTGAAAAAGAAGAAATATGATAAGCAAATGCAGAAAAATTCTTGGCTTCAGGAAGAATGATGGGAGGATGGCTTTTTTTTTGAGGATAAAAATTATAAAGGTTTACCATTCATGATTTACTAATAAGATATTTACACAAATGAATGAGAACTTAAGGCTTTGTATTAAGTATGAATTTTGTTGATCTTTGGTATTTCCTTTGTTGTAAGAAAAAAAACCTCTTGAGGTAATCCTTCTTTTTCTGTATATTTTCTACTGTGATTTAACTGTCTTAAGGGAACAGCAGTGATAATGATATTCTGTACCTCGGAGAAGATATACCACAATTTTGTGAGCTAGTCACAGTGATCTGCTTAGAAAACAAACCATAGTTAGGTCCATAAAGATAAAAATAATAGAAGGGCAAGATATAGGAAATGCAATGAAAGAAGTCAAAGCTAAATTATCAGATATGCTGAACATTATTATTTGAAAATAGAAGCATGGATGCTTTCTTTTACTAGAAAAAAAAACCCTGTTTCATAGTGTTTATGGTTTTAAAAGTTGGAGCAGGAAACATTGCCTGTGGTATTGTATATTTGAAGATTATAAGGTAACTGTGTTCTGTTTGCTTTGTACAATTCAAGAGACTGTAATCAGAATGCATGAATAGAAGATTCAATGGGTCAGACTTCTTAAGAAATTCCTCTAGCCAGGCACGGTGGGTCACACCTGTAATCCCAGCACTTTTGGAGGCCGGGGCAGGTGGATCATGAGGTCAGGAGATCGAGACGATCCTGGCAAACATGGTGAAACATTGTCTCTACTAAAAATAAAAAAACTTAGCTGGGTGTGGTGGCATGCGCCTGTAGTCCCAGCCACTCAGGAGGCTGAGGGAGAAGAATCACTTGAACCTGGGAGGCGGAGGTTGCAGTGATCTGAAATCGCACCAGTGCACTCCAGCCTGGGCGACCGAGCGAGACTCCATCTCCCTGTCTCTAAAGACACTAACGCCTGGTCCCAATCACTAATTCATGGATACTTTGTGAATGTATTCCTGGCATCTGGGAGCAGGGCAGAACTAACTGCCCTCTGAAGTTTCTTTTTACTGTAACCTCTGGGATTCTATGAACAAAGAGTGGCTTTCAAATACATGGCTTGAGAAGAATAATGATACTGAATATAGAACAGAAAAAAATAACATGATTTACTGTAAAATTCTGTAATGGAGAGAGATCAGATATTATCAGTTAGTTTTAGAAACCTGACCACATTGTAGAGAGATATCTTCTAGCATTGAATAAATTAGAATTTCGAAGTAGGGAGGAGATAAGATTTTGTGTGTGTGTGTGTGTGTGTGTGTGTGTGTGTGTGTGTGTGTGTGTGTATGTGTACTGATGCTTTGAAGAAAGACAAAAATTCGCCTTTTATGGACCAACCTCTATTCTAGATTCTGAACTATCAACAGTAATTTATCAAATATTTATAAAATTTTGTATAATGACTTTACTAGATGCTATAGATTTAACGGCACAAGATAAAGTTCTAAACTCTAGGAAGTTTGCACTCTTATGTTTGGGAGAGATAACAAGATCACACATTCTGATTTATATTACAAATAAATTTTCTTAAATAGCACTTACTATTGGCTAGGTACTATTCTAAGTGATTTACAGATAGTAACTCAAATTAGCTTCACAACTCTAAGAGGTAGGTACTATCATTATGTTCATTTTAAGATGAGAAAACTGAGACATAGATAAATTAAATGAATTGTCCAAGATTTCAGAGCTAATCAGTGGCAGAGGCAGAGCTAATTAGTTGGAGCCAGCATCCACGTTCTTCAGTACCACACCAGGATACCTCTCTTGCAGCGGTATGCCAGACGCAGCTTGTGCTGACTTTCGAAGGTTAATTGTGTATATCTTGTCTCAGCTCCACAATAAGTGACACCATCTTGGTAGTCTGAAAATGGCTAAGATGGAAGTATTTATTTATTTATTTTTTCCCAGCTAGTGTATTTACCTGCACCTTGCTGGCAGGTTAGGATGCAGATATTATAACATTTCTAATAGTTATGCACAGGGTGCTTTGGTAAAAAAAATTAAAAATTAAAAAAGAGACATCAAATTCAGAGATGATGGGGAGTGGAAAGTGCCAGGAGACAAAAAGATCATCCTCGAAGGATGAATGGGAGGTAGACTGTTGGATGATTGGAGAAACAACCTGAGGGGCCAAAAAAGGAGAAGGCATCAATAACATGCCATCTTATTTGCAGAGGTCTGGTCTTTACAGGAAGAGTCAGATTAGCAGAGGCAGTCAGAGTCTTCTCTTGCAAATAGTCACAGAATTTGGATAACTTGAAAGGCTTGAGTAGAAGATGTCACATCAGCTCATCTGTAGCCATCAATCAGCCTGCCATACCAGCTGGACACTGGAAACAGAGAAGACGATTAGATAAGGATGGTGCATCAAGATTCGTAAAAATTACTTTGAGGCACCCAGTGCAGACATCAGTTCCACAGGGATGCTAAGTGCATTTGGGAACTATTCATTGTTGAATGTTGAGAGACTCTGAAGCATGTGGGGATTTGTCTGACAGCTGGAAATATTTTTTAATAGAATGATTCTTTTGGGGGAACTAGTTATCTTTTTCTTACCTCAAGTCTCAAGTAAGAGGCTGGGAAACCATCTTGTAAGATGGGTCCAGAGAAGAGTGAGCTCTGGATCTGAAATCTGTCATGGAGCCACTTAGGAACTAGGAGACCTTAGGAAAAACTCATTATTAGTCTTATTTTTATCCTTTCTGTAAAACTGGAATTAAAATAACTGTGCTGCCTTTCACAATACCTTTACAAGGAGATACACACACACACACACACACACACACACACACACACACACACATACACACACTCACTGCATTAACAAAGTGGCCATGATTTGGTGACCGAGACCACGTGTTATATGTAACCATGTGTTTTATACACACACACATACACACACACACACACACACACACACACACGCGTGCGCATTTTGAAGATTAGCTTAATTAAGCGCACATAGATTTTTCTGTTGGAGGGCATGTTTCCAGGTTTGAGTGAATGACTCGATAAGTTCTTGACTTAACATTGCTGGTATTCATTGGTGAGTTGCCATAAGGAAAAAAATGTACTTAGTATCATCTCATACTGCCCTTTCTATACACTACGCATAATAATGTTTCTAGGTCAGAAGTATTTAACAGGTAACATCTGTTTCCACCACAGTTAATGAACTTCAAGCTATGCCATGATGCCTCACCTAGGGACATACTTTTGAACATTTATTTTTGGTAATAAATTATTGTACAAAATGCTCCAGGCAATGTGGCATAACACTTAACAAGGATTTGTTTATTGAGTGTTTGATCATGTTTGTTTTGTTATCAAAATATGAATTAAGATATATTTATAATAAAATAACCAAACCTTAATAGAGACCAGTTTAATAATTTGTTTGGGACTATATTTGAGAATATTTTGCAGCAAGACCAGTTGAGTGGTAACTGGCAAATACAGACTTCTGATCAGTTGTAATTTGTAAGGAATTATCTATTTTCAGGGAAAAATAATGAAGTTAGGAGTTAAAATTCAATAAGGAGATGCAGGTTTGTGTTGTAAAATGCTTCAAAGGGATTAAATAATGCTGTAGTCTATTTGGTAACCAGGCAGCAAAGGACATCCTTGGTGACTTATTGAGAGCAGCCTTAGTTATATGATGGGGATAGAATACAAATTGCAATTACTTGAGAAATTAATGAGTAAAAGGATGGTTAAGTTTTGGGCACAGCCTACTTGTTGAAGAAACTTTGTTGTGAACGGAAGCAACAAGGTGGAGTGAGTGGTGGATGGATGTGTGGGGTCAAGGACTAATTCCTGAAATATTAATGGAAACTTGAAGGTCTGAGAATGTGTGTTTTTTGACACTTACATCCGCTCAACGCCAGGCTTTATTTAGTGCCAGCTACATAATTTGCAGAGTCCAGGGCAAATGGAAAATATGCTGTCTTGACATGTCATGATGCTTTTTGTTTGCTATTAATGTCATGTGTTCTTGGCATGGGAATACCTGTTGAGTGAATCTAGTTTCTCACAGCTGTTCCATCTCGACCTGACCCATGCCTGTGCTCAGGCTCCTTTCAGGGAAAGAAGGTGGCAGCAGTCACTGGGTGAGGGAACTAAAAACCAAGGACCTCTTCTGGGGAGGTGGGCTGGAGATGAGAGGTGGGACTGCATGTGAGTTGACACCCCACCCTCAGCCCTACAGACTTCATTAACAAACCACAAATTCAAAGATAAGAGTATTAAGAAGTTAAAGCCCCCGAACTCCAAGCACAGGAAACTTTTCTGAGCACTGGCCCTATAAACTGCAGGGATTGCATACCAATATGGCTGACTCTGGTTGTGCCTTACCTATGGCATGCTCTCGATCCATGATGGATAAACTGAATTGTTTTTTTAGTGATTATGTAGTGAAATATCTAATTAAACTTGTGCAAGTAAATATCATCATTCTATACTTGTTTAGGGAGAAGACAGGAAAGAGTTTGCTATGTGGAAGGATTCATGGAATTTTAAAGAATTGTGTATGTATTGTGTGTTTTTTTTTTTTTTTTTTGGTGGAGAAAGAAATGCACAGACAATAGTGATGGAAGTCCAAATCTCAAGAAGGCTTTTATTTTATGGTTTAATTATATATGATCATGGTTAAAGATAATATACTTTACACAGGCTTAGACCCAGCATTGAAAAGACATAAACACTACATTCTTTCTCTCTTAGCCCTATCTTTCTCCTACCTTACTCATCTTTCAGGAAGAAGAATAGTAGACAATTCTGACCCCTAGCAGAATGACTGGATGAGCAAGCGATAATGATGCTTTGTTCATTGAGGGAGACTTGGAACTCATACAAGGCAGAGGTAAAAATGGCCAATTTGCATTTGGTTTATACAAATGTATGAAGGTCAAAAGGAAATTTAAGAAAGGATCTCTTGGCATCAAAAAACAAGTCATAGATGTTCACAATTTATGGAATGCTAATATTGGCATTTCAATGTTTCTATGAAAGCTGATTTTTTGGGACTCTGTTCTTTTCAGGTCAAACTCAAAGAATATGGAATTTGGAGTCTGATGAGTGGGTTATACTTCTGTCATTATATAGCTGTGTGGTTCTGGCCAAATTACTTGATTTTTTAAAGAAATAAATTCTGGCATTTTTTCTGTAAAATAAGAATAATAATACTAATCTTGTTTAACAGGAATTAAAATCCCTGTTAAGCAGGATTATAATTGTCCTATATATTTACATATACACATGCACACACACAGAGACCCAGACAGAATTTCACAGACATTTAATTTAGTTAGAGGACAAACCACATATTTTGGCCTATGTAGGGTCATGAGTCACATGTGAGATGTTTTTAATAGAATAGGGTTGATGGAAAAGAAGCCAGTATTGTTCCAGGCTCATTATCAACAGCTGGAGTGCTTAGTAAAATGAGGTCCTCTGAAGCAAATTGGTATGTGACTGACCAGGTGGAGTCAGTGTGTCCCACCCACCCCCGATTGCATGTGAAGGTCTGTGATAGATCAATCGTGGGGACCATTCAGACATGCAGAATTACCCCCTATATTGACACTCACCTCCTGACACGGTGAATTGCTATTGCTATGGAGATCCCTGTGGAGGCTGTGGCTATAGCCCTGGCTCTGGCTGTGGGGATGGGTCAAGGTATGGCTGTGTCAATGGCTCTCATTCTAGCTGTGTTTGTGATGGCTGATTATCTATTTTGCTACAGAGCATGCTAGACCTCTTTCTGTTAGAAAATCACTATCAGAGCATTATTTGTTGCTGAAGTAACAATAGGATGACAGCTGTGACTGTTTAAATCTCTTTGAACTATTTTTGCCATAGATAGGCTTTGATGTTAATGGAAGAAAGAGTATATGCCAATTGTTTCCTGAAATTTAACCCTTAAGTTTCATGGTTTCTTCCAATGGTGTGACCATGGCTGTGAGCATTTGTGCTCTACATGGCAAATCAGTTTCCCAATAAAATACATTTTTGAATCTATCAAGTCTGTGTCATTCACCTTATTTTAAATCATCCATTAATACAGATTTTATGACCTCCCTGTTTTATTATCATTTTATGTATGTGGTTACCTGTGACTTTACCATTTTTTCAAACATTTATCCCAAGTATTTCTCTTCGGTGATTTACTATTTGGTGATGACTCACATCTGAAATAACAGAAACACACGCTCACATATGCAGTTTCACAGGATTCAGAATTATGTTTATGGAAACCTGTAATATCTTGTAGAATGGATTGGAGAGGAAGATACATGAGCCTAGGAGAATTCAAGAAAGGTGTGATGTGGGCCTGAGTTGAGTTTTATCACCAATAAAGGAAAGGAAGTGATAGACTCATGAAACAGTCTGGAGGTCAAATATATCAACCTTGGACATGATGAAAGAGGAAGATACATGAGATGTCCAAGGAAGAGAAACTTAGTGGAAATGCATCCTTTTGGTCTTTTGTGAGGAAAGATATTAGACTCGTGAGGGAAGAAGTGACATGGGTTATCAAAACACATTTACCGGTTTATAATATAGCAGGAGAAATGAATTTGCTCCTTGTCTCCAGAGATCAGAATGGGAACTAATGGGCAAAAGCCTCTTTTTTCTCAAGTATATGGGCAATAGCTCCTAACTTTTTTTCTCAAGTATATCCCTGAGAGCTAAATTGGCTATTCCATGGGAACATAGGTGGTGGAAGCTTCCCAGTCATGAGTGAGACAGACAAAATCACCAGAGTGAGAACTCCAGGATAGGTGGTGACCTAGTGTTCATTCTGGTGTTGAAATTCTGTGAACTTCACATCAGGGATGACCCAGAACTGTCGAGCCTGATAAGCGGAGAAAATGATGTTAGTATTGACAGAGACAAGAAAGTAAAGGGGAGAGGAAAGTCAGTTTTGCACAGTGCAAAGCATCTTAGAAAAATTGAAATAATATCATGGCTGGTGCGAAATCTCAATAATTCTTTCTTCAAATAAAATTAGGTCTTCTGGGTACGCAGCACTCAGTGGTGTGGAAAAGAGTTGTTATTCAACTGAGAGGCTAAGGAAAGACAGACATAGCTCATGTTATATAGAAGTTTTGGAGAATTCCCTTCCATCCTTCCTTCCTCCCTTCCCTTCCCTTCCCTTCTCCCTTCCCTTCCCTTCCCTTCATTTCCCCTCCCTCCCTCCCTCCCTCTCTTCCTTCCTTCCTTCCTTCATCTGCTTGCTTAGCCATCAACTTTGTGTCCAAATGGAGTCAGTCCTCAGTGAATCAGTCATCTTATTAAAGTTATATGATAATATTACAAATAGAAGTTATTATTTGTATAATGATACGTAAAAAAGTTATAAAATACAGAGGGATTATTTAGTGAGAAGATGGGAAAGATTTCCAAGAAGAGGGGCAGTTTAATTGAGGCTTGAAGCATGAACAGGAATGGTCATTGAGACAGGGCAGCAGAACAGAAAGCCATCTTCTTACGCATTTATGACACTACTGGGAGAACTGTAATGACCGAGCAGATATATTGAGGAAATTCCCAGCCTTTCTCTAGTCTAAGAAGAGTATCCAGAGAACAGCACAAACCTCATCAGTGAGCCAGAGGGCCTGACCAGGAGAGGTGCTTAATGGATGGCACTCATCAGCTGTGTGACTTTGGGCTAGGGACTAATCACCTTGAGCTTCAGCTTCTTTTCTTAAAATCTAGGTTGACTAGTACCTGCTCTATTTATTTCACCAGATTGTGAGAATGAATTGAAGTAATGGGTGTAAAGATACTTTACAAATGGTAATATAGATGGACAGGTGAGAGTGAATTTTTTTCATTGTTTAATCAAGGTTTAGACAAGATGATTAAGTAATCATCTTGAACTGAAAGCTAGAAAAAAATGTACTATACAATAAATGGGGAAATTTATGTACATCCAAAATTATGGAACTCTCTGAAACATACTTCATATTAATATTTGGGATTTACTGTACGATACATTCTTGATCTTCACTAAAACTCTTACTGTAAGATGACACTTAATGAAGCTATCAAAATAGCCATAGTCCTAAAACTAAAATATTTTTGTGTTATAGTCTGATCTTTTGACTCCAGTGGAATACCAAAAAAAAAAAAAAAAAAAAAAAGAAAAAAAGAAAAAGAAAAAAAGAATCACATGGGCTTTCTTTACCTAACACCACATGATTGGTAGCTAAACATGTTTTCAAGTGATATGCTTTATAAATGCAACATAAAATCGTCTCATAATTGCTGAGCTTGAAAATACACATGATGCTATTCCTAATGATATACACACAACACTGTATGTTTAGTTATAAATTACAGAGTGGCTCAGTCAGGGTGTACAAAAGCTACTGGGCGGGTAATTTATTTTCTCTGGGGTTTTGCTTCTTCATCCTAGAAAAAATTTAAATTAGAGCATATATATATATATATATATATATATATATATATATATAAATTTAAATTAGAGCATATATATACTTATATATGTGTGTATATATATATATATATATATATATATATATATATATATATATAAATAACATGGATCAACCTCCTTTAAATTACAGAGTTATCACATTGAAGTCTGATAAAATCAGCATTTCAGTAAAAATAAGTATGGGTTTTTGATAACCCATTATTAGATGAAAATTCAAAACTATGGTATGAGAAAAATGCAATAAAGGAATAGCATTTATAGAGTACAGTTCCGGGACCAAAGCACTGCATAGGCATGAAACCTATAAAAAAGTGATGTAAGAATGCTTAGATTCCATTTTAGAAAACAGAAACTGGTCCAGCGAACTTAAACATATATCCAAATATCTTATAGCTTATAAATGCTACACAAACAATAGAACATGTGTTTGACTTAGTCATCTTTTTTATGGCAGAGAAATATTGAGTGCAAATTATGTGCCAGACATGTATTCAGAGTTGGATTTTCAGGGAATATAGATTATTTCTGCCCTTATGGAATAGTATCCAGAGATCAGAATGGAAGAGATTAGAAGTAATGCAATCTTGATAGAAGACTTTTTCAATAACTCAGGGATGTTGTGTCTTGGAAGTGAGTATTGGCAGTAGTGTTGAAAAGGAATGTGTCTTCCAGGGAATGTTGTGAAGTAGAATTTATAATTTTCAATTTCAAGGATGACAGAAAAATAAAGAAACTGAAGGAAAAGAAAAAATTGGAATAGGGATTTCATCTCTAAAAATAAGCATATAGAATATTTTCTTTATGTTTATTTTTAGAGATGAAACATAGCAGTCATTAGATAAAACCAGTGACTGATAGCAGAAAAAATAGAAAGATTTCTTGACTAAAGGAAAAATGTCTCATAATAAAGATTATCAGAAAATGGAATTGGCAGCTTTGTGAAAATCCCTGCTGAAGGCATTTAATAAAGTGCTGGATCACCACTCATTCCTTTGTTGTCAAATTCAAGTACCCAGGAGAAGATCTGATCTTCCTGAGTGTATATTCTGTTCCAACTTGGATTTCATGGCTGTTACAGTAAAAATAACTTAAAAGTGTAGAGCCTACCTGATTCTGAAAATGGTGATTTAAATAAAACCTTGACATGTATGATGAGTTAAAAACAAACAAGCAAGAAAGAAAAATCCCACTTTTTTGGACTGCATGTTTGGTTATAGAAGGGTCAGATGTTGGGCATGCAGTGAGAAGAAGGGGTTAGTTTGGATTAGACACCTATAGTATTAGAAGACTACTTATAGACGTATAGCTATCAATCAGGGTTTCTAGACCTCATTACTCTTTGTTGCTGGGGACTACTCGATGCCTTGTAGGACTAGCTACTTTCCTGATTTACTTGATGCCAGTAATGCCAGTAACTTCTCCCCCTCTCCCAACTTGTGACAATTGAAAATGCCTACAAACATTATTCAGTGTCTCCAAGAAGGCAAAACCATCCATCATTGAGAACCACTGATATGGATGTGCACTAGCTCCATTGTGTCTATTTTACTTGTCGTGTGGAAGGAAACGAGCACTAAAGTAAGGGCAGTAAAAAGGTAGGGTGCTACTAAGAGGAACTAAGATTATTTTGTGGGGGATCCGCTTTATTTGTGTAGATGCTTGATCCTGGGACAAAAACCACATGTGATCTAACTGAAAACTTTAAGTCCCCTAGTCAACATCTTTCCTATGGCATGGGCCAAGTTAGTATTTGTGGAATTCAACTGAGTTACTCAATGGGTGCCTAGAAAGCAAAGCAACCAGCAAAATGTTTAAGTACATATTATAATTTGAAAACTAAAACTGGAGATAAGGAAAACTACTGCAGAAAAAGCACGGATTCTTTGCATTTTACTTAGAAGAGAGAGAGAGCAGGTAAATGGATCTGTGGTTCTCTTCTTTGGATTAAACATGAAGTTCTAACACTTCAGGAATAGACTTTAGAAATACAAAGATACAGGAAAGCTAGGGAGCAATATTAATTAAGATGTCAAGGCACTAGGAGCCCTGACGTGGTTTTCTTCTCTCGCTACATCTAGGTTTGCTTAAGAACCAGTCAGCTTCACTTTGTAAACATCTCCTAAATGAAGTTCATAGTGTTTCAGTGTAAGTTCTTCTGGTACAGTCATGTGAACAGTAGTGGAATAGGAATCCAAGAGCAGAAGCTTGCATATTTACTTGATTCCCACAGGACCACACTGCACAAAGAATATTATTGGCAGCTGTGTATCCCGTGGAAGAACTAAGGAGATAGGAAAATCTCAGGTCAAGGCAAGCTGCTCAGTTCAGCATGGCATCTCATTTCTGCTAAGTTCTGTATCTTTCTTATAATACCAATAGCAGGAGCAGGTGTCTGTGTGATCACGTCCCACTAATCTAACTCACCTGGATTATAAATGTCATTATAAATGTCTGAAGAACGCTGATAAATGACATGGAATTCTAGTCTTAATCTGTATTATGGATGTGATAAATGTTTCAATCCTTTAGGGATAGGAATACAAAGTTGAAGTTTATTGAAAAAATTTTCCCCATGAATCCTTTGCTTATCTAAGTACTTTTAGCACACAAGATGGATATTCTGTATCCTTCAAGTAGAGAGATAAATTGCTTCCTCATGGAATTTTTCAACTTAGGTAATGGATGGTAACATATATATAGTTTTATACATGAATACACACCTATATACATAAGTAACAGGTCCAAGCACTAATTACACGTATCCTCTTGCAGAATCACTATGGTCTTGTTAGGACCATAAAGATAAGGTTTTTTAAAAATTAGAGAAAATAAAGAAAGATGCCATACACATCAGAAAATTTTGGAATGTCATAGAAATTTTATGGTTGAACTCTCTTTCCTGAATTCTGACCATGTTTTAAGCCTCAGTAAAAAAAAAAAAAATTCCACGTAGCATCAATATCATTTGCTACAGTCATACATCTCAGTAGTGGCTTCAATCTGGGTCTAGTCTTTGACTTCCATTGACCCGTAAGTTCCTCTTACGTAAAATGTGGATTGAATCCCAGGTTTGCCTGGAATTTCTAATATGAAGGGTATAGTCTCTTTCCTCAAGAATATCATGCTTTCATTAGTAAACAAGATAAAATTTCAACAAAGCATGACAAATCTATTACATTTATCTGCATATAGGGGCAAAGAAGAAGATCTACTTTGAAGCAGAATTTATAGTTTTGAATTTCAAGGATCAAAAAAGAAAGAAACTGAAGGAAAAGAAAAAATTGAAACAGATTTATTTTTCTTTATGCTTTTTTTAGGGATGAAACATAGCAGAGTGATCAGATGAGACAAGTGACTGATAGCAGAAGAAAAGAGAAAGATTTCTTAACTGAAGGAAAATTGTAATCTGCAGCAGCAATGAGGAAAGCCATCCTGAAGAAATTGATTCCAGATCTGAGTTTTGATGTATAAATAGGAGGGTTTTTTTTAGTTGGTAATTGACGGTGATGAGAAAAATACTAATGGCAGAAAAAAATGGTATTCATTTTCCTCTTTAATACCTTGAAAAGGTAAATGTGATAGAGAGGATTATTGGGAAGAAAGAGGGTACCTTGTGTTTAAAATACAAGGAATGTGAAGTTGAACATTTTTGTTCACAATGAACATTTTTATGAAGATTGAGACACTCCTATCTCCTGTGGCTATACCTGTGGCTGTGGGTAACTGAGAATTTTAAAGGAGTAGCATGAAATGCATGTATGGAAAGGGGACAAAATTTATTTTTATGCTACTTTATGTCATAGTGTTAGGTGTTTAAGGTGGGCTTTTGCTGTCAGCAACCTAAAATTGTCCACTTTCCTTTAGCTTCTGAAGTAAATGTTAAGGAATAGTCGTGAAAGGAGAAGAAAAATGATTTATTAAATTCTAGGAATGTATCCGTATTTCATCATGCAAAACTTTGATGAAATCTGTATTGGAGGAAAGAACTGAGTTTCTGGTTGAATGATTTTTTTTTTTTTTTTTTTTTTTTTTTTTTTTTTTTTTTTTTTGCTTCCTTATCCAAATTAAGCTGGTTAGGTTTTAAAAGGCTCCTCAATGACAATTACTTGTATAGCTTAAGAAATGGGAGTAAAAGGAGGGCTTCTCTGCCTCACCAGGGGCTTGGTTTGCCTGGTATATGGAAGGAAAATGTAAGAAGCGCTTGCAGATAGCACACAGTGTAGCTTTGAATGATCAGATGTGAATATGTTTCTTGGGATTTGAGGGAGGTTGGACAAGGGGTAAGCATGAAGGTGCAGGGTGAGTTGAAGAAAGAAGCCTGCCAAGAAGTTGTAATGACTCAGGCCAGGAGATAGGAGCGTCTCCTTTTCTGTGGGTAGAGGTAGACGTCTTAGGAGAAAAGAGAGAGAGAGAAACTCCTAAATTTTGTTATCATCCCTCTAAAACTTGTTAGTTAAGATATATATTTACTGATAGGGAGATTCTGAAAATTGATATCAGCTTTACATTCAGGCACATGATTTCATTGAGACAGTTCTTTGGCAGAGTGGATTAAAACGATCCTCCTCAAATGAAACCAGAGTCTCCAACATAATTGGCTCATTTTAAGCAAAACATTATTGATGGTCAACAGTGACTGGCACGTAATAATTGTTTAAATATTTGTTGGCTAAGTCAGGGAATAAATGATATGCTTTAGCAATTACTGACGGTATATAAAGGTCTCAGGGAAGTAGAAGACATCCACACCTCAGAAGCATCTTCTTGAAACTCATTTGAATTCTCTCCTCTTGACAACATGTGTTGCAAGTACTACCGCAACTCCTGTGGCTGCGGCTGTGGCTATGGCTCCAGCTATGGCTGTGGCTATGGAACTGGCTATGGAACTGGCTACGGCTGTGGATTTGGCTCCTGTTATGGCTGTGGCTATGGAACTGGCTATGGAACTGGCTACGGCTGTGGATTTGGCTCCCGTTATGGCTGTGGCTATGGAACTGGCTATGGCTGTGGGTATGGCTGTGGATTTGGCTCCCATTATGGCTGTGGCTATGGAAGTGGCTATGGCTGTGGGTATGGCTGTGGATTTGGCTCCCGTTATGGCTGTGGCTATGGAACTGGCTATGGCCGTGGATATGGTTCTTGCTCTAGCTGTGGATACGGATCTGGCTCTGGCTACTGTGGCTACCGGCCATTTTACTTTAGAAGATGCTATTCTTCTTGCTGCTAAAGCATCACTATCAGAGGACCATTTGCTTCTAAAATGACTCTCTAAAGATAATGCTGATTCAAGGATTAATACTCCAAGATTCCTGTATCCAAGACATTACATGCTTGAGAGAGTCTTGGGCCTCTAGCCTCATGTTTCTTTGACTGAAATCATGGCCATAAGATCCATGATATAATCTGACTGTTTCCCAAATGTTATCGTTTGCTCCCTTAATCTGATTCTCTGTTGTGACTGTGTTAATGATCAGAACATCTACAGTTGGGGAAGTCAATCATTTGCAATAAAAATGGTTCTTTGTTTCTAAAAATCTTTGTGTACTTGCTTGTGAATTATTCCTTTCTTGGGGTGTTTTGGCATCTCTTGAAATTTGGGCTAACAGTATGCTGGCTGAACCTGAGGTACTTCCTTGATATCATGCAATTATTTCTTCTTATACTTGCATCATAAATAATGTCTTCTCTACCTGCTTCTCATATGCAACATGCTCAGGCTCTCAAATCCCCAAGCACAAATCACAGAGTATTTCAGAGCCATGCTTTGGAAATGGCACTGAGTGTCTAGAATGGAGCTGAAGGGAAAAAAGGAAGAGAAGTGACATCTATTAGGATGTTATGACAAAAGTCTCAGAGAGGATATGTAGGCTGAGTGTTTAATGAAGTAATGTAATCGAAGAGATCATTTCCGGGATTGTTGAAAAATTTGAATCAGACTCAGGTGTTAGGCATGAGGAATCAAAACCTAAGAAAAGGATAAGTTAGAAGAAAAAATATACTATCAAATTTATCTACATCTGATGAAAGTACAAATATATTTGCTTGCTTACATGGAGGTTGAGAAATGTTATTTAATTCACTTAACAAATATTATTGAGTAGGTGTCTCCTAGACACTGAAGACACAGAAGAAAAATTATAGACAAATGTCCTGCTGTCAGAGTGTTTACAGCCTAATAGATGAAGATTTTAAAAAGCAAAAACAGGTTGGGTGCCATGGCTCACACATGTTAATCCCTGTGCTTTGGGAGGCCAAGGTGGGTAGATCACTTTAGGTCAGGAGTTTGAGACCAGTATGGCCACCATGCTGAAACCCCATCTCTACTAAAAACACAAAAATTAGCCAGGCATGGTGGTGGATGCCTGTAATTCCAGCTACTTGGCAGGCTGAGGCATGAGAATCACTTGAACCTGGGAGGCAGAGGTTGCAGTGAGCCGAGTACGCGCCGTTGTAATCTAGCCTGGGAAACAAGAGTGAAACTTCATCTTCAAAAATAAAACAAACAAACACAAATAAAAATAAAAAAGCAAAAATTTATTATTATAAATTAGGACAGATAATTGCTATAGAGGGAATAAAACAGGTTAATGGATAGGACATTAAAGTTTGAAGTACTGGAGAGACAGCTCTGGGAAGTATTTTGAAGTTTTGACATTTGAGCTCATAATAAGACATTTCCAGCAGCAAAGAAAGACTAAAAAGGACAGTAGCACGTGCCAAGGTGGAGAGAAGTTCATTAAGTTTGGGTATGATGAGGGTGATGACACATTTTTCAGTTAGAAAAGAGCAAGGTTTAGTATCTTAATGGAGTTCTTTTCAGATTGTGATAAATATAAAAATGGGATTAAAGGGCCTGTTCTGGTTTCCTGGATGACTTTCTGATGTGGACTGCTTACTGTTTTGGGTTCTGATTTTAGTGTCCTTACCTCTAGTTCTAGATCATCCAAACTCTATCATTTAAATCTTACAACAGAGAATGTCTTCAGGATTCAATAGAAACATGTCACAATTAGCAGTAATAAACCTGTCCCCGTTTCATTCATACAACAGGGATTATTACATCAGGTCTGACTCTCTGAGGTTCCTGGCGCTGGGTGACCTTACAAAATGTCTGGCTCCAAGAAAGGTATCCCTATAATCAAAATCAACCCAGGAGTAAGGCTATGTCCAGGATAGAATCTGTCCAACTGATGGACTGTTGGGGTTTCTTCCAAGAGCAAGCTAGCTTTTTTACATCTGGAATATTTGTGAGTCAGATCTGAGGACGAAATGCATTCTCTGGAACTCTACTCTGAAGTTATTATAGTATTGTAAGCAGTGGATAACACTTCACATATCTTCAAAATCTGAAATGTGATTCTCTCAGTTTAGGAAAAATTTGAGACATTCAGCTTGTGTGAAATGAGAAAATTATGATAATGTTAACAGAAACAGGAAAAAATTAGAGAAGTGTGTGTGTGTGTGTGTGTGTGTGTGTGTGTGCGTGCACGTGCGCGTACACACATGTAGGTGTGGCCTGTTTGGTGGAGGTTGGGAAAAATGAATATTTGAATTCACTTATGTAATCACATTATGGAGGAAAGGAAAAACGATTCATATTTCACAATACTTTCTGTGGTCAGAAAATGATTTAAGCTTTAAAAACTCCTTTATAAAGAAATACAAAAGTCTTTATTTTGGGATACATTATTACATATTGTGGAGGCTTTAAACTGTAAAATCTATATTGTAAGATTTGTTCTTTGAGTCATTTAACAAACCTTAAGATTTATGTTTCAGTTATGTGCTGTGATTTGTGCTGAGATAGAGAGATAAAACATGTAGTCCATTCTAAGAATTCAGAATCTTCGGCTGGACCCAAAATCTTAATCATACATAGCAGGTGTGCTTGCAGGTATTATGGCATTAACAAGAAGAGCTCAAGGGTGAAACTTAAATCAGAATGTGGAAAGAGAAAGCTTGATGAGGGTAAGAAACGGCTTCCGAAGGAGAATGATAGGAACAGAGCCATAAAGGATGAGGTAGATTTGGTCAGTTACAAGAGACAGAAACTGGAATTCAAGGCCTAGACATTCAAGGAAAGAAGAAAACAAACTGTCAGTTTATTGAAAGAGTAGGAGACTCTATTGGGAACTTTTTTTTTGGAAAAAAGAAAGGAAAAAAGAAAAAGAAGGAAAGAAAGGAAGAGAGAAAGAAAGAAAAGAAAGAGAAAGAAAAAAGAATGAAAAAGAGAAAGAAAGAGGAAGAGAAAGAGGGAGAGAGAATGGGAGTCTTGCTTTAATGGGAGTCTAAAAATGGGTATTAAAAACCTCTTTTATGCCAATAATTGTGCTTAACAATGGAGACAGGAAGGAATGAAAGAGGAAAATAACCAACAAGCAGCCCACCAATATTTCATTTAAACCTGTGACATACTATGCAATTACTGAGGAGTGATTTACTTCCAATTATGTAGTCACTTTTAGAGTAGGTCTGATGTGGTACTGAGAAGAATGCATGTTTTGTGGATTTGGGGTGGGGAGTTTTGTAAATGTTTATTAAGTTTACTTGTGCCAGGTCTGAGTCAAGTCCTGGATATCTTTGTTAATTTTCTGTCTCATTGATCTGACTAATATTGACAATGTGATGTTACACTGAGAACTTTTAATCAGTGTCCACTGGCATAAAAGAATTATCAGGTCTCTTGGGTGAGCTCCACTGTCTGATATGGTGCCACTAGCCAGATGGGACTGTTGAGTGCTCAGAATGGGGATAGTCCAAAATGAAATGTGCTGTAAGTGTAAAATACACAGTAGACATCAAAGACTTAATAGAAAAAAGAATGAAAGTATCAAATACAATTTATTTATTGTATGGTTTTTTTTTCTTTTTTTTATTGCATTTTAGGTTTTGGGGTACATGTGAAGGACATGCAAGATTGTTGCATAGGTACACACATGGCAGTGTGGTTTGCTGCCTTCCTTCCCCTCACCTGTATCTCTGTCATTTCTACCCATGCTATCTCTTCCCACCTCCCCACGCCCCCATCCCTCCCCCATTTCCCCCCAACGGACCCCAGTGCTTAGTGCTCCCCTCCCCGTGTCCATGTGTTTTCATTGTTCAACACCCGCCTATGAGTGAGAACATGCGGTGTTTGATTTTCTGCTCCTGTGTCAGTTTGCTGAGAATGATGGTCTCCAGGTTCATCCATGTCCCTACAGAGGACACGAATTCATCGTTTTTGATGGCTGCATAATATTCCGTGGTGTACATGTGCCACATTTTCCCTATCCAGTCTATCATTGATGGGCATTTGGGTTGGTTCCAGGTCTTTGCTATTGTAAACAGTGCTGCAATGAACATTCGTGTGCATGTGTAATATTTTGAGACATTAGGGTGAGTAAAATATGGTATAAATTAATTCACCTGTTTCTTTTTATCTTTTTAAAATGTGGACATTGGAACATTTAAATTGCTCCATGTTAACATATATCTATTGTAGAGAGTTGTCCTAGAGGGCCAGTTATAACAAACTGGCCATGTAAGGACACTGGCTAGAAAGAGAAGTCATGTTATGTCACTAGCAAAGATGAGGAAGTCTAACCATGCTATCCAGGTATGAGGAGTAGATCAGTCTGAGGCAATAGGACCACAGTTGCCAGTGCCGCAGACTTCAGGGGAGGAGAAAAGTCTCCCGTATAGACAAATTTTTCTTCTGGAAAAGTTTATTTAGTAAATGTGTGCTATAGTTTGTTTTGTGCTGCTACAACAGAATGTCTGAGACTGGGTAATTTATAATAAACAGAAATTTATTAGCTCATAGTTCTGGTGGCTGGAAAATCCAGTATCAAAGTGGTGAGGGACTTCCTCCTGCATCAAAACATGGCAGAAGGCATCACATGGTGAAAGACCAAGAGAGGGCAAGAGAGAGAAAGAGCAAGACGGGGTGAACCCATTCCCACGATAACAGACTTGCTCCTGTGATAATGGTGTTAGCCTATTTATGAGCGTAGAGCCTTTGTGTCTGAAACTCTTTATAATGGTCCTAACTCCAAATACCTTCACAATGGCAATTAAATTCCAACATGAATTTTGAAGGGGCAAACATTTAAACTGTAGCAATGGGATTGATCAATGTCCCATCTGTTTAGATACAAAGATATAAATACCTACCTCACACCATATGCATAAGAAATTCCACACTGATTAAAGTTCTGCACATGAAAATCAAATTATGAAAGTGCTAGAATATGGTACAGCGTTTTAGGAATTTTGCAAGCCAGTTGTTAAACTATTGGTAAGTTGAAAGCAGTCATGCTTGGAAATATTTACATCATGAAAATCGGCAAATCAGAAACTACCACTCCCAATCTCAGCTGCGATCATTAAACAATTGATAGCATACCACTGTCCATATTCCCACAGTCGCTGGGAAGAAATCTATTTTTTGAATGTTTTACAACAGTTATATATGATTTATGGGACTGCAGAAAAGAGATATCTATAGAAATCAATGAAAAGTAATTGTATCAATATTGTTTATTTTATGTTCAGAAATCTCTAGCATCTCTTTTAAGTTGATATTCAGATTCGATACATGACACATGGTCTTTAGCTCTTCTCTCCTCTGCAAGACATCACTTCCTCACAGTAATCCAAATAATCACACTTCTAAAAACAAAATTGTATAGCAATTAAGAGAGTAGATTCCAGAGTCATATTACATTACTACTGCTCTAGCATAGGCTTCATCACTTATTAGCTATGTGATCGCGAACACATTATTCAGCTCCTTTGATCCTCAGTGTACGAAAGGTAAAATGATAAAATAGTGTTACTTCAGAATTGTTGAGAGTATCAGATTAAAGAAAGCATGCCAGCTGTACCACTGTGAAAACTCAATAAATTTTTATTGTATTTATTATTAGGTTGTTATGTAGCTAACGTTCAACCATTTTTAGCATGAAATGATTATTTCATATGACTTACTCCCATTCTTCAGGTTGTCTGTTTACTTTGTTGATTATTTCTTTTGCTGTGCAGAAGCTTGTTAGTTTAATTAAGCTCCATTTATCTATTTTTGTTTTTGTTGCATACTTTTGAAGTATTAGTCTTGAATTCTTTTCCTTGACCAATATTCAGAAAAAGTTTCCCCTAGGCTTTCTTCTAATATTTTTCTTGTTTCAGGTCTTATATTGAAGTCTTTAATATATCTAGAGTTGATTTTTGTATATGATGAGAGATGGGGTCCAGTTTTGCTCGTCTGCATATAGCAATCCAGTTTTCCCAGCATCATTTATTGAAGAGGATGTCCTTTCTCCAGTGTATGTTCTTGTTGACTTAGTCGAAGAACAGCTGGTTGTAAATATATGGCTTTATTGATGGGTTCTCTCTTCTGTTCTGTTGATCTATGTTTCTATATTTATACCACTACCGTACTGTTTTGGTTACTATATTCTTGTATACACACACACACACACACACACACACACACACACACACATATATATATATATATGTATACACACACACACACACACATATATATATATATACACACACACATACACATTACATACATATAAAATACTATATATATATAATATAGTATCTACAGTAAGTTTTGATAAAGGAATTTGGTAAAATTTTTTGGTAAAGTTTTTAGGTTTTTCTTTATATAAGATCATATCATCAGCAAATAGAATACTCAGCATTGCTAACCACCACAGAAATGCAAATTAAAATGACAAATGAGGTATAATCTTATATCATTCAAAATGGCTATTAGTGAAATGACAAAAAATAAGATGGTGAGGAGATAGAGAAAATTATAAAGGGAAATTTAAATATTAATTATTATTATTTTTCTCATATAACATCCTCTAAATTAAAATAAAAAAATCTACAGCTGGAAGAAAGCTCATAGGCTTTCATTTAAGTTAGTGAGTGCCCCTAGGTTGTTAGATTCACAGAAAATAAAGACAAAGTTATTGACCTTAAATAACTGAGAATTATCTGAGGGAACCAGATAAACAAAATGAGAGTATGCCGGTATAACATATTGAGAACCTTAATAGAATTGGGCAAATGGATCCCTGGAAGAATGTTGGAGTGATGCTTAATGCATATTGTGAATGTGCAGGAAGCTTTTATGGGAGATACAGCCTAAACTGTGCTTTGAAGGATCAGTAGGATTTTGGCAGGTAAAAATTGGAAGTCAGTAGCAAAGACATGAAATCAACTTAAATTGTCCATCAGTGGTAGACTGGACAAAGAAAATGTGGTACAAATGAAATATGAAACATTAAGTAGCCATAAACAAGAACAAGATTATGTCCCTTGTAGAAACATGGATGTAGCTGAAGCTATCATCCTTAGCAGTAAACTAATGAAGGAACAGAAAACCAAATACTGGAAGTTCTCACTTATAAGTGGGAGCTAAATGATGAGAACACACAGACACAAAGAAGGAAGCAACACGTGCAGGGGTCTGCTTGAAGGGGGAGGGTGGGAGGAGGGAGAAAATCAGAAAAAATAACTCTTGGGTACTAGGCTTAGTACCTGTGTGATGAAATTATCTGTACAACAAACTCCCGAGACATGAGTTTACCTATATAACAAACCTGCACATTTACCCCTAACCTAAAATAAAAGTTAAAAAAAATTTAGTGAAGTGGGCAAGATGTTTCAAAGAAAGTAACACATTGAAAAGTTCCAAGAAATCTTAGGGTGGATTATGGTGCATTGGAAAAAATCCTGTTGCTTTTATTTTACTATATTGTATCTGACCTCTGTTTTACATCACTTCAGATCTTTGCCTCAACTGTCTCTTGCTCTAGCCAGCACTGCAGTGGCCATCCTGCACAGGCTCCATCTACTTTCTTGCAAGTGTTACTTAAGAATGCCTTGTTTTGTGGCTTTGCTGTTTGCTTCTCCCCTCTGGTCTGGAGATTTCTTGTTCATTATTGAGATAGGAAATGCTAGGACATCTCCCAGTGCCCAAGTATGTGTGTACCTGGAAATACAGGAGAGATAATGGCCTCTGGAGTAAAAAAATCTAAATTAGGTTTGATTACATTCCACAAGGCATGTTTGTTCCACATGTGGGTTACAGCTGTTTTCTTACAATTCTTATGACTGGCTAGGGGCAAATCCTGGACATAATTACCTGATACACTCATTGTCCTTAGAATAATGAGCTTTTCAAAAATGAAAATTGCTGTGGTAAGGAGGCCACAGAGTCTGTGTTGTGTGCTCCACCCACTTCTGGTGGTATATAAAGGTCTCAGGGCAGACGATGACATTCAGACTTCAGAATCACACCCCTGCTTCTCTACGGAACTACTAAACACCCATCTCTAGACACCATGTGTTGCAACTACTACAGAAACTCATGTGGTAGCTATGGCTACGGCTGTGGCTCTGGCTGTGGCTCTGGCTCTGGCTGCAGATACGGCTCTGGCTATGGTTGTGGCTGTGGCTATGGTTGTGGCTATGGCTCTGGCTATGGATGTGGATATGGCTCTGGCTATGGCTGTGGATACGGCTCTGGCTACGGCTGTGGATACGGCTCTGGCTATGGCTGTGGCTCTGGCTACGGCTGTGGCTATGGCTGTGGATATGGCTCTGGCTATGGCTCTAGCTGCTATGGCTACCAGCCATTTTGCTATAGAAGATGTTATTCTTGCTGCTAGGAAATAACTGCCATGCATCTTGTCTTCTAAAATGACAATTTTAAGGCCATTTATGTTTCAATATCCTACAATTCCACCAAATTCCACTGAATAGAGAGTAGTCAGAGCCCGAAGAAAACAGATTGTCTTTTGAAATCCTGCTTGCTATTGTGAGGGCCTGTGGTGCTCCATGATGTTTCTGGAAGACAGAAGACCTAACTCTGGCCATGGTCCAAATATAAACCTACTACTTTCTTATTTTAGGTTTCCATATTGTGACTATTTCCAAATAAACAAGTTTCATTGGTCCTAACAAGTTTTTCTATTTTTTTCTTGTTTCAGACATGCTATTGACTTACATTTTTGTCTTGTATTTCTATGACCTCTTCAGAGACTGGGTGGGCTAATTCTAAGCTGCTCACTCTAATTGTGCTTTCCATTCTGCTTGGTCAGTGCCTGCGACATACTAGATGTCACATATTTTAAATATCATCCCTGAATAAATGGCTTCTTATTGGCCGAGTCTTGTGTTCTTAATTCATTTTAATTAAGACTTTGTTCTTAAGCACTTGTGTTTCATGACTCTGGATGTATCTATTTTTTTCCGTGTTAATCAGCAATAATGCACTATGGACACATACACACGCTGAATGCCACAGAAAACCTGCTTCAGGAAAATGCTTATAACACAAAAATGGGTTGGAATGGAAGAGACAGATGGCTCAAAAGGTAAATGTAATAATGATTAGGAGACTAGTTAAAGTGGTCTGCATTTCAGTGTAGGTAATGAAAAAGAACAGACGAGCATCAGAGACTTGGTGAAGGTAGAACCCGTAAGATCTTAGACTTCAATAGGGAAAGAGAACGGAGAGACATCTAGGGAAGCAAATATCTAAAAAGTCTGTATTTCTCCTTAGCACCTAGAATTGTGGGGAATTTGGGGTGGTATGTATAGTTATATATCTTCAAGACTGTTGTTGCAAATTAGTAATACTAGTTTTGCAGATGTGCCCTATATCTTTGTTGAGAAACTAATTAGATTACATGTATAACAACAGCATAAATTCCTCAACACAGGATCTCTTTTTAATATGTGACACCATCTGAAACAAGAATTACTTCCTCACTAGGTACTCTATTACTGGATGTGTTTAAATCCAGGTTGGCTCTCTCACTTTGTGGTGAGCCGAGATTGCGCCATTGCACTCCACTCCAGCCTGGGTAACAAGAGCGAAACTCCGTCTCAAAAAAAAAAAAAAAAAGTTATTCTAGGAGGAAGTTACAAAGTCAGAGAGAGGTATGGAATATTAACTGATCTTATGTATTTATTTTTAGCCCCATCCTATCCTAGGATACTATAGAAATTGATTTAAGCTTTGAAGCCTGATTGTGAATATGGTGATGCTGATATAAAAAAAAATACAGAATGAGAACTTTTATGTTTCTATATCTGGAAGGAGGGGCCAATTGTAATATGTCTGGCTGCAGAAATCCAATATTCATTTGGGATATAAAAAGACAGTCAGAACTGGAGTCAAGATTCAGCCATCCATGGTCAAATAAATTCTGTGTTACTAGACACCCCTGAATCTTGAAAGAAACTGAAGTCTTGAGAAGAAGTAGGACAAAAGGGCATGGATGAATAGATTGTTTTCTCGAAGATGTAGAACCACTTCTTAATTAGATAACTGTGAAGTCTCATTCATCAAATATTTATTGTGCTCCTAATAAAACACATTTTATTATATACTATGAAGAGTGAGGTAAAATATTTCATCCTTGCTTTTCAAATGTGTAAGAAAGGCGTAAAAGACCACAGGCTACAAAGATCAGAGTATTGCTATAAAATAGTTACACACAGAAGTATTTGAGAAGTACAGGGGAAGAAATCAGAAGGAGGGCCAGGATTAAGAAAAAGTAGAAAGAAGGAGGCCGGGCGCAGTGGCTCAAGCCTGTAATCCCAGCACTTTGGGAGGCCGAGGCGGGTGGATCATGAGGTCAAGAGATCGAGACCATCCTGGTCAACATGGTGAAACCCCGTCTCTACTAAAAATACAAAAAATTAGCTGGGCATGGTGGCGTGTGCCTGTAATCCCAGCTACTCAGGAGGCTGAGGCAAGAGAATTGCCTGAACCCAGGAGGTGGAAGTTGCGGTGAGCCAAGATCGCGCCATTGCACTACAGCCTGGGGTAACAAGAGTGGAACTCCATCTCAAAAAAAAAAGAAAAGAAAAAAGGATGAGGAATCTTTCTGAAAAAGAGACAAATTTCTAGCTGAAATATGAAGGATGAATAGAAGTTGATCAATCATAGAAGAAATATCCTTCTAGGCAGGGAAGAAAAAAATAAATATTTAATGGTTAAAATGTACATATTTGAGTGATGAATACAATAAAAACCTAGACTTTACAACTACACAATACATCTATGTAACAAAATTGCACTTGTACCCTTTAAGTTTATGCAAATGAAAAAAGGTCATATATGGGAATGTTATTGCTATAGCCATCATCTCTCTTGAAAGATATGTAATCACAGTTGAGCCAAAAAGAAAAAAAATCGCAGCTGTGAGTAATCGCTATTCTCAGATGGCCCCCAATAACCTGTACCTTTGTGTGGTTTACTCTCCTTGAATGTGGGAAGGACTGGTAACTTGTTTCTAATCTTAGTGAAGATGGTGGGCTATCCCTTCTGTGATTACATTATGTTTAGGTTTGACAGATAAAACACAAAATAAACCAATGTGAATTTCATATTAAAATATATATCCTTTTTAGTATAAGTGTGTTTCATGCAATATCTGGGGCATAGTTATAGAATCTGGCAACTAAAGCTATGTGGCAAAGAAAATTTGCAGATGTCCTGGCTGACAC